>NC_079153.1:55267165-55963060 GCF_947563725.1 Argiope bruennichi | reverse complement strand
CATCTGAATTCATCAATTTAATGTAAAAATGACTACTGCATTAAACCCCAAGTTATTTCTCATTTCATTATTTCTCAATTTTACTCATTTCATTCAGAAGATAACAGTCCATTGCCTTTTGTGATAATGTGACATCAGGAAATTCTTTTCAGCTGGCGAGAAATGTTTGATCCATATAATATATTAACTAAAAATCATTGAAAAATAATTATATCACATGATTGTGAATTGATTTTCTTGTTACTATTCAATCAATATTAATAGATTGAAAACTGCGTCATATTGAATAGAAAAAAAGATTAAATTATCTTTCTTTTCGAGAGGAAAAATAAAATATAAAAGAATCTAAAGATGCTAAGAATAGTTAAAAATAATTTTCTTAAAATTTAAAACATTTGTTAACTTTAAAATTTAAAGAATATTATTAAATACTGAATGAAAGGAAATATTATATAAGATTTAAAATTACAAAATTAAGGAAAAAATACTTTTTGGAAATAAAGAACTTCAAAGGGAGAAAATTTTATGTAATTTTATCATTAAGGAAATTTTAAAGTATTTATCGGTATCATGGATAATTATAACATTATAAATGAAAATGGTGATTTTACATTTATTATTTTTTTTATTTTCAAACTACTTTTTTTTCGTAGAAAAAGAACGCATGAACAGACATATGTATATTGATTTAAAAATCAATGAAAGAATATAAAAATAACATCACATTTCAGTTAAAACTGTCTAGACAGCAAATTAACTTAAACATTTTTTTTCTTTTTCTATTTAATAACTTAAGCAAATGACTTCTGAAAAAAGTGCAGTGCCCTCATTAACGTATTACGAGAAACTGTAGAAGGCTTTAAATGCGTGAGAGAGTTCATAATTTGGAAGCAAACAAACTATGCAAGCTTATTCAGATAATTTATTATTCAGAAGTATAAGAGTAATAAAGAAATATCGCAATATTTTTATTAAATAAAGATAAATAAAAGGGCATATCATTACATCTTTATTTTCAAAAAATGCATAAATGAAGAAAATTTTAAATGTTCTCTAGAAAAAAAGTATTTGAAAATACCAGTAATATTGAGTATTTGAATTTTAGTATTATTGTTATAGTAAATTACTTACCCAAGGAATATTTAGAATGTCTACATAATGATATTAACCCTTTATTTACTGAACTGTGTTGCCATCAATTTTTCAACTTCATTTTTGCACTAGTAATTAAGTTTTCTTGCAGAATAATCCCAGGGAACCCAAGAAAAATATTTTAATTAGTAGAAATATCTTAATTAATTTAATTAGTAATTAAATATTTTTAATTCCTACTTTTAGCTTATATTAACTTCTTGCTATGTGGGTTGCATTCTCCGTCTTCTTTAGAATACCATCAGCAAAAATTGTCATATTACGGAGATAAAAGCCCGATTTAAATGGTACTTTTAAGTACGGTCAGTAAATAAAGGGTTAAGTGTGTACAGAATGAATGATTTATGGTGATTAATGGTTGATTAGTATTTATTGTGCAAATCAAATAAAACTATATTTTAATAAAGCTATGTTCTAATTTACGGAAGAAGCGCAATTTTTATCGAAATCGATCATTACATGCATCATTAAATTTCAATATCGACCATATTAAATATATTATGCTCTATCACATGAATTTATCTCAATATAAAATTTACGCGTTAGAAAGTTTAATTTTTATACTAACAAAAACACATAATAAAGTATTTTCAAAACTTAAAGTGCATTTATTTTCACAAGGAATGAAATCTAGCAGAATACAGTTAAATTATGAATTTCTTTATAAATTCTAAAATTTTATTTTAAAATACGAATAAATAAGAGGAATATGCAAATGCATAAAAAATATGAATAAGAGGAAGATTAAATATTTTTTTTCGTCATTTAATGGGGCCAAATACGTGTATATTTAATTTTACAAAGCATCTTAAGTCAGTGCTGACTTATTTGTCGAACACAGTGTCGTCAAGAAAGATCAATAATATAAAATCTTTAAAAGATAATTTTAAGCAAATTTTCAAGTGATCATTTTAATTTTAACATTAATTTCATTAATTAATCATTTTGTTCTTTAAACCCCATTTTAATATAAATCCACGGAAAAACAAATCTTACTGTACGTCTTTTTGCCTTTTCTCTAGGTGTAACATTTTTAAACTTTTATTCAACAACCTTTCTTTCATCAATAATGTATATAAAATACATAAATTGTATATTATTAAGATCTTTGATAATAATAAAGTATAACGAAAAAATTTGATAACATAACAGGAACAATTTCAGCTGTTTTCATGAATTCAAAAAATATATCATATCTGATCGTTAATGGAATTTTCCTTTTTTTTTTTTTTTTGAAGATATTTATTCTATAATTTTAAAATTCCTTGAAAAACAATGGATTTCTCTGATGCATTTAATTACTATTATATTTAATAGAAACATTAAAATACATTTTTTGTTCAGTTTAATAATTTCTAATTTATAATTTGCAACATAGAAAAATTTATTCAAATACATTATTCCAAATGCAAAAAAAAAAAAAAAAAAAAAAAAAAATTATTTTCAAAACATTTTATTTTCAGTTTGATACAGAAATGAAGTACGAATGCTTTTTTTTAAAGTTCAAACACAGGTTATTAAAATAGATTAAAAAAATAAGATAATATTTCAATATACATAATTAACTTCATTATAAACCAATTTCAACAAATGAGGTAGGTAAATTAATTATGTATTATTATGTATTATGTTCTTGACAAGAATACTAAATGAGTCTTTTGTGATATATTCGGTTGATATTTTGTAAGAAGACCTCAATCCCTCTCTTACATAAGCTGCCATTTAAACATTTTATTACTTTTCAAATTAAAAGTAATTTCTTTCATATTAAGATTTAAAAGCCATCTGCTGTTGACAAGAGCTTACTTTGGCAAAGCTCTCTCTCGAATTTCAGAAAACTGTAACTTTCAAAACATAAAATAGCTTTCTGAAGCAAACAATAAACTTGATTAAAATTCCAAGAATAGAAAGCCGAATAAATATGGACCTTCGAATGTTTTTATCATGTGAGAACATATTGTTTTTAGTCAGGGACCATTGAAGCTCGAAATCGCGTAGGCAATGAATAAAGCAAAATGTTCATCTTTATATGCTTCACCTGCTTTTACCAGTATTGCATTATTATTATGTATGATTCTTTAAAAGCAGGTGCGTTTCTAAAAGGTTGACCTGCTGTTAGAGACATGGGGTTTTACTTAGAAATATCCCGGATTTCTCTAAGCCCTCCAAAATTTTGGATCCATTGCACATGAGCAGTACGGATTTTGCTTAATATTGGTCAAATCAATGTCGGATCAATACCATAGAGTTCCTATGGGTCACGGAATGTCGATGATGTCAACTTCCAGTCAGACCGGAAGTTGTTATATCTCGGCTTCCATGCAACGTAGAGACGAGTGGACCCCTTCTAAACACTCGTATCGATGAATAGAGTCGAATGACAATTTTAGTGAAACTCTTGTCTCGATAGGATCCCAGATTGGGTCTCGAAATTTACAAATTCGAATTACGTTACATTTCCTCTTATCGTTGGATATTACTCGCCGAAATGCACGTAACGATATGAATTTCCCGTTGCTACTCCGAGTGATTCGCGAGATACGGGCTCTCAAAGTTGTAAAAATTAGAATTTTCGATTGAGGTTTTCGACCTTTAGCAAAAACTCTCTTTACGACTGGCATCGATGCACTCTATTCGATGTCCTCTATTAAACGACATTACATTTACGATGCGTGCGTTATTATGAGCCGAGAAACGGAAACGAGAACGGAAAAAGAACATGATGTTGTTTTGGTTAGGAAGGTTTGAAGCTCGAAATCGCGTAGGCAATGAATAAATCGTAAATGGGACGTCCTGAGCTTTCTCCCGATGAAACCTTGCAAAGAAATAAAAAAAAGGGAATAAATTAGCGAATAGAGGCCGGAACAAAACCTTTAATCAAAATCTTCAATCAACAAAAACGAATGATGAAAATTTAAAATTAGAAGCTGATCGAATTAAACATGAGCGTAAAATAGTTTTACAAAAGGGAATGAAGAAAGCGTAAACGTATGCAGTGTTTCGCAGATTCTCCATCGCATTCTAACTCAGAACGTGTTCATTTGGATTTTGAATCACAACGTCAACGTTTAACGCAAAACGTCTCCGTTTCGATTCTGAGTTTCAAATATCTCTTTCTAGCTTTAATCAATTCACCGAAAAAAAAATGTTCTCACATGATAACTGGAAATTTGGGATAGCAGATTTCATTTTTTTTAAAATTTTATTTTATTCTGATATTTTCTTTGCATTGAATATTATTTCTTATTTATTAAGCTTTTAACGGAAGAAATATTGCAAGTCATTTTCTTCACATTTTGGAAGCACATAGAAATATTGATTTTGATAAAAGTTATGCATCTTATTTTACTGCTTTCATTATTTTTACTTTATCTCGTTATTATAAAGGAATAATTATAAGCCACTAAACGTATCCGGCATTCATTTCTTTTCAGTATCATTTCTGTAATTATTAATTTACAAATACTTGATGAATTTGGTTAACCATATGGATTACTCATCAAATAGTCTAAGAGATATTGTTGAAAATTTTTATTAAATCTATAAGGTAATTAACAATATTTATTTCCTAAGAGCACATTTTCTTATATAACTTTTAATCTCGAATTCATTAATAAATTTGGATAAATATATGAATTTCTCACCAAGGGCTAAAGGCAATTGCCGAGGGTTTTACTAAATCCATAGAGCAATTAGTAATTTAAGAATATTTTTTCATGTCGCGAAAAAAAAAATTATTTTAGCAAATAAAACCTAAACGTCATAACAAATTTTCTTTAAATCTTCTTTTTTTAATTTTTGAAACAAGTAATGCTGTATTTGAAACTGAAATTACTAATGAATTTGTACTATTATTTTTTATAATACTAAGAAAATTATTAGACTTTGCTATGTATTTATTGTATTGGAAATTTTAAATTAATAGTTTATTTTACAATTATACCTATGATTTCGGTTGAAAGATTTTCTTTAAAAATAAAAAGCAATAATTTATAAATCAATTAAATAATATAAATTGTAAATTAAATATCAAACGTAATCAAGTTCAGTGATTGTTTAGTAGGAAGGAGGAATACACTAAAACTAACAATTCGAAAATGAATTAAACGAAAAGAAATTATTGAAAATAATTTTTATTGGTGAGAAATGCAGGAGTAATAGTATATTTGGTATTATTTGAGTTTCGGTAATTCTTAAAAAAATTATAATCAAAGATATGATGCTGAATGATAGAATGCTTTCAGTGTTAACATAAAACTTCTCTAGTTGAAATATATAAAAAAAATTATTTTAAAAATATTTATTTTAAAATCATAAATAGTTTGTCAAAATAGCATTTATTTTGAGTTTGGTGAAAAATTTATATTATTAGTGTTAACAACTTTTAAATATGTGTTTATATGTTTTTCCTTTAAATGTTTTTAACTTGAATATAATACAAAACAAGTGAAAAAAAAGGAAAAAAATGAAAAATCACGTCGGGGCACGAAATCATTTCTTTGCACTGGAACATGATTCCTTGCGGTTACGCACTTTCTGAAAAATATTTTCCAATTTACTGAAAAATACCATAAAGTGGTGTTAAGACTTTTTTTAAATGTGATAAAAACAGTCTTGAAGCAATTCCGAAGGCATTTGTGGTCGCACGGATTTCTTTATGAGTTGAAGTGATGTTTTTTTTTTCTTGTATGTTTTTCCGCTTATTTACTCTCCTGTAACGTGTTTCTTTGCTGTTGTTTATTTTCTTTTTAAAATGTATGTTAAATGAAGCTATGAAAATGCTTTAAGAAAATGTGAAGCTTAAGTAATAGTTATTTAAATTAAACTCTTCTTTTGGATGCCACATTAGAAAGTTAAAAAAAAATATTATCGTCTTTGGATGCACTAAATTTGCATCCGATGACTTAAAAAACTAATTTCGTTTAATGCGAAATCTATTATATCAATTAAAACAGAGTATCTTCGTGCGCAGTTGATAAAATATATTTATTGAAATTGTTTTAAGAGAAAATTTGTAATAAGTTTGTAAATAAGGCTAAAATGATGCTTTAAAAACCAATAAAATATGATACTCTAATGATAAATCATGCAAAAATATAACTGTGGATAAAAATTGCTGAATATATATAAATTTGATAATTATGCTATAATTTTTAAATACTGTAAGGATTATAAAAAAATTTAGTATAGGTTTACCATATGTAAAATTTCCAAAATGTAAAGCATCAATATTATCAAATAATTTCATGCAATAAATATCATCAACGATATATGAATACTACGTAATGTCATATGTATGAGTAGTATTCAATTTTAAAAACACAACTCTACAGCATTGCTATTGCATAAATCATTTTTTTAAGAAAATGGTAATGGTTTCAAATTTTAAATAAACTTGAAGCTACAACAGACTCTTAATTATTTGAATGTTTATCAAAATTATCTAACTATCCTTATAACTTTATGCATATTTTAAGTAAATTCTTTTTTCAAAAATTTATTGCTTTTTAATCAATTGAGAGGAACTTCATTTAAAGCAGGCAGACGTAAACATATAACAGCTTCATTTTTTTAAAAAAAATATCTCGACTAATAATAAAAGCCAGTATTTGCCGGCGTCCGTATCCGTGAGAGTTTCAAAAGTTATCGTTACAGCTAGTGCTAACAAATTCAATTTAAAAATAATATAATGAATTCGACTGTGCATTTTTGAGTGATTTTTTCAAAAATATAGATAAATTGAAGGTCCTCTCCAGTAATAACAGAAATATTATTGATGATTTTTAAACTTTTTAATATTTAAGAAAATATATGTTTAAATATGTTAAAATAGACTGCAATGCGAGTTTTGTATTTATTTCCATATTGCATATATTTTTATGCAATAATTGCAATAAAATACATTAATCTTCAGAAATTAATTCTCAAATCGCAAATGCATACTTTTTGTTAGTATTTAATCGCTTGCTTTTCTTTAATTGTTAAAAGATATTGTTTTTTATTCCATGCATCGTTTTTACTATTATCCAATCGCGAGTATTTTCCTTTATTGTTGAAAGATAAAGTTTAAAGACAAAAAGAAAAATGTTAAAGAAAGATAATTTTTATTTTTTCTTCTTTGTCATTAATTATTATTCTTATTATTAATCTTTCTTTCGAAAGAATATTTTATTTCTTGTTAATTTCCATTATTTTTTTGTGGAATGTATAAAATCAAATCACTGAAAATTATAAAATAGTATATTGGCTTTCTGGAAGATTATGCATGTTGTTTTTCGAGTTGAATAAAATACAAGTAAAATGCACCATACTATTTTAGTGTTTATAAAAATGTTGAATTATTGATGACTATGGAATACATAACACATGTTTTCTCATCACTATTTTGATTTTAAAGCTAGACAATTGATATTGATTTTACAGTATGCAGCATTGTATACAGTATACAATGCTGCATAATTTAAACATTGGAATCTATTGCTCATTTTACATAAAAATTATGAAGAAAGCCTTATCTGAAAGTAAAATAAAAGGCATTTACTTATTAAAAGACCCCACCTGACTGTTACAGTTTTGACTCAATTATGACGTTATACGGTTCGTGATTCTTTAAATATTGATAACGTAAAAAAAAATGTAGATATACTAAATTGTACATTGCAGTTTGAAATTGACAGTTTGATTTAAAATTTATTTATTTTCGCATTTTCTTTGTTAAATATAAGGGGGTTTTTTTGTAGTTGCTCGCATTTATTTAAATGATGTTTTTCATTCAAAATTTAGTAATACACATTTTACCATCTAATTGTAATATTTCTGTTATAAAAATATTATCATATAAGTGTTTTATTCATAAATTATAAAAAATAAGGAATTATATGATAATTTTAAAAAATTCAGACTTAATAGTTTGTAGTTTATTGGGAAGTATGGAGGAAGATAAATATAAATTCTTATCAGAACCAGTAAGTTATATAATCAACATGTTTTTAAAATCAAAATAATTAGAATACAAAGTAAATCATGCAAAATAAATTTTTATTTCACATAATCTTAGATGATTTAACTGCATTTAATGAGTTTTATGTTGTTTTATGCAATTAATTTTTTAATTAATTGATTTTTCTTCTAATTAATCTTTTTCATGTTCTATCTGTAATAAGAATCTATTTATTACGATAACTTTAATCAAACATATTTATCAACATTAGTTATAAGAACTCAAGAAAATGAATATTAGCACACTATTTTGAATCGTATACACACAAAAGCAATTAAATATATATTTTTTTTATTTATATGAATTTTCAAAGATTAATTGTTATTTTATAGTACTTGAAAATTTCTTCAAATAAAAAAGTTTTTAAAAAACTTTGGAATTTGATTAATTAGTGAAAGATGCTTAGAATGTACCATTTCGGCTCGGTTGTAATATTTCTAAGATATCATCTCTACATTAAACTAGACTTTTCCAAATGTAAAACCATTGAATTAAGCACTGAAAACATTCCTCAGAGAATTAGGGAAGTGGAACAAATTATCATAAATTAATGCTCCGGGAATTTTGATTTATTTTTACGTCGATGTTATTTTTTTATGCAATTTATTGGGGAAACTTGATACGGAAGAATGCATCTACTTAATTGTTTCATGTCAGTTGAATGTTCATTGTTTCGTAATCTTATCTTTTCCGAATATATCTTACGAAAGACTGGTTTCATTTATAAATAATGTCAAAAATATTGTCCATGAAGACATTAGATGTTTATTTGCAAAAAAAAATATAGAAATAAAATTCTTGATTAATAGTTTGAGACAATTCTACCAAAAATGCAATTATTAAATGCATTTTTTCATTTTATTTGAAAATTAAATGGATTAAACGTATTTTATAAATATTAAATAATTTTCTTTGTGAAGCATCTATAACATAGTATATATAACATATATAAATTAACTTGCTATAATAATAACCTATTATAATAATAAAATGAGGTCAAAACATGTATAAAGTCATTTACAGTAATATACTGAATTTTAAGAAATTCCAACAGTTTTTGTTCATTTTTAAAAAGAATGTTGAATTTAAATTAAATAAATTCGATAACAAATAATGATAATTAAATATAAGCATATTTTAGACATAAGGAACATAACAGACTAGTATTTGATTTCCAAAATTTTTTCCGGGAGTTAAAATTTAATGACAAACACTGGAACATAATGTCATTATCAAAACCGTTATGTTAAATGTTAGGATGTCTATTCAAAAATCTATCAAAATATTTCATATATCTTAATAATTATTTTTAGAGGAAACGGGTCCGAATAAATTTTCTTTGTTTGAAAAGAACAAAAAATGTACATAAAATAAGGATTTAAAAAAATAAGAAAGAAAAGATGAAAAATTTGAAATTAAGCAACTTTTTTTTATCTGATTACTCTTATTTCTAATATTTAACTCGATGTAAGTATAAAATAAGTATATATAACATAAAATTTTAGAAACAAAAAAGTTTTAACTATAATTTTCCATAGCAATTTTAAGAAAAAAAAATATATTTTAATTAATTTTTCTAAATTTATTATTTAATTATTTTTTTATTTAAAACCAAGAATCCAATTATCTCAATTTTTTAGAAATAGTTATATATGTGTTGATTACTACTTATTTTCTTATAATTGGAAATTTATTTTGTTTCTTTGGAATTTTTAGACAGAACTCCAGAGAGTAGCGTATATGTTATAATAGTTTTTTCTAATATAGATATTTGCTCTTTTTCAGATAGAAAATTTATGTCCCAAATGTATACTTAACATTTAAATTAACAGATTTTAAAAATTTCATATGGCCTTATTGCATCAAGAATTAGTAAGAATCAAAAATTGCATCAAGAATTAGTAAGAATCAAAAATTGCATCAAGAATTAGTAAGAATCAAAAATTGCATCAAGAATTAGTAAGAATCAAAAAATTGCATCAAGAATTAGTAAGAATCAAAAATTGCATCAAGAATTAGTAAGAATCAAAAATTGCATCAAGAATTAGTAAGAATCAAAAATTGCATCAAGAATTACTAAGTCAGTTCAGTTTCTATTATTCTTCAATTCTCTCCTTGAAATCGTACATTTTAAGACTCGAAAATCGCAGTGCAAGTATATTCTCGTTTCCGTCCATTCATTCAACTGAAACACTTCCGACAGGAAGTGTTTGTGCCCATTCCCTTGGGTCTGTCTAATCTGATAGCGACTGAGAAGAATTTGCAGGTAGCTGAAAGCGTCAAATAAATACACGTAACAGTTTTATTGCCTGCATTCTTTCGTTTTTCAGTTTCCAAACAAATTCATTCTTTTCTGCTTCTTCCTCTATCCATGGAGATATACAAAAATCACTAAGCATTAAATGAAAGAAAAAAAAATACTTTGTCAGTGTTTCAGGTACTGCATTCAAATTCTCTTAAACACTATTTCAGAGATTTTAATAATGTTTTTTTAGAGGAACCGAGACTAAAAATTTATTTTTTTTGTTTGAGGAGAAAGAAAATCGATGTAAGAATAATGATTTACTTAAAAATAAGAAAGGAAAGACTGAAAAGTTGAGATGAAATAACTTTTTCATTCGATCATTTTTATTTCTATTGTTTCTTTTTCGTAGAAAATGCTTTAAAATGCTGTTTAAATCTTAGAAATTTCATCTAAAAGTCTTGAAGCATCTCAGAGATATATTGCAGGGCTAAAGTGAAATAATAAAGTAGATGTTTTCCAAATAAATTTTCGTTTTTTTTTAGAAAATGTCTTTTTTCAGTAAATTACCAGTGTCTTTTATTGGAAGTCAAGAATAAATATTATGCATTAAAAATTAATCAGATAAATTTAGCTCCCCACACCCGATGCTAAAACAATATTTTAAAAGGAAATGTAGGAAACTAATCTTTTCCAATTAAGTGAATTGCGTTTTTAAAATTGGAGTTTAAGTGAAATACAATTAAGGGAACAATTAATGAATACAATTACAATTTATAATTTACATGATAATAAGAAATTTACACCATCCGAGTAATGATGAATTCATCAATGAAAATTTATCTAAGAACTTTAATTGTGATACATCTGATGCACTTACATGTGCTGAATAAAAAATAAAAATATACTTTATTTTCGAAGAAGGTATAAAATAATATCCTCAGGTAATTATCATCATTTAAATCTTTTAAATATTAGAGAATAAGGTAAATGACTATGATGAAAAGCCGACTGTTTACAAAATTGTAAATTATTTTGATTTAATATTCTTAATTTTTGAATATGATTCTTTGTAAAACCAAGATAAATTTGTTTCTAAACCTGTTTTTTCGACGCGTTTCATTGATTTTTATATTAAAATCTTCAAACATTTTTAATGCTATTTTATATCTTTAGATGCCATTTTCTTAAATTCTAATCTTTAATGGAATTTACTCACTATAAATTTTATAAATCAAAATCTTGGTCATCAAAGTTATCAATAATCAAAGTTGGTTTAGTTATCAAAAATTTGGTATAAAATTTCTTATTATACCCCGCAGTTCCTGAATTAGTGAATAAGTTAGTTAACTTATTCATTTAGAATTGTTCCATAGTTGTTTTAGCTTTTCACAGTGGGAAAAAAAATGAAAATTTTGTGTTATTTATCAGTTGAATTTCAATATTTAAAAGTTGAATATAAATATAGATTCCTTACAGTTTAGAAACTACATAATATGTTTCTTAAGTTATTTGCAAAATTTTAAGCAAACCTCTCTCTAAACTAGAAAATAATTGTTTTAGACTTCTTTTCAGTTAAAAGAAAGCTCTTTTTCCAATTTTTAAAATTCTTTTGTCACTTAACTAGCATATTTTGGTTTTGTAGATGTTTCTGCAACTACTTTCATGAAAATATTCAAGAATATAATTATTTTCGAACATTTTAAAAAAAAAATCTCTTACGAAGTCACATATTTGAAATAAAATACTTACCATTTTAGTTGTCTATATCGTATTATAGCCCCTTGTATATTTGTACACTGAGGGCGTGTTCTAAAATTTCTAATTAGAGGCTTTTATTTTTCTCTTATTGTGAAATATCCCTTTTGATTTAAATTATGTATTACTAAATTTTTTTATTTATTTCATGTGATTGATGAAATCTGATGTATATCTCTATGAAATAATGAAAAATAACTATTGAATTCCTCTAATAAATCATTAATAATATTAAATCCATTAAATTCTTCGCTAAATAGCGAAATAAGTAAACAGTTTTTTTTTTTCCTTTGTAAATTTTATTTTATCAATCTCTGCTTACCTCCATAAAAAATTTTTTCTATGTATATATTATTTTCTAGCTTCTCCTTTTCGTAATTAATGACAGTATCAAGGAAATTGGATTTTTAATTGCTTTCAATAATACAGCTCTTCTACAATGGAAAACTCAACAATCAAGAATAACTTTGAAATGAAACGATAAAGTTTCCTTTAAAGAATCATTGGTTGATCATAAACGAAAGCGGTCGCTTTACAAGTTGTTTACAGAGGATCGCTTTTATAGCTAAAACCAGGAATCTTCAGAAAAAAAAATATCAACTTCAACATTCTGATCCGATGGATCGCAATCTAATTTCGGAAGGTGAAGGTTTACTACTCAATTAAACCATCGATGAAACGAATCCATGAAGATCTAAATGGTGATTGTGAGCACCCATGTCGAGATGTAGTGCTTACTTTTTTATTGCCCAGTTTATCGTAACTACAGTTTTCTCCATATAAAAAATAAACAAGATGAAGAATAATATTCTCTATTACCGACAAATGAAACATTCGAGGTAATTGGATACAGGCGGATCATAATACAGGAATGAAAGTAAATCTTTTTATTAGATTCATTAACTTTTGGAGATATACACATCTGCTAATGGAAATCAAAATGTCTTGATTCAATAAATCCAAGATGTCTCGTAACAAAACAAGACAAAATAAAATCAACTTGTATATGCGTTACGGTCAATGTGAATAATCGGTTATTATTAATACTAACTGCTTTTGTTATTATTAATAATGACCGGTTAGTATTAATACTAACCAATTAGTATTAATAATAATCGATTATTCACATTGACCTAAACATGTGCATTTCTAAATAGATGATTATTATTGCTGAATCCATCAATGGTGACGAAAATATAAGCATAATAGCAATTTCAGCAATTGTTTTAAACTATAGTTAGCAAAACCATTTAGATTTTCAATTCCATATAAATATTGGTAATCTAAATATCTTCTATCGATTATTTGATTCTGTAAGATAGGAACATAAATAATTTTTTTTAATAAGTTAATCGCAATAATTCATGGGTAGGAAGGAGTATGTATTTAATTTTTTTAAGAGACTGACTGGAAATTTTATCAATTCATAAAATGCTTGCCATAACCAAAAAAATTATTTACGTGTATAGGGAGAGAAACATTTTAATTTTCCAATCGCTTTCTAAAATTAGGGCAGTTTAAAAAATGGTCACTCAGGCTGATATATCCCACCAAAAATGAGTTTAGGGAAAAAGAGGATCAGCCAGGATAATAATGCCCAGACAACACTCCGGCGACTTACCAGTCTAGTTCCCAGGGCAGAGCAGATTTCTCCCAAGCATCTACCGGGCCGCGGTGGCCTGGTTGAAAAGTCTCGGCTTTGGAACTAGGGCTATAGGTTCGAGACCCGATTCCACCGAAGAACCGTCGTGTAAGTGGGTCTGGTGCACGTTAAACATCCTGGCCAAACGTCCTCCCGCTGGTGTGGATAGGGGGGTGCCAGCTCAGGTGTCGTCCTTGTCATCTGACCGTGGTTCAAAATTACAAGGTCCGTCCCAAAATAGTCCTCGTATTGCTTTAAAACGGGATGCTAATTTAACTAAACTAAACTAAACTAAACTAAACTCCCTCAGCTGCAGAGAGGTACCGGACACCCAGAGGCACCTTAGCCTCACCGTCACTCCTCCCATGCGGGTTTATTCAGCCTTCAATGTTTTACAAATATTGCTAGAATATCTGCAATGATATATGATTGCATCCTCATATGATATAAATCTTTCCATAATAATTAAATGGTATATGATAAGACTGACTCACGTCTATGGACATAATTAGGCACTTTTACATTAACTCAACCTACTTGCGTGGGGAGAAAGGTGTTCACTTTGCACAATGTCTCAACCGGTAAGCATGGGAAGGGTGCAACATTTGCAGTTTAGAATATATGGAATGAAGGAAAATTACTGATTTCAGATTTGGATATTCAGTTTTTTTAACAGTCTTCCTCACTGTTAAAATTTAATTGAAAACCGACGAGGTTCACTATGGAAAATCGACCTCAATAATAATTTCTAATTGTAATCTGCATAAAGCAGTGACAATTCTGTAGGTGATGGTTGAATTCTCCAAACGGCTACATTCGCCACGAAACTTCCTAAAGTGCAGCTGTGTTTGATTATCTTCTTTAATCTGCTAAAATAAAAATATAGAGAATCTGACATAAACATGAGTAGAGAAAAATTTGTATTACAAGGTTTTAAACATGAATAAAAATATTAATAAATTGCTATATCTGACCGAAATGCATTGTTGCTATTTTCCATTATGCAAATAAATAATAAATGCAAATAAAAGTTTTTAAAGAATGCCGGGTGAGGAATATAATAAAGACAATAGATGTTTTATTGTGTTTCAAATATAGTATGTCTGATATAAATTACGAAAATAAGTACGGACTATTCCAACTGCTGAATTCCTACTTTTCAAATTAGTTTGTAATACAATGCAATGATGGGGCACATTTCAGCAAATCGAACATTAAGAAGGTCTGTAAAGTTTTGTGTACAATGTTGCATTTTTAAAAATGTGTCAAATAGTTTGGTCATTAATCTTATCTCCTTTGTCTTTCATATATAATTTCATGCTTATTGAGTGTGAATCGTTCTTTCCATTTTGTTTGGAAACATTCTTTTCATAAAAATTGGAATCTTCATCAGTAAAGAAAATTCAGAACCAATTAATCATTGTCCAATTACGATTATCTCTGCAGGCTTTCTTAGATTTGAATAAAAATTTTAGATCAGTATGTACAAAATTTTTAGAACAATTTATAATATGATATACAATTGAACACAAACAAGATTCAAGAGATTAAAAATAATCAGAATATTGATTTTCGAGGCTACTTGTTGAAGAAACCTGTTCTTGAACAGCTTGAACATTTCTTTTATAAAACTTGAAAACCAATATGAGGAAAAGGAAATTTATGAAAAGAAAATAAATTCTTGCAATTAATATAAAAATGTTGTTTATGGCAAAAAAAATGATGTTCGATAACAAACATAATGAATAAAGAATGAAAATAATCATGAAAATAATTTATTTTGCTTGTGTTTTCAAAAACTCATAGTTTGAATTATCCGCACAAAACAGAATTTTCATATATTTAGTAAATGACTTACCAAGAATTAAATTTAAAATTTTCATCTCGATAGCATATAATTATTTTAATATTAGTTTCATTCAATCCTCTATTCAAAATTTATAAAATTTTGAAATTTCAAAATTCTAATCGAAGAATAAATACACTTTATTCTTTCATGCATATATAATATTCTAAAATTTCTTTACCTATTTATTCTCTTGACCATGTCGCATTTGATAACAATAAAGAAAAAGATCTGTAATGCTGAGGTTGTCTAATAGATACGTGTAATAATTTTTTTCATCTTTTATTTTTGAAATCGTTTGTTATTTTCCAGTTTATTTTTTCATACATTTCTATATCCATATACAGTGGTGGCCAAAAGTGTGGACATTTTTTGAAAGTTTCATGTTTTTCAACTTTGCGTGCTTGTAGAATATATTAATTTTCACTTAAATACAAATGTTTGTATATCAAATTGAAGGTAATTTAATGTAAAATTTAATAACAAAAACAGTATTACAAAAAAAGTTACGCTCATTTTAGTACGATCT
Organism: Argiope bruennichi; assembly: GCF_947563725.1. Lineage (NCBI taxonomy): Eukaryota > Metazoa > Arthropoda > Arachnida > Araneae > Araneidae > Argiope > Argiope bruennichi. The sequence continues at coordinate 55,946,891 of NC_079153.1, read as the reverse complement.
ATCTTAGATTTGCATTTTTTTAAAGTGATACTTACACGATCAATACTTAGTAGGATAACCCTTATTTTTTAAGACAGCTTCACAGCGTCTTTTCATCGAGTGAACGAGTGTTTGGAGTTCATCTTTCGTAATCACATAGTGTCAAGAATCAATTATAGATTCAATAAGTTGTCTTTTATTGGAGGGACGTTTTTTTCGTACAAGAATTTTCAAACGTTGCCGCAAATTTTCAATTGGATTGAGATTAGGACTGTTTCCTGGCCATGGTAATACATCTATGCCTTTATTTTGAAACCATGCTTTGCATACTTTTGCTGTGTGGCATGGAGCTGAATTCTGCTGAAAAATAAATGGGGATTTGTTGGGGAAGAAATCCCTGATGGAAAGTATCAATTTTGGTTTCAGGACAGTTTCGATGTATTTTTTGGCATTCAGGATGCCATCAATCACTTGAATTCGGCCCACACTATCTGCAGAAATACATGCCCAAATCATGGCATTTGTTGTAGTTCTTATAGTTGCTTCAATGCAATCAGGATGAAGTCCTTCACCTACTCTACGTCTCACGTATTTTCTACCATCACTACCAAAGAGCGATATTTTAGTCTCATCGCTCCAGATTACTTGCTTTCATTGATTTTCTGACCATTTAATGTGTTCTTTTCACTTAACTCGTTTTTCGCGTTGCTTTTGATTTAAATATGGTTTTTTCCTTGGAATTCTAGCTTGTAGTCTAAATCCTGATAACCTTCTTCTTATTGTTCTTGAACTTACTGCAATACCCGCTGCATTCATTTAACATCTAATGGCATCTGATGAAATTTTTCTATCTTGAAGGCATAGCCGTTTAATTTTTCTATCGGCAGTAGCACTTGTGCACTTTTTTCGGCCTGATTTGGCCTTATTTTCCACTGATTTCGTTTTTTCATAACGTAAACAGAACTTTCGTACACCAGAACAAGTCACTGAACCACCAACTTGTCTTGCAATTTCAGCATAAGAGAGGACAATTTTTCTCAATATGACAATTCGGCTTCTTTTTGTAGATGTCCAATCAGTTCTTCTTGTTGGTGACATTGTTTAAAATTAGTTTAATTAGAAAAAAGGACTTAAGATATTCAAAAACAGCAATACTCTATTTAAGTGTACTTGTATGCATCATTCCGCAAAATATTTCCACAACAATAACTATTTTACATACCAAATAACCTAAACTATAGTTACAGACATTTTATGGAATCCTCAGAACAGTGTTTGTGATTGGCTAGTACGCTTTTATTGCAAAACACGTCATTATTCAAAACGATTTGTGTTTGTTTGTTCTACTAAAATGAGCGTAACTTTTTTTGTAATACAGATATTATAATACTGTTTTTGTTATTAAATTTTACAATAAATTACCTTTAATTTGATATATAAACATTTGTATTTAAGTGAAAATTAATATATTCTACAAGCACGCAAAGTTGAAAAACATGAAACTTTCAAAAAATGTCCACACTTTTGGCCACCACTGTATACTTTATAAAAGAGATAAGGAGAAATAATTGCTGTTGAAAGAACGAATATTTTCATAGTGTTTTAAGCTTTGTTATCGAATTCCATCAAAACATTGCAAAAATCATAAATTTGTCTTTAAGGACATTATAAGGTTTTACTAATTGTCTGTATTTCAGATGAAAAAAAGGGAAAGGAAAATAATAAGAAGAATAGAGGTTTAAGACTTTAAATAGCTTTCAAATTAAAGCAAATCGATATTATTTTTTAATTCACGAATTTCAAAACATATTATTGATCAAAATCCATTCTTGTGTCACTTTAAAATTCAAACACATAATTTTTTTAGATATATTGGTTTCATACCTATGCAATGTATTCCTTACATTTAATGCATTTTTAAAATTATTTAAACATTCACATTTTTTTTAAATTTGAAATATTTTTCATTGTTTTAATTAAAGGGGTTTTAATTACTAATCATGAAGACAATATGAAAATATATTTTATTTGTATTTCAATCTTGCTATAATTTGAAATAAGCATTTTTAAATACATTAAAAATAGACGAATTAAGTGTAAAACATTATCATACCATAATCCGTTGGACTGCAAATTCGAATCTCCACTATTTTTGCTCGAAAAGCAAAAGCATAGGAGATTCGAATTTGCTATTTTAGCAAAACATGTGTTTTGCTCATTTTTGTAGAAAACAGAAAATTCCAGATGAATGGATATTTCAAAATGTAATGCAAATATAATATAGGAGTTTTATACACAGTTTTTACATATAGTTTATGTATATAACTATTAGTTTGTATTAAACGATTTGCTAATCCCTTATTTATTTACCAGTGTTCTTTAATCCTTTGAAGTTAATATGATAATATTAGTGAGCTGTATTTTCTTTGGGTCTGGAAAGGCTGTTAGCTATATTAAACTATAATATTTATACGTAATATCATTTTCAAAGCAGAAACAAATTAGCACATAATAATGATGACTATATATGCCTCAAGGAACATGTAAAATAATGTTTGGTCACATGTACAGTTTTCCCTATGTTTAACTATTACGTAACTTGTATACAGTTGTATTTTGAATCATAATTGACTGATGTTCATATATAGACCATTAAAAATTTTAAAGGTGAAAAACCAAATTTACACTTCCAGTATCAAGTGTTGAAATGGGAATTTTACACTTACTTATTAAATTAATATTTCAATTCTCATCCGCACAGTTTAAATCAAATTGCACAGAAATATTCAAGCAGATAGATTATGATTAAAAGATTCCTATTTGATGTTAAAGATGGAATGAGTAATTAAGAATTAAAGCTTCGAAGAGTAGTTAATGGATTTCATGACGAATGAAAAGATTATTTGATTTCCGAATCAATACTCCTGATTAACTTCATGGATTTTAAAATATTTCCTCGGTTAGTTTAATTAAAATTTTCATCTTCAACGTGTCTGATGAATCATCAGTTTTATCCGAAATATATTCTGCAGTCAGAACTGACAAAAGATGGCAAGACTAGATCTGTAAAGGGTAAGAGATATAAATGGTTGTAGTTATAAAATTTTCTCGATAAATCTAAGAAATATTTGTCTTAATAAAGAGTGGTTAAATGTATACTATTTGTTTGATGAATGAAAGTGGATGATTAAAAATGATAAAACAGTGTAAGGAGATACGTATTACGAGCACTCCTTTTGTATTTTCTAAAGCATGATTAAGAGAGGATTCTATAGCATTCTTAATCATATCTTAAAACTTTAAACGAACAGTTCTTTATATATATATATATATTGTGTTTTCTCGGAAACAACTTTATTTTTGTCAAATTTTATATTTAGATAAGGTTTTCTATTTAAGTTTGTCTATATAGGTATCTTTCGTGAATAAACTTAATTTTACGAATAAATATTTTTTTCATAACTAAATATTGACATTTGGCTATATTTGATCTGTATAAACGTGAGGGAGTAATGGTTAGGACTCCCACGCATATTTTTCATGTTCGATTCCGTGTTTGTTGTTCAACCCTTATCTTATAAATTTAAACGAGCATTTCTTGTATATATATATATATATATATATATATATATATATATATATATATATAATATAATATAATTTGTGTAACTCGGAAACCGCTCTAACAATTTATATCAAATTTTATATTTAGATAAGATTTTACTTTTTAAGTTTATTTATATAAGTATATTTCCTGAAAAACGCGATTTTACACACACACACACACACACACACGCACGCACGCACGCACGCACGCACGCACGCACGCACACACACACACACGCACACACACACACACACACACACACACACACACACACACACACACACACACACACACACACACACACACACACACACAAACAAACAAAGTAACATTTTTTATAATCAACTATTAAAGCCTTTCTCTATCTACTCTCATGCTGTTACTGCTGTACTGCTCTCATGCTGCATATAGTGTCACCTCATAAATTTTTGTGGTACTTACATTGTTGCCATAGGATGATAACCTACTAGTACTTCTAAAGTTTGTGAAATGGTGCGGATGGATGTGGAATAAGATTGAAAAATATTCAAATGTATGCGGTTAGTATCTAAATATTTTCTACGAAAAAAAAGGATTTAAAAAGAAGCTTGCGATAGAAGCTCGGTTTCTCAGATATTATTGTCAATATTCAATATGTGTTCCCTTTAGTACGCTGGTCAGATAACCAACCATATTAGAATAGTTTAGACGAGAGTCTGTTCATGAAAGGAGGACATATTTCTACTTCCGATTTGAGATATTAATCGGTTATTATTTTAGCTAATATAATTTTATAATTACAGAAATAAACTGATTAATTTGAAGATTATAGATTTATATTTAATTCCAATTTCTTGATTCAAAGACAAAAAGATATAAAGAGAAATCGAGTTGTCCATCTCAAAAACTGATTTTGGCCTTCTAAATTATTGGGCATGGGGAAGCGAATACAGAATAATCCAGTTACCGTTTAATGTCTAAGTCAACGTAGTTTATAGCATTGAGATTTCAAATAACCACTGCTAAGCTGCTAACACTATGAAAAAGGCATAGTTATAAGGTGTTACGATTGACAAAATGCTTAAAGTTTATGGTTTTAGAAGTATAGGTCACAAAGTTTTTCAATTACAAAGAAGCATATATATTGCTTCTTCCTCTATTCTTCAGAGCGGGAAAATAGGGCATTACACAAAAAACTGTGACGGTAAATGTATACTGTCTATATACATTATTGACCTAAGAACTCATTAGATTAGAAACAAAGAAGTAAATGCGAGAATGAGACCAGAAGAAAATTTATAGAATTGAATTGTTTCAGAAAATGCTTGGAATTATATTAACCTGAATACTAAAGACTTAAATATGAACATTATAGAAAAGAAGAAAGAGAGAGAGAAAAAGAAGGAATTCATATTTCCTAAACAACTAGAGGATTTCTGAGTTAGCATTCCCAATTAAACACATTATAAGTACGGTTATGTTACAATGATGTTCTTGAAACCATTTATTAGTGTCATCGAAGTCGTTCAACTGTACATAATCTCTGGAACCTGAGGATAAGTAAGGGCATTCACTTAACTATTTTTAGATTAAAAATAAGATAACGAATTCTGTCAAATCTTGTTTCCTTTATTACCAAACTCACAAAACTTAGATAGAGAAGCAACTGTTCAGAATACATTTCAGTTGCGTGAATAAAAAATGAGCGCCATGTTATTATGACAACAAAACTCAAATGGAAAAATATGCTCCTTATTTAAATATTTGGAGAATTTTGATTGAAAATGATGATGAAACAATTCATTTTCATTCTAAAAGTATTTTACTTAGCGTAAATGTAATAGATCTTTTTGTTGGTGCCGAAAAATGATTCATACATTTACTTTCTGGTTGTTGGTTCACTTTAGCTATTTGAGATATCACATTATTTAATTTCTTATTACAATAATTTTTGTTAATAGAAAATTTGTATCTTTCAACAAATATTATGATCAGCCTAGTTCTGAGTTACCTATTTAAATACAGAAGAATGGAGAAAAAAAAAATCAAAATCTCATCATTAGCCACATTTAGCTACAAGTTAAAATGCTGTGACCCTTTATTATTTTAGACATTTAATTGTTTAATTTCTTATAATTATGAATTCAATTTCTATTCAATTTACAGTTTTATGGTCCCGCAATATGTCTTTGCAAAAAAAACACTACAAAATAGCGAATGTGGTGTTCAAACCATGGATGAATGTAGAGGGTTTTCCCTTTCCTCATATTTTATTAAATTAGTTTTAGGTAAGGAAACACAGTTGTTGGATGAAATAAAATTTTTAAATGGATATTCATTGTTTTTGTTCACTTTTACGGCAACTCTAGAATATTAGGAAATAGACAGAAAACAAAGCATTTTATGCTAAATTAATTTTATACAGGAGATTAGAAAAAGGAAAAAAAATCAAATCAATGTAATTACATAAATATATTTACTGCGATAAACTTTGATGTCAATTTGAGCTGAAAATTTCCCTTAAATTGTTATAATATTCCTAGATAACTTAAGAGAAAGCAAAAAAAAAAAATGTTTCTAAAAGTTGGGTAATCATAGTCAAAAAGTATAAAGGAATCTTGATTTTTTTTTCTTTTCACCAGACATGAAAATAGCTTTAAAAGAATGTAAAAATGTTCCACTAATATCCTTATATTGTTTTAAAAAGAGAGCAGGGCATTTTATCTACATTTATAAGAGTCTCAAAAGGCCATGAGTACTAGAATGTTCACTGAAATTTTAAACTTCCACCGCCATTAGCGTAGGAAGGAAACGTAGTTAAAGTTTCACTTAATTTCTTATATATCAGTTAATATCTTTCTATTGTTCTTTTAACATGACAATGGAGAAACTTAAGGGAAGAACTATAGTTTTAAAAAGTTGTTATCCCATTTTGAAATCTTGTTATTCTTTAACAATTTGGAAGCTAAATGAAAATAAACATCAGAATAAGTTTTGACTTTTCCTCAGTAAATGAAAACTAATGATCAATTTATGAAGCAAGCATTTTACACTTATTAGGACAGCATTAGCAATTTATGACTACTGTGTATATGCAAAGAAAAAGCAACTCCCCTCAAAAACTAAATTTATTAGAAATGATCAACTGTAAAAATTGTCATCTTGTCCTGGTGACCCCTACGTTTTACTCCTGTGCGATGAATGGTGCCACATATAATTATAATGCCATGTTAATTTTACTGCCATCTATGTTTTATTCCATTAACTTTATTTATGCTTGTTTTTTCGTAATTCTTAAAGGCTCAAATTTTAATGGGAGGATGATCTCCATCTCGTTTCTAAATTATAATGTTCCTAAGGTTTTTAATTCCTGAGAGAATTGACATTTCGAGTATTCTGCACGCTTAAATACTTAAATATTCTTTTTAGAATGATTTGATTCTTGGTATTCAATCTTCTTTCATTTTAATAACATATTTCATTATTTCTTTGAAACGTTTATCACATATTTGGCTTTCAGAAACAAAATTTGTGTTCTAATGTCATAAAATTTTAACTGATACCATCATCAAACTTACTGTCAGTTATTGAGAAATTGAGAGACAAAGCAGTTCATATAGCAGATATGTAGAGTACTATCTATTGACAGAATTTCATTTATATATGAATTTATTTTTGGACTTCAGCTACCCTTTGTAAAATTTTAAGGGTGAAATCAACTTTTATTATATTGGTATTGCATGTTAAGCAGGGTTTTTTTTTGTCTTTATTTCCTTTTTACACCTTTTTAAAATTTTGCATTTCTTTTAAAATATTAGGAACTGGAAAAAAGAAGTTAATTTTGCTTATGAAGATAATTATTATTTAAATAGCCTCCAATTGGCATTTGAAAAATTAGCTTTTCAAAATTTATTTTAAATGATTTCGTCTGTAATAGGAGATTGATCCTTTCATCATTCATCCTTCAACAGATTCACCAATCATTTAAAATAAATTTTGAACAATTTAACAAATTTTTCAAAATAAATTTTTACAAATGAAGCACATACAATTCTCTTATTCTTATTTAAAAAATAAACATAAAAATTGCTATAAATTTGTAAATGTCGTTTTGTAAAAATCGTTGTTATGTCATAATAATATCTGATTAAACAATAAAAAAGTTTATAATATATATTTACTTATCTATGAATAAATTTCTGTGCAAGATACATACAATAGAATTAATTATGAATAAATATCTATATATGATATATGAATCAAAAAGTATATCATGATTGATCTCTGTACATATTGTATACATTATAAAGTATATTATCAGTATTAATAGTGAAATCTTAATTTTTATTTTGTAAGTTCCTGCATATTCAAACCAAATAGGATCTTGCAAAATATTCTTGAACAGAAATAAATTTAAATTGCTTTTATTGATATCGATTGATATTGATATTTTTCTTGATATTTTAATAATTTTAATGTTTAAAGAATTGAAAAATAGGCTTATGAATGGAACATTCATCAATTTAGATAATATATTTAACTAATTGAATTATTAAATTTGCTTTATATCTTAATTACTGATCTTTTAACATTGTTAAATGTTTACTTAGGGAAATGCAGAAATAAAAGGAGAAATATCTTTCGTACATTTACAATAATTTAGAAAAATATAATTAAGAATAGCAGTGTTTTAGCGATAGAATACAAATAATTATTTAAAAGAAGTTGATTTGATTGATATATAGATTATGAAAGAAAACCTTTTTCTTTCATTTCTTTAAAATATTCCTATTCATTTTTGGTCTTCATTGAAGTTTCTATGCATCTATGTCAGTGAACACAGAATGCTAAATATAATAAAAAAAAAGTTCACATTTCTTAATTAAAACTTATACAACACACTTTATAAAAGAGCAGTTTAAAAGACCGTTGTGTAAGGTAAACAAATTAATTTTATAGCTGAAAATTTTAGCGTGTTTCTGACATGAGTCCTGAAAGAGTCATTTTTTCTCGTGCCCGCATAATATTTTATGAGAAGATTCTAGTCATATGTTTAACCCGGCTGTCATTTAAAATTTTTATTGCTTTTCAAATTAACAACAAGTCTTTTCACTTTATGATTTAAAGGTCACGTGCTGCTGACAGAGTTCTCCCTCGCAAAATCTCTTTCTTTGGTGTTTTAGCAGTTTGTTTCATTCAGAATATAAACGTTTTCTGATGGAAATGACAAAAGTGACAGAAGTTTGTAAAATGCTAAACAAAATCAGGGCAATTTTTCTCTCCACTACACTTACTTAAAGTCGGTTTATGTATTCAATGAAATTTATGTAGGTGGGTAAGAAATTTTTCTTTCGTGTATTTCCTTCGCTACGTGTTTCCTTCGTGTGCTTCCATGTTTTGCCTGGTAAAACTCAGGCTTTAGGAAAATTGTTTAAACATTCTTATTTAATTTAGTTTTGGATGTAAAAAGTGAGATCTGTAAAAAGTATAAATTATTTTCGATTTATTATTTATAATTTCTATGTTTCATCATTGTATAATTACATGTTTTAATTGATAAATTATTTAATATTTAATTGGTGAATTTTGTTAGTCATTTTCCCTCAAATAATTATAGGGCACAACTATAATAGTTTTAATTTTTTTTTTTTTGCAATATAATACAAGGAAATTCCTATTTGTTATGTTAAAAAACGAATTTTTAAAAGTACATATTGTTACAATTTTTTTAGTAATGCTTCTCAGCTTGTTAAGAAAGAGAATCCAATAGATATTATGACACCTGCTGAATGTATCTTGGGTTAAGGATTCCTGGCTTTGGCCAAACTAAGAGAGGGTTTTGACAATCTTGATGACAAAGTTAAAGGCCCCCGAATATTTGAGAAACTTGGGGATAACAACATTGGGATTTTAGTTCCTGTATTTGTTCTAGAACATTCGATGATCTGTCCTAGGAGCTATAAAAGCTAAGGCGCCAAATGGGAGGAGCAATTCTGTTGAGCTCAAATGAGCAGTCGAGTGAATCCTTTCTTTGCACTATTGAATTCTCTGAGCCTTTTGTGCTTTTTCGACTGATTTAGACAATTCACTACATGTAAATTACTGATTTATGCAAGTACTGTTTTTTGTAAACTTTGTCTTTTGTTACTTTTTATAAAAACATTTATTCAGCTTATTAGACTTCTCAATGTACACTCATTGGACAGATATGTTCTAACAAAATGATTTCAATAGATAAAACTTTTAAGACGTCACATTCTTTTCGTTATTGTTCGCTAATTTGTATATTGTTTTAGCGCGTAATTATTTTTTAGTATGAATTAAGTAGAAAACAATTGAATAAAAAAATGTATAAGTTCTTGGGGAAAACAACTTACTTTTCTTAGAAATATGTACTTAATGCTTTATTTTTTCAAAGAAAAAAAATTGCATTATAATTTATAAAATTATAAAAAAAAAACATTTTTAAAAAACATTATAAAATATATAAAACATATTTTTAACATATATATAAAACATATTTTTATAAAAAACATTTATAAAAAAAAATGAACAATATAAAAACATTTGTTTCTTGTATATTGTTCAAGAGGATTTCAAATAATATTATTTATAATTTCACTATAAATTATATACATATATAATGCATAATGTATATATATATATATATATATAATGCAGGTCACATTAGAATTTAACAGTCGCATTGAAACTGAAAACTAAAGAATAAAATTCTAATAATAAATAAAAATAGCTTTTTAAATTTTACTTATAATTTCGTCTCTATGATTTTATTCAAAATCTAATAAATATTATGACCATGGAAATTTCAATTCTTGTCTTATCTTAGATATAATGACATTGGTTTAATTAAAGATTAATGACATAATTCATTTATTAACTTATTGAAGTATCTTTCTTATGAAAATGTATCAATTCTAATTCGCTACATTTTGATTTTTATTAAAAAGTTATTGTTGTTATTAAAGCTTAATAATATGCTACGATTTATGAAAATAGCAGTAAATTGATCGTCAAAAAATCGTCTTTCAAAAATTAATGAATGATGTTTTAACTTTTAAACAATAATTTAGTAAAATTTTGTTCAAAGGTTGGATGATATTTCACATAATCTGTTCCTTTTTCTGTCTTTAAGAGAAACGTTAAAGTAAATTAAGAAGTTTAATTCTTTAGAAAGGGTAATTTTTATGAGATACAGTCACAGTTATTTATAAGGCAATGTAATTGCCAGATTAGGTTTAATATAAGACTTTCGAAGTTTCCTTCAAAATGGATACCACTTTATCTTTATTAAAAACGCATTAATTATATTATAAATAATATATCAAAGGAACGATGTTCTAATGTTTATATATATATTTATCTATATATATGCGAGTACATTAAAGAATGGTCTTAGAATTATAATCAATATACAGAATTCACAGTATAGATTTTATAACCACTTTTATCAGTTTACGATGATATATTTTTCAACATTAATTTATTATTTAAACTAAAGTGTAAAGGATAAATATAGCTGGAAAAATAAAAATATATCAACACTACTAACATCTTTTTTTAAACAATTGAATAAAAAATTTATATTCTATAAGTTAGTAAATTCTTTATCCCAATTAATTATTTATTAAGAAAAAAATGTTAATTCTACTTTATTTTAAATTTTTCTGAAAACAGAAGATACCATTTAATGCTATTTTGCAAGAATATAATCACTTTTAAAGCGTAAAGGGTTTTTAAGTAATTTTCATATATTTATAATATTCTTGTCTTATTGAACGCTTGTTATTTTGTGCAAAAAATCCATTAATCACTTATAATATATAAAGTTTTGAAGCTCTCCGATCAACAAATCAAGTGCAATAAAATGTTTAACATTTTTCTCCTCATAATTTATGCTTTCCTATTCTTACTATAAAATATTTCAAAATAGTTGAAATAAATCAGCGTGAGAACATTTTTATAACATTTTTATTAATAAGAAAATGTCAATTTATTAAATAGAAAAGAAAAGGACACTGTAAATAGTTTAATCAAATTTATGCAGATTCCAACAATCAATTCAGAAATAAACTAAAAAAAAAATTGGAATTGCTATAATCAAGAAATAAGGTTTTGTGTATGTGGATTGTTGTACAGGTAAGAATGTACAATAATTATCATACGCAAAATCTTTGTTGATCTTTGTTACAATTAAGAATTTTTTCTGATAACAATTAAAAAAGCTAACATTTGAAATTCTCATTGTTTTATAGAATTGAACAGAGTAATTGTTTAAAATGAATGGAAAAAAATGCAACAAAATCATATTCTACAACATTTTTTTGTTTTTTGTTTTGTTTTGTTTCTTATGGCACTTGCCACTGACAAGCCCGCTGTTACGAAGACAGCGATTTAAGCCTGAGGGGGAATGTCTCTTATTTTTTATAGCAGCGCCAACTAGGGCCAAGAGTACGACTTTGCCACTCATGCATCATTCATTCGCTTGCACAACCCCTTTTTACAGGAGGGCACATTCACACATCTCACAGATAGAACAACAGAAGAACAACCATGCCCAAACCGGGAGTCGAACCCGGGACGCCCAGATCACGGGGAAGACGCTCTACCCCTATGCCAGGACGCCGGCGCAACATTTTTTTAATTGTTGGTTCTCTAGTAAATCTGAATTTAAAAATATTTTGTAATATTGAGCAGAAATTAAAAATGTTTATAAAGCATTTTGCATCTTTACATATTATCATTTACAAATATGAAACGAGTCTTTTTCATATTTTCATAGTTGGGAGATCATTTAAAATAAGTGTCAAGAAAGAATTTGAAAAACATGAAAAATCAGGTCTGGGCACGAATTCATTTCTTTAAACTAGAACTTGATTTCTTTCGCCCATGTAATTTCTTCAAAATACTTTCCAATTTGCAGAAAAATAATTCAAAGCCGTATCAAGCCTTCTTTTGAATACGTTAAAAAACAGACTAAAATCAATTTCGAAAGCATTCGTTACCGACTTTCTTTATGACTGGAAAAGATGGGGATTTTTTATTTCTCTTACATTTTTCCATTACTTGCATCTCTTACATTTCTCATTACTTGCTTCCATTGCAATAATCTGATTCATCATGATAGTATCCTTTCTTTTTAAAATGTGTGTGTTAAATGAAACTAGAAAATTTTTTGAGGCAAGTTGAAGTCAAAGAAATAATAATTTGAATTAAAACAATCTTTAAAATACATAATTATGGAGTTTAAAAAAAGTTTTTGTCTGGTTGTATAAGCATTAGAATAATTGTTTTTCCGGAAAACAAGAATTGCTTCTGTGAAATATCTTAGTATTACACGTCTTAATATAGGTGAATTAAATTATTAAAATGCAAGTAATAACAAAGAAAGGACAATATATAAAGTGAATAAAATAAATTTTAAAGAACTAAAAATGAATGTTATTAAAACTTTTCATATATTTTTATATTTTTTGAAAGTGTTGTTGCTGCAAGTGTACAGACATTCTACTTTTATTTTTAAAAGCTTATAGCTGATGAAATATGAAATTTATATTTGAATATTCAATAATGCTTTTCAATGCTAGGGTGGCTTGGTGGTAAGGACACCGTTTCGGAATCGAAGGATTTCAAGTTCGAGTTCAGGTGTCGCATTCGTCATCTGATCGCCGTTAAAATTATGAGGTCCGTCTAAAAATCATCCTAGTGGTGCTTTAAAACGAACGTTAATATAATTAAACTAAGCCAATCAATATTTTTTTATTACTTGAATATTTTAAATATAGTAAAAAAATCATTCATCTTTATATTTGGCTTACATAATTAAATTTCGTATGAAACGATTGAAATGCGCAAGTTAATTCTGCAAAACAGAACAAAAATATTATTTATAAATTTACCTATAATATGCCTTTAATAAAAATTTCCATCGGTTTTCTGTGATAGAAAAGAAAGAAAATATGAAAATAATTGTTAGTGATAGAAATAAAATAAAATTGTCCGCTGTTGTTTGTTTTCTATTTGTTTGCAACTTTTTAAATGCTCCCTCATTTTTATATTAATTCTTATGGTAGCGATGCTCGTCTTTATTTATGAAAATGGATTGCAAGATTTCTGTAGGATGATATTCTAGAATTTTTTGGAATATCATATCAAAGGCAACAAAGGAAGGCGATGCGATCATTTTTGACAAATCCCTATGTGATAAAGAAAAAAGTGTGGAAGTTCATTTATGAAGACCGCGATTGTTTCGGAGGTATAATATTAAGTGAGATCAAAATTACTTAAAAGGTATTCATCTCATTATTTAAGATTCTATTTATCTCACATGTTGTTTACAAGTACTGAAGTTAATTAACATAGAATCTTAATGCACAGCATTTGCATATTTTTTACTGATCATAAGGCTCCTGTAATCCAATAATATTTTTTGGTGAAGTGATTTTTGATATAGATAGTGATATAATAAAGCTTAAGTAATTGATTTTTTTCTCATTTTATAGTTATTATCTTGAACTACGCCTTGTTTACTTGCTGAGTTATTGTTTATTTGTTGAGTTTGTTTACTTGATGAGCTGTTTATTCTCGAAATTATGACTTGTTTCGAGCTTGAAACAACGATATAGGATTCACTGCTATGTATATTTGAAGTTCAAAAATTAGACATCTCAAGGCACATTAATATATTATTGAATACGTCTTTGTCTTATTTAAAAAAAAATATGCATTAGTAAAACACTGCTTTATGTTACAACAATATGATGGGAGAGTGAGCAAGATAAACTGATAATATACCAACAGGAAATCAGTAATTACTTCCATTACAAAACGAATTAAAACCAGCAATCCATAACTATAATAATGAGCGACATAAGTACGAGCACCATCTCATTAGGTATTAGATGTCGTATATATATCGTGTTAGGATCCCTCCCATAAGTTATTTTTTACTTTTGATAGAAATGAAAATACGATGTCGCTGTGTAAGGTTTCTTTATATCTTTATATATGATCCGTTCTGCTTTGTCTCTCAGGAAGCCTCATTATTTCCTCTTTCAAAATTTTTGAGGTTTATTTGATAATATTGAGCGAGATGTACTTTTAATTCTTTTATGGATTGGAATCGTTTAGCATGGAAATAACAATGATGGAAAGAAGTAATAGTAGGCTGGAGTATGATCTCGGGAATACGGAGGATACGGTAGAATTTCACAGATAAATTGTAGTAGCATTTCTCTCTCTTTTCTTATGTGATTGCCTTATCCGCCTTAATTTGATAATTCTAGCCGTTTTTCTACTCTTGTTAAAGTATTTTATTTGGTTTATGAAGCCAATTGCAATATTTGGCAGAAATGATGGTTTGATTTTGAAGAAGAAGCTTGTACAAGACTTCACCTTTTAAGTTCCACTAGATGGACAAAGAACTTTCTCCTAGTGAAGCTCGAATTTATACTGCACTTCAAAATCCGTTTTTCAAGTGCGTTTCAAATGGACTATTATGTTTAAAATGTCTTATATCCATCCATAATCTTTTTATTGAAGGACATATGCCTCCGAGGAAGCAAATAACATACAGGGATACGGTTCATAACAATCTTGACATCTTTGACAATAGAAGTGAAATCAAATTTCCCTTTCATCGACATTTCCTCTCCTAATCAGGTCATTATATGCTGTTATTTTGGGAATGTTAGTAGCATCCGCCATCTCGCGCATAGAATATATTGTATTTTCAGCAAGCGTGGCCTTGATAACGTCCGTATCCATCGTTGCTGGGCAGCCGCTGAGAGGATCTTTGAAGTCAAAATTGTAAGGTCTAAATCTATTAAACTCATATAAAAACATATATATTTGTTATTTTTTAAAATACTGCGATTTTTTAAAATAATAATTTATTATTAAACCATATTATATTAAAACAGAAGAAGGCTTAAGTATTGACCCACGTAAATATACTGTTGAATATGAAACGAAAAATATATTTTAAACTATCAGAGCTGATCTACATCTGTCGATATACACAAGCAATTGTTCGAACGCTTAAAAATATAACTAAATATTCAATCTTTCACCAGCCTATTTGGTGTGTCGATTTTCACAAGATAGTTTTGACTTTGCCCAGTTTTGGTCTTCCACGGTTGCGAAAACATCAATGAATTTATCTTCAAATAGCCGAATTAATATGAAATAATGAAAAAAATTGATGCTTAATGATATTATTGTAAATTATTATAGAAAAATCTACTCTATTAATATAAGATGAATTTCTGCTATAGAAATGGTGCCAATCCATCTCAACTAATATACATCCAATTTTATCCTAATCCAAAAGATGTAAATCTTACTATCCCAAATTGAAATGAAATTAATTTTCAACGTTACATTTTAAATACTATTATTATAGAAATTCAAAAATAAGAAATTAGCTGCATCACTCTGATATCAGGATTATATAATCAATATAAAATTAATTAAACTTTCATTATAAATTGAACAATACACCATTTGAAATTCAATTATCCTGAAATATTCAAAAGAATATGTCTTAATTGAAAGATATGAAGAAGGAAAGATTTTAAAAGGAATGATTACTTAAGAATTAAAATTTTGAATAAAGGCTATTAATTACCTTTTAAGAGGGCAGAAAAGCAATCTTTTCTAAAATGTTTGATTTCAAACTTTTCATTCAAATTGGAAGTTAAAATATTTCCTTTGTAATCTTCATTTAAATTTTCATTTTTCGTTGTCACTGAATCATCAATTTCCTCACAAATTCCATTCAGTACTCAAAAGAGACAAAAGATTTACGAGGCTAATTTTGTCAGGGATTTGAAATACAAATGGCTTTAGAAATATAGTCTTTCAGTAAATCTAAGAAATAATTGCTTTGCTTCGCTGAAAAGATCATTTGGATATATTCTATTGTTTTGGGAAATAAAATTGAAAAAAAAAAATATTTAAAAAGAATGAAAGGAGAATATATGTAGTATAAAGGTTTTAATTAAAATTATATATTTAGTGAAAAGCGTTTTAATTAAATTCTTTCTTTTGAAATCTCTATATAATAATTTAATTTTACTTTTTGTAAAACATAATAATGCTTTCGATAAAAGATTATAGGATTATTCCAATATCTTTTATATGAAATTTGAGTAAGATAATGGAAATATTAAATTCGTGCAAAATGTTGTTAAATTTTTAAAAACTATTCTGAAAAAAAAAGAATGGAAATTAGGTTATTATATTCCATTAATATTTTCGCAGTATAAATGTTTCATAAAATTAATTTGCGGCATTTTTAATCATCCTTTGAATTTGAATGAATTATGCTATTTGCCTTAAAAGTTTTTCCGACAAATAAATTCATTTTTTATTCCTGAAAACGAAGATTCCAAAGTTTTATAGAAAGAAACATTATTAAAACACAATCTATATATTTCATTTAAGCTAAAACTTTATTTATTTAAATTCTCTATAACATAAAATGAACTTCAAGATCATTTTAATTATTCTGACAAATAATTTGGTTTAAATATTAATCTTTTAGTTTATATGGCTCTATAAATTCCTGTTTTCACATGCGATTTGTAGGTTTGAAGAAATTATTAATATTCAACTGAATAAATATCATTAATATCAATCAAAAGCAAATTAGCTTAATTAAAGAGATGATAAATCCCAAATAACATTAGTGATATTTCAAACTTTTCAAGCGAATGCTTTACTAAAGTTTCATCGCTAATATTCAGTTATTATATATTGCGAGTTCTCGTGAAAGGGGACATAGTCATATCATTGATTCTCCAACCCGGATAAAGAAAACTGCATGACCGCGCCGCCGCCACAGAAATCCTAACGGCCATCACAGGCCACGGTACAACTCTTCCCAAAGGAAGTACATCTCGTCATTGATGGGAGGAGCCAGATCCCTCACTTTTTTGTGTACCCTCTAGGGTGGCGAGATCCAACCACCATACCGGAGGCATTCGAGTTCCCCCCGCGGGGGTCCGTGAAAGGGGACAGTCAGCCATCTAACTCTCCGACCCGCCACGAAGGCATACGAATTAAAACCATAAAAACTGAATGACCGGACCGCCGCAGCAGTAACATTGGCGAGAACTGTGGTTGAGTCCTAAGGGCCGTCACCGGCCACAGTACAACCCTCGCCGAAGGAAGTACGTCCCGTCATCGATGGGAGGAGTCATATCCCCCACCTATTAGTGTACCCTCCAGGGTGGCGAAATCCAACAACCGTGCCGGAAGCATCTCATCCTCAATTCGAGGTGCCCCTCCCCGGGGGGGACGTGAAAGGGGACAAGGACACAAATGTATGGCAACAAAAGATTTTATTCAACAAATACATCAGGAGGTCAAAAGCAAAGATCGATGTTGGAATCTCAGGCAACGAGCTGGTTGATAGGCTTTGGAGACATTTATTATAAGAATATAGACATTCTTGTTCCATATTCTTTCTTGAAAGGAGGATTTAAAGCGTTTTTGGAATAATGGTGAGAAACAAAGGAAATATTAAGATTCATTTTAAATCACTAGAAGCAATTTTCTCTGGAAAGGGAATAGAAAACTTTGACCACTGATATGGTAAATCCTTAAATCATCAAGAAGATTATATTGAAAAACCAGCATGTTTGTACAAAACTTTTGATTGCTGGACAAGAAAACGACTCTTTTATAAACTCAAAAAACAGAGGTTCTACGAATGAAAATGTGTTTAAGCAATTTTGAAATAAATTATACGCCTTTTATAATGGCATTATATTTACCTCGCACTCAATCAATGGAGTTACGTAGAGATAGTAAAAGTTACGTTCTGTAATTAATAGTTTCTGTTAATAAGATAATTTTAAGGATGAACATATTACAATTAAGTTTTAGATAAAAGATATACATTGCCTAATAATAAGCTTGAAAAATCAGCCTTTCCTGATTGTTAGACTCCAGAATCAACATTCTGGTTTAACTTAATACCTTCCAAAATATTTCCTGGATTAGCTTCATTTGAATTTTCATCCGTATGTCTCATGAATCATCAATTCTTTTGTCATCTCTATTCAGCATTCAGAAACGGGCAAAAGATTAACGAGTCTAATTCTGGTATGGGATAAAGATACGAATGGCCTTCGTAATGAAGTCTTTTCAATAAATCTGAGAAATAAGTGCCTTACTTTGTAATGTGAATACTCAGATATATTCTGTTGTTATAAAGGGAGACGGACGAATGAATAGTTATAATCTAACACAGAATTAATAAGATTTAAAGCTATTTTTCAAATATATATTTCTAAGATTCATTTTACGAGATATCTATTATTTGTATTTTTTCTTCTATTTCAAATGGAAAGTATGCTCTTATTTATAATTGTTAAATAATTATCTTTAAATAGAGAAATAAAAATTTTAACGTTGTCATAATATCTCCTTCAGAATATCATTTTTTGTTTTGGATTTTTACTGTATAATTTTTAAATATGATAAAGTACCTAACGTTATTTGTGACTTGTTCTATTGTTTTTTTAGATTACAATAAAAATAAATACTGAATTAATTGAATTGATTAAATCTATGTTCAACGTATTAGTTTTATGATATTCTGACATGTTTTAAAAAGAAAATAAGATTTGGTTTGTGGGATCAAAGGTGAAAAATATCTTTATTACTTTGTTTAAAATTCGATTATAGAAAAAAAAAAACCGAGTTAACAAAATGTGGGCGAATGATGATTAAATGAGATTGCATGTAATAAATAGGAACGTTGTTAATAATTTGGATTGAAAATAACTATAAACAATTATTCCTTGCTATTATTTCATTTCTATGCGTTAGCCCTTTTAATACTCTTCAAGTATCTATCTGCTAATATCTCAAAAACAATTTTTTTTAACCGTTGATAGACATAGATTTAAAAAGAAAAATCGAAACCTGCAGCAGAATTAATGTACCTAACGTTATTCATATATTTTTCCAATATTCATGATATTAAATATAATTTTATTTGTAAATTATAAAGTATATGAATTATTATTATATCGAATTATGTTGAAATTAAAATTTTCTTTATACGTGAATTTATTTGAATTATCTGATGTTTATGAAGACGAAAAACGAGAACTGATTTTTCAATCACTTCTAATGTATTAGAGTTTAAAAATTTCGAAAAATTTAGTATTTTTGATAACAATATTTTTTTAAAAAAAATTTACGCGATTATTCAAATAACGTAGAAAAATTTTGATTACATACTCATGGCGCCACCTAGTAGTAAATTTGGAAAAATATGATTTCGAAATTTCAAAATTAATATTTTATAATAAATAATTGCAAATTATTTGATAAAAACGAACAAATTACAATTTGTAAAAAATAGAGCTTTTATTGTCGTAAAAAAATTCAATTCATTTACGAAGGGATCTTCAATATAGGATGTTGTACAAAACACGTCCATCGATTCTTGTAGCTTCCAATAAGTTATTTTTATCAGTTATAACTGATTATAAAATATATTGAAAGTTTGAAGCTTTTGCACATATTACTAGTTTCAATAATATATATATATATATATATATATATATATATATATATATATATATATATATATATATATATATTAATATTTTTAGAGCTTAATAATCATCTATTCAAACAATATAATGAAATTTCAATTATATTTGAATGCCACATGATAGAAAATTTGAAAAAAATAAATAAATAAGATTTCTTAATATTTTATTATAACTAATTGCACATTATAGATAAAAGTATAAAAATTAAAACAAATAATATATAATATAGAATATCCAACAATTTAATAAGTAAGATGACATTTTTTAACATAATAAAAATTTACTACATTTAAGCAGAAATATTAAAAAGTAATGACGCATCCAGTTCGTGCAGCTTCTCATGAACTGATATTTGATATATATTTTATTCTGGAGCATGATATTTCGTTAATAAATCTTATAATCTCAAATAAATTTTATGAAATATTCAATTTTGTATATTTATAAAACTACAATATCAAACAACACATTTTGAAAGAAAAAAAGAGTTATCATTTCATCCAATAATGCCAAATTGTTAAATTGCCAAGTACATTTCCATGTTAATGAATGCATATTTAATCAACCAAGGGATCTGTAAACTTTAGCATGATCAGATTAAATTCAGCAGTATTTCCTCTGTAAACATCCCGGATAAAGGCAAAATAATTGAAGATGCATTACCCTTGTTATGGCCATGATTGGGATAAAAAAAAAAATCTAATATATCTGCAACTTTCATCAAACGTTTGGCAGGAAAAAATAACTATAATTTCTAGAATGAAGAAATAGTGTCACATTATATAGGAATCTAATAATTGTTAAAATATATTTCTAGAAGTGAACTAGAATTAAGCCAGGTAATTTCATGTTATGAAAATGGTAGTTAAAAGTACCGTTTTCAAGCATTAATATTATCAAGTGATAATTATTTTTGTAAATGAAAATTATCAATATGATAAGTTCAGCATAATCGTGAACTTACTGACATATAATTATTAGTTTTCACTGTAAAAATTTCTTTTTAAAACCAGTTCTTACTTTGGTCAGGCGGATATGGAATGATTATATTTAGTCTTATAAAATACTACGTAAAATTATTTGAGTGACACGGAGATAAAATTTAGGAATACAGTTATCCAAAAATTTATAAATTCTTGAAGACTGATTTTAGTTCTTCATACTGATTAACGTTCTTTTATAGATTTTCAAATGTTTAAAAACCTTTAAGGATTTTTTATGATAGGTAATTCGTGCAATTAAGTTTATTTCACAAATATTGAAATATTTACATTAGATGTGACTAACATTTTTACCTAAGTTTGAAATTTAGGATTGATGCCTAAAAATAAATATAAAAAGCTATAAAATCAGTGGTTTTTACAATACTTCGAATGTAATTATGGAATTTATCATCGTTTATATATCCATGAAATGTATACTGGCTGTTGCAAAATAAATGTTAAAATTAGCAGAACTGTGATCAATTGTGTTATGCAAAGTAAACCGTAAGAATAATCCGAGAAAATTTAAATCATAATGATAATACAGAATTTCTCTCTTTTTTTTTGTCATATGTACAATTTTCATGACATATTTGACAAATGCTTGTACATAATTGCAGGAATAACCAATAGATAAAAATCGAATTCACATCATTGCAGTATAGTGACAAATCATTTGTAGTAATCCAAAAATTTTACATAACATTTTTGTGATAGTGTTCAATGCCCATATACTATCAAATATCACAAAAAAATTCAGAAATTTTAGAGTATATTTTACTACTTCAGGTAAAAACGATTTGAGAAGGGACAGTATAATCTTAGACGAAGATATTATCGATGATATGATAAAGATAAGTAATAAAATGAGGGTATAATTTGCATTATGTACTGAAGA
Organism: Argiope bruennichi; assembly: GCF_947563725.1. Lineage (NCBI taxonomy): Eukaryota > Metazoa > Arthropoda > Arachnida > Araneae > Araneidae > Argiope > Argiope bruennichi. The sequence goes on along the minus strand of NC_079153.1, from coordinate 55,924,847 downwards.
AAATTTTCTTTATAATACTAATACATATTTCCTTGAGCTTTTGTTGAGGCCTACTCAAATATAAAAAAAAGTTAAGAAATATTAGAAGATATCATCTTAGATTGTTCTTTTAATATACTTTGTTCTTCATCTTTTAATGATGATCAAATATTACAGAATAACAAGGATAAATGATGATATGATTTTTGGTTTTCTTTTTATCTACAATAACGGATAAAAAAAATTAACCACCAAATTATAGAACTTGTTTAAAAAAGTAATAAAATTATATCATGGAAAATATTTCTGCAATATTCTCCATAAGAAACAATTCAATTTGAGAGGCGTTTGATACGTTTAGTTTTTGCTCACATGTTTACAGCAGTAATCATAGAAATATTTCAAAGGCAAACAATATTTATGTCAAATTAAAAAAAAAAAAAATATGGTACAGAAGCTATCGTGTACCGTAGAATGTACTCTATATTGAAATCATTCCTCAAATAAGAGAAAATGAAACTTTTGATCCGTTTTATTAAATATTCTTTTCAATTTCTTCTACTGTCATTTATGCTTACGTAAATTTTAGCAAGCTTCCTATTTTTGATGCAGGGATAAAAAGTAAATGTAAAAAAACCTGACTAGCAAGCCGATTCGATAAGAGAGTTATAAAAATTTTATTGTTTTCGAAAAATCTTGTTAAATTTTAAATGATTGGAAAAATTTTGCCTTTTTAAATAGAAAATGTTTTTATCAAGAAAATATACTGATAAATACATATGTCATAAGAAAAATGGAGAATACTAAATTATTTTAATAACTAATATTATGACTTGATATTTAATCCAAATTTTAGAAACTCATTCAAAGATTTGTGGTTACAATTTCATTTTCAAGCGAAATTTTAATAAATATGATATGCATAGACATAAAAATAATGTAAAATGCCGAGACATACAGAAAAGTTAAAAATTCCAAGAAACATTAAAGAGAAAATAAATATATTGTGCAAACATCAAAAAATTTCTAAACCTAATAACTTTTCTATTGGTCTAGATAAAAAAAAAATAAAAAAAAATCTTTGCCAGACAGGAAGTAATTTCGAATGAATGTTGAAATATCCCAATACCTATATTCAGAAATTCATATAAAATTCTTTCCGTATAAATATTAGAGCATCATGAAGATATTAGTTCTGTGTTCCAATAGAATTACATGGAGATTTTGGATGGTATAATATGAAATCAATAAAATGCCGATCATAAATGGAATTTTTAGCTCAACATTTATACAAGGTTCAACGTATTATCTTTACCCAGATTTTATTTTCGCAACTGTTGGTTGTAGAATTTTTCTTCAAATACCAAAAACGTCTCAAATGATATTTTTAAAGAAAGAAATCAATTTTATAAAAATACGAAGTTAAACTTTTTTATGGTTCTCCCATTAATTTTTATTATATTTAATGAATGCTCCATGCATTTTATGAATATAATATAAAGCGGTTAAATTTTATAGGACAAAAATTGAGTGAAGTGTTTCCCTTCACATTTTCAGCTGTTTCGAGTTAAGATAATTTTAATATTAAATATAATTTGGCAGATTGAATACATCAAATTTAGCAGAATAGACACCGAAAGAAAAATTGTCCAGGAAGAAATGGCAGATGTATAAAAACAAAGCAAAATTGTGAAAATTAGAATAATACCGTAGCTACAAATATACAATTGCACGTACTCCAACTACGCGTTAGAGGGCCGCGGTGGCCTGGTGGTAAGGTCTCGGCTTCGGAACCGGAGGGTTTCAGATTCGAGACCCGATTCCGCCGAAAAACCGCCGTGTAAGGGGTCTGTTTCACGTTAAATCCGTCCTGACCAAACGTCCTCCCGCTGGTGTGGTGTGAAAAGGGGGTGCCAGCTCAGGTGTCGTCCTCGTCATCTGACCGCGGTTCACAATTACGAGATCCGTCCCAAAATAGCCCTAGTGTTGCTTCAAACGAGACTTTAATATAACTAAACTAAACAAACCAACTACACGTTAATAAGTTTACTCATTATCTCTATCAATTTTTTAATCAAATTTACTATGTTATATTCGTTTAGACGTGCATATTTTCGCTAAATATTAGCATAAGAAATGGAGAACCATATAAAAAGCAAAATTTCGTCATTTTTATTTTTATAATTTACTCTCAAAATTACCATAACATGAATTTTTAATTAATTCGAAAGTTTTATAACTTTAACTATATGTTCATAACTGATGGTTGCTATTATAAACGACGGATAAAGGTAGCACGTTGCATCCTGTAATATATAATTCAACCATTTTGAAGAGTGCATAAGTTAGGGTAGATTAAGGAGAGAAAAATTGCTATATAAATTTTACAGTGGACTGCTTCACAAAGGGGGAGGTAGTTTCACTGGAATACCACCGCACACATGTGACATATTCTTCTGATAAATACTTTTTAATAGTTTTGTAATAAATTATTCATTCTTTGTTTATAGAAATACTAAAACATAAAATATTATTAATGAAAACTACCAACGCAATCTTACAGCATGAAAAAAAAAATCATTAACCAATAAAAGGATATGAAACAAACATTTTACAGAAAGAAAATTTAAACTATTTGAAAATTATTTAGTTATGAAGTTTATATTCCAATAGTCAAAGTTTTTTGAAATGTTATTTTTGATGGAAAGTCTGAATACATGATCTAATACTTTCTTTATAGATACGAAGTCTCACATTACACTTTTGATGCATCTATTGGATACTTCGCGGCTTTTGTTTCGTACTTCACAGATCAAAGCGCCTTGATTTTCCCTTCATTGGTAAATATTCATCGTTAACCAACTTAATATTACCTGGTATATGAAATTTGTGCGATTTTTATCCAGGTGAGTGTGGAAGGTTTTCTTTTTTTGGCAATACCTTTTTGGTACATAATTATGATAGACCTAATTATCTGTATTCGGAAATTTTCAACTTTTCACACTTTTTTCTTCTATATTTGGAAGCATTTTCTATAATATGTATATATTTATTATCGACAGGTTTAAAAAAAGATAGATCCACGATCTTTCTTTCGGTTGATTTATACTACAAATGCATTATCTCTGTCCTTTGATACGATGTTTTACTTAAGGTATTCTGCAAGTTCTCTGATTTATGAGTGGATGATAATCTATATTAATTTTATGATTTGAACGAAGAAGCTCTCTCAATTCATCATAAAAGATTCATCGAATTTTTGAAAAAAATATATAATAACTTTACCGTTTAATCAAAAATAAATCTTGAAACGATATGTTATTCTGTTGAAAATGGTTGAGATGTTACTTAGAGTTCTTCTTTATCTCGAAGAACAGTGATGTTGCATGAAATAAGACCTATTTGTTTAAAAATAGAGGTTACCAAATCGATGAATTCTTTCTTTATATTATTTTAGTTACATTTACTTCCCATTTAGAAGCAACATGAGAATGGGTTCGGATAGACTCCCCCCCCACCCCCGCCTTTAATTTTAATTGCCGAACAGATGATAAATAGAAGTTCCATTGAGTTATTTCCTTCTCTCCAGTTGTTCCAATATTTACATACCATTTAGAAGCTACAGGAAAATGGTTTTGAGTAGACCAGTCCGAATTTTAGCTATCGAACAGATGACGAACAGAAGTACCAATCTTTCCAAATTCTCCGGTGACACTAAAGTTAGAACATTTGAATCTACATGCTTGCTTTCATGCGAACCAGAAACATATATTATGATTCTAAAGTGGAATGGGATTTCGAAACAGAAAGTACTTAATTGAAACAGTATATAATCAAATATATAAATTTCAGGTCATCTCAGGTTATATAAATTCATCCACTGATACGGGAAATGGCATTTGTATTTTTTCAATAAAGCATCGCCGAAGCATATTTTTGGAAATTCAGAAGCATGTATTTATTTCCTCGTAAAATGATATTTAGATATTGGGAGACTATTAATATTGGCAAGGCCTATAAATAATTATACACTACGACGCCGCCTTCTTTTCATAATTATACACTACGACGAAAGTATGAAGCTTACTTTCGAACTAATTAATGCGAACTATTACTACATATGCAAAGGGTTTTCGGTGGAATAAAATTTCGAGCTTGAAAAAAAGCAGGCATTAAATATGAGAGCTGAAATTTGTAATTTTATTATAGAGCGTTTTCTATTTGTTTGGAATCATCTTATCTTTGTTTAGATGCTTAATGAAAAATCCAGTTACTTATGTTGTTTCATTATGATTTTTCAAGAACTAATATAATTCTATAGAGATTATTACTATGTATCTTAAGGGAAAGAAAAACTTCATATTTTAATATATTTTTTAATAAAAAATTAAACGTACACATAAATAAACAGGAAATTTATTTTCTGGAACCAACATCAAATAGCAAAAACAAGTTTTATGGTTTTTATTTCATTAATATACATAAGAATTCAAATTTAAAATTAAATTATTTAATAAAGTTTTACAATGACTATTTGATAAGTGAAAACATTTATAAAAATCTTAATAATCATCATATGCCATTTGTGATATAAATTTATTTCGCTGATGTTAAATATGAAACAATTTATAGAGAAAAATCTATATAAACATTTTTGTTTTGATTCAGAGTATAAACCATACATGCTTAAATTTCTAAGATAATATGTTATAAAGATTTCCCCCATGTAGACGTCGACGTCACTGTCAATAATATACGTTTCCCAAAACTTTCTCACATATTCTTTGATAAATGTATTTATTTATTATTCACCCTAATCCATTAACAAACAATAGCCACAAAACCCCCTAGTAATATGTGATCTTTGGCGATATTTTTGTGTATTATTCGGAAATAAATCTTAACGTATAAATACCAAAAGAACTGCATATGTAATTTCAGAGTAATTTCTTGGTCGATTGAAACCAAAATTTGGCGCAAAACTACAATTGTAGTCACAAAAATCACAACCAAAGTTTCATATATATAATTAATTGCCTATTTTGAGATATCGCGTTTAAATGTTTCTGAAAATACAGACTGACAGACGATCAACTCCTTTTTGAATTTGGCTCAAAATTTGGTACATGCCTGCAACATAGATGTTTTATCTGTGTACCGAATTTTATCAATGAAGCTCTTTTCGCTTTGCAATTAACGTGGTAATTTATATTCGAACTGCCGGACAGATGGACTTACTTTGAACAGATTTTTCACATATTGTATTTATTTATTAACTTATTTTCAGGCACTTAGGCAGATAAATTCCTCTGAATGGAGTTTTCCAAAACTGTATATAAATGTACAAATTTGGTATAAAATTCAAATATTGCATTTCATCCATCTAGTTCAGCGCTCTTATGATTCATCTTTTTCACAGACCAAAATACCTTAATACCAAAAATCAGTTCTTAGAACTCAAAGAGGTGTGAAATGTGGAGATTCGTCGAAATCTATAGTTCGAATTTTAATTATTTCAAATTTTTTTTATACATCATGTATGAGAAAATAAAAAGAACAAGAAAATATATTAATAAAGTTAAAATCATTCAACTGAAAGATGAAATAATTAAAATTAAAAAAAAATACTGGATAAATAAGTAAATCGACTCAGTTATTATGCGCATAGGCATTTGATGCCTTTCTTCCTTTTTAATTTCTAAATAATTTAAAATTATCATTTTGTACTCTTTTGAAAGGGCTGAACCAATAACATTTTATCTAGAAAAAACTCATCTATTTAAAAAAAACCTCCTAGGCAACCCATTAGAAATATTTTATCCACATACAATATAATATTTTTTTTTGCTAGAAATTGTTCTATCTTCATTATATTAATTCTTATGGTATTGAAGCCAATCCTTAATATTTGAGAAATTGGGTTACCAGAGTTCTTTAAGAAGATATTCTGGAATCTCCAAGAATATCGTAACAAAGGAAGGCGATTATGTTTGCCAGATCTTTTGTCCACGATAAGAAAAAAGCACATGACTTCCTTTTATGAGGACAGTGATTCTTTCGGATATTTCTTATGATATTAAGTAGGGTCACATTTATTTAGGATTACATAACCCTGATATTTCTTCTGTTCTTTAGATTACTATGAGATGTTCCATAATAGTAATATTTTATAGGATTAAAATATATTAGATAACTAAAAAACGTCAATTTGATTAATATTAAATTTAAATGTAGGAGAACTTTTTTTCAAGATCGTAGCATAATTGGTATAAATATAGCTAAGTCAAAAATTGTCTACATTTTCGCCATATTTTTTCTGACACTGTCTTATATTCACTAATTGCTATTTTTGATTTTTTAAAATTTTTATACTATTGTAGGGAAATTGCGTATATTTTATCCAAATTCCATCTTTTTTCTTCACTTTATTGCAAATAAAACATGTTAGCTCCATTAGAAGTTTACTCCATGAAAGAAAAAATAACGAGCAATGATCCAATCCTTCTAATATAAGGATATAAAACATTCAAGGATCCAACATAGACTGTTGTCGCACTCGTGTAGCTCTTCTATTCATCAGAATCATCTCCCAAATTTATTTATTGCTGTCATTTGTTGCGGATGTCGATGACCATCCAGCATTCTCTTTATGCACTATGTTTGTTTCGATCGCTTGTAAGCTTCTCAATCCATGAAAAGACAATTCTACGAGATAGTGCACTTTCCATATATTGCAACAACAGTCTACGATGGATTTCTGATGCTTTGATACGCTCCAAATAGATGAAATGGATCATTCTTTTTTATCATGTTTGGTACAAACTTTTAACGGAATGTCTGATCTCTCTGCAGCAGAAGGATGAAAAATCGTAGAATTTTAATTAATTTTTAGTAGCATTTTATGGTAATATAATAATAAAATAAGTGAAGACAGAAGTTAGTATGCACAATATATGAAGTGTTATATCAAAATTATAGATAACTTTTATTTTATTAAATAAATTTATATTTATCTATGAATAAATCTTGATTAAATTGAATAAATGAAATTTCATAATTTACTAGCTTGTACCGTTCTATTTATTTATTTATTTTGTTATAAAATATATATTAGTAAAGAACTCTATTTCCTGTATTTGTATAGTTCTTAACTTTGATCTTTTCATTGAATTTTTTACTATCTAGTTACATTTCTGTTAAAAACCAAAGATATTATTTGATAGCTATGTTAGTGCATATAATTCATTCATTACGTGAAAACTGATTGTTACTCACAGTTATTTTGAAAGCATGTATTCGTAAGATCATGATACTCTTGCGGTTATAAGAAGTGGGATCTCAGTAACACAAAGCTATAAGATACTCTTTGGAGTTAACTATTGCTAATGATTGTTGATTCTAATGCAACTGTGAGGAGATATATGTCCTTTAGTATAATAGCACAAATAGTGGAATTGTTGACTGACTCAAAGAGGCTTCTCTGAGGCATATTTTCTTATATAATCAGATTAGATATCAATTAGACATACCAAGAAAAAAGCCATTCGAGACAGAAACAATAAGCTTTTGTCAGACAGAAAGTTATTGAGATCGTTCTTTTTTTGCAAACTTGAATTTGTTTACCTCGCTAAGTTTCTGAGAAAATATGCACACGTTGTCTATCTAATGAGAGAGAAAGTGATATAACTAGAAAAAAAGTTTTCTAAGAATGATTATCAATCAAGCAGAAATTCTTTAAGATTTTGAGAAGGTATTTTTTTCGACAGCAGCTTGATCATTTTATTATATGTTATTTGTTGCATCTAACAATGATAAAAGTGAAGATTTATTTGTTTGTTTTATATTAATATAATAATAATTACATAATTAATTACAATGAAATCTTCAGTGATTCTTCTTTATGTCTTTATGATCAAAATTTGAAGCATTTATTGTGAAAAAAAATACTATTATATAAGAGATACGTGTAATATCACATATGAATGAATATAAAAATACATTTTTTTTAATATTTACGAATTGCTACTAAAAAAGTATATATATACTATTAGATTGATTAAGGAACAATGTTAGTAAATTTTATTCATAAATGATAGCACTATTAACTGACGAATATTTGCTTGGAAATCTGTGCGAATAAAGATTTGTTAATAATATTTTTTATATGAAGTTTCATAAAATAAAATCAACAACATTCTTGAAAACGCCATTATAACAAATTACAACATTAGTAATAAAAATTAAAATATTTGTACTGAAATTTTAAATGACATTCTTTTATTCCTATCATTTTTAGTTTTATTATGGATTTTAATTTAATTTTATTTAATTCATATTTGAAAAGAAGTTTTAGTAACCTACAGCTTTGAAATTTTGGTCACATATGCTTTTTATATGTGAGTAAATGTAATAAACAATTATGATATTTTTTCAGCATAATACTTTGTTAATTGATAATTTTGTATTACATTTTCATTCCACAAAAGGGTTTGGTACTAATTCTGAAACACGTTGAGATTCCAAAATTTTTAAAATAATGAATGTTAAAGTAATAACCAAAACGTAAATTTGAAAGAAAATTATTTTTTATAGTACTTATAACGAAACTGTGCTTACAGAAATTATTTTAATTAAATTAATCATAATGAATTTTGAATCTTTTAGTATTAAATATGAAATAAACTGAGCTCAGCGTGGACCAGATTTCTATTTTGCTTTTAGAAATATCATTATAATGATATAGCTTCTCAGTATAAACAATAAAGTAATTTTCAGTTACATTATAATTTTGAAGAGTTGTTAAGTTAATTTTATAATAAACAATATAAATTCATTTATAAAAATAATGCATAGTAGGAGAAAGAATTAAGTCTTTTCTTCACAAATAAATATATGATTCAATTAAATGATAGGTAAGTTACTAAAATAGAAAACATACTGTACAAAAACAATAATTTTTATTTAAAATGTAGTTTTTTTTTACTGAATTAGTAAACATTTAAATGGTTTTAAGCTTATTCAAGAATATTTTTTTAATTAATATGCACAAATTTAACTAGTAAGAATACTACTTATATTAATCAAACCCATTTATTAATATGTTCCACAAAAAGAGGAATATAAATATATTAATGCTTCCCATATAAATTAAATTAATTGTTATTTTTTGGGGTCTCTTTTCTCCAATCTAAAGACGCTGTATTTATTTCGTAATAAACGAAAATTTATAAAATTATGATCTCCGAATATATAAGCTATTTTTTCATCTGAATGTTTAGCGAACTATGCTGCATATGCCTCACTTAGTTTTGTTTTATATATTCTTAAAATCTGTGTCCAGCGATTATGGCGAACCAGATATAAAACCATCCAATTAAATATAGAAAGTATTCTTCATGTATTTAAGGAAGTGGAATAAACTGCCGCAAATGAATGTTTCTGATATTTAGATTTTTTTTTGCATCGACGGGATTTTCTTACGGTTTGTTGAAGATAATCCGTTTGAGTGAATACATCATCTTAATTACTTTATGAAATCTAAATGTCCCTTGATTGGAAAACCGTATCGTTATAGAATATATTTAAGAAATAAAGTGATTTATTTCAATTTCTAAAAGTCATTTTTGTGAATGATATTTAGTCATTAATTTAAGAAATAAACAAAAAAAAATATAGAAGGAAGTTTTTAAAAGATAATAAATGTAATTTTTATTAATTTGAATAATTTGAATCTAAGGCAGTTCTGCCGAAATTACATTTAAATACTGTCAGATTGTTTAAAAACTTTCTTTCACAAATTAATAACGTTTAAAATAATCAAAATTATTATCAATTTTAGTATCGAAACTTTAAAAAATAAATTCTACAAATGGTTCTAATAAAAGATATTATTTTTCAAACTCAAATTATTGAAAATATCAAAAAAGTCTTAAGAAAAAACAAAAAGTAGAGCTATGTAATTATTTACTTGCTATATGCATCATATGCTTTGATAGTAAGCGTTTGTATTCTATTTACTAATGTTTTGTTTATCTATAATACATGTAACATTTTTAATGATATTATTTTATTAACACGACCTTTTAGAATCATTTCTCTGATTTTCAATAAGTATTCTCAATTCTTACTGGAAATTTATGCACCATATTCAATCCATTTTGTATGATACAAAATATATTAATATACAACTTAAAATATACACGTAAAAAATAAAATAAAATTAGAATGATTGCCTAAATAAGGAGAAAACACATTTTCGCCCTTGGAATCAGTGATCTGAGGCATCGGAAAAGTAGTTTCCAGGCGTAGGAGTCTATTCCCACACCTATCAACTGATTTCAAGGAAAAAACATAAGCGTTCAGAATGCAACTAGTGGAAAATTAAAATCTCTGTAATTACTTATTGTAATGCTTATTCGCTGAAAGGGCCATCTTTTTTATTAAATAAACCGATTAAATCTATTAGTTATTAATATATATATATATATATATATATATATATATATATATATAATTTTATATAAAACTGTATGGGTTTATAAACATTCTACTATCAAGTATTGACCCTACTAGTTTTGTTTAGAGAATTCTTTCTAAGGTAAATTAAAAAAGTGAGTTTACCGTAATGTAGTTATTTATTAATTCTTTTATAGTTTATGAATTTATCTTAACATGTGTGACAAAAGATTTTCGAAAATGCACTGGAAAATTTCATTGGGATTCAAAATAGTTCCTTTTCAAAAAGAAGGAAATAAAAATAATAAAGAATAATTAATTAAGGGAAATATTGGAAACAAAATACGAAAGCAAAATTCAATTGAAATAAGGGAATATAAGGAAATAAAATAAAGGCTAAAATTAAATATCAAGTAAACAAATAAAATAGCATGAAATCATACACTAAATGTGGACAATTTAAGAAAGAATACTTTACTAAAGTATACATGGGAAAAAAATCATTTTAAACGTTTCATGAGATACAATATTTACTTACAAAAATTTTTTCTAATACTTCTACTAGAAATTAATAACTCAAATTTCGAAGATTTTCTTATTTAATAATACTTTGTTTCCATATTCATACATATATATTGACATAACGATATCTAGTAATATATTCATTAAGTACAAGCAAAATTGCAGAAATCGTAATTGCTGAAGGTAGTCATATTTTGAGTCGAATTCTTAGACGATATGAAAAATCACTCGAAGATAAATACCTTGTGCAGAGGAAAAATGAATAATTATTTCTTGATTTTGGTGGCATCATATTCCTAATAACTGTCATAATTATCAATCTTTTTTTTCTTATGGAAATGAGTTTTAATTAAAGATGATTTTCTTAAAGAAATATTAGAAAAATAAAAATATACTAGCAGAAAAATTGGGATGAAATTCCAGTTACTGAAACTGATCAATGTACAATTTCTGTTGAGTACAATTTTATTAATATATTTAGATTAATTAGCTAATATTAAATGAAAAATACTAGCATTTTATAGTGAATTTTGCATGTCTGACTAGTTATCTTTGTTGTTACAACCGCTGTAGAACTTTTCTCTTTGTTTCTATGACTTCGCCTATATCTTGTCTTGCCAGTAGGCTTGTTTTATAGCTCTGTCTTAAAATAATGCGTATATTTTTAAAAGTGTAATTACCCAATTTTTTATGAAACTTCGAAAATATTAGCCTTAATTTGTAAACTCAAAATGAATTGTGTTTGTTTGAAATATTGAATGATGAATTAGAACAAATAAAAATCATAAACTGTAAAATTTTAGATAAACAAAATTTTAATCATTTTTGTCGTTTTTTTTCCAAATTCTTAGCTGTAGAATGAAGATTTAACGCAGAATTTTTAACAATATATTTCTTTTAATATCATGCAAATAAGCAAATGTAGAATTCTACTACAATTCTATACTCCACAAACCGTTTTTTACTCTTTCCTATAGCTCATAGTGCATTTAAACTTATATATTCAAATCCTGAAATGTTTAATAGAAGCTTCGTTATTAAGTGATATGCAAACATTTAGCATGGCATTATTTTTTTATATATTTTAAGCATATTATTTTGAAAGAATTCCATATATATTCCATATATTCCATTCCTAAAAAAACAATTTGCTTAGTTAAAAAAAAATCTCTATTTTATGTTTCTTTTACAGACAGTACTTTCAATTATTTTTGACTTCCAAATTTAAGTTTATTTAAATGTTAATAAATATCGTTCTAGAAGCAAAAAATGCGTAGAAAAATGTGAATGAATCCAAATAATCCTTACAATTGAGAGAAAAAAAAATGAAGCTCTTTGAAAATTTATTTTGAGGCTTCCATTCTGTATTATTTTTTAAATATTTTTTGCGCTTTAGTATTATTTTGTGTTTAAATTTGTCTTTGTGAGATATTCGGTAGCTTAGTAAAAGCAATATAAATTTCGGTTTTGATATCAATACCTTTCTTATACGTTTTAAATCCCTCGATACATTGTTTTTGTATGCAATTTATTTCTTCGATTTCATTATTTCTTATAGCCATTTCTTTTATTCCTTACGAATTTCTTTTGGAATTCGATAGGATGTTTTTATACCTCACTGTTGCTTTATGCCTGTTGTAATGGGTAGGAATTTATTTTGTCATAAACATATAAAAATGGATTTTTCAAGTCTTATAATGGAAAAAGATTATAAATCTGTTGTTATTTATCGGTATAAATAATTAATGAGGACATGAGTGTTTGGGATACAGGACTGATTGTTTGACCTACAGTTACCAAATTTGCATTTTCATACTTTAGCAAATTGGAATGCGCATCTCAGAGAGAATTTTTTCAAACTTTTGAGTATAATTTTAGTTATTTAAAAAATCATGTAATTTCTAATGATTTACTACAAAAATTATCGGAATTATCAAAGAATAAAATTCAATTTTACACCTTTTAAAATTAAAAAAGTTGTTTTTTTAACGATATCAATTTATTTGCCAAGCAAAGTTCTTTTAAATTTTGCAATTTTTTTAAAACTATTTTTTGTATAATATTAAACAATAATTCTTTGTTGAACTGAAATTCAATATATACATTTTCAGTTTTATATCAAATACTTAATCGAATAATTTTTTTTTTCATTCTCATAAGCTAAGGAAGAAGGATTAAATTTAACATATGTGCAGTCTACAAGAAAAATAAGATGACGTTAAGCATCATGAAAGTTAGAAGATAAATTATATTTAGAATTATATTTTTAATAGCTCTATAATATTATGAGATTTTAGTAGGATAATTCATAACACAATGAACAAAGCCGATATAAAGCTTATTCATATAATAAGGCTTTGATGCCCACCATAATTTGTTGCTTAAAAATATCTTTGGAGGAAATATTTTCTTAATGAATGTTAAGTTATGCATAAGAAATTTAATTGAAAATAACACAAACAACACATTTCACGAACTAACAAGTTGCCGAAGGCGCATATTGTGAGTATAAAAAATATTTGCCTTTATTATAATTTTTTAAAAAAAATTTGCTTAGAAGAAATCGGAGTATGTAATTATTTTTTTCTACAATCGGTTAAATATTTGGTAAGTAGGGCATTTCAAAAGAATTTTTTAATTGATATTTCCTATTTATAGATTTCAATATAAAATAATCACTTATCAAGTAAATATTTACAGCACGTTATAGCTAATTATAACATATTCTGTTAGCTAGTAAACGTATGATATTCATGCGAAAATTCTGAAAAAAAATCATTTCGGGGAAAAAATGATCAAATATTAATATTTTATATAGCGAAATAGATTGATGATTAAGCGATATAGATTGATTTTATAAACCATTGATTTGATTTTAAAAACCTTTTTACTTCTTATAAAATGAAAACAGTTGTTAATTGCTATGAGCAGCTAAATTTATAGGGGAACAAAGACAATACGTGAATCGCCACCATTATATTCCGAATTAACAAGAACAGATTTCGTTTTATAAGGATGTCATATTTGTGCTGTGATTGTAGATAATTCCATGTATTGTATTTAAACGCAATATCACAGACATATTGTAGACGTTTTGAAGAGCGTTAACCAATTTACGATTAGTGAAGGGGAAAGAGTAGGGAGATTTGTAATTATGTTTAATATTAACAGAACATTGAAAAAGAAGTTATTTCAATCCATCTATTTCTAGAATAGAAGAAGTTTGCTATAAAGCACTCAACAATAGGCAGGGACACATATAACAGTCAGGACACCTACATTATGCTGTATAATAGTGTACAACATTATATGCTATTATATTATTCAATATCGAACAGTATTACGAATATTTTTAATCGTATACAATGTTGTTCAATATATGTTTGTTATTGGGGGATATTGCGTTCTAAATAATGACAGGGAATTTCCAAAACCTTTGAAACTATCTATCATAACTTTGACATAATTAAATGCAAAATTATATCACATTGCATTTATTTATTCATAATTTACACATCCGTTTACTTATAAGAAACAGTATGAAAATTATTTTAATAACGTCATGTGGTAAAGAAGCATAGTAAGAAACAAGAGAGTTTTGATGTCGCTTCCACTAGCTTTTCTTCCTACTGCACTTCAAACATATTTTTTCTTCAACTGTTATTCTATATATATATTATAACACTGTGTTTATAAAGTTTAAAACTCATTATGGTAGCAGGTCTTGTGATAGATAGAAATTGATGAATATAAGAAACAATGTAAGTAACATTCTTGTATAGTAGCGTCTAAAGCGCATTTTAGTTTATGCTCATTTGCTTCACTTATTTTCACTTCTCGATTTTTCTAGGAGGTTGGTAGAATAATTTTGTTGGTGGTTAGTGGATAAATCTCTGGGGTCAGGATAAATCTTATCTTGAGTATCTCGCATATAAGATGCTTATAATAAATCTGTTAAGCGTGGTTCAGAGCAGACGTATTGTTATTTTAGACGTTTAGGTCAAGCAGGTTTATAGTATGTTCTTGTGATTAACTGCATTTTTCTTTAGTTTCAACTGCTACTTAATCACTTCTATTTTATATACTCCTTTTATTAATTATTTTTGCCATGGTTTGGAATTTTTCTCCAGAAACGGAAAAGAGCTTGTAAGTAGCGTTTGAAGTTCACGTCAATTCATGCATGGAAATATAGCTTCTTAATTCTTCTAGGGGTTGGTAGAGCAGTGTTACTGGCTGGTTAACGGCTATGTCAATGGAGTTAGGATGAATCTTCTCGTGAGTATTTTGCATCTGAGATACTTCTAATAGATCCTGTTAAACATGGTTCAGAGTAGACGTATTGTTATTTTCGGCGATTAGGTCAAATAGGTTATAGTATGTTCTTGTGATCGATCAGCATTTTTCTTCTGCTACTCAACCACACTTCTATTCTATATACTCCTTTTATTAATTATTTTTGCAATGATCTGGGCTATTTTTCTAGAAATGGAAAAGAGTTTCTCAGTAGCGTCTGAAGTGCACGTCAATTAATGAATGAAAATATAGCTTCTTGTTTCTTCTAGGGGTTGGTAGATTAACGGCCGGTTAACGGCTTCATCATTGGACATCACTGGAGTTAGGATGAATCTCCTTGGGAGTATTTCGCATGAGATGCTTATAATAAGTCTATCAAGCATGTTTCAGAGTAGACGTATTGTTATTTTTGGCGATTAGGTCAAGTAGGTTATAGTATGTTCTTGTTAACAAGTGGCAATTTTCTTTAAGTTTCAACTGCTGCTCAAGCACACTTCTATCTAATAGGCTCTTTTTATTACTTATTTTTTCCCAATGTCTGAAGCTGTTTCTCCAGAAACGGAAGGGAACTGGGCTCCTATAAACATAAAATCGAAGTATCAAATTAATAGCTCTGAGTTTTTGACTTTTTCACATTAGTTATAAGGTTTGAAAGGAAACATATGTATTTATAACTACATCTACACTTCAAATTTGTGTGTGAGTTATTTTATGACTCTGTCTCCATATGTATTTGGTATGACAATAAAACTTAAAATGGAACATGAAACAAAGTAATCAATGCATTCATTGCCAGTAGGAACAGAAATTAATGTGAACCACAAAAATAATTGCAGTTTTTCAACAAACAGCATTGAGAAAAGGTACTGTTTTCTGCAAAAACACTATAGCAAATTAATGTGGGAAGATGGAAAAAGCGGTGCAAAGCTGAGATAAGATATGAATATTGAAGAAAAGGTCATAATAGATAAAGATAAGTCATAATGGATATACTTTTTTCATACGTTTCTGACACTTTTTTTCCTTCATTCCTTTCGATTCTCATTTTGTATTTTATTTTTGTCGTTACATTTTTGCTTGTATTTTCTTTTTTTGATTTATATTATTTTGTTTGTAAATTGTATTTTATAGATATGCAGATATGCATGTATAGATAAATTTATCGTGATATAGAGATATATGTATACTGAAAAACTATTGTTTTATTTTACTTAAAATTTTCCGCAAAATTGCATTTACTACCGCTTATTGAAAGAAAATGGTTCCTTTTGCATATATAACTATCTTTATTTAAAAATTCCACATTCGATTAAAAATATTTATTGGTGACATAGCAATAGGAATTAGGATATAAAATAAAAAAGTTGTGATCACTATTTTGTTTGTAATTATCTGCAAAATTGAATTTTATAGCATGTAAAGATCTATCAATATTATGTAATATAGTAATTTTAATTTTTTGGGACGAAATAATATCCCTATATTGACAGACACACATAAGGAAATTGAACGTTACACATTTAATGCTCAAAAATGTAAGAAGATTTATAAACTTAGAAGAAAGTAAATAAAATATTTATTTTCTTAAAAACTGGTTTTGTTTCACTTTTTATTTCTCCGAATTATACGGTCGTCTGGAAAACATTAAATCCGGTCTTATAGTGAATGTACCAAACAGAAATTCCAAACAAATATTAAAAGAACAGTTTCAGTTCATGAAAGTTGCTTTTGTTTTAAATAAGGAATTTCCTAGCATATTTGTCTTAAAAGTACGTTTTCTAATTAAAAATAGACAGTAAAAATGCACAAAACAAATTGAATTTCGTTTCCTTTTACAAATGTAAATACTGTTCTACAGTAGTATTGTTGGAACTCTTCTGTTCATAATACTTCTTGAACACAGAAAGCACCGAAATGAGTAGACAATTTTTAACTATCAGTAAATTTTGTGAAAATATACTTTAAAATAATTTTGTGATAGATGTTTTTCGACGGAATTCAATTTTTCACTTTTCAATCTAAATTACTTTACCTGACTTGCTAGCTATTTTTATTTTCCAGTATACAAACTTTACATAATGTAACAATCACTAAGCATTGTAAAAATAATAAAAAATAGGAAATTCGAAATAGGAAAAAATACCCAGATTTTAGTAACAAAACGCTTTGAGTCAGTTCCCATATATTTATCAGGCCAAGTTAGGCCTGATAAATATATGATATCAGTACAATATTTGGACAAAATCAAATTGGCCTACTCTTTACATTAACTGTTTCCGTAAATTCCCTATAATAAATTATAGTCAATTTTCCCCTTTGAGTATATATTAAGAAATTTGCTATTTTAAATCAGCAAAAGACTATTTGACAACAATGCTGTTCTTTATTTTAAATCAACAAACGACAATTTGTTTTCTGTTAAAATATTTAAGTGATGATATATTTATATAAATTCATTGTTCTCTAATTAAAAATCATGCATCACTTTTTCTAAAAAATGAATCTATAAACTACTCAGGGCTGCAACATAAATTGTCTGTTTTTCTGATTAAATTTCTCCTATTAATAAAGATGATTGTCTGTGTGTGTTGTTCTCTACATGTTAGACAGTTAGTTCTCTACATGTCAAAAGTTACCAAATTTGGCACATATGTAAACTTAATGTGAGGGAATGAGCGATATTTAAAAAAAATTTAATTACTTATATACAGTTGAAATTTTGTGTTGTTTTCGAGGTGATTTTTTTCGAGTAGCAAAATTTACTACTGCATAAAATTGAATTTTACAGCATTTACAAATTTTTAAAAATTGTCTTTTTAATGATGATAAAAAAATGACATCAATTTAATAAATTGTGCAAAGTTCTCCTAAAATTTAACGATTTTTTTGTGCCTATTTTGAAACAACAAATTACATCGCTGCTCTGAAATTCAAACCATTTTCATTGTTTCAACAATTACTACCTAAAAGCATGATTCTCTTTCTTTGTTGAAAGTTAAAGAAGGAAGATCCTGTTTATTATTTGTATAGTAAACAAGACAAATAAAGAAGTAAAATTTGAAAAATGCAAAATTTAGAAGATGCACGAACCGCACATTTACAAGGGGTATTCAAATGAAAAGGCATGAAACGTCGTAGCAACGTAACCATTAACATATTTGCTTATGCCGCTATGGGAGAACATAGCGAGATATCTAAGGATGCAATTGAAGTCTCGCTTGCACTTGCATGCTCAAGTGAGAGAAGAGGCCTTTATAAAGAGTGTCGTCCAATCGACGTGACAATGCGTGTGAAGACAGCATGGCGTTCACATAGCAAAATGTGTACTGTGAGACACACTGAAGACTACGCAAGTCCATCAAGAACAAAAGACCGGGGAAAGGTGTAGTTCTGCTCCATGATACGCTCCAAGGCTCGTCCACACGCCTCCAAGGTCACACATGCAGAACTGGCCAAGTTCCAGTGGGGGCAACTCGATCATCCGTCCTACAGCCAGGACATGTCGCTCTGAGATTTTCACGTGTTTGGTCACCTGAAAAAACATCTGAAAGGGAAGCGCTTCAACTCGGATGGCGAACTCAAAGGTCCTGTGAAGGACTGGGTCTCGTCACGGTCAAAGAAATTCTAGAAACAAGGAAGCCTTTGGCTCGTAAATCAATGGGATCGTTGTGCTCTGGCCTAGGGTGTATATTTTGAATACAGTTCTTCATTTATATCCACAGTGCCGTTTCGTACCTTTTCATCTGAATACCCCTTGTGATGCCATGGGGCTTTTCTCAAGAAAAAAAGATTCATATATACAACGAGGATAACATATGTAAGGCCATTCTAATAACTTTAATGCCTTCTAATTTGATGCAAAAATGGGCATGCATTTATCTAAACGACTTAAATTATGATCTCGGTGAACTAACTATTGAACTTATGATAATATTTTAATTTAACTCTACTAATGAAAATAAACATTTGATTATTCCAATTAAAATGCTTCAATCAATATTGTATCAATAAATTAAATACCCATTTATCTAAACACACACAAAATACAAGTAATAGGTTAAAATAAAAACTGCTGTGAATCGTTTGAATATGATTATACTGTCAAAAATATTTTACTGAATACAATACTTTATCAAACCGATATACATTTCGGAAAGTCTTATATTGAGTCTTTGAGCATATCGCCTCAAGTATTTCATTTTTTTCTTCATGCAATTTTGGATGCGGTCATTACATGGCTCGAGAAAAGAAATCGATTTCATACATCACTTGTCTATTTGTGGCATATGAACAGAAATTGGATACGAAATCTTCATTCAAGGAAAAAAAAAAAAATTTCGAAGGTACATTTCAGATACGGAACACAGGAGATGGGCTTTATTTATTAGTTCTGGCATATTCCGAGAAGAAAACCTTCGGTAGTAATCTTCTTTCTAAAGTGGATTCCACTTTTGTATTATAGTTTTCTTAGATAAAAAGAAGAGGAAGAACATTGCTAAAACACGTGGAATGAATAGATGCTAAACAACGAAATGATGTGAATATTTTTTACATTACCTGTAATAGAGATTCTAAGCATTAGAATATCGTTGTTACCTTCATTTCTTTTCTTTTTTTTTTTCGAAAATGTATTTTCATATATAGAAACTTTCCATGGGTAATTGTTTTCATTCAAAATTGAATGATAGGTTAGATTATAATTAGATTAGGTTAAATTCATTCTAAATAAATCGATAAAGTCTTATCAAGTGAGGACATGATGTTGTTTAGTTAGGGGGTTTTGAAGCTCGAAATTGCGTAGGCCATAAATAAAGCATAAATGGCAATTTTCCTCATCAACTTTTAATCGCATATATTTTTTTACCTGCTTTTACCAGTATTGCATTATTATTATGTATGCTTCTTTGAAAGCAGATACGTTTTTAAAAGGTTGACGTAGAACTATGAGATCATAACAGTTATTTCATCTCAAAATCGTATATATATATATATATATATATATATATATATATATATATATATATATATATATATATATATATATATATATATAGATAGATAGATAGAGACAGACAGAGAAGTCTCGTGATTGTTTCAAACCGGTTTAAACTGGTTGATGACTTAAATTAATTACGACAAACAATTACTTAAAAATAATAATGTTCTCACATGATAACTTGAAATTTGAGATCGTAGATTTCAGTTTAATTTTTTATATTTCTGTATTATCAAAAAGAATGTATTACTTTTTATATAAATTTATGACTATACGACAGAAAAAGAAAATATATCTAACCGTACAATTAAACAATGAAAGACAACTCTAATAACAACTTTACGTTGATTCATTTCTTTTCAAAAACTCTGTTGCACAGTAATCAAAAAACAAAAATTCATATTAAATACATAATTATGTAAATTTTTAAATACTAAGCTTCAAACGTGTTGGATTAGATATTTTATTGGCTACGATAATTTTATATCTATAAACTTTCCCTACTGCTTTTAATTTTCTAACAAACAAGTGCTTATAAACAAAAATTTAGATTTCCACTTTCTTGTAATTTTTGAATTAGCTTATGATGAATTAGCTTATTTTTCCTCTATGGTGGGTTGAATGACTAAGCAACCGTGTTTGGGCGAATTTTGTTCACATACAAAATATTATTGCATAAAACGTCACATTTCTCTTCGTTATCCAAGCATCTTAGTAAAATTTCTTCCAAGAATTACAGTTTGATAGATTCGTACCTAGTTTCAAATAAAATATATGGTCTATTCTGAAGTCACAGACTGGAGAAGACTGAATATTTAATAAAAATATTATTGCGGTCCTGGAAAGCCATCAGCCATAAGCTATTGATGTATTTGACTAAGTTTCATAACGAATTTTACCCATTCTAATTACCCATTTAATTTTCAGTATGGAAACCAAACTGGAAATATCTACAAAAAATTGAATTAACTCCATCAAGACAAGATCGGTCTATAAACTGACTGTAGGATTCCATGTGAAGTAGCATTCTATCGACTGGGTATCAGTGGGTTCTGACTTTTAGACATATGAGTTCGACATCTACCATTTGAGTAGTAAGTAAATACTGCTACTGCTGTATGTTCTGTAATAAGTATATGTAAGAAGTATTAATATAACATGCAGTAATAATAATATGTGAGTATAATTCTAAATAATAGATATATAAATGCACTTTAATAATTTCATAACAGTGAGTACTTATATTAATGTATGTAATATTTGAATATTAATAGTTTGTGTACTATAAGTGCCCAGACAAGAACGGAAATAAGACTTCACGATTCCATGTAACATCGGATCTTTATTTATTAGGGTTTTATTTATTGGTTATCATAAGGATTCTATTTATTAACCATTTGGTACTCCGTCTACCATGTTAATAGGACTTTCTTGTTCTTTTTCATGATGAAACTATTATTGCGGTTTGTTTTTCTATCAAATTTTCAGAACCATTACAATATTGATTAATTCTATCTGCATATGTACATGTATGACATAAACAAAATGAATCCAAAATGTAATGCAATAAATTTTATAATGAATGAATTACTTTTATATAATTAATACATGCATCGTTTGGATTCTGTGACACCGTTAAATAATTGAACTCGATATGTCAGAGTTAAATATCTGATAATATAAATGTCCGTAAAATATTTCTGGTAAAACTTATTTCAAAAACACTACTTAACTTCAGTGTATATATATGTATATGTCCTTGCATGAAGATTTAGAGAGCTATATACCATAAAAGTTAGAGCAAAACATTGACTGCCAGTGCTCACGTATTATTAGGCAAACAGTCTCATAATGTGATATGTTTGATCTATAAATAGTATAAGAGGCATAGCTTATATGAAGATACTTTTGTGAATAAATATTATTTTATTGCATTTACAGGATAAACGAAAACTGGATGCCACTTATTAAATTCAATTTTATTGCCACCTCAGACCTCAGATTAATGAATTTTATGAAATATTGCATTTTTCCTATGAACTGCTGACCTCATAATCACTTTATCTGCTTTTCTTTTGTAATAAAGAAAAAAAAATGTATGAATGCAATGCATTTACAAAAACCTATGTTATAAGGGCAAATTTCTATCTTAAATTAAGAAATCTACTTTCCTCTTGTATACATTTGCACGTTTTTATATTATTAAAACATAGATATCATTCAATTAAAACATATATATCAAGAATATTATAGCAAATTTTATTTTCGCAATAATATAATTGATTTCCTTCAGTTTTTCACAATTTGGCATTCAATTTTTATTTGTTAACAGTTGATCATCTATTAAAAAAATGTATTTATTAATTAACGTAGAGAAATCATACCTTTATGATGATTTACCATTATGATGATTTTTATATATGATTAAATTTTCATTCCCATTGTGTTGCTTACTATGCGAGAACGTTATTTCTATGTGAGTTTTATATATTTACCATTAATGAATACTTTGAATATATAATAGAATTAAAGGCAGATTAAAGCACGGATATTTTGAATATTATTAAGAAAAAAATCATAATTTTTTTTAAAAATACATATAGGAGGAAATAAGAAATATCTCGCAAAAAATTATTATTTCTTTTATACAAGATTTATTTACATCTTACTTGATTTATATCTGCTAAATAAAATTATATTTAGGTATTTATGATAATATTTATTGTATTCCACTACCAATACAAATTCCTAATTAATATGCATTTTGTGTTTATATATATGCGAATATTATGTTGATACAATTATATCACTAGCCAACTATAATTTAATATTTGGGAATAAGCACCAGGACAGTAATTACATTACTAGAGATTGTAATAATTATATTCTATAATTATATTCTCTTGTCGTTCATTACTTAAATATGTTTGTAATTCCTATCCCTATCTTTTGAAATGAGCACTGCGGATATACATTAACATTTTTTTTTCTGCAATGATCTGAACAGAGATAATTCAATTCATTCTAAGCATGTCGTATAGATAGTAAAAGTTTATATGCAAATTCGTTGTTTCGTAGATGTTTGTTATTGTTTTTTCAAAATTTATTTTTGAATAAATTGAGTAATTTTTTCATTATTTGAGTTTAGAGAACATTTTAAAATTTATTTGGTAAACAATGGACAAACTCCTAAAATCGCACATGTCAGAATGAAGGAAAAAGCTGATTTTGGATACAAATCATCTTCTAAATGAACAGATAGTATTAAAGGCTTTAGACTTGAGAAGGATTTCATTCGAATAACTTGGAATGACTAATTTTTTTTGAATGTGAAATTTTTTTATTAAAGTAAGAAATTTAAATAATCAGACAACATTTAATCTGAATTTCAGACCAGTAAAAAACAACAAGTATTTTAATGTATCCGAATACGTTGAAGTGGTCAATTTTCAACAAAAATGACATTTACAAAATCCTTTTATTGGGTAGACCAGTCTTTGAGCTATCCAAAATAGGTTTACTTTTATCTGTTTTTTTGATTAAAAAGGGAAATTATTTAATGTTGAGGAAGAAGAAAGTTATAACCTATAAATGTGATGAATTTTAAGTATGTACACACATAATTTATTATTGAAACATGTTAGTGTATACTTTAAATGCATTTTACTCCAAACTGATTTTTTCTTATTTTTTGCTCACTTCAAATCAAAAAACTCAAAATATAATTTATATATTACTGTGAAATTTGGTGAACTTTGTCTTTATACTATTTTCTAGGGAATGAAATAAAATAATTTAGATTGAGGAAAAGGTTTTTAATTTACAGCCTATTGTTTGAACAATAACATCATAAATTTACTAAAAATTTCATCATAAATTCTTCGACGGGTTCTAAAACTTTTATTTATGATTATAACCATACGACTGCAATTCATTACCAGAGAAAACTATGTAGTTTATTTTAGTGTAAGTTTTGTTCAGATGAGAGTAATAGTGTTTGGTGTAGCGAACTTGAAGTTTTTAAAGAATTTGCTTAAATTTATGCTAATAAATGCCAATTTTCAAGAAGTTTTAATGTTTATTTCAAATATTCAAATATTCATCCTATTATTAATTTTGAATAGTCAAACCCGGAAATATGGTTAAAGTATCTCTGCACCGTCTTTTTCTAAAAAAGAGCATCGAACGTGTTCGGATACCTTAATAGGGAAATAAAAATTACACAATAAATGAACATACATTTGAATTTCAGACATGAAGCAGATAAAATAAATCATAAATAAGATTATTTCATGATTTTATTTAATTTGTTTCATGGAAGATGGAATTCAAGATTTAATTTTGTAATTAGTTTATTCCTGATGTTTTAGAATTCTAAAGTTTATTCAATCGTGTGTTGATGATGAAAATATTCTACTCTTATTCTACTCTTAAAACATATGTAAAACATATGTTGATGAGATGACTTAGTTTACGTGACTGAACTATAATTTTGCTTTATTATTTTATACGTTCACATTCTGAACGTACGTAAAATATGATGGAATTCTAAGGAGACATGAAAATAAAGCTCATTGCAAAATGGCTTAAGAAATGTTTGTAAACATGTAAATATTAAAGTTATACATTTTGTAAAAGCCAATAAAAATGACTTCCATTTTGGATTCTGACTAAAGATCTTAAAAAAGTTTCGAACAGTAAATCTTAACTTAAAGTACAAATATTTGCCTTGGAATTTTAAATATTTATATGGTAAATGTCTGAATTCCTTTTAATATATTTTTAAAAAAACGCATCTAGTTTAAAGGAAGAAAAGAAGATTTTCAGCATCACGTCTGTCTCTTGGTTCGGTAGTAACAGTACGCTAATATTTTCAAAACTTAATCGACTGATTTTAATTTAATTTTAACTTAAGTAAGAGACTCCAATTCGTAATGAAATTTTAAGTATTGCAAAATCCGTGATATTGCCACATTTAACAGAAATAAGAGTAAGATTTATAAATTTCCTTCCTTTCCGAAATTTGATCTGATTTCATGTGAACCAAAACTTAATAGATTAAAGAACATTAATTAAATGAAAATAATGGTTTATTTTATATAAAAAATAATCCATTTTGAAAAATTTTAGAAAATGCCTGTGATGTATAAATTTAAGTGCGGATTTTGGTTTTTCCTTTAACATTATAATATTTATCTTTGAAGCGAAAGGGGAGGGGAGCGTTTTTCTTAATTTTTTTATTTCATCTTTTCAAATAATAATAGATTACATTCAGAAATTATAGCTTCTTCATGAGAGTATTTATAAAAAAATTAATTGCAAAATATATTAAACGCTAAAACTGTAGAAAAAGTGATGAAAAAAGTAATAATTTTTTTATTAGTATGTAGTAGTAAAATATTATTTTTTTAATGAAAAACGTGATATCTAGAATATTAATTTGAATCTGAATCGACTGAAAATTCTTAGAACTCATTCAATTAAGACAGTTTGTAAATATTTTTAAAGAATGAGTGTTTTATTTCTCAGTAGCAATTATAATGTATATTAAATAAATAGTAATATATTATTAATATATAATTAAGATAAATATGTATATTAAATAAGTATTAATATATAAAACACTTTAAACGAATAACAAAATTATAAGCTATAAATTCATTTATAGTTTACATAAATTACATTTATAAAATAAATTAATACTAATTTATATAATAATTTAATTATTACGTAAATTACGTTGATAAAAAATAAATCTACTGAATGTCTAACTAAAATTAAAATGAACAGTATTAAATGTGATAAAAAGCTATTGCCAACATAATGTTTGTAAATACAAAACAAACGAGAATGTCCTAACACAGTTCAAAGCCAAATTGTAAAATCTGACAGTTCTGAAAAATTGCTTCATTTTTATTATAAAAATATTAAATTACAATCATTAAAATCCAACATCCTTAAAATAACATCTATTAAATTCTTATCATGAATTAAATATGAATAAAAAAACTTCTGTTCCAAATATTGATTCTTTAGACCTGTATTCACAATAAAAATGAATAGTTATAGTATTCAAATAGTAGCATATTTTTAGAGAAATATTTATTCTGAAGATTCTCTAAAATATATTTAAATTATTTTTACTCACTTTATGCAGATCTCAAACATTCTCACCATGGAAGGAGTCAGTAAAAAAGATTTATTTCATCCCAATTGTACCATTTAGACTGAAATAAGCTCACACGAAGACACATTAGCAGTTTTTCCTCAGCTACGGTTTATCTTCCGTATTAGCGCTTGCAGTGGAAGTTCGGCACATCGCCAACTCTTTTTAACTTCGGTTGACTTCTGACTTGAGAACTAACTTTTATTTTCAATGACTGATGATTAAACCAGTAATCTGAGAGAAAGTACTTTACTTGCTGGAGGTTGTAAAAAAGATTTTTTAATATGGAAATTATGTTACGTTAAGTAAATGGAATTTTATTCCCGAACAAAATGTTACGAGATATATATGACATGTGTTAAAAGAGTCTGGATTAAATTTTGGATAATGAATACGTGTATAATGTTTTAAGTATGAGTTGCTAATTTACAGAGTATTTGTAAATGAATATCCTAACTTTGGAAGGTCATTAAAGAAAAGAAAAAAAGTACAACCTTATTGTTCATCTAAAATAACACAATCAATTTAACAAAATTTAAACTAAACACAGTTATAAGTATTCAGGATGAGTCCTGTTGAAGAACGGAAATTATCGAAGTGGTATGATACTCCATTCCATACATTTTTCAACATTTCTGGGGTGACACTTTCAAAAGCTGCAGATGTCAGGATCCTAAGTTCATCTACGATAGTTGGTAGCAGTGAATCAAGCATCATCTGCTGTTTGATGTTACCACAAAAAAAATCAATCGACTGTCTCCATTCACGGATATCTGTTACCTTTCAAAGTTTCATAACAAACATGGAAAAAAATGTGGAACTGAGAGAGACATCGGGGTAATAATACAACCTCAACAACGTTCGTATTTTTAAAAGGACTCGCATTGAACTTGTGGTGAAAGCTTATAAGCCAGTTAACAGCTACGCTACACGATCAATTGCTTTTGTATTGTGGTCATGTTACTTAACTGCGAACCACAATGTCCCAGGTTCTATCCTCGCTCATTCCAATTCGCCACATTGGTGACCTCGAACGAGGAACCTTCAACCTTCGTACAGCTGTTGTGGCACCATCTACCCGCAACCAACGCCGTCAGACTCACTTGGCGCAGCAACCCAAAGTCGTCAGACTCACTTGACGCGGCAACAGCAACCACTCACCCACACACACGCTTTCCATAACGCTTGGCGCTACTCAAATGGGTATATGCACATTAGATTCAACAGCTAATAAATAATACATCACCACTCAACAACCATATCGTTCGTCTCACCTCCGACTCACTGGAGGGAGAGTCTGTGGTGAAAGCTTATAAGCCAGTGAACAGCTACGCTACACGAGCAATTGCTTTTGTATTGTGGTCATGTTACTGGACTGGGAGCTGCAAGGTCCCAGGTTCTATCCTCGCTCATACCAATTCGCGACAAACTCTTTACTGAGTTGACTTTTCTGAATTGAATTTTCCACAATTATTTTCGATCTGAGAGCACAGTTATTTTTCCAATGAACAACAAGATTTTATTTTCTCAATAGCCCTGCAAAGTTGGAATTTTTTTTAATGAACACTTACATGATACTACTGCAAGAAGAAATTTGTTTCTTTCTTCATAACTGATTAAATTGTCCGAAATATTTGTTTTCTTAAGTTATAGTACTTTTTGGGCTAGTTTATATGATACATTTTTTTTATAATCAGTAATATTCTAGTGCTTATTTAAAAATTTTATAATGATTTCTTCATAAGGTCAATAAACTTTTATGTATGATAGTTCATCATAATCATTTGATACGTTGCTTCATCATAGTTGTTTGATATGTTGTTTCCTCACAGTCATTTGATACATTATTTCATTATAGTCCGGTTTGATTCGTAACCATTTTAAACTTAAAATATTTTATTTTAACCACTCTAGGCATTAGTTATACGTCGGTTTTCATCTCTAAAATTCAAAAAATTCAAAACAATCTGAATGAATTTAACGCAAACAGGCTGTCTAATAATGGGGATGTTTATTCTTTCTTCCAATAAAAAATACAGAAAAAGAAGCAATTCTCTGATCCACAATTAAAAATTACCAATATAAGAGGAAGACCATGATTTAGGTTTGCTGTATTTAAGGTTGAGTATCAAATTTTTATAGTTTTATTAACAAACTGTCGATGGTATTGTCGTTGAAGGGGGGCGGATATTTTCCTCGTATAACTTCTTTTATAGATATGAAATTTTCTTATATAGATAAGAAGGACGGATTGTCGTTTTATATATTAACGTGAATATATAAAACGATGGATAGCTTTTGAAAAATTTATGCATCTGTTAGTAGAAAGAAAAAAAATGACTTAATCATTTTAATTTAGAAAATCAAAAATTGTGTTTTAATCTTTTTTTTTTTCATAAAAAAATGTTTATAATTTCCTTCATGTTTAATACAAACTAAAAACTACTTCTAAATTAAACTACTTCTGGGAACATAAAAGTTGTAATGGACAAAACTGAATGTCAACAACTATTCAATATTATTTTTTGCATTTTCGCATTTCCAGATATTCAGTTTATTATGTTTTATTTATCATCAGGAATGTATCCCATGTCAAGAATCAAGGAGAGATGGGGGATTTCGAAATTAATATCGAATATACCAGAGCGTTCTATGATCTTAAATAATATTAATATTGTGAAAACTAATATTTTAGTATTATATTTAGTCAAATTATTAAGCGTATGCTAAATATTTTAACATTTCACTTCTTAGAAACGCCCGATTCATTTTATTTTCTTTATTTTATGCACAAAAATGTTTCTTTCAAAATTAAAAGGAAGGATTTTTTCTATATAAAATACAAGCCCGTTTAAAAGAAAAATATAATTCATAAACATGGTGTAAGTATTAACATTAAGGATATAAGGGTTCTTAATTGATTAAACGGAATCTTTACATTAGTATAAGCGGATATAGAGGAGTCAGAAGGGAAATACATGAAGCTTTGCTGCTGAACCTTATAAAAAAGCTTTATACATTGGAATAACAAGTACCTTCTAGGATTCATAAAAATTATTTTCCGAGGATCATAAAAGATCTTAACAGCTGAGTATTCTTCACCCAAATTTGCATTGCTATAGATTATATATTAATTTAATAGTTATATGTAATTATTATTTGCTACAACCCATCCAATTTCTGCAATACAAACGGCAGCCTTATTAAACTCACTTAATCCACGAAATAACAACTGAAGTAATATTTCAGCATCTCTCACACTCCCATGTTCGAAAAACATTAGGTAAAACGAATTTACTGCCATTCTGCAATAAAGCAGACCTTTCCCGTATCTATGTATGGGAAGGAAAGCTTAAAAGCAATGTCATTAAATTGAGCTATAAAGCGGAAGCTTTCAGCACTTCTCTCTGAGATTATATGGAAACGTAATAGCAGATACTTAAACGGTGAAATCGTACTTGGTAATTTATAGCTCTTCTTCTTTCGCTTCATTCGGCAAGCTTCTTTTCGTAGTTCCTTCTTTATAACGTTAAGAGGCAGTCACACATTCTGAATATCTTTCGTTCATTTCAAACAAGATTTTTGCTGTTTTACTTGGGTTTATTTAAGTGCCTCTAACTTTATTTTTCTTCGAGCCCATGTCGCTGCTTTCACTGGAATTAGTTGGAGGAAGTTTTATTTCATGGATTTAGATAAAATGCCTAGCTTCAGATCTGAGGATAGGATGATGTTTGTAGATTCTTCCAGCAACGATGTGTATTGCTTTGCAAAATTGTGGCGTTCAGATGCAATGCAATATCATTGGCAAAATTTGGAATATTGAAGATTTTCATTTAATCTGTGATATTTAATTACTTTTCAATATTTAAGAAAATCAAATGAAAGAAAAAAAATTATGTTCAGTATATTATTAAGTACCTGCAATGCTATATTTCCCAACGCAGTTAATTATATTATCAGGAAGAAAGTTAAAAAGGATAGCTCAAGAAGATACTAAATGGATACCGAGTTCAACGTTTCTCGCCTTGGCAATCATTTGCTACTAGGCGATGAATTTGGCGACGAAATTAAACGTTCCAGAAACTGCAGGAATCTTGGCAATAGGTAAATTAGAAATCAAGTGATAAATTTCTTCTAGAAGCTTTTGTTCCCTGACTTTGAAACTATAAAAAGCGAAAAGTCACAGCTGAAGAGTCAATCAGTAATGAATCGTGTGGAAAAAAATATGTAAATAAGTCTACAGTCGTGAGTAGTTGATCGAAATATCTGTCTTGCGAGATCTCTTTCGAAGACTTGTGCAATTACGATTGTTTATTACCGATTTGTTGGTTGTTTATTGCTGCTTACTGTATGTGTTGTTCTTGTGGCAGTGTTTTATCAACTCTGCTGCTGTGTTCATCTCGAATATGTATACACAGTGTTTGAGTCCAAATGGATCCACTATTTCGTATTTCAATTATTAACAATACTTTTATTTTCAATTTTTGAACAAAATTAATGGAGTCATTTCTTTTTATCTTTAAGAAAGCATTCGACATGAAATATAACTCATTTTTGTGCGTATTTAACCACATTTCAGTCAAGGAGGTACAAAAAAAGAAGAAATATCAGAAACTTACATTTTTTACACAGAGGGAAGCATCAAAATTTTGATTATATTAAATGGCTTTTGTTACCTTTATCAGATATAAGCAGTATTAAAAAAAATAACTGCGACGCTTTCAAGTTTAGTTGAGTTATATTAACGTCCCGTTGTAAAGCAACACTTGGGCTCATTTGAGATGGAACTCTATTTTGAACCGCGGTCAGATGACGAGGACGACACCTGACATGGCACCCGCCTCTCCACACCACCAGCGGGAGGACGTTTTGCCCTGACGGATTTAATGTGCAACAGACCTATTTACACAGCGGTTCTTCTGTGGAATTGGGTCTCGAGCCGGAAACCTTACGACTCAAGAGCCGAGACCTTACCACCAGGTCACCGCGATTCTGCGATGCTTTCAAAGAAAAAGAAAATGTATTTCTCGTTCTTCTTTGTTTAGAATCCATTTGTACTCCTCGGCTTAAAATATAGTGGTATCCGAAAATTATCAAATTTTACAGTATAATTACAGTGGATAAACAAGAAAAATTTGTTTAAACTCATAGAAAGTTTATTTAACAAAGATCATAAAATATTTTTAACGAGTTTGATATTTTAATATCTAAACTATACGGCAATTAACAAAATTTAAAATTAAAAATAATACTTGACTTCAAAAATTTTGAATTCTGATAGTTTCATGTTTTAATTTTGATGCATATACCATAATGTAATGCCATACCTTTACATGTATAAAAGTTATTATGATATACATTAAAGAAAACATTGCAATTATTGCTAAATTTTGCTGCTGAAGAAATATTAGCTAATGCGTATTTAGATGAAATAATTCTTATTTTAACTTTTAGAAAGTTTAAAATAACTAGGTTTTCAATTCGTCTCTAATGGATATTATAGAAAATTAAAAATACGGATACTGAAATAGTAAAATCATATCGATAATTAAAAGCTATCCATATTTCTATCCTCTTATCTCTCTTATAACATTAAAAGACAGACACAATTCTAAATAGTCCTTTTTTACAAAAATTGATTTGATGTTTTTACAATTTTGATGTTTTTAATTTTTCATAAGTACAATCAAATTATTTTTTCACTGCTGATTTCTAACTACACTGAAATTTTTTTTTGTTATTTCGTTCACATGGCGATGGGTAGCAAACAGTCTCACTATCTTATTTTGGGAGTAAGGCGTCTATAGATTTATTGCTTGCTAATCATTTATTCTAGTTATACGGATAAGTGATAAAATTTTAGTCTATTTTACTTTGAATAATTTGCAAAACAGTAATATTAATTCAACGTACAATTTTTATCTCTTTTATTTGCATTAGAAAAGAGGAAATATAATGAAAATATTTTTTAAACACTATACTACCGTTTATTTCTTTTTACTGCCGTTCTGAAGAATATAAAAAGAGAATTTTTTTAAAGTTTAGTCTTTAACTGTTTGATATACGAATTTACTTAACTCCCTAATTGCATGAACATATCATATTTGGAATAATAAAAATTATTGTAATTTCTATAAAAAAATAAGTGTATTTAAAATAATCGTGCATTTTTAAATGATTTTTGCATTTTAAACAATTTAACACTTTCACTTAATTGCATATATAAAGTTATAAATTCAGTAATTTGATGACAGATTCAGACTGTGAAGACAGAAGACATGTGAAAGTGTTAATTACTACTTACTTCATCGTCACGAATATTACGGCATCGTGAAAGGAAATTTCTTTAAATTTAGACGGGACCAGATGATATAATATCATGGTTTAATTAGACGAATTAATTAGCTGATAATTTAGTCCTGAAAATATTAAAATGAACAGAAGATATACAGAATATTATATACAGAACATAATTATATACAGAAGAGAGAAGCCCACAAAATTACAAAATTAATGCATGTCTAGAAGTGTCTGAAAAATCGAATAAAAATTCCAGAAAATTAAGAAATTTCAATTTTAACAATGAATTGAGATATATTTAATTTTTATTTATAATTGCATAATTCCACTGGCAATAAATCATATCTTTTCCGTGTAAAAAAAGTATTGTATTAAAAAAAATGATTTGCAATTTTTTCAGAACCTCTTTACTATAATTTCTGCATTAGCTCGTCTAATTAAATAAATATTGCATCATCTCAAAAATATACTTTAAATTATCTATTGAACTAAATTTCTCTTCGAGTTTTAATGAAATCATTGGATGCATGCGATCTTTTAATGTTAACGCAATATCATCAACTGTTGAGGGCCGTTGTCTATTCGCCCTTATGGGTTTCATTACGAGACGAGTGGCAGACGCAGTTTCAGTTTATGCTATTAGCATGCAGGCTGATTAATACTGGGTTCAAATATTTCTAAAGCAAAATTTCTGTATGGCATTCCTCCTCTTCATCGTAATACTTTATTATTGTAAATTATTGTGTATTTTTTTCTCAGGTATTCATTTTCGTATTTCCTACATCTATATTGAGAGCATATAATATCATAGATATGTATATAATTTGTTCAAAATGAAAAAAAAAAAAAATGAACAAGTTTAACTAAATAAAATAAAATTAACCATTTAACTGGTTTATTTTCTTTACTATCAAATAAGATGAATAATCTATTTTGGAAATATTTTCTTATTTTGATTCAAATAGAAATCCATTGAATACTTGATTTATCTATGTACTCGAAGCAATTTTTAATATTGAATTATAATAGTTATGAATGGTTTATTTTTTGCTTACAACTATCAAAATTCGATAAATCAATGCACGTATGGCACTCGGGCAAAACAGTTAAGCGGTTAAACTAGTATTAAATCATGAGGATCTTAGCTGTAACAGAATTAATTGATTCGTATCGCCTTATTTGGGTTTCAGAGATGAAAGCTTCATTTTCTTTTAAAAGACCGTCCTTAATCTCGTATGCAAATTGGTTGCATTAAGAATGAAGTGAATATGTCAGAAATCAGTGATAAAATTACCTTGTACCGGACGCAGAAAAAGAATAGCAAATTCTACAATTTTGTGGAAAGGAAGAAATATGTGACTATTTTGCTAAAGCAAGAAGCTTAGTGAAAAAATATGTGTGTTTTGATTTTGAACTGATTGAGAGGGAACTGAATTTTTTACATATTGGTAGGCGTTTCAAGTAAATATTCAAAAATCCCTGAAGTAATGAAGTCTCAAAATAGCAGATACAAAGACAAATTATTAAAATTTCTTCCTGAAGAGCTTTACAAAATAACTTATAAATTTCATCTGAGATTCTTAATCTGAATTCCGGTTTTATAGCCTTTAAAGATAGCAACAAACAAGTGTTTGTTGTCTCAACCATAAACATAGGAATGTTATGAAAAACTGCGTTTTCAAAAGCAAATTTTTAAGCAAGGAAAATCGGAGTTTCAGTATTCGACAAGAAAAAAAAAATAAAGGACATGTACATCTTGGATTTATGTTTGAAATAAATGAGACATCTCGTGAGCACTTATAGGTATTGGATAATGGTGCAGTTTCACATGTAATAGAGGATAAAATATGCATCATGGCTTTCATCTCATCTGCTTAAGAAGTGTTTTAGCAGGTAAATATTGTAACAAATATTTCATTATAAATATTCTTAAAGCTAAGAAAATGCATTCAAAAGAATATTTGATATTACAATTCAAAATCAGATTTAATGTATAACTCCATCTCTTAAACTACTTTCTTGTCTAAAAGATTTATATGCATTTTTAAATTGATTTTATGATATTAATTAATGAACCTGATAGTATGTTGCGTAAATATTTAAAATAAATAAACAAAATAAAATTGATTAATTTTTTTTATCGTGCGATACATTAAATATAACCTGAAATGGAGATAATATTAGTGATTGATTTGAGATTTGGTATAAAAGATTTAATGAACAATATATATCAACAACAATATCAATATTTTAATAAACTATATATATATATATATATATAATATTGAAAAATTAAAATATACTTTAATTTAAATTCTAATGCATAGTGTAATTTATCTAACCAAAATAAAGTTATGAGACAATTTATTTTTTTATATAATCAAAATAATGATATTAGAATTAATTTGTGCTGATCTTTGAAATTGGAAGGATCTAATTATTTCCTAATTGTTGTTTGATGATTATTGAATAGTGTATTTTAGTAGTTTCTTAAAAAGTAAAATGAAATATTAGAAATATTTGAAAAGTTTAAGGATAAGTGTTATTTTTTTGAGAAGCTTATTATTTTAAGGATGTATTATGATGCTGAATTTATTGATAACTATGTAGTCTTATATTTATATAATTTAAATACTTTTTGATATTTTATAAAAAAAGTATATAATTATTATGGCAAAGCTGCACGTGCCAACAAGTTAAACTAGGCATAATAAAGACATGGATTTCAACTATGTAATATCGAACATAAGCAATTGATAAAAGATGTACAAAGTTAGAGCTATAAAGTGTATCAAGTATCTAAATAATTCTCGTTGAAGTTTGTGAGAAATCGGCATTTTTATTTTCTATGAGAACATTAACTTGAAGCCCAAAGATAAATCAAGGCATTAAAAATTCTTATTCTGTTAATATAAGACCTCCAAAATAAAATGCTTTAAAGTTGACTCTTAATTGGTTCAACAAAATAAATGTGCCGTATTAGACAAGAAACATACTGTAAAATTTGAAAAAAAAAGGACTTATTAAGTCGAAGTATTAAGTTTTGGGCTAATAAAAGAAATGAAAATATTCATGAAGATTATCTTGAAGTTCAATCTAACCCAATTTTGGGTAATTGGAAAACTGCGATGGTAGTTTAGATAAACTCCTTAAATAAACATAAAGAGATTGAAAATTAATTGATAAACCATATATTGTTTTAAAAATAAAGTCGTTTATATAAATAAAAGTGTACAAACTTTAAAATGTAAAACTCAAATTACCCAATCTGGATTTACCCAAGCTAAAAATATTTAGAATATCTCCTCGCTTATCATTTATATCAATATTTTTCTTCTTTTAAGAGCATTAGCTGTCAAACTAGATTTATCTGTAGAATTGTTTAAATGTAAAAATTTTTTATCTTTATTGTAATTTGGAGAAGGTATTTCAGTTGACTTTATCAGATTAAAGAAACGTGTTTTCGAGGTTTCGCAATCTGGTGGAAATGGACATTTTAAACAAAATCTGAATTAAAAAAGAATTGCTCTAAACGAAATTTCTTCGGATAGTATGGTTTCTACTCTACTAAATCGTTACTAATAAGGATGGGTGTTAACGCATTCCCGATTAAGTATCTGTCCGTGTGCATGTTAACATTAAATAGAACAAGCCGTTATACCTAGAACAATGAATTTGACACAACTATACTTTGAAAATTGAAAAGTTGCACAATAGAACGAGATTTTGAAATTTTAATAAAATAGTTAATTGAAAATTAAGCAAAACTTTGATTAATAATATCTTTTGAAAATATTTAACAAATATAATTCTTACTACATTTTAAATTTGTTTTGATTATATCAAGATAGGGGTCATATAGATCTTTTTTTTAAAATTGTAATCATATTAAAAATATTTTTTTACCTTATTTCTAACACCAGATTACATTGTTGCACTGAACGACAAAATGTTTCCATTGCTTCATCATATATTTGATCTTGTGATTTCGCTTCATTGTCAAAGAAGTATTTTGAACAATAACTGTGCACTTTACATGAGATATAGGGAAATAGGGTAACAGTATCACAAAAGTTAGATAATACGACCAGTTATTTTTTTATAGTAACATGACATTATCATAATTAATTATATTAGATGAATCATATACATAATGTATAAAGTGAGTGCAAGACGTTTAAATAACTGCCTCAATTAGATGCTTCAGAATATTTTCTTGGATGTATCATAGACATTAAGCTAATGGCTAAGAGGTTTTAATTGAAAGCAAAAGCATCCAATATTCCTAATGAACCAATAACTCGAGAGGTGCAATGAAGAATTAGAAAGTGAAGCTACAATTACCGCAGAAATTAGAAATTGGATAAATCGATCTATTGCCTTTTTAATGCCGCTGTGATGCTATGATGATGATCCCCATTAAGAAGAAATACTCCCATAATAAGCACGACATGCGCAGGAAAATGTCTATGAAAATTTGATGCTTAAAAAGAGTGTATTGAAGGAATTATGGGTATGAACTTACGTCTAAGAAATTTGATTGATACTAAGCTCAATTAAGACTCGCAGAGAGCTAATCTGCTTTCTGAGGCTACTAGTACTAATTAAGATTGACCTTCTTCTTCTGTGATTTTATATTAACGCCATAAAAATATGCAAGAATATTGTCGTTTGAATATGATGTTATTGAAAAATGAAAAACTATTTATAAGCTTAAAGATAAAAATGTCTTAGAATAAAAGTGAATAAATACACAAATAATATATGTTTGTTTCATATTAAATATATAATTATTTTTGAAAAAAATGTAATATGACTACATGTATTATTATTTCAAATCTAATATCTATGGTGTGGATACATTTTTTAGTCGAATTATGAATTTTTATTATTAAATTATAAAAATTGTTTCTTTTTTTTAAAATTCGTATCCAATGAAATTCGTTCTAGAAATATTTGAAAGGATTTTTTTTATATTGATACATTGCTATTTATTCAGATGGTAGAATACCTGCTGAAAGAGTGAACTGTGCAGAACTTTCATCTAAATCTAGAAATCTGAATTGAATGTTACTTTGTTAAAGAATTTATTTCATTTGGGGAAGTACAGTTAATTTTTATATCATAAGGTGATATAATATCGGAATTTTTTACCTAAACTGTTACTCATAAAAAAAACTAATTTTCATTATAAGAGCATGAGGTTATTGTAATATATAAAATTTTTCTGCTTGCAGGGGATAGGAAGAGTTGTTAGAAGAGGTAAATGTTTATGCAAATTTAACTACTGTTCATTTTTATTGTCGGTTATATACGCTTGTGGGGAAATCTCTTCCTTTATGGAAGAAGTCGCAAATGAAGTTTCAATTTGACTGTTAGCATATAGATGTTTGATAGCATGTTAAAAAGTTTGAGGAATATTTCTTTCTGGTATACCTATGTAATATCGTATTTGTATTTCTATGCAATTGAAAATAAATGTTCATTTTATTGTTAAAGAATTCAATTTTAGGGTTTAATTTTTTTTTATTTCTGTAGACTTATAAAGTTAATAAGAATGTTTCCTGAACAAGGAATATTTCAAAGTAGTCATCATGGGAGTGTACTGCATTTTATTGAAATCTTAAATGCAGAAAAAAAAGACACAGAAAAGTATGTTCAAAATGTCAAATCCTAATTTTGAAGTCAAAATACCAATAACTACAATCAATAGTTTAAAACATGGATTTCCAAATTTTGATTCACTGCGTGCTTCAACATATATGTATCTTTTCACAAGTTTCATAAACGTAATATGTGATTAATATCTGAATTAGTAAATATGACAAAAATAGCGCAATATACAAACAAGCATATAGTGCCGATTGATAAGAAAATATGAAGCGAATCTAGTGCTTTTTAACTTATGGATAACACACATAAAATTTGGCTTTTCGCATACGGAAAATTTTCGCTTTTCCTTTTACTCCAATCCGTGGTATCGCGTAAGGTTGTATGCCCATGTACCTCATACCTGACCCACCTAATCGGAAAAGTCCTTTTTATCATGAACGGGTAGTTCAGTTTGAATACGTTTTTATTTTATTCGCATTCATTTTGAAGTGGTTTATTATCATGTGTATACATATTCATTATGTTTAAAAATAAATGTTTGCTTTTTTTCTTCTTGGTTCTTCTACCCATAAAATTATTTTCAGAAAAATCGGGTGTTGCCCGAATCTGAAGAGATTCAAAGCCCCTGGGGAAAATAGATTGATTACATTCAAGTATTTACAATATTTAAAAGTTTGGTCATCTTAATGGTCGTCTTTGGTAGTCTCAACTCGGCTTGGGAGCTGTAGGATTTCAGGTTCGAGACCCGATTAAACCGAAGAACCGTCGGGTAAGGGGGTCTGTTGCACTTTAAATCCGTCATGCGGAACGTCCTCCCGCTGGTGTGGTGTGGAGAGGGGGTACCAGCTCAGGTGTCGTCCTCATCATCTGACCGCGGTTCAAAATTACGAGGTCCGTCCCAAAATAGCCCTAGTGTTGCTTTAAACGGGAAGTTACTATATAGCTAAACTAAACTGGGTCGTCTCAATTTTTCGTCACGCTGTAGCAAAATAAATAAGTATTCATTAAAGTTAATTTCATATTGTTTATTTTATCTGCATTTTAAAATTTTGTAATATTACTCATAATTTTGTAAGAAATTAAAAGTAAACGATGTGTTAAAATTCCATAAAAGTTTTATATGCTAATAGCAAGAGTAATTTTTTTTTCTCAATATAATTAGCCCGAAATGCAAATTCAATCCGAGACTTCAAACTTATTGAATAATTACACAAAATTTTCAACTAATCAAAAAACGGACCATTCCCTGGCTTTTAACTACTGTCAACACTATTACTTATCCTAGTAATCCGAGGTACATTAAGTAAAATATTATGACAAAATGAATCGCATTTCGACGCTGGAGAAACATAAGGCAAAACAGATTTACGGCTCTCTGCAGTAAAGAGGACCTTCTTATCCGTTTAGGAGGAGGAAAGCTTAAAAGCAACGTTATTAAATTGAGCTATAAAGAGGAGTCTTTCTGCGCCCCTTTCAGAGATTATGTGGAAGTGTAATAGCAGATACTTAAATGGTGGAACCGTAAATAGTAATTTATTGCTCTTCTTTCGCTCTATTCGGCACGGCTTCCCTCTTGTTCCACCCTTATGAAATTAACCGCAGAGAATTCTGAGTATTCTTCATTCTGCCATTTTATTTAGGTTCATTTAAAGACTCTGACAAATTCATATTACTATTTTCTGTGCAATTACTTGAAAGAGAAAGATTATCTTATATTTGGATAATAGTATCACACTGACATAACATTTTATATTGTCTTTAAATGAATTTTTATCAAATAATTCGAGTATTTTACGTGGTGGCCTGGTAGTAAGGTTTAGGCTTCGGAACCGAAGGGTTTCAGGTTCGAGACCCGATTCCGCCGAAGAATTCGTCCTGTAAGCGGGACTGGTGCATGTTAATGCTGTCGGAGCCAAACGCCCTCCCGGTTCTGTGGTGTGGAAGTTTGGAGAGGGGTGCCGGCACAGGTGTCGCCCTTCCCATCTCAGCGTGGTTCAAAATTAGAAGGTTCGTTTCAAAATAGCCTCAGTGTTTCTCTAAAGCGGGGCTTTAATATAACTAAACTACTTATTTAAGATTAATTGTGATCGGCCCCGTTTTGGTTAATCATATAACAGGCGAATTGGAGAAATAAGAAGTGATTTTTTCAAAAACATAATTATAATGTATAAAATCAATTATTAATAATTTCGTTGTTGTAACCCTTTTGGATACTTGCAGAATATATTAAAATATCAATGTTTTATCAGATCAGTAAAATTCAGTTATCTTTACTTGTTTTTACGTAAATAACTCTTTTTGGTTTCCCTTGTTTTTTATAATTTCCTAGGTAATTTGGTTACTGTGATTTGTATAGTTAGAGTTCTATACTTCCTTTAAAATAAGTGGCATGGAACATTAAAAAAAATTATATGTTAAACATTTTACATTATTTTCTTTACTGTTTGCATTAAAACCCACCACAATATAGTACGAGACAAGATTAATTCTTTATGACAAAGATATTAAATTATTTTACACCCTATTCACCTGTTTATAAAACATTTTATTTATAAATTCCTTAAAAATCTTTATTATAATTGATTTTTCTTCGAGCATCAATGACATATTGCGAGTTTTTTAGCTATAAAATTTAAAACAAGGCATCCAATGTGCTTCTTATAAAAAAGAAGATAAAAAATTGTGATTTAGGTGGAATTGAAATATTCATTATGATTAAATTAATAAAATATTTTTTTTTTTGGATTTTTAAACTCAAATAGCAACTTGAATCCAATTATCAGTACTTTCAAAATTGTCTTCTTGCTTTTTTTGGTAATCAAAATTTCTACTATACATTGAACAATGGAAGAATATTTAATACTTTGAAAGTAGCTTTATTTCAACTCACTTTAATCACAGAACACCAAAACAAAATCCGGATTCTACATACTTTAAAACTTACCGACGCTGAATTTAAATATTTATATATTTTCACTTACGTTAAGTGCTCTATTCTTAAAATAACACGAGTCAATATATTTCTGAGGAATAACAAATAATAAACTTGTTCAATTCTTTTAATTACGCAACTCAGAATAAAGTAACGTCGGATTATAAAAAAATAAAAAGTATAATCTACAAATCAATAATATTGTCAGTTTAGAATTACAAGACAGACTAAAGCATTAAAATTCGAATTTACTATTTAAAGCAGACGATATTTAAATATAACGAACAAAATGCTACTGACGGCAATTAAAATTGCAAAAAAGTAAATAAAGCGTTTAAATATTAATACTATTTTAAAATTATGAATGTTCACAAAAATATAGTTTTGAATTGCCCTCTAGTAGAAGGTTAAAGATCTTTCAGCATTTAATAAAAAAAATTCAAATAAGTACCATTACCTTTTATTAGAACAAGTATCAACAAGATTATTGTGCTAAACAGATACAAACTTTAATTTCTTTTCCTTTGTTTTATGCACTATAAAATGTTCAATGGCGCTACCTGGAATATACAATTACTTAAATAATTCATATTGTTATCATCATAGAGTCAATGCATGGTATCATGCAAGTCGGAGAATTTCAAGAATCTGACATTTCTCTGCATTTACAATGTCAACACTTTCAGCGACTTACATAATCTAAGCCATATTAACCCAAATGTGATTACAACATATGTCACATTTACATGCTGAAGGAACATTAGACAAAATGGATTCTCGGCCATCTGCAACAGAACATGGCTTTTCTGTATCTATTTACTATGAGGAAATCTTAAAAGCAGTGTTATTAAGCGGATTTACTGAGGGGAGGCTTTCGGCATTCCTTTTGAAGATTATATAGAAACGTGATAGCAGAAACTTTAATAGCGGAATCGTACCTAGCAGTTTATAGCTCCTGTTTTGCATCGTTTGGCAAGTTTCTTTTCTTTCTGTAAGGTGATTAAAACAAGTAAAATGTTTGAATGTCCATTGCAATAAAT
The DNA here is from genome assembly GCF_947563725.1 of Argiope bruennichi. Taxonomy (NCBI): domain Eukaryota; kingdom Metazoa; phylum Arthropoda; class Arachnida; order Araneae; family Araneidae; genus Argiope; species Argiope bruennichi. The sequence continues at coordinate 55,882,551 of NC_079153.1, read as the reverse complement.
GAAATTTCTATCGTTTGCCTTGGATTTATTTTAAGTACCTTCATTACCTTTTCATTTGAATTTACTGAAAGAGGCTTTATTTCATTGTAAAAATAAAGTTTAAAGTTTTTTTTGCACATAATTAAAAAGATTTCAAATTAATTAATGGAATTCTTTATTGAATTTTTAGCAAACGATGATAAGAAATCTCGTAGTTTACTATATTTTTCAACATTTTTATTGCATGTAAATGTCTTTAACATAATAAGATTATTTAACACAGTTCTTTTTTTACTTTTTTAATACATTTTAGCTTAAATGTACCGTTTGAAATATCACTGAAACTTTCATATAGTAAAATTCTTCTAAAATTCCAATTCCTTCAAACTCAAACTAGGAATTGGTAAAAAAAATCTATAGACAATAAGATATAGGTTGTTTCTTTTAGTCCAAAATATTATTTTGTTTGTTTATTTAAATGTCATATTGTTTAATTGTTAATTATTTATTTTCGCATAAAAAAACCCGTAAGAATTTTGCAAGTGCCATTGAGCATTAAAATACTTCATCAATTCAATCCATACAGTTCCATTTTAATTGCTTTAATAAATTGAAATGTTCCATCATTGGAAATGTAATATAATAGTAAATAGAATTAAATAGTTTTTGAAATATGGGTTAAAAATTGTTGCTTTTTAAGTTCAAGAATTAGGTGGCTTACCGACATCATTGAAATGGATATTCTTGCTATGGCGACTAGGCTATTCATTAAATGATGCTATGACATGTCTTGGCATCTCTTTCTTGTTCTCCATGCGATTCGTAAATATTTTCAAGAAAAGAAATAAATTAAGGTGACCTGTTTCATAGCTTCATATATAGCAATCCAATCATGATATTTATCTTTTAAGTTCATTTCGAAGAAGGATGAACAATATTTCTCTTTAACATCAGTTTTCAGAATCAAGGAAAGAGTGTTTCTAACTACAGTACAAAAACGTCTTCGTAATGGTGGTATCTTTGCACAAACATCATTGGTGCCTGATTCTCACATTGACTGCATAAAAAATTCCCATTTGTTTGTTCGTATACGTATGGGGAAAAAGAACCAATAGTAGAATCAGTGAATGAGGAAAATAAAGAATGATTTTATAGATCAGAAAATAGAGACTGTCAGTAGAAACGCCCTCAGATTTATTTTAAAATATACTTCTGGTCGTATTTGGATATCAAAGAATCAAGGGACCGAGTAAAACGAATCTCATATTGAGGGAAAAGACAATTTGGGAAGAATGAAATATAGAATCATGTTGGAATCTCAATAAAGAATGGAGAATATTCTCACAATGACTTCCATTCGGTTTGCAGATTTTGATCATATAGAGATAATTCGATTTTTGATACATATATATGAGTATGTATTGGTGAAGTTTCTCATAATTTCCTTCTAATGGATCATAATTGTCTCTTTCATCGCATAATCATTTTCAAAGATTCAAGATTAGACAAGGAATGATCAGGTAAGCTCGATTCCCAAAATTATGTCTTTATTTTAGAGACTGCCCAAGCAGGCAGTTGTGTGTATTGAATTTTCGTTCTAAAACTACACATTAGCTTGAAGAAGTTTCATTCCAGATATGCCTTCTCTTCCTGTACATGCCTCAGATATTTTTAAGCATTGGAAGGCAATAGGAAGAATGAATTTCATTCAGAGAAGAGCATAAAATAAATAGCATTCATATAACTTTTTATGCACTATAATTTACATTTCATAATTTATTATTTTGTGGTATAGTGGAGATAAGAATTTGCCAATTATGTCTAATTTAAGAAGTTGCTAATTTTATTCCTAAATTAAACAGTAAAATATTTTACTAATACCACATTAAAAACAGGCACACAAAATTTCATTTCATTAATATTAATTTGATAGCAAATTATGGTAATAAAACAGATTCATCTTTAAATTTTTGAAATGAATACACTTTTACTCCAATTTTCACTAGTCTCTAAAAAACAATGAAATATTGCAATACTAAAATTGATTTTTGTTTTTAGTTTTATAAATTGGTAATTAAAATAAAACAATAGAGAAATTATAAAATGAAATTATTGTTAATAGAAATAGTTATGAATTAAAATATACAAATTTAATTTAAAAATAATATTCTTGAAATAAAAATTAGGATGCGTGATTCTTTTAAAGTGTTTCCAAGAATTTTATCATCAGGAGTCCCCTACATACTTGATATGCCCCTGTTCATAGTTTCAACAAATTATCTAACGTTACAGCCGTAAATATCTTAGTTAAGCTCTGTTATTACTGTATATAAAACATTTGTAATGGATATCAGTTCCATAATATTATCGCCCTATGAGAAACTTAAATTTCGAGTTCATCTTTCTTATAAATATACCTATATTGTAACGTCATTTTTAGACCCCTCTTAAAGAATACAAATTTTAAGCAGAAATCGTGTTTTTTAGCTTATAATGAATTAAAATATGCGAATTTGAAAATGCAAAAAATTACATGATCATATAATTGATGGAACAATGAAAATGCTTTGAACTGCTAGACACCAATATAATCTGTTGGGTATTAAACAACAACAAAAAAAACAATTGGAATATTTTCAAAATTTAGCAAAACTGCACCACTATTGAATTGGCATAAATTAAAAGACAATATTTTATATTTTCAAGTTATATAAAATCTATTTTTGGGCAGTATTTTTTTCAGAAGTTATCGTGGAGAGACGCCAGAATTTTGCTTAATTTTTAATTAATTTAAATTGTAATAAAAATTTCAAAAATCACCATGAAGGGCACATTCCCGCCTTTCTTGGTATATGTATATAAATTACAAATTTGATAGCTGTAGTTCAAATGGTCTGGTCTGTAGAGCGAAAACACACACACACACACACACACACACACACACACACACACACACACACACTTGCTCCATACATACATTTATCGTTAATAATAGTATAGATAATAAAGAAAAAAATAATCAAGGATCTTGAAGAACGATTATCTCTATAAAATATCTGATGCCTAGCATGAAACACGGAACATATAAATAATTATATAATTAAAATGAAGAGAAATATGTATATATAAAATTTTCACATTTTCACTATTTTACGATAACAAATTAGAGAATGCCTGACACTTCAATGCAATAATGTGATTTAAGATTCATTCATTTATGATTTAAATTAAAATCGTTGGTAAACCAAAAATTGAGCTTCAATAAAACAACTTTATGCTGCTTCATACTTTAAAGTGTTTATCTACTGTAATATAATAATATCACAGTTGCTTTATGAAATCCAGTTAGAAAATTGAGCAAACATATACAGTTTTAAATTATAATTACAGATCATTCTAAACAGTAATATATAATTGTATATGCGTTTTGGCATCACTATCAAAATTATTACAAATTTAAATAGCATTATCGACGGTATCCAATAGTAAACCAAACTAATCCAAGCACAATAATCATGGCATTATTAAAACATCTACTACAAGGTATGACACGGGGATATTATACAAAATGGAATCAAGGCCATCTCTTAGATAAAAGCCTTTTCCGAATCTGTTTAATCTGCTTCTGATGAAAACAGCTTAAAGGCAATGTTATTCAATTTAACTATAAAGCGGTAGCTTGAGAAATTCCTCTTTGGAACTATGCGGAAATGTTATAGCTGATATTTAATGTTAGAAACATGAAAGGCAATTTACTGCTGCCGTCCCTTCCTTTGTCTCATTAAGAATGCTTCTTTTCATAGATCATATTTTTATATTAATGGCAAGCAGATCCATGTCCTGCATAACTTTGTTTGAAATAAAATTATTCAAAATTTTAAATGAACATATTTTGCCTTGGCTTATTTAGCTAATTTTATTTGAATCAAATAAAGGAAATTGCAAAGCACTGATAAAAACCGCAGGCTTAGTCTCTCCGAAACTTTCTCAGCTACTCTCTAGGAAAGTAGCTATCTCCCACCTCCCCTAAAACTGCAAATCGAGCAAGGTTGAGAATTCCTAGCACGCATTAGCGAACAATGGTTATGAAATATTGATGCTTTACATCGGTCTAGCATTTTTACTGAACTTATCATGCGATCTTTGAACATTTAATCCCTGGCATGCAGTTAATACACGAGAATAAAATTTAATGGATTTCTTTGAACCGATTGAAAACCGAACTAAATGTTGACACATAATTACAACAACAGTTAAAAGAACACTTACCAAATTTCATTCATTTAAATAATGTATGTGAAAGTATCGACAGGCAGATGATCATTCTTCAGACTAATTTGCTTTAAAATGTGATAAAAAGATTTATATTTTAATTTTAGTTGCCTAAGCAGTGGAACCAATTTTATTTGTCCATCGTTTTACATTTTGTTATGTTCACTTGAACTAGGAGATAGTCTGACAGATAATTTCCTTTGGATAGATTTTGTCCAAAATTTTATAGAAATTTTCAGATGTGGTATAAAGTTTATATACCGAAATTCTTTTCTTTTTTGGATCAAAGTGATTTTGGGATGTTTTGTTCAGAAGTAGTTATAAATACAAAATGTTTTGTATTTATTTATTTATTTTAATTCGGGTGCAATCTAAAACGTGAAAAATTGTCAAAGTCTCGAATTAGATTTTTTTTGGTGATAATTAATATATTTTTTCTTTGTAAATTTCATATGTGAAGAAAAAGTATAAAGTTGCTGAAAAGTGTTTTCTTTCTTGGCTCTAGTTCTGTCAGTAAGCTATTCTAAAATCTAATTGAAACATTGTACAATTAAAATAAATATGATTACTATTGAATCATTATTTTTATCGTTTCTTTTCTTTAAATAATAATATGAAACATTAGACAGTGTATGCAAACTAAGCATTATGAATATATTTTTATTTACTATTGTGATCGAAAAATTCTATACGTGTAATCGAATATATGTTTTACTTAATTCTGAATAAATAATGAATGCATATCGAGAAAGAAAGTGTTTAATTACACTGTTTACTGTGTCACATTTTCTTACTTTCTCCTTCCCACTTCATTCTATTCATGAAACCTAATTTATATTCAAAATTAACACCAAAAGAATTTTATATACTGTACAAAATTGAAAGCGTAAACAGAAATATAAATGATAGTTAATATTTCGAATTAAGGAAAGGAAACTACATTATCCTATTCTACATCTGCCAAGCTAAAACATTCTTTTGGAAGTCATAAGTAAATTTGATTGAAATGAATGCTGCTACTAATTAAAGTTAAATATAATTTTGTCGGCGTCCTGGCATAGGGGTAGCGCGTCTTCCCCATGACCTGGGCATCCTGGGTTCGAGTCCCGGTTCGGTTGTTCTCCATCTGTTCTATCTGTGAGATGTGTGAATTTGCCCCCCTGTAAAAAGGGGTTGTGCAGGCGAATGTGATGCGTGAGTAGATAAGATGTAGTCTTGGCCCTAGTTGGCGCTACTAAAACAAGAGACGCTTGTTTAAATCCCTTGGCTTAAAATCACTGACTTCGTCATCGAGCTTGTCCATGGCGAGTGCCATTAACAACAACAACAAATATAATTTTAGTTGCCATTCATATTAATTAATAAAATGTTTTCATAACAGTGAAAACTCGTAATTCCCACACTTAAGAATATTCTAGAATAAATATTTAAACCATATTAAAAATTGATCAGAATGATAAAGATTCTAACGAAATGATCATATCTAAGCCTTAATTATTGATGTATATGTTTAATGTTAATCAAATAAATATATACGTTTATCTTTTTTATTAATATTCGACCGTATAAACTAAGTCTAAGTTTTAATTCTATTAAATAAAACAGATTTTCGGCTAAGTACAACAAAGAAAGATTCCCTTTTCTCTTTATAATGATAAAACCTTAAAATTAACTCTATGAGATTGAACTATTGAATATCGTTTGAACTCAATATCGTATGTTAATTCGAATTTATTTGCCATAGTTCGAAATCAAAACTTAAAACAATTATGTTTCCTAACTTTTTTTTGTAATTTAAATTCATCTTTACTTGGAACATGTGTTTTCTTATTTCAATTACCGATGTATTCAATCAAATGTAAGATACTTACTTTTTTAAATGTTTTGAAAACATTAGATATAAAATGTGCTCTTTGTTCTGAAAATTTATTGTATAACTGCTATATTCAATGCCCAGTCATTGTTTTTATGCCGTATTTATATATTTATGAAAATTAGCTGAATTTCTTTCAATTATTGTTAATATTTATTTTTAAAATCACTGACTATATATTTATTTCATATTTTTATGAACATTTTAAACGTGAATCTGCAATGTCCATTTTAACTTTTATTGGCTGAATTCAATTTCTAAGTCTTTCTAAATTCGAATTTTTGGTTACATCAAATTTCTCTTCTGATTTCAACAACTTTGAAGCAGTCAGATGCAAGATATATATGTATATATGTATATATATATATATATATATATATATATATATATATATATATATATATTGAAATAATTAATTAAAGTTAACCTTAATTCATGAATAAGGAAAATGCCTTTCACCTATTTTAACAGCAAAACGTTTTCTGCTTTTTATATTTTAAACAATTAGATTTCAATTTTAATTTTTATAGGTATAACGTAACTTTTATTTCTTTTTATTGTGCAATTTAGAAAATAGTATCAGATTAATGGTAAAAGATTAAATATGAAGTTCAATTGTCAATTGCTTAGTGCAAAATCGCTCCTCAGAACTTAAAAATGTAAACTAGGAGAATTCAATTTATTTTCTGTAAATTTTAATAAAGATAAGAAATAAAGTTGAAGTGCAGATGGTTAGATGAATGAAATGTGATTATGGCTATCTTCTAGCAGGCAAAGTGCTTTATTGCTTCATTTGTTTTCCAGATATTTGTCGGAGCATTAAACTGTAAGATAGTCAAAGGGGAAAACAATGTATTAATAAATGAAATAATCAATGCAATTCATCAATCGTAGATATTGTTAAAAATGCTAATTTTAGGAACAATTGCTAAGATTACTATTTTAGAAAATGATTTTTAAGAAATGCTATTATTTCATTAATCCAATAAATAGTTGCATGTGGGGAACAATGTGTTTATTAAATTGTTTTCTGTTAAGTAGCCTTTTAAATACTCTAAAATCTTCTTTGGTAGTGATATTCAAAGCTTCATAACTTGGTTAATTTTGCTCTCAAACAATGAGAATTTTTGTTTAAAATATTAGTATATCAAAAATATGTTTCTAAATAAGATTTAAAGGATAGATTTTAATTTCAAATCTAAAAATTAAGATTTTTTAATTATATACTGTATGTTAATTTTTGAGATTTTAGCATCTAATACATCTGAACAACTTAAATTTTTGAATACTTGTTATAGTATGATAACTATTGAAAATTTATTTTTTAATCGCTTCTGATGATGATAAATTTAGATTAAATACCTCCCATAATGATGATGTGTGATATTTACTATTAATCGAGCTAATGAATGCTACAATAAAGATTTTTATACACTATTTGAAATATAAGTAGTCATTTAAATACTACTTAAAAGCACTTTCTTCTGCGTTCTTTTGTTTCGATCTTTCTTTTTTGAATCAGCATATTTTAAAATTGAATTCACAAAGCCAATTAAATATTCACATATATTTATCCGCTCCGAAACACAAAAGAGATTAATCGGGAAAAATTGCATTAAACCTTATTCTTTGAAGCTTTTTGAATTTCTAGTAGATTTTTTGTTTACTTGGAAATAAAAAAGTACAACGAATCTTGAAGATTTTAAGTTCCTAGAAGAAAAATAGTGCACTATCTCAGAAAGGATCTAATTAAAAATGTTAATTAAGCTGTTAGCCTGATTGCAAATATATTTAATTTAATTAGATAGAAATCCTTTTAATTAATTTATTTGAAAACATTCTATTAAATTGATTAATCTATTTAATTTCAATTTCTAACAAATGCGATACTTTAATGCAAAAAACATATACATTTTTAGCATGAAACAGCAGACTGCTTCATGTTTATGATAACTCATTTATAACAAACAAAGTGAAATATTGATGATCCGGCGCTTGTTTTGATTTTGTCTGTTGATAACATCTTAGTACAAAGTTAAAGGTAAAAGAAAAAGAAATCTTATCTAGAGCATTTAGTTCTTATATTCTACGCATTTTTTTTGACGATGAAAGTACCGTAATGAATTTTAAAACAATGGATTAATGGGTAAGACAAAAATTAAATTTCAATCTGTTTTGGTGAATGAAATATTTTTTTAATTGATAAATGAATTCCTGTGAGTAAACTAATAAAGAAATAAAGACATTTTTTTTGGAATATAGAAAATCTATTAAAATTCTTTTAACCTCAAGATCTTTTATCAATCTGACTTTTTATGTCCTCTTTTGCATTATATTTGTTTTTTATTCTCATAAATATTTTTTATATTGTATATTTGTGCGAATATACAATATAAAAATTATTTAATATTATATATACTTTTTACTTTTTTGCTTATTTGTTGTGAAGTTATAGTCCTTTATAAGTCTCTTCTCTTTCGCGTTCATTCAGTTGATAAAAATCTCTATGGTCCAAGTACGGGCGGGCACAATGATGTTCTGTTCGGTATGCCTGCCTTACACTAATCGTTTTCAATTTTAAAAATGACATCAAAATTTTGCTCATTCATTTGACACAGTTCATATTTAAAAATATTGGTTCCAAATAAGTATTAAGATTCAGAAGTATTGGGGAGAAAAACTTACCAGTCTTTTACCATAGAGATCTTAATAGTGGAGAAGACCAAAAATTGTATATTTTAAGATAAGTGCGCAACTGGGAATAAAGTGCAATTAAACTTCTCGAATTTTCCATGATCTGCAAAATGATTTTTATAATGCGAATAATCATGTGTTAAAAATGTCAAATATGGATCTATAATAATCCACTTATTTCTTGAATTCAGTTCAATACCACATATATGTAGTGAAAGATATATACTGACTCAAGAAATTGACCTTGAACTCACAATCTTTGACCAATTTTTGATTATTGCCAGCTCGAGTCGTGATTCTAAGGAACTTAAATGATAGCGATTTAATATTTTTCGTTTTAAAGTTGTGGGAAGATTAAAAATGGTTAATGAAGCAAGCGTCATCCCCCTTTGTCTGACTATGATCCAAATGTTATGATGTTACTCAAGTCATTCAATAACGTTATGGAATTATCTTGAATCAATCATATCAAAAAGATAAAATTAAAAATTAGAAAATGATTTCATGGACAAACTGCCTGAATGCAAAATAAAAGAATTAAAAATATTGAAACAAGAAAAAAGATTCATACATATTTTTAAAGTTTCAGCTTTTATGTATAAAAATATTCACGAGTTTCACCAAGGAAATTGGAATTCCTTATTTTTATTATTCATTTCCTTATTATTCATTCCTTATTTTTTGCATCAATTGAATTTACCTATTATAATAAACTTTATATTTTGGGAATTTAACACCAAGTGTATTTAAAAGATTTTTATTTCAAAAATCTTATAATACTTATAGAGAAAATAAGTACAAAAATCTTATTGCACTTATAGAGAAAATCATTTATCCATATCGAAAAATAGATGTCTTATTAAAATAAGCCTCCAGATAGTGTATTATTTCTTTCTCAAAAATAAAATTAAAAAGAAAATGTTTATCTGTTATATAGCTGATTAAAATCCAGGCAGTTTATCTTAAAATGATGACTAGATCCAAAAAATAAAATAAGATATCGAAGAAAAGCAATCCCGCAGTTTACTTACCCTCATCTGTTTAACTTTAGAAAAACTATATTTTAAAAGAACTTCTAAAACTCTCAGGATTAAATCTCTTTTAAAGAGCTTTTACTCGGAGGTACAAAGGCAGAGGAAGCCCCCAAGTTTTGCGGCGATACAAGCGATCCAAAAGAAGAAGAAAAATCCATCAAATAGGAAGTTAATGAAGCGGCGGAAAGCACTGTTTACTGTGCAATATCCAAACTGGGATGAAATTCGCCCATTCATCAAACATGTCAAGTTTACCAAGAGCAGACCAAGTTTTGAAACCTTTACCGGCAGGTAGATTTTCTTAAAATTTGTGGGGGTGGTTATATTTTGAAGCATCTCTTGAGTAAATGATCATATTTTAATGAAATGGATATCCTAAAGTTATGCAATTATAAAACAGCTGATGCATTGAATAAAGAGGACCTAAGTGGTAATTCCTTGTCTATCAGTGATTTATTAATTCTTCTGTGTCAAGAGAGATCGATTTAGTAATTAACTAATAAAAATAGAATGTTTTATTACGTATAATAAATCGTCTTTGATGATCAACTTGTTCATCAGGATTATTAGTTTCCCTGGTTATTAAACTATTAATATGGAATTTTATGCATTTAAAATTTTTATTTGTTATTTGGAAAAATTTAAAAAAAAATATGAAATTCTTGGAATTAATTTATAAGAAATTTCTAAGTAGCATGCAAATTAAAAACTATATATGTTTGTGACAAAATAATTAATTGTTTATTATTAATAATATAACTAGCAAATGAAACAAGTTGATTAATAAATTTTACCAGCTATTACTAATAAAAATCTCTTAATCAAACTGATCGCAACATATATACTACGAAATAAAAATGAAAGTGAAAACCGTATTCCGTAGTTAATGTTCGAAGTAATCAATATATTACTTTAATTAAAATCAGAGGAAAAAATTGTACGAAAATAAAATTGGTATTATTAAAAAAGATAAATTGTTGAGTTTTAAGACTCAAAAAATAATTTTGTGAAATGTTCTTCAAAGATATAGCTGAAAAACACACCTCACAAAAAACTTGTTTAATTTTTAATAAATGTATATTTTATTTAAATGTATGCTTCGAAAAGCTAACAGTGTTCTTTCATGTGTTTTGAGAAACACATATTCCAGATTATGTAAGATAGGCTTGAATTTATTTATACTTCTTTTAAGAAATACTAATACTTTTAATTTGTTAAGAACAAGTACATTTAGAAAACGGTGAAAACATCTAAATATTATCTCAACATTCGCAAGGAAACTATGCGTTAATTGCCACTATTTAAGCTTGTGATTCGGATTATACATGAAATTAGATTAGGCGTTTTTTTTTGTCCTTTAACTTTAATAAAGAGGGAGTCATCTAAATAGATAGAAAATGGGGATTAAGGGCAATTTATTTAGCTGCAAATGTTAAAAGCATTTTTATACAAATTATTTTATTTTAACTTTACCTTTAAACGCGATAAGCTCTCAAATGACGTGATTATAATCAGGTTCTGTAAGTTAGCTTCCTCTTCTGTCAGTCTTCGGGCAAAATCGAAATTAATTGTAAATTTTGAAACTGACTTTAATGTTATTTCCTATTGAATTAGAGATTGGAAACCTTAAAGATAGTTCAGAACTGGATGACAATGGCTGCGTGTTTGGTACAAATTTTGCCATGAATCAAAAACTTTTATTTCCGGCAGATAGATTCCTTATAAATCGTTCCTTATAAATCGATAAGTTCGATTGTAACATTTCATATATACAAAATTTAAAAAATAGACATAATTATTTGAATAAAAAACATTAGTATTTTATATTTTAAAAATGTACAAACGGAAAAAGTACAAACTAATTTATCCTAGCTCCATACTGAATCCACAATCACAAATTCTCAGGTCAATCTGTATAGGGTTTTGAAATTTTATGTTGTTAGAAAACTTTTTTTAAATATTTTTAGCAAGTTTTTAGAACATGGTATACTTTGTTTACCTACGCAATTATTTTTGGTTTAAATCTCTAACTCTGAAGTATATTCAATTTATTATACAATATTTTACTTCCAAGTTGTTAGAAAAGATTTATCTTGACTGATTCCTTTGACATTTTCATAGCTAAGACTCTAAATCATGAATGTAATAAATAATTGCTAAAATTAGTCTTACTGAGTTCGGACAATCATTCGTGGTATCTAGAGGAAATTCACTTATGAAGTTAATTGTATTTCGCGTTAAATAATTACAACAGTGTACAACTTAAAATATGTAATTTAATTATAAAATAATATAGAGAAGACAACTTCATATTTATTTCAATATGATAAGGAATTAGACTTGTGGTCCCCAACCATTGATAACAAACATAAAAGAAATAATCTGCAAATTATTTGTTTATTTATTTTTTCTCGAAATTCTTGAAAGATTTACACTGGTCCAGCTTACCGATGAATATTTAATTGTAGTGCTAAAGATAGACAAATAGGAAGAAAAAAAAAATGCAAATTTCAAGGAAGAACATAGAATAAACTGAAGCGATTTAAAGGATCACCCTCGCCTTACTAGGAATAATTTAAGCAAATAGTTTTCAGCCATAACTCTATGGAATTAGTTTTACACTTTTTTCTATAAGCATCTAATTATAGTATTAATTCTTCATTGTTAAATGATTTAATACTTCTTATCAAAATATATATATTTTTTTTAATTTTAGTTAAAATTTTTTTGTTGCAATCAGTGAAAATATGAGTAGAATGCCAGTATTGCCTTTTGTTTCAATATTAGCAGCATACACTTGTAACTCATTTGGAGTTGGTGAAATTTTTTTACATTCACCGGCATACATATATTCTTTTTCATAATGCTATTGACTATTTTTAGAAGAGTTTTTTTTTCTTTTGCTTTTAGATAAATAGTCTTATGTTAGAAAAAATTTGAAGTTATGAAATTATTCAGCATTTAACCTAAACAAAAATCTAATAAGAGAGCATTTCAACGTAATCACTGTATAATTATGGTTGCTAATATATAATAAAAATTTTATTATATAATTATAATTATCATCGCGAAAATATAATAAATATTTTCCAGACAAACTTATTTTCATAATTACTAGGCCGTTATCATACAAAAAGAAGTATTGAATCGTATAATAATACCATTAATATACATACATTTATTTTGATTGAAATAAATATAAAGGGAATTGATTTTCATACTAAAATAGATGCACAGTGTTGAATAGTATGAAGATATGTACGGAAAATGACAAAATTAAAGCTGAAAAATTAATACTTTTTAATTTAAAACATTTAGAATTTTCGTAAATGTGAATCATTGAATGACGATTGTAGATAATTCATTTTTGCAAAAGAATAAATGCAGACTACTGCATTAAATGTTAAAACGTAGTAAATTAAAATGTCCTTCACTAATAACAACTTAATATGCAGTTCTATCATGCACAACATACAACTCTGTTCATCCTGAAATATGAGTAGTGTTGCTATATTTGAATTTTCAAACTATGCTCCTATTATATCAAGAAGAATCAATGAATCTATAAATATAAAGTGCCTATTCAGGATAAAATTCTAATGGGTTTCTGCACCAATTTTTGAATAGTTTCCTATAGAATATTATAATGCAGACTTTTAGGCGAAATAGATATATGTGCATAAATTTACCCTGCTTTCACAATAGCTATATAACTTTAAGGAACACCTTTTAAAATAATATAACTGCAAATCCGCCTGAAGGGTAATAGCTGAGAGATGAATCAAAATTTAGACTAAAATCTGCATACCTGAAATTCAGATCTCTCCATTACAGTTAATAGATTTTAAAATATATAGTTTTTAGGAATTTTAAATGAAATCCCACTCATATTTAATGAAATCCTGAATACATGAGTTTTAATATTTATTTTTTAGAAAAGATTGTTTATATATAAAGGAAATAATTCCCCTTTTTTTCCATTACTTCTACTTTAAGATAAGAATGCTATTCCAGTTTATTTTAAATTATGGAATACAATCTTCTTAACGCACACGCACGCACGCAAGCACACACACACACACACACACACACACACACACACACACACACACACACACACACACACACACACACACACACACACACACATCTTTATTAATCTTTATTATTAATTGAACAATATTATGAAGATATCAAAATCATCTTCTTCTTCCATATCTTTTTAAAATAGCAGTAACAGGTTAAGATAGTATTCATTTCTTATGTAATCTTCCATTTCTTAGAACTTTGCAGAAAATATTAACAAAACACAAATTTTGCTTTGTTTCTATAAGAATTATCATTTTCCACGAAACATAGAATTAAATATTTGAATTCCATAGCTTGACAATTCAGTTCATTCCAACATTTCAGCAATGTGCTTGTCATGTGTATGAGATACTGATTGATGAATGACCCTCAATCGCCGTTCGCGCTCAGTGGACCGTCTTAATTAGAGGCTTTATGCCCACACTTATGGGAAGCAAATAATTATGTCTTTCAGAGAGAAGAGCTTAGCTTGCCAAACACTGTTAACGAAGATCACATTTTCTGCATCAGAAATGACAGATTATTAATAAAATTTTAGTTTTATCTATCAGTTAACCTTTCTAACTGTATCAGTTAACATTTGCTAATAAAAATTTTATGAAAGACTGAAGTAAATATTAGCAACAATTGATCATATAAAGAGTTATTTTTATTAATTTTAAATTAAATTACTTGTGAGATTAAAATGCATTTTATAGATAAAAAACTATTTAGTTTATTAGTAACATTTAACTTATTTAATGAATGTCAAATTAGTAAAAATAGTTATTATGGATTGAAATAGCAATTTATGTATCTACTTTATTTATCTTTGTCTTAATATATGATTTGGCAATGACTTATATTTGCCTTCTTTGCAAAGATTGGCACGTTTTTATTTTTGTAACTGTTTGGAGATAATAATTAATTTGGTAGCTAAAACCTCATTAAGCCCTGAAAGAGTCACTTACTTACTCTTTTTGAAATTATTAAAATATAGTATATGTATTCAGATGTGAATAAATAAATTGTCATAAATTTTTAAAATTAATAAATTTGAGATTACTTATCATGGCTTTAGAAAAAATTAAACTACTACTATTGTAGTCATTGATGTAACTTTCTAGCACACAATAACAAAAAATGATATCTTAATTCTGTAATATAAAATAATAAAAAGCATTGTTTGAGAAAACAATGTTTATTTAATGGTTAAGGTTTCTTTAATTTACAGAATAATGATTGCTATTTAACACAAAGCAGACAATAAAAAAGTTTATTTTTTGAGAAATATTCAGTTATTCAATTAATTATATGTTCAATAAAATGAATAGCTTTGTTTGGTTACAGGTTACAGATTAAATAATCAGTTAGAGCTTTTACACAACATAAGTATCTATCGTGTTTTAATTTAGAAATTATTTACAGATAACTGCAAAGAATCATGGCCAAAATTGAATCACATTTTATCATTTTTTTATTTCTTCTTTCTTCTGAAAAATAGTTTCAAATGCAAGATTTTATTTGTTTCTACAAATGTGTGTTTTTTAAAAATTTATTGGGTGGTTATACAAAGTTTTTTTTTTATCGTCATTTATTCATTTTTCTAAAAGAGGTTTTTCTTTTGAGTTTAAAGAAATACTTTTAAAATTGAATCAGATAAAGCGCAATACAATTAGCATAAAAAACAGCAATGTTTTCAGTCTTAAAGTATGAGAGCAATATTGAAAGCCATGTTAAAAAAAAAATTAGCCTTATCAAATTTTTAAATAATTAACATCTTTGAGAAGATTAGCGGAAAAGAATGTGGATTTTAGCAATTATTTTCTAAAATTTAAATTGTTTAAAATAAAAAAAATGTTGTCAGTATTGATAAGGGAAGTCACATCACAGACTCTCCGATCCGGCCGAAGACACACGAATAAAGAAAACTGAATGATCGGACTGCCGCAACAGCAACACTGGTGAGAACTGCGTTGAGTCCTAAGGATCATCACCGGCCAACGTGCAACCCTTCTCGAAGGAAGCATGTTCCGTCATCGATGAGAGGAGCCAGATCCCGCCGCCTTTTTGTGTGCCCTACAGGGTGGCGAGATCCAACCACCATACCGGAAGCATCTCATCCTCTTTTCGAGGTTCACCCTCCGGAAGTTAGTATTGACAGGGAAAATAACTTTTTCTATTAAAATATACAATTGGAAATATTTTTCGATTGTTGAGCTAAGGCAAATTATTCTTCATTTTAGTTCCCATTTTAGATCCCAAAAAATTGGTTTTTTCTTTCTTTTTTTTCTTTCAAATTAAAGAGAAAAAAATGAATGATTAGATATATGAGAAATTACACGCATCGCAGTTTTTAAATTTCCAATAGATTTCACAAAGGCCTCAACAGAGTCTATATGGTCGAAATTGATTTAGAGAAAATGTTTAGTTTCATTATTTTAAAAATTTGGACTAAGATAACAACTATTCTAAATATTTACTCTTTTGAATCTCTGTAAAAGCATATGAAAGTTTCTTCACATCAAAGTTTTAGGAAAAATATGAATAGTGATGAAAGTATAATTTTAATATTATTTGCTCATTGATCAAACTGACAACGTTTCTTCAATAGTTTTTTTTTATCCCTTAATCATCACTAATTGTATTTAACAGGAAATTTCACATTTTGACGATATTTCATTGTCTCCAACCTTTTCTGCGCATGTTCTTTAATGCTTCTGAGTTACTTCAAATCCCATGAGCCTTGAAGTAAAACTAGCATACTGAAATAAATGAAGATATATGCATAAAACTTATCCCATCGATTTGGAGAAATCGACCAGAATTTCTGGATGAATAGAATTAAAATTATATAAATAGTTCCAAATATGTGTTCGTCAAAATTTTCAGCATTTGAATAGCACAAATTTCCACACATGAGCTTTGAAATATAGAATATTATACATCATATTTCTAAAGTAAAAGATATTATTTCAAAAATAATTTTAAAAAATAGAGTTTAATTTTTAATTTTTTTATTAATAATCTATTATTTCTGCATGTTGAAAATGTGATCTTCATTAACAGTGTTTGACATGCTGAGTTCTTCCCTCTGAAAAATTGGTACTTTTCCGTTAGACGGGAGCAAATATCGCCACTTGTGATCCCAGCGCGAATTTAATGTAAGAAATTTGGCGGAATGCTACATTATGTGGCGATTTTTCACTTGCGCGTGGCTAACGAATTGTGAACCAAACTCGAATTTTTCGTAAGAAAGTTGGCGGAATTCTACATTATTTGGCGACTTTTCGCTTACGCCCGGCTAACGGAAAAGTACCGAAAGATATAATAAACCTCTTACGAAAACCATTTCCTATAGACTACATATTTTGTAAATAAGGAAAACATTATCTTCTAAAATACTAGTGTTGAAAGGTTAAACTACATTCCAAACAAGTTGTGATATGAATGCTTACTGAATTTAATTAATAATCGTTGTAAAGTTCTACAGCAGCGTTTAGAGTCGTGTTTTCATGTACGAGAATGTATATCCAGGCAATCTAAGAAGCTGATTATTAAAAATGCAAACAGAACCAAGCAGACGACACATCTTCGTTGGAATATATTCTTAAATTGGATTTCCTGATCTTTCGTCTCTGAATTCAAGAATTTTCAACCAGCATAACGTGATTATTTAAGTTCTGGTGCATTGTCATTCATTGCGAAATTTGAATAGTGGTTGAAATTTCAGTTTTTGTTCGTCGTTGCATAAATATATTTTAAGTTTACGTGGCAACTTGTTGACTTTACATAAAATAAATAATTAATTTATCCAATATATGATATTCAGAATCTATGAATTAATAGAAGAAGGAACTAAAATACGGAATGAATTTCTCATTCTACAAAAACAATTTTTGCTAGACATGTTGATATTAA
Organism: Argiope bruennichi; assembly: GCF_947563725.1. Taxonomy (NCBI): domain Eukaryota; kingdom Metazoa; phylum Arthropoda; class Arachnida; order Araneae; family Araneidae; genus Argiope; species Argiope bruennichi. The sequence goes on along the minus strand of NC_079153.1, from coordinate 55,864,710 downwards.
AAAAAATTTCAAAGTACTTTTTATTAATAGTGCGCAAACTATTTTATTTGCCATTCTGGAAATATCAACAATATTTAAAATATTTTTATTGTAAAATTCTTAAAAATCTAAATGGAAGGAAATCTAATGGAATACTGAAGGCATTATAGAAACTTTTGATAGAAATAGAAAAAAGTGGAAAAATACGATAAGATGATTTATTTTTAGAAATATAACGCTATACAATATGATATATTGAAGAAACATTTATGACGAAAACGATATTTGATCTAAATAACAGTATGTAAAATATAGGCAAAAATTATAAAATGGTGTCTAATTCTTACAAAATTTGTACATGCATCTTCCATTAGAGTATTTAATATATTTTTTGTAAGCCAGTTTTGACATTAAAAAAATTAGAAAACTTTAGGCAATTGTCATTTTTGAATCTTCAAGAAAATTTGCATTACGAAATTTGGAATTGCAACGTGGAATCATTGTTTCAGTAATGCTTAAAGTATCAGTTTTATCATGACTATATATATAATGATTAGCCTTGAAATCAATTTTCATGATTATTTTTCAAGTGATAGTTTCATGATCAAAAAATTGTTTCTGAAATTCGGATATGTCATATTCTTTCATATTTGTCACTCCCTTATTATGTTATATTTATAGCTTATTAGACAGTTAATACAGCATCGAAAATTACTGTGCATTTTCTTTTATATTCAATCTATTAGCTTACGTAACTTTTGCAAGCCTTGAAATAAAACTTACACGTCGGCACAATTCGGCAAAAATGACTTGGTGTACACCTCCGAAATTATACTTTCCGAAAATGCATAAAAATGCTTATTAAGAAAATGTGGGAAAAGCTAAAATAACGCAGTAAACACTAAAATAATAATGAATCAAAATGAAAATTTCCAAACCTGTTTTCAGTATGCTGCTTTAAACAAAGTTTAATACAGCACATTCAATACGTTAGCTCTGTTCCATATTTATCATCCCACTTTTCTCTATTTGTTTTGTCTATACTATTACATTAAAACTATCTATGCTAATGTATTAAAACCGGACATGGTTTCACGCTGACAATTTTCAACTGTGAATATGAATTAAGAAACAAACTATTGCAGATACGTTTATAAGAGAAATAAAGAGACGAAAATGAAGACATATGGAATAGTTTTATATAAATTTTGTCACTGTAATATAAACGATATATATAATTTTAATTTTTTTCCTTTTATTAAATACAAACAACATTCATAAAAATTCCTCTAAAAATGTATAACTAACCATTTCCAGAGAAGGTTGTTAAAAGGAGATGAATCCTTTAATTCTATATAACAAATTTAAATTTAAACATTTCCGTCTGGTCAGCAGATGTTCTCCAGTTTTCATTTAGAAACTCGCTGTATACTCGATAAATCATTTTAAATGTAGCACAAGCATTAATAAGGATCGCGTTGCTACGAAACGGAAGACGTGATATTTACCATAGTGGAAGGGAAAAGCAAAGAAAGTGCTCCTGCTATGCATGTTGTATTAAAGGATTCGGTTTAACATTAAATAAAGAGGCTTCAGCTAAATTGCGTTGTGTTACAGGATTTTGTACAGGAATCTATTTGTAGAGCAAGTATGCTTAATCTCAAGCGCGTTGACTCCACAGTGAGGTAGAAAATTGGGTTAAGTATGCTGTTGATTAAATGTCTGCTGCAGGTCTAAATTGTCGGAGTGTTCGTGACATGAAAGTTTATGTCTTGCAGCTTGAGATGGGTCTTTTTTTTAACTTTTAATTAGGCACAGTTTGCTTTGATACTTATTCCTTTTTCTATTCAATTAAACCCCTTAAGAACATATTTGAAGGGTACGCGGGCAATTTTTCTTACTTTAAATTAAATAATTTCATTTGACAAACCTTCAAGTAATCATACCGAAAACTAAAAAAAGAGTTTATCCCAACCAAGCTAATTTAGTAATAACTAATTTCGAAGCTGTTAAATATACTATTCATTTTATTATCCCGAGACGTCCACTTTTTGACGATTCTAACTCGATAAGGGGTGAGGGTCGGAAGAATGAGTATATTTTCGGAATTCTTCGTCGTTATTTCATCCCGATTTCTGCTTCATTAAATACCTTTTTATTCAGTTTTTTTTCCCTGAACGTATATGAGTACCGTTTTGTTTTTGATCTTATCATGAATTAATGGAGGATGTCTTTTTTGACCTAAACATTGATATTGAGTACTTATATGACTGATTCAAGAGGCAAAACACTTTCAGGAGGGACACGAAAAATATTTTAACTCACTAATCTCAAATATTATAAAAAAAATTCCAATAACAAGTAAAGAAAAGAAGTGTTAAATAATATTTAAAAAATATTATTTAGTAAAAAAAAAATTAGAAAATCTTAAGTATAAATATATTTTATTTATTCACCATAATTTAATATATAAACATCTTATAATAAAAAAATTCCTCTAATTTTTTTAATTGTGAATTATAATTTTTTTCCTGACAATATAACAAATTATTCTCAGTTTTTAAGCCTCCTAGTTTCATGTATAATCCAAATTTACTTTATTGTTACATGTAAACATTTCCTCCTTCCATCTTACCTCTTACCCCTATTTTGTCTAAATAAATGTATCCTGACGCATGCGCTAAAGCAAGGAGGTTTTTCGAATAAGAGAATGAACAATAAACATATATTTATAATTCGAAAATATACTCTAAATGACATAAAAAGTATTTTATATTATTTGAACAAAAAAAAAATGTTTTTTTAATGCTCTACGAAGTCTGTATGTTTAAACATTCTGTCAGTCCTATTAGTCTAATTCAGTCATATATTTTTGGAAAAACTAAAATTGTCAACTCAAAAGCATTTCTCTTTTATCCAACTAAAGCAATTCGCATTATGATATTTTGAATATCACTAACTTACTAAAATTGTCAACACAAAAGCAATCCTCTTTTATCCAACTAAAGCAATTCGCATTATGATATTTTGAATGTCACTAACTTACTAAAATTGTTAACACAAAAGCAATCCTCTTTTATCCAACTAAAGCAATTCGCATTATGATATTTTGAATATCACTAACTTACTAAAATTGTCAACATAAAAGCAATCCTCTTTTATCCAACTAAAGCAATTCGCATTATGATATTTTGAATGTCACTAACTTACACAACTTCAATGGCTACTTCGAGTTAAAATTCGTCAATGAATGCATAATGTTTCATCAAGGTTATTGTTGATTGTCAGAAAAAATGAAATTCAAATTTTCAAATGGGTTATCTGCTTTTCCAATTTCTTCAAATATCGGCTTAAATTGTTTCCGTGTCTAGCTATCCCTAGCATGGATGAATTCTTAGCGTTTTTTTTTTCTCGGTGATATCAATAAACACGTATTGATAGATCAAACTGAAATCTAATCGGTCTATCATCATTGTTTCGCAAAACTCAATCTTGCGTCTAGATGGCTGCGGTCGACAAATGTAACTTGGTCGAATCAGAGTAGAATGTTCACTCATTATTTGGTGATGAACTGCAGAGGCTTATGACAAAGGTATTTTTAATCTTGAAATGTCAGTTTCATTGGCCTTATTCAAGGGCTGTTGCAGGCACTAACAGTAGTTTTTTTTAGTTTGATTAGTAGGGGCCTCGGTGGTTGGAGGTAAGGTCTCGGCTAGTGAGACGTAGGGTTTTCAGATTCGAGACCCGATTCTACCGAAGAACCTTCATGTAAAGGGATCTGTTGCACGTTAAATCCTTTAGGGCCAAACGTCCTCCCGCTGGTGTGGCGTGGAGTGCAGAGGGGGTGCCAGCTCAGGTGTTGTCCTTGTCATCTGAACGCGGCTTAAAATTACGAGGTCCGTCCCAAAATATCCCTAGTGTTGCTTTAAAACGGGACGTTAATATATTACCAACTAACTAACTTAATTTGATTCCGTTTGGCATCTAATAAAGAATCAAGCTGATGATCAACAGAAGAAAAATGAAATGACAGAAATCGATTTATTTTTCTTTCATAACTTGGTGTGCAATAGAAAGAAGATCCAAATTGTTCTTTACTGTAGCAATGGTACAAACATTTAATAATCTTTTAAATCTTTACAGTGCAATAATCGTTGTTGCCATTTCTCATATACTGACACCATTTAATAAATTCTGATCTTTAATTCGTAATACTTTCTAGGCATTTCTGTGACGCTTTTCAGAAATCTGTAATTTGATCATCTACTCTCGTATTAAGGTTCATGCTTATTTCGAAGCTAGAACAGACTGACTATATGATTGATTTATTTTTACTGATACTTTTTAGAATTTTCTAAAAATAGGGGCTTTTACACAATGCTGCCAATAAATCTTTTTATGTTTTCTTTAATTTCCATTAAGCTGTTAATATTGTCTAGTTCTTGTAATGGATATAAGTTAAGGAAATAATCGTAAATAACTTATTTCTTTTATATATTTAAGTATTTAACGAAAAAAAATGTTATTAACTTAGAAATTTATGGACAAAAGTTTCGCAACAAAACTATCAATATAAATGTCTGAAAAATAAATTATTTGATTTTAGAAAGAATTCAACAAGCAAAACTACGACTTATAAAGAAAACTGAAAAAATGTGCCTTTTTAAATAAGACGTAATGAGGCGTGCAAGAAATAGCAATCCATTACTTCAAAACGTTAGCCTTTTTCATATAACAAATAATAACAAAAAGCAAAAAAATAACAGAAAGCATTCATCAAATAGTTAATATTCATGGAAGAGGATATCCCAAATGATGTTGTATCTGAAAATGTGTCTAAAGTAAATTGCACTCTAGAATTTTCAGATGCTAACTTCATATTTTGAATTCGGAGGTGATACAGTTTGTATCTACAAAAATCTTCTCGATTGGTCATTTTCTACGCTTCATATAAATTCTGGTGCGATCGAACGCAATCCTTTACACGAAGACGTCACGTCTGCTCGTTTTTACGTGACACTTTTTTGAGCAGAGATATAATGAAGGAAAGCTTTTCTTTAATGCTGGATCGTTTTGGGAATTCGCTGTCAAGTCTTCCCCCTGTAACACACACTGCATTTATGTTTTCGCTACAAATAGGGCCGTTTTTTTTGCACCCATAAAGAAAAATGTGTTTTAGATCGCGATGAATTTATAGGAACTGGTCTTTATTTTTTTTAATCCTTTCTTTTCTTTTTCATTTTTAAGCTAAAAAATATTGAAAAGGATGGAAGCGAAATTACAACTTTTCTATCTATAAAAATATTTTTCTTCTGCGGGGAGGGGGATGGGAGGGAAGATTTAAACTGCTTGCTGCTAGGAAAAGCTTATTTTTTTTCGTTAAATTTTGTTCTCGCTTATTTTCTTATCAATTTTCCACAGAGGCAATGTATCATTATGTTTTGGGAATTTAGCGAAGGATAATTTTAACTCGCTTTTGTAAGTTATAGTTTAGTCATTTGCCACAGCATTGCAAAACTGGAGGATGGTAAGTCATGGCAAAATGACGAAAAAATTACTAACGGAAGAGTAAGTTAGAAAGCAAGCATTTATTTATTCTGCATGATTAATTCTTTAACCCTTCTTTGGAAGAGTTTTTTCGTTTTTATGACATAAAGGTGATATAATTCATGCTTTAGAGTAAGGGAAAATGATTTAAAAAATCCTCGTATAAATATATAATACAAAATAATTAAAAAACAGTATGGTGGAAATATCCATCATCATCACGCAAATTTATATGATGCTCAGTACAAAATCTTCACTGTCCCTCTCTTCTAAATTTCTCCACTCATTATCGCTTTTAATAGCAAAAATATGTGAGATTAGTTATGAAAAAAATATTAAAGAAATCGCACGTATCTTCAAACCACAACAAACAGCGGAATGACAAATTCCATAATGATTGTGGCATTTGATTTTTTTTTTTTTGACAGCAACGTTCCTTATTACGCAATAGTCGTGAAAAGTAGCCAGCAACAAACAATTTACAGTACACTTGTTTTGTGTACAATTTTTTCCTTCTCTAAATTTTATGATGGACGTTTCCATCATCATGCAAAAAATAGTTGAAGGGCCTTTATTTCTAGTAATGATATGTTAAAATAATTTTAGAATTAAGATATACTTAAAAAAAGGAATTCATTTAATTTATTATAAATACAATTTAATTCATAAAATAATTTTAGAATTGAGATATACTTAAAAAAAGAAATTCATTTAATTTATTATAAATATAATTTAACTAATTTATTAATTTTATAATTTAATTAATTTCTTTATTTAATAACTAAATAATAAATCTTGTTTCAACATTTTGAGTCAGATAAGAAAATGAAATATCTAGGTTTCTGCTTTAAAAAAAACTGTGGGAATGTATGCCAATCAACATAACTGCATACAAATGCTGAATTTGGTGGTAAGTTAACTTTTCTGGGTTCTAGAAAGGATTAAAAGAGATTTTTTTAGGATGATTGAAAACCGGAGATTATATTTTATTACGAGTATCGTTGTAGAGTATAAGAAAGAGCGTGAAATGTAAATCTTGAATTTTATATATAATTCATATAATGACTTTTTGGAGAATTAGACGAAATAATAATAATAATAATAAGATTGTAACCAGCTCCACTATTTATAAAACAAAAAAGAAAAATTTGAAATCGATTTTTTTTTATTTTTTATCATTTGTAGTTTATATATCTTTAAGTTAAACGGTTGTGAGAAAATAACATTAGCTGTTATTTTCTAAAATCCCACAAGATTTGCAAATAATGGGCATTCATCAGGCATACATGCATACCCTTCATTTACAAACTTGTTTACAAAACATGCAATTCACTATTTTTCTCCAGACGTTTGCGTGACAAATGTAGCATCAAAGAAATTCAAAATATGTGAAGCAGTAAGAGACGCGCGAGGATAGAACCTGGGGCCTTTGAGTTAGCAGTCCAGTAACAAACCGATTTTGCCAAAACAGCTGTTCGGGCAGAAACGCTGTTACTGGCTTATATGCAATTCACCACATATGCAAATATTTTTATTCTTTGGAATGAAATTTTTCTTCCGATTCAGAATAGAATTCTTTGAACTCTATTTAGCTTTGGAAAAGTTAAGAATTATAATGTGATATTTTAAATTGCCCCAGACTTTCAACAATAACTTCTTTAGTGCAATTTATTAAACTTCATTACCTTATTAGTAATTGTCAAAAGAAAATACTAAACACTCTATTAATTTTAGTAAATGAATTTTTATATATTTTTATTTTAAGTTATAAGGATCCATTCCTTTTTGAAGTACGGACACATTTATCTATTCAAAATTTCAAAGATGTTTTCTTATTAATAATTAATATTAAAACTTGTGTTAAAAATTAAGAATTCTAATTTTCCACAAAATCTAGGAAATAGTAATAGGAAAATTTATGGGTTTGAATGGTAATGTATTTTAATTGCAGGTATCAGATTCTTGGCCTGAAAGCATTTTGCGATTGTTTTTAAATTAATAAGCTTCTTTGAAAATAAAATTTATAATATTGATTGTATAACTATTAAATTAGAACAGTTATAATAGTCTCTAAATGAAGTGAATGTTGGACACTTTTAGGCATTATTGCGAATTATTCGCTTAGGGTTATGAAACTTTTTATGCAAATGTATCAAAATATAAATACATCAAATTTCCAAACATCAAAATATAAATACACCAAATTTTTAAAATAAACATTATTTTAAAAATTAAAAGATAATGCATTTAAAAAAATTAACACCTACACAATTTTTTAAAAATTCCAAAATATTCCAGGTGACTTAATTCTGAATTATTTAAAATAATTTTTTCCTATTTACCCAATATAAATTTATTTGGAACAAAACTGTTTATGATAATTTAATTCCAATTTAAATGTTAATTTCTTAGACATTTTTTTATGTATACTTACTGAATTTTCATAAAAATTTTATATTCTTATGAATTAAAACTGATTTTTAACTACCTAAAAAAACTCGAAATATAAAATGCACACCCAATTTTTTTAATGTTTCATTGAAATTATCAGATATATTTAATTTCTCCAACGAACCCATCTAGAGCATTTCAAATATATGTAAATCTAATTATAATATCATTTTCAGGAACGTCATGAAAATGTATTTTCTTTATTGAATCATACTATTTTAGTTAAATATAAATATATATTTTGTAATGAAATGATAAAAGTGACATTATATTTTTATGTCCATTTTTTCTTATTCCAATGTTCACTATCCCCTTAAATGGCAACAATTCGAATATTTGAATAGTTAGGATTCGTGTTTGGGGAAATAAATTAATACATGTATGTGTGATTTTTTTATTTTATGAAAATTAAAGAAAGAGATTAAGAGAAAGTCACATCACTAATTGAATTATAATATTCGGATAGTCAGTATTTGAATAGCAAAGAAATTTAAGATGCGATTAAAACTTATAGACATCCAAATGATTTGAACATGATATCCTCTTTAATGATATCTAAATTTAAATTTACCAATTTCTTACATTTTTAAATGTTTATATGATATGAAATTGATTGTAAACTTAATATTTTATTCAGATTTACCTTACATAACAGTTGTTTCTTATCTTGCAGTTGCTCTTTTAGCCTCTAAACACATTCTAAACTTATCAGTGTATTTTGATTTGGATTGCGCGGTCTAGTGTTGAATATCGCTCATTAATTCTAACAATAGAGCATACCATATACCGTGTGGATTGATTACAGCCAAGTCGAAGAGCTTAGACAGATAATTACGAGAACGATTATGTTTACACAAACCTGACTCAAATGCTCCATGTGTAATAGCTTTGATCATTAACCATATTGTCAGCTTCTTGTAATATGCCATTACAACGGAATAATCGACAGTTTCACGATATTCAACATGTCGGCAAGATTATAAATATCTCCTAGCGACTGATTTTATAAAACATGCAATATATTTGATTTATACTTAATGAAAGAAAATGTTTACAAAATTCAAAATACAAATACAAAAATTTCAAAACTTTTAAGGTTTGTTTTTATCTTTTTCCCAATACAATAATTTTCATTCATCTCCTCAGATTCAATTTTTAAGTGCTACCTATGTATATGGTTCCTAGGGGTTCGTGTTTTTTACAATTCTCTTTCCCTGACTCCTTTAAAAATGTTAAATTGGGATAAAACACTGAACTCGTACATTAAAAAAAAAAATTGTAAGCTATTATGCGTTAGAAGATAAATATATGTATATTTATATTCAAAAATAAACTGTCAATCAAATCATAATAGATCCAAATCAAAGTAAAATAAATTAACTTATTTCATAATAAAAACTATGAATAAATAACGAACGAATCATCTTATAAGGAAAAGGATCACAAATTTTTACCTTTTCATTGAAATCTTTAAGAAATTTAATCTTTCTTTTTTTCATGGATACATAAAAGAATTTTTTTTAATTATAAGGCGACTAAATTCTTTTAATATTCTTTTTATTTTGTGTTTTAATAAGATTTTTTTTTATTATTTCAATGAGTTCAAGAATTGAAGTTTCAGTTTTTCTTATTCTTTTATAAATAAATGTCAGATAGTTCTGCAGTCGCAGTCTAATTTTACTTATAGTAAATTTGCGTGGAATTAATTTAGAAAAGTCGGATTAATTGCAAAGATGGATGTTATGTAGTAAAACTGCAATACAAGAAAAAATCAAAATTGAATTTAGGTTTTGCATTTTTATAAATCAACAATTTTAAAATATTTTCGTGATTAAGCATAAATTAATTAATTTATCAGATCGGTAATTTAACCTTAAATCTTAATCTGCGTGAAATAGTATTTCTTTTTTAACTATAAATTAAAACAGTTTTCAAAAAAATATATGTACTGGAAGGAAAATATATTTTAATAAATGGCATAAGTAGACTTTTATTAATATACGAATTTATAATATTTTTCACTCAGTTGTTAAAGCTTCGCATTAGTAATGTAAGTTACTAATGTATTAGTTAATAGTTTAGTATTGTAACAGTTTCAAAATTTAAAACCTTTCCTATTTTATATGATACAATTAATCAAAGTAGTAATCTTAAATTTTAGAACATTCGATATTCATTATGATTTTTTTTTTTTTATGTCGGAAAGAATTTTCAGTAATGAATATTTCCGAATTGCCTTTATTTTATATTAATTTTTATATTTCCAAAATTTTTTGCAATATCTTGAAACAACTTTATGCCAAAAAAAAGTTTTTCTGCTTTAAAGTTAGGAACTTTTCTCTAAATTTCTATCAGCTAAAGTTCAAAGAAGTACATGATTCGCATGCAGTGACTGTTTCATTAAGATTCTGATCGCATCTTTTAATCCTTTTGGGACTTGGTAGAACTTTAAACTTTGAGGCAGATTTCTCAGTTGCTTTCGCATGATACGAAAAAACAGTAAAAAAATCAGCTTAATGCATACGACTAAAATAAGGCTGTTTTGAAAAAGTTTAATTTCAAAGAGAAATATTGAAAAAGCTTTAGTAGAGATATACATTCTCATAATCATGTGATAAGTGGCTTTAACCTGTATTATACAATAAGAATTAATTATAATATAAAGAACTTTGCCGCCTTTGGCTGAAATTAATTGGCGCCATAAATTTGTATTAAACATTTTGTTTAACTCTGTCTTAATGGTTTCCAAGGCAACTTATTTATAGACTTTAATTTTAACAGACATATAGCTCGCCATGCACAGTTCTGTTCATTACGCAATGTATTTTATTAATTCCTCCTCTATAACTTTATACTTTCTAATATTTCTCAAGAAAGATTAATAATTTAAAAAAAGCACTTACAAAATCCTTCACCATTGCTTGATTCAGAATTTATGATTTAACTATAAGTGCATCAAATTCACAAGCTTTTATTAAAAACATTGGATCAGTAACAATGGAAAAAAGACTGATAGTAATATTAATAGTCCCAATGAATGTGACCTGAGTTTAAACTCTGTAATGAAATATATTGTAAAATACTCTTAAATATTTTTTTAATGAATTAATGAAAAAAATTGAAAACAAAATAAGAAGGCAAATGTCTGATGTCATTGAAAAAATAAATTTTTTTCTTGTAATGTTTACAGAGGTTTTCAGGAATAAATGCTCACAAATGCTGACATTTTATCAAATTCTAGTCAAGATTTCAAAGCATTGTTTCCAGTTTCATAGTCTCATACTCCAAGTAATGGACGAAATGATCCATCATCTTTGTTTCAATACAAAGCACACGCATACGCGCACACGCACATGCACATACGCACACACACCTTCGTTAATAATAAGAATAGTGCTTACCCACTTTTCTCTTCACACGTTTTTATGAAACTGATCCTTTTTTTGTCCCTTATTTGTATAAATTTTATTTCATAATTACAGTTGAAATGTCCATTGATGTATATATGATAAGGATATCTCAGCAGGAAAATCTAACTGGAGAAAACAAGCAATGAGGCGTCATCACTCGTAAGATAATATATTACTTGTTTTATGAAATGGTCACTTTTACTTTTAGATGACAAAAATGCCTCATTTTAAAATTGCTTTAATCATCAGCTAATAACACGATTACCGAAGTTTGTTAATTAGCTTTGAAACTGAGAAGTTCTCATGCACCAACATTCCAAAATACTTTTCAATCCAGTTTGACGTTACATTAGTTTCGCAATATTCACCCTTTCGTTCAACGCAACTTGGGTCTGCTCGCCATTCTTTTGAAGCAAAGGTATGCTTGGGTTTTTATACGTTGTAGATGTTTTTATAAAAAACATTTCGAGGAAAATATCATTATTTATTAAATATTAACTTCCTATTCAATTTACCAATTCACTTTCCCAATTTATCTGAAATGACACTACACTAAATGATCGAATTTTCAATTATTGATGAAATTGTTTTTATCTTTTACGTATTCATGGGAATAATTATTTTTAGTTATTAAAATATAACATCTCTCAAACTAAAACTATACAAAAATATTTAGGTCCTGTAATATATACTTTAGAGTTGCATTAAAAGTATTTAATACTCTTCGCTTAATCCATAAAAGATGAATTCCCCTCTCGCCCAGAAAATATTATAAAAGCATAGATTTATCAGTTTCATAACTTGAAATTAAATTTCTCATAAACTCTATCTTCAAGCAGTTCGAGGACAGATTTGAATCCAAATCCATTACGGTTCTAAATTTCAGACGCTAGACAACGATGTACAGATCTAGATGTACTGTTTATCTAGCTCATTTTGCTTTGTAATTATCAGATTGATTTGCATTCGGACAACGGAACAAACTTCCGCTGAATGGATTTCGCTCAAAATTTGATAGAGATCAACAAATTTTGCTTAATGACCAGATATAAAATTTCAGCAGACTCGCTTAAAGTGTTTTGCAATTACCTTGAGAATGCAATTCCGAAAATGTATTTTTCGAACTTAAAAAGGTCTGAAACGTGAGGATATGACAAAAACCACCAGTTTGGAATTTTTTGGCGATTATAAGTAAAAATTTGGCGAAAGTAAAAATGTCTGCTCATTCATCACAAAAGCTATTTTATTTTTTTTTAAACTGAAAGTTACAAATTCCAAAGAATTGGACACTCTGTCTGGATGGATAAACAGTGGACTGATTCTCTTATCTTATTAAAGGAATCAATTTCCTTCATATTTTCCGAAAGGAATTTCAAAAGATAGCGACATTTGCTGTGGCCATCTTAAAGTAGAAGAGCAATTGGAATGCTAGCACTTTTGGAAAAGATTCAGACTGGTCGAAAAGCCCTTTAGCTTTTCTACTTATCTATTTTTTTTCCTGTTTCCTGAGCTATCTATCCCAAGAGAAATTATAAAGTCGACGATATGTATCTCAACAGTAGAAAGAAAATCAAAAATAATTCTTCATATCTTAACTTTACTGCTATATCACAATCTCTAAAACGTACTAAAAAATTCACTTAAAAAACACCTAGAGTATGAAATATGAAATTCTCTATTTATTTTAATACAAAACTGCTATATTCCTATAACTACTTTTGATTAATATTACTCTTTAATTCATTTAAATTATTTATATTTTTGAAATTAAAAAGCATTGTGATTTTTTACACATTATTTGTTCAAGTCTCTTGGAATTTCTATATAAAGCTAATGTAGGGAAATGTAAAATAAATCTTCAATTCAATAAAAGAATGCTACGAAGAAATGAACTGAACTAAACAGAAAGTAATGGTAATTTGTTTTCGTCTCTTACTCGGAGTGGTACTGTAATGAGTTAAGAGACTGAAGAATGGACTGATTTTGCAACAGGAAAACAGCTCCAAATTGCTGCCTTATTTCACGAAAGATGCTTAAAAATAAACAAACGGATTGAATAAATGAAGTTCCTTGTTAGTATAATTTGAAAAAGTCACTTAAGTGCTCCCATTATTTGTACAGCATTACTTAAATAAAATAGGGCTCTTAAATTACATTTGAAACTAATAAAAACACCTAGAACACATCGTTGTGATGTGAAAAGTGTGTGTGTGTAAATATTTAAAATCTAAAAATATTTTAATTCTATAATGCAGAAGTTTCTGAAAGTTTATTTTGAAAAAATAAAAATTACCGACTTTTTGTTTTTTCTGTTGAAATGATCCGAATATATTTTTAAAATCATTTGTAGAAATATAATATATTGAATAATAAATAAGGGAATTATTGTGAAAATCTATGCAGCGAACTAAAATGAGTTGATTTTTAGAAACTCTACACGTAATTCCATGTATTTACATATCATTATACATAATTTCCTGTGTTTGCATGTTCAAATTGTGTTAAACGTAATTTTCTTTTCTTTAAAATATTATTTACACTATTATATATTTTTATAAATAAACTATTATTACCACTATTTGCAAGCTTTGTATTTTTAAATTTGTTATGTGGGTTGTTGAATTTCGAGTATTATGTTCGCATTGTGTTTCTATTATTTTTCAAATAAAAAGAGATGTATGTGAATTATTAAAACATGCAGGGTTTGAAATTCTCTGAGTTTATTTTATTTCCTTTTTTTTTGGATGGGGGGATTACGGGAATCATGAAATTATTGTTATATACAAAAGGGCAACGTACAGAATGAGCAATACTTTTAATTTCTAAATATTATTCAGATATTTATTATGAATTATGTTAGAATTGATTAAAATATTAAAATATATTACTGTACAACAAATTCTGGAATTTTCTGTACTTGAATGTTTTCGTATATCTACTCAATTTATGAATTAAATAAACCAAAATTGGATAAATATTTTATAAAACATCTTTTTCAAATAACAAACTTTAGTTTGAAAATACACTAATTATTTTTTTTATTAAAATCTATTTTTGAAATACTTCCAGTTAAATTCCTTTTGAATTTCATTAGTTATAGTTTTTAATCGTGTTGTTTTGATTACAGAAATAATGAATTTTCAGCTAAATTAAAAAGGATATTATTAAAATGCAGCTCACTTATTTAGCTTTCCTAATAACTTATGTTGTAAATCTTAAAACAGGGTTTGACTGACATGATACCTAATGGATATCATAACAAAATCTGATTATTTGAAACTTCAAACCAAAACGTTTTCCTCAATTTCATTTTCAGCGCATAATGTACATAGATCTCGTGCTAAAAGTTTCACTATATTATTATTACTACTATGACCATTTAACTTTGCATAAATAATCCAAAGTTAGCATTAAAGGACTTATAGTTTATAATTTTCAATTCAAAAATATATTGTATATAAATTCTGTTAAAACTAGTAGATAAACGTTTTTTAAAAACGAAGTTTAATACATTGTTAATTAATTATCCATTATTTTTTGTATTTCTTGAAAAGTTTTATTTTCGATTCAAAACAGTTATTCTCTTTTACAATTGATTGAATAGATAAAACGTTTTAATCAATTTTTTTAGAAGAATATACAAAGAATACTGAATAACACTTAACTAGTTTCAAATTTGTTTTGGAAAATTACTTATAATTTCTTCAAAGAAAGCATCAGTTCCTTTAGTTTCACTTAAAAACGTTCGCAACCGTGTTTTAGAGAAAGAAAGATTGAATTAATAAGATTCTCTCATTTTTGCTTTGGCTTGTACTATCCTTGCACTGAAAATGAAATGTTTACAAAATTAAGTTTTCAAAAGATAATTATAAATCCTTTCCTACATAAATTGAAACTAATTGCTTGAAAATAATATTAATATGCATCTTTGGTGTATGCGCTTCATTAAAGTGTGACAATTTTTAAAATAAAAGTGCTGCATAAGCTCTCTTACAATATAAGCAAAATCATCAAAGATCAAAAATGGAAAATAAACATGGTAAGGACCAAAAATAAACGCATTTTTTATATATATTTTATAGTTATTAGGAAAGTAATTAGGTATTTGAGGAATATATTAATAAAAATGCCATATGTAATAATATGACATTTGAATTTGTTATCAGATACTTCAAATAATGTTACTGAGTTTTAAGAAAACTGTGTGTTTGATGTGCAAAAATACGACTGAAGTTTAGTGCCATTTTTCAGGGACAGATTAACTTTTCTTAAATAACGCCGAATTAATTTATTAATTTGAAGAATAATTATTCAAATAAAGAAAGGATGAATTTTAATGTTTTTCCGTAAATACGATTTTAACATTATAATTTTTTTAAAAGAAAACCGCATGTTTAAGAGCTAAAGAGCGAGAGCTGATAAAATACATTTTTTTTTCTATTCGGCATCTATTCCAAAGTTCTGTCGTTTTTTTTATTCTGAATACGATAATAAATAACAAATTTTATAAGCTTTTGGAATTCTTTGTACTTTCGAAAGAAATCGAACTGAGAAATGAGTTTTAAGGAATTAATCTCAAAGTTATTGATTTTAGAAAGAGTAATCACAAAGTGAATTAAATCTGTTCATTGTCTGAAAGGGAAATATTTTGAAGTCAGTAGCAAATTTCAATTTAGTTATATATACGTGTGTGTGTGTGTTTATATATATGCGTATGTTTATATAATACATAGGATTCTAATAAATGAAAAAAATATATATATAAAATTTCATACGATAGAAATAAAATATTTGTTGGTATGTCATCTGATATACTGGATATATTCTGATAAATTCGATGCATATACATGGAATAGCACGCAATAAACGATAGAACGTCGCAAAATCGAAAGTTAAAAAAAAACGTAATAAATATTCGATTTTTAACGAAGACTTTTTGATTAAGAAAATTGAATCTGTCAAAAAATATAAAAGAAAGAGAGTAAAAATAAGGTTTCTTTAGTCAATTAAAAATTATGACAAATATTTTAATGTACCTTTAATAATTTACGCATAGTTAATAAAGGAACCATAATAATTTTAATAAGTATAGTGATGAAAATTACGAAGTTTTTATAATATCATTAATAATAATAATTGAATGAAATAAAAAGCAATTTCAATCTTAAATAGTAATAAGAATATAGCAATTTCATATTAAAAAAATAGAAAAAATAAAATGTAATGCATTAGACATTTTTAAAGTTGAGAAATTTTTTGTTACATGTTATAAAGTATACTGTGGCATTAAAATAAAAGAAAACTATTTTTTAATTTCCTTTCTACGTGTGAGATACACATCTTATAATTTCTCTTGGGATAAACAGCGTAGCAAACAGGAAAAAATTAAATGAGTAGGAAAGAGAAATATTTTTTTCCACAAATCTGATTCTTCTCCTGAGGTGATAGTATTCTATTGCTCTTTTACAATGAGGCAGAAATTACAAATAAAGCTACCTGAATGTATATTCAAGCTTTGGTATATATATTTAACTTATGTAATTTCTGTAGGAAAATCTAAAAGAAATTGATCTCTTCATTGAGATTAGAGAATCAATGTATTCTTATTGTTTTGGTCCGATTGTTCAATTCTTTTGAACTTGCAACTTTACGAAAACGATCTTTTAGCGTGAATGAACAGAACTTTTAAATTTCTCATATACGAATTGTAATTGTAATAAATGAAATCATCATAAAATTCGAATAGGAGAGTTTGACAAATCCCCATGTTTCAGAATTTCTTAAGTTCGAAAAACATATCTTGGGAAAGTGTATGTACGAGTGGGAATATTTCAAGATAGTTGATTAAAATTTTTACCTGTGATCTTTAAACATAATTTGTAGATTTCTGGGAAATTTTGAACGAGATGTGTTCTGAGGAAATCTGTTTGTCGCACTATCAGATTGCAAATCAGTAGGATAACCGGAAAACTAAAAGAGCTAGATAAATAATAATCAGTACATATTTAGCATCGAAAATACTGATCTGTATTGAATTTGGAATTAAACCGCGAAGACAGCGAATGTTTATCTGTGTGTACTTTCGTGTGCATCACAAACATTGAATTAAATTT
Source organism: Argiope bruennichi (assembly GCF_947563725.1). Lineage (NCBI taxonomy): Eukaryota > Metazoa > Arthropoda > Arachnida > Araneae > Araneidae > Argiope > Argiope bruennichi. The sequence goes on along the minus strand of NC_079153.1, from coordinate 55,847,210 downwards.
GATATGTATTTTAGCAAAAGTGTTGTCATTCTTCATTGTATTGTGATTCTAAGCGGTTAGAAAAAAACCCCATCCAAATGACAGATTAATTTTTCTAATGCACGTGCATTAATATTTTCCAAAATTTAATTGTCAATCATTGCACTTTAATTGGCTATTTCATAAATGTAGTTCTCCAAAGGGATGCGGTTAATACAATACATATATTAACCACAAGCCGACATTTAATAATAGATATAACATTTATACGAGGTATGCCACTATAACATTTATGTGAAAGAGTTAAGGGAAGACCACTTAGCATTTAATGGCATATCTAAGTATTTTTTTTAAATTATCCATTTATGTTCAAGAAAATATGCATTACACATGTGAAATACTTTTGTGATGTACTTTTCAACTGAATCGTTATAATCATTAAAGTCAATCTAGACGCTAAGAAGTTTAAAGCTGAGAAAAATACCATCAAATGAGAATGCGTAAAATTGTTTATTATTCGCTCTGTTTTTAGAAGATTTTTGACTTGCAGTAACTAAATGAAGTTGATCTTCAATGAATTAGCATTAATAAACGATAAATTTGCATAAATTCCTTGGTAGAAAGTTTAAAGAAATGATTTAATTAATTCATTATTTCTTTGATGCTTTCTGAATATGTCAGAGAAAAACAGAGGCTAAAATGATTTAAATCATTTTTTCTCCAACTCTCCTTCTTTATTTTTATCTTCTTTAACTTTACAGGATGCGGCAAAAAAACTCGGACAAAGTTATTACATCATAGGATAGAAGTTAATTAATTTCTTTTTAATTTGTGTTCATTTATTTTAGTCTACCACTTCAATTACAATATATTTTTATACTGTATCTTTTGTATTGGTTTTTGGGTTTTTCACAATGCCCAGTAAAATATAGTAGTAGCTATTTTAGAGTTGTTTAAGCAAGGAAAATGAAAGTATAAAGTATTTCGTTAATTAATATGCCTCGGTAAACAGTGTCAGATGTAATCTATCTTTTCAAAGAACTTGAAAATGATGGTCAAAGTCCAGGAAGTGGACGAAAACGTAAGGCAAACATTTTCAATTACTGTAAGGTTATCAAAAAGCGAGTTCAATGAAATTAGATGGTTTCCATGAGGAAGATTGCACTTGAACTGGGAATAAGGGACCAATCAAGTGCAGCGAGTGGCAAAAACAGAGCTTGGACTAAAGCCTTACAAGTTTCAAAAAGTCCAGCTTCTGACTGAAGAAAACAAACTGGTGCGGCTCCAAAGATGTCGAAAACTTTTTAAACGGGCCGAAAGTCAGCTCTGAGAGACATTCCTTTTCACTAATGAGAAGCCCGTTACTGTCCAAAATATCATTCCTAGAACTATAGGATCTATTCTACAGACGATCTAAGCATTTCAGCAATTGTTAAATATCACAAAAATCCAAATTTGGTCATGGTCCTCGGCGGAATTTGCACTAGCGGCAAAACTCTTCTGGTTTTTATGGATAAGGGCGTTAAAATAAATCAAAATGTGTACCAACGGAACATTCTGGAAGCTGCTGTATTTCAGTGAGTCAAGACGCACTACGGCAATGTAAAGTGGGAGTTTCAACAAGACTCTGTACCAGCTCACAAGCCTAAAAATTCGGAAGAGTGGTGAAACGGGCATTTTCCGGACGTGATGCCATCTGGAGAATGGGCGCAATACTCGCCGAATCTCAATCTCACGATTACAGTGTATGGCCCATTTTGGAGTTGCACTAAACGACATATCAGTTTAGACTGTCTAAAGCAATAACTTCGATGGGAATGGGATATATTAAAGGTAGAAGACTTGCGGCCCATTGCTGAACATTTCAATAAGCGTTTGTGCCTCCACATCGTTGCAAAAAGCGGTCACTTTGAAACAAATTACATTTATTTATTAGTGAAAGTATACTCTTATTATTACTATTGTTATAATTTGTTAATTTATTTATTTTAAATCAAGTTATATCAAAAATTGTTTGTTCGGGTTTTTCAACGCACCTGCATATCAAAATAATAAAAAGCGCAATCCTTATCATAAATTGATAAAATATATAGATAAAATTTCTAAGCTTCGGAAATTATTTTAAAATGATTTCCATATATTGAAGGACTGTAGCATACGTTTACAAATAATTTATTTTTTGACTGTATTCATTTCATTTAATTTTTAAATTTTTTTTCTGAAAAATATCAGTTTTTGTATTATAATCATTGAAATGTATGCAGTAGGCAAACATAATTCAAATATATAGTAATGTACATACAGTAGACTCCCGATTATCCGCGGGCGGGTTATCCGCGGTGCGGATTATCCGCGCCTGCCGCACAAAGTTTTTTTTTTTTTTTTGACTGATTTTTTCAAAAAGATGCAGTTTTACAGTTATGCTTTTGTAATTAAATAATACATTACAGTATTAAAACAGTACATATGTATTAATTTTTCTGTGTATCCTTGACGCCCCTCATAAATACAAAGAACTTTTCTGTTTTCATTAACAAAATGCATTTTAGGTTAGTTTTGAGTGATATACTAAAATATTAAGCTTTAGTTAAACATTTCCTGCTGTTTATTTTACGTTTTATTGTACATAAAACGATTTTTCAAAGTTGGAATGACTGTTTTCTCTTTTGCTATACTCGTTTTAAGCTTTTTTCGGATTATCCGCGATTTTTGTTATCCGCGGCGGCCGCGCCACCCAATTCCGCGGATAATCGGGAGTGTACTGTATATGCATTTAAATGTATCGAAAATAAAGCGTTTTCAAAGATATGAATCAGTTATCATTTTTCTTCACTTATTATGTGCTTTATCGGGAGTTTTTTTAATCATAAATTATAATATAATTGATTCTATAAGTCACAATGTAATGCGAAAAGTATTTAAATAAAGTTTAACATCAATCTGTTTTCCCTTAAACGTAAAGTATTTTAAATCCTCATATTTTTGTCAAGTTTTTTTAATAGAATTTATTTTCATAAATAAAATATGTTTTTAGGATTTCTGAGTGCAATTTTATTGTATCTCAAAGTAATTCAGCCTGGAAAAAAGTTTTTCTTTTTCTAATTTGATATCTTTTCCAATTTTTCCTTCAATTATTTTAATTTAATTTCTTTAAATGATACTGTATAACAAGGTATGTTCAGTAAATATTGAATTCAGCTTTTATGTGAAAGAAAAAAATCAAAGACTTTATCAGAATTACGGATTAAAAAAAATGTTCGATGAGGATAAAAAATATATATTTATTTTGCGCTAGCATTCAATAAATCTTGTAGTTTAAATTTTTCAGTTACGCATTGGATCTAGGCAGATAAATATGATTTTGCAGTTGATTCGAAATGAACGATTGTGATGTACAGCACACAGGAGTTTAATATTATTTCTAAGAAGCGTAATACATGAAATGACCATTTAATACATAAACCCCCTTTTTCATTTCTTTTTCGGTGTAGTTGGGTATATATGTATCTGATACATTTTCCTTTTTAATTATACGCTTCTAAAAATATTTTTATTTTTATGATTATATAAGAAAGAATTGTAAATTATATGGCTTTATATACAATCTTTACATAAATTCTTTTAATTTCTTTCACATAAAAGCAGAATTATTTTCACCATCTCTCAAATATTCTTATGAATTTTGCAAATATCATTGCCCAAACTGATAAACAATGAAACAAGAATACATAAAAGAAATAGATGCTTTGCTTGTATTTATTAACGAGACATCTCTCACTGGAGGATTGTTTTTAATGATCTAATTAATCACGGAATAATTAAAATATTATAGTAGCATCAAATACAAAAGGCAATATCACATTTATACCTGATCATTATTATGATTGATTATGTAATATTTTAACACTTATTGGTTTTAATTCAAAACAATTGGAAAACAGAATAATACTATAGAATCATTATGCTATGGAATCATTATTTATAGAAAGCTACACAGTAAAGCTTTGTATTTTTGCTGAATTAGATCATAAAGATAGTGTATATTTCATTGATAATATAAGATAGAAGGATAAGATAAGATAGTGTAAAACTAATAAAAATATAAGAAAGATAGCGTAGATATACTGAAAAGTTCGGAATCATTTTGTTTTTAATACTTAAATGATCAAAAACATAACTGTTAGCTAAGATAATAAAATATATTTAAAATAATATTAAAGTGACATGCAATGATATAAAGAGAAACTCTAAAATGAAAGTAATTTTGACGAATATGACAGATAATTTTTAAAACAATTTTTAGAATACAGCGAACAAATTTCACAATGATACTTGATATTTATTCAAAAGAACCTTATAAAATGGAATTTAGCATTCTTAAAAATTAGAACATACTATTTTTATAAAAAGGGATTTAATACTTTTCTTTTAAAGACATTAAATCTGGTATGTAACGGCTAGAATTCAAATTAAAATAGAGGAAAATAATTTTTTAGTTCGTTTTTCGGGACTGAGAATTTCCGCCTAGTCCTTATCATTTTTCTTGGAAAACCCGCTGCAGAGCAAAGAAACAGATGAACAGAAAAAGCAGAAGAATCTTTCTGCTACTCGGAATCCTTTCCTGAACCATTTCTCTCTCTCTCCAGATTCAGAAAGCGATAGCAAATATTTTAAGCCTCTGAAATTCTTTGCAGACACTCTTTTGAAAGAAATCGATCTCACGAATGAGATTAGGGAATCAATCTGATGGTTAAAGCTGTGAGAAAAAGAGATATAAAAAATAAACACGAGTAGATCTAATACTGTTCGATTTCCTCCAGTGAAAGCTTTTGGCCTTGTAGCAAGTCTCCTTTTAGTTTTTTTTAATAATTTCCTCATATGTTAGATTTATTTTATTAAAGTTCTTCTATTGGATGTTTAAAAAGAGATTTATTTGCTCTTGTATATTTCTTATCCAGTCAGTCTTCTGAATTTATAAGATATGTATTGATAAATTATTTAATTAATTTATCTGTAAGTAAATTACGGAACTTAGCCTCTACATGTAAATATTCGCAAATGTAAAGCTAATGAATTCATAGTAATTGAATAAATAAATCAACTATAGATAAAATAAAATCAATCAATCATAGTAATTGAATAAATAAATTTACAAAGTTATCAGAAATTACTCGATTTTTTTCAATTAATTAGATTTAAAGTATTTACTCACCCAACCCAACCCAATCCAATCCAATCAACTTTCTAATTTAATGTATTTTTATGAGCAAAAATAATAAATATATCGTTTGATTGTCTTATTTTGAAGTTTTCTAATAGGTAATGAAAGTATGAGCAATGAATTCGTTGATCCAATGATCTCATTTTAATTCTATTTAATTTCAGGAAACATACTTTATTCCGTTAATTAAAATGTTTTATAAAATCAAAAGGATATTGATTGCAAACAGTGCATCATACACTAACCCCTGAATATTTAGTGTTGATAGAGGTTAATGAGAAATTTTTATGTTTAATCACTTTCTGTTTTCTTTGGATTCTAATTATTTTAAGATATATAATTTCTGGGTAAGCAGAGGTTTAAAATTTCTTATAGAATATTATTAAGAATTGATTAAATAAATGAAAGAGTACTAAACCGTTTCATTCTTATATTATTTTTTGAAATTTCTTTTCTAATTTTGAAATATAATTCTAATTTGTTCAGAATAAATTTTCAAAAGTTGAAGGGAAAATGGTTTCTAATATCTGAAATTTCACTTTGTTATAATTGGGTTTCATTTTAATTTTAAATATTAATGAACCACTTTCATCTGTATTAAATTTCATTCCTTTCCTCAAAATTAATTTAATGATCATCGATATATCATTTGAAATAAATCTTCCGATATATCATCTGAAATGCTGTAATGATATTTTATCAAAAATTATCTTTCTTTACATAAAATATATAAATAAAGATGGAATGTATTGTGAAAATGCCATAATTTTTATTGTAACATTTTTATAGGATGCATTGTCTTAAATTTTTGCTTTGTCTTATTTTACAATTTATATTTAGTTTTTAATAAATGTAGTCAATGATAACTTTTGATATCACGTGCATCGAATTTATCTATTGAAATATTTCTAATCATATATAGATGTAAATTAAAAATTTTAGTGGCCAATGAATGATGCATTATTTTCTTTTAAACCTAAATTTCCCTTAAATATATTTTTATACAAATTAATCATTAATTACAATAAATATAAAAGAATATTTTATTTTTCCTCTGGTTATGGCTTTACTATGATCTGAAATTAAACAAATTAATTGGTTTATTGTAAGACTAATCTTGATCTTCTATCTCTAAATGAGTTTAAAGAAACGAACAAATAATTTTAAACTGGGATTTTAATATATCCATTTCACCACAATCTAGTGATCAAAAATTATTTTTAGTTTCTGACTACTTTAACGCTCGCATTAAAAAAAAAAATTATGGGGGACTCCAACTTCTTATAAAAACACCGTAGCATGATAAAGTTTTAACTTAGTAAAATTTAAAGTTTTATCTTTATTTTTTTTTGGTATAATTGAATTTTATTTTTGAACTGTTTATATAGAGGTAATGACATGCATACAAAAAAAATCATTTAATATTCTTCGAAATCCACGAGTTTAAATCCAGCAAGTGAAATTCATCATGAATGCCATTTTTGCAGATAATAATATGCAAAATTTTATAAACTTTATCATTTTATAAAAATTACCATTTGCAATATTTTTATATAAAATTGTGTTTTCTATTTAAGGAAATTTTTGAAAAGGAGAGGGAATGTGAGACATTTTATAGAATATAATGCAGTCAATTCTTTTTAATAATGGAATTTTGTTCATGTTTTTTATCCATAATAATTTCTTTTCATTTTAATGGACAATAAATAACACTTATTTTCTTTTAGGATAATAATATAAAGTTTTGTATAATATTTGTCGTATTATTATCTTGTTATTTCAGTCTAATTTTATATGAAATATTCATAATTTTTCCTTTAAACAAAGTTAATTTTTGTTTTTAATCTCAGTAAAGAACAGAAAATTTTCATTTCAAATCAAATTTAGAATTAGCAACAACTGACAATCCTCGAAGTTTATATTAAATTATGTTAAAAGAAAAAACTAAAAGCACAAAATGTAAATAAAATATGTTTAATTCGTTTCAAATCAATGGTTAAATAATTAAATATCGCATTTATATCATATTTAACATTTAGTATAATAAATATATATTTTAATGGCAATTTGTTTATGAAGATAAAACTAATTTTCTAACCTAAATGGAATTTGCATGCATTTAATTTTGTAGTGTAAAACAAGCTGCTTATAAAATTTAAAACGTCAAATTTAATTATTGAAATCTTGTTTTGCACTAAATGGTTCATCCTTTAAAAATGCCTGCTGTTCGTTATAATTGCATTCTTAAATTCTAGGGTGATGTAAAATAGGAGTTCATTATCCCCTCCACCTCCTTTTTTTTTAGTGAAAACAATTAAATTTCGAACAGAGAAGGAAAGGGACTGATATATTAAAATGCACATCAGCAGAACTTATCAAATCTGGTGAAAGTTTAGACATGTGTACATACATTGTTATTAATCATGTCAAATCGAGAAATTATGAATAATAAAAGAAGTATAAAAAAGAAAATGATAGACTTAGTATACTGTTGACTTTTACGTATATACAAAAATGGAAACAACAATTTTTCTTTAAATGAAATTGTTAGTGACATCTCACAACAAATATTTCATCATATAACAATAACCACATTTTTCTCTAATGGTTATGGTGTACATTAATCGTAATGTATCTTTCAAGAAAGCAGCAAATATTTTCTGAAGGTCTCAAATGCAGATATCGCTCATGAGAAAGAAAAAACATCGAGCCTTTCGTAAGCCTTCCGCATATGTGATAGCAAAGCTCAGAAAACATTTATCAAATTGCATAGATGTGTTTTCTGTAAAGAAGGATTTGCATTAATTTACATCAAGTCAATACTTATTTTATACAGATTTTAATAATAAAACGCGCTTTATTTTTTTCATGCATATTTTAAATTAGAAACAGTCTATCTAATATTAATAATTTGATTTCTTTTATCTTTCTGTTAAACGTCAGATCAAATGGGAATACAAACTTATGCAAGTCATATATTTTATAAACTTGTATTCATCATTTTTGAAAATTTTGCTTTATCTTCAAAAGTTTAATTTAATCTCCACGCCTTTAATTAATAAATCTTATTCTCTTAAAATAATAAATCTCGATGTCTTTAATTATGAACTTTATCAAAATTCAACTTTCATTTACAAGGATAAACTTAATTCACTCGTAGCCCATAATGCAAGAATAATAAACTGGTACTCTATTTATGAATAACATCTCTTTTCCATGCCTAATTCTATGTAAAAATGTGGAAAAAATGATTAAGGAATTAATACGTGATTAACAAATGGTAGTGTAATGAAGATCTTCGTAATGAAAATAAAAATAATAAAAAAGATTGGGTTTCTAAATTATTTTTACATAATTGCTTTATTTTTACATATTTACCGTTTCTCAAATCAGCCTTATTTAACATAGTTAACAGCATGCATAGGGCAGCATCTTCCTTGTGACCTGGGCTTCCCGGATTTGAGTTCTAGTTTCTGCATGGTTGTTCTTCATCCTGTGTTCTATCTGTGAGGTGTGTGAAAGAGCCCCTGTAAAAAGGGGTTGTGCAAGTGAGTGTGTGAGTGTCATCTTCATATGAGCTAGAAGTCAGACTTCTGCCCTCGGGTGCTCAGGGGTCTTTTTTCCTCAGAAGCTACTGCAGCCCCCTTTTCGTTGTAACACGGACGTGACATCATCAGCAGAATCAGTTAACTTTATTTGTGTGACTCCATGTGAGGTAAGGACAAATAAATAAGCTTTAAATCTTCCAAGTCGCCAAACTGTCTTTTTTTATATTTAGTTCCAAAGAAGCGAACTTATTTATTGCCTCTACATTTAGAAAATATCCATGTAATAATATCTTGATTTCGCAAAGCTCTGATGACGTGTGAAGATGCTAGGTCTATATAGTGTTAAAGATCAGATTTCAAAACTTAAAGATGTGACATCAAAATTGTTCGCCAACTGAAGTACTAAGAGGATATTTATTCCCTTAGAGAGAGAAAAAAAATCACTAGAATAGCATATTTAAGCCACTGTCATCCGCCCGAAAGCATATGAATAAAATGAATGATCGAACGGCTTCGACAGTATAGACAAGATCTATGATTGAGCCCTAGTGATAATCACCGGTCACGGTTCAATCCTCCTGTATGAGTCATATTCCATCATCAGCAGGAAAGAGACTCGAGCCCACATCCACACTATACACACCACCCCAGAACTAACAGCCTTACCGGAAGCTTCTCATCACTCTATTTGTGCAGCTCCCCGTTTGGGCGCATTAGGACAATAAGAAGTCTTATGTCAAGAACTAAATGATAATAATTTTAGTATAAATAAATTATTCCAATGATTAGTAACGCTCTTGACAGTAACAATGGAAAATAATTAAATTTAGGTAGTAAAATTCGGGTCCTTCCGAACATTTATGTTTACATTTTCTCTATTAAATTATTATACTTACATAATTTTATTAAAAAGTTAATTTATCTTATATAAATATTTTATTTTTCCCTTCGTTTACTTAGATTAAAACTCCTTACTCTACGCTTCTTCAATGCTATAATATTAATTCTGCTGGTGCTTTTATTTTTATAAGAGTAATTCCATTAACAGAATGCAACTCATAATTCCATTATTGAATTTCATTATGTGGTTTCTTTCGTAGTAGTAATAGTTTATATAATTTTATAAGAAGTCATATTATGAACAGTTACTCTATTTATCTTATCCCACTTTCAAATGGCTATTTTCTTAAGAAAAATATGATGCATATTAATATCTCTAAATACAGTTAACTTCTCTATATAAAGATTTTGCCAATTTTTCAAATCACTTAATGACAATTTATATTAACATATTAAAAAGATTTTTTTGAAAGATGAAAGATTTGAATTACTTTATTTCAAACTTATTGTAGAAATAAATTTTTGCTGTACATACATTTAAAAAAAAAAAAAATACAGTCCGCGTTGCTGACTATTTTTTTTTCTCTTTCTGTTTTTTAAATAACTATACTTTAAAAAGTATTTGCATAATGCTTAGTAACGTATCTATGTGATCAATGTACGTCTACAAATCATTTTTACTCGTCTTGCGGAATGCATTACTAGAAATTTAAGATTTCAAGTAATCTAAAAACGCGTTCCCTATCTCTTTAAAAACATCCATCAACATTCAGTGATTTTTGGTTTTAAAATTGCATCTGATTATTTTGTTTTAATGATGTTCTGCAGACTGGGCTTCTCATTCCATCTTCTCATAAAATTTCACGAAACGTTTGCTCATCTGCTTTTAATCATTTTTTTCCTTTATATATTTAGCTTCTATCCTCTTTATATTGTTATATTATTAATTCTAGAGAGACTTTTATTTTATTATGCTAAAGGCAATTTTTATTAAGAGGTCGCAATTCTTTATTGCTTTCTTATAATATACCTTTGAAGAAAAGTTAAATCCTGTCTAATTATTTATTTTGTCTTATTCTATTTTCAAATGACGGTACTTCAAAAGAAAAGTATCCTAAAACTTAATAATATTATATAAATCAAAGCTTTACTCATTTTGTGAAAGTCATATTGAGATATTTAATATGTTAGATAATTTCCAAATACATTTCTTATTCACTTACATTTGAGTTTACCACATCCGATGATTTCCGTTGGAAAACGCATTTGAATATTTAATTTTAATGGCATTCAGCGACTTTGCTGTTATCTCCATCCCCTTATTACTTTTGACAAAACTTTTATACATCTAATTTGAATCGCCTTTTTACTTTGAACCTGTTCAGTTTTCACCATTATTTCAACTTTGTGCTGTTAATTCTTATGACACTTTCATTTGAATTTGCCAAAGGCAATTTTCATTAGGAGACGGCAAGGCATTATTACTTTTCTGCAATATACCTTTTAAAAAAATCACATCCTGTCTAGCCATTTATTTTATCTTAATCGACTTTCAAATAACCATGCTTAAAAAAATATATACTGATTATTAATGTCCCCTAAATACTCAATAAAACTCTACAAATCAAAGCTTTGCTCGTATTCGAAATTCATGCCCAGACATTTAAGAATTCAGATAATCTGGGGGCACGTTTCTTATCCACTTACATTCGACGAGTCGACCAACATTCAGTGATTTCCGGTGGAAAATGCATTTGAATATTTAGTCTTAGCGGTGTTCAGCAGACTGCGATTCTCAACTACCTCTCCCACCCCCTTTCCTCCCTCCCCTTAACCCCGGTTTTCTTAGAGGATGTTAATCTCGCCTTCCGCCCAAGAAGAAATCACTTTACTTGGAAATGACTTCATTCTGTTACCGGAGTTGTTTGCAGAAGGGAAAGGGGGAAAAGAAGCAACTTTTCGATTCATCTCAACTCCTTTTCGAAAAGGGGGTGGGGGTGAGAGAATTTATTATACCTAATGGGTTGTGCGAGGAAACGATTTACGGAAGAGATAAACTTTATTTATGACGCCGAGGAAAGAAGAACACGGATTAAGTGTACGGTTTGAGGCTTTAAAAGATTTTAAGGGAGGGAGTGGTACTGAGAGGAAATAAAAAAAAAATCAGCAGCAGGCACGGAATAAGTTACGTGGTGAAATAATAATCTGTTCCAAAAACTGCAAAGAGATAGACCTGCGCTAATCGATACTTTAAATGGGAAACTGTTCCCCAAGAAATCTATCTCTAGGGTTTAATATTCTCAGCCTCCAGTGGAAACTAAGCCTTGTGTTATATTATTATTCTCTGTTTATTTTTTACGCCGAAGAATGATGGCGATGTAGATCAGGCTTGGAAGAAATGATATGCCAAGAAAGCAAAAAAAAAAAAAAATAATAGATGCATGAGGCTGTAAATTATTTGTAAAAATACTAAAGAAGGGGGTTTCTAGGCTACAAATAGTACATCTTTAATAATTGCTAGTCTCAGAAATTGTTTAGATGCGATGCGTTAATAAATTCTCTTCTCCTTGCATCGTATCTTTCCTCTGATAAAAATCTTTGGCTAAGGCAGAAATTTAAATACATTCATTCCTTGCTGCATTTCAATTGTTGTAATTATAAAACAACGTGATAAAACAATTCGAAACATTAAAATTACACCATTTATTGCTAAACAGAGATAAGTGATAAAAAAAGCAGTTGCCTTTGAATGCAAATGCATTAAAATATATCTAAAGTATTTATGTTTTATTAAAGTAATAATTCTAAACAGGGATCGAATCTTCTTTTAGTTATTTAACCAGAAATCAGATAATAGTTTTGCCGGGAATTTAAGCATTTTTTTTAAATACTATATTTTTTAAAGGAATCTTTGTGATAATATAGACGAAAGTGTGTTCGTGTGTGGGTTTTCTCGCTATCTATCAGACCGTTTGACTTAGAGTTAACAAATTTAGCATATATAAAATTTAGAAAGTACAAATTTGCACTTTATAGTGTATGTTTCTGAAATTTTAATTAGAATTTTAATCAATAAAAGTTTAAGCAAAATTTTGACTTACAAAACTACACAAAAAATTTTACACCATTTCAAAAAATTTTTTAAAAATATATCTTTTTTTAATGGTTTGAATTTAGTAATCATGCGAGTTTTTCCAGAATCCTTTCAGCAATTTTTTAAAACTATTTTCCCCTAACTTTCAACTATAGATTATATTGTGCACCTGAATTTAGAACCGTTTTGATTGTTCCGTCAAATCATTTTTTTTCCTCTATTGAAAGCTAAAGAAGATGGATTATGTTTGACAAATGTGTAATTTAGAAGGCAAATAAAATGCGAACTTGCATATTTGAGATTTAAAAGATAGATAAATCGTATATTTGTGTTTATAATACGCTATGATGTTATGGACTGTATTCAATACTCAGGTTGATGGACACAATAAAGCAAATAAAATAATGCGAAGTTAATATTAGATAATTTAGTGACATCGGGGACATATAGTTATGTCTAAATGATTTATTGGAAATTAAATATATCCAATATCCCCGATGAACCAGTTGGTTGCTTAAAGCAACTTGTTTAGAAACAAAATGTTTGTGTTCGATGCTACTGCGATGGACGTTATCTTAGAAATGTGACAGTTTGCGTATCAGTCACTAAATCTGTTTAGTTCCATTTACTTTGCATTTCTTGATGCACATTTTATATATTTTTCATCGCTCATCGTTATCATGAAAACTGCCTGATAAATTATGAGCTATTCAATGATGATTTGACCATAGAATTAGCATTCCGTTGTTTAACCTTAAACGCAAGTGGAACTGTGCCTATATACGATCTGGTATCGTAAATGAACGGCCTTTGATCGACATTCAGAATTGGCGTGCACCTGGATTATGCATCGGATTAAACGTTATCAGAGGTAAAACGTGCGTTGCTATCATTACGAAGTCAGAACATTTCCAGCATTGAATCAATTCTATTTTTGAAAACACATTATGGATGGATATAAAACATATAAGCAAACAAATGCAATGCCATATTTACTCTTTGAAGCTGTTTTTTAACTCAAAATTTCGTTCATAATTTCGTTTCATTATCTTCATCAGTGAATTTTTCGAAAAAACAGTTACTAAAATATATACCATTGTTTGAAAAACTGATTGATCGGATTAGAATGTTTTTTAAAATTCTTAAATGATCATATGAAATACATTTAAAAATAGTTATTTTCTAAGTCAGTGTACTCTATAAAATTTATAAAATAAATAAAAATGTACCATTATGGCTGCAACATTGTACTTATTTGTACAGACAAAAAATATATGGCAAAAATGAATTATTTGCAAATTTGTATACATATTTAGATTAATTTAATAATTTTGGCATTATTAAGAAATCACACAGTTTTTCGAAAAATGTTATGCATTAATCAAGATTCTTTGTAAACTATTCTGATGAGATGAAACCGAGCAATTGAGTAATATATGTTACCATATCACAAGAATGGAAAAAAAAACTATGCGATATGTGTCTTTTCAACTGTTTACTGAAAAACCAGCAGGAATATTCTCCCCGAAACTCTTTAATAAATGTACATTTGTTTTATTAACTGCATGCAATGGGCGAAACATAGTTACGAAAGAGCCTATTAAGGTGCGATCATTGGTGAGTTTTTAGAGATAAATCACTGGAATCCCAGTTATTATACAAGCACTAGAAGAGTTTATAAGTAGTTTGGACGCATTTTCCCGATCAACTGAAACGAAGATTCGATACAGAAATGTCATTTGATACAAAATTACATACCGAATTTCATATGTTAAGTCATTGCATTTTTAAGTTATAGATTTTACATGCTTGTTGAAGTACAAAACAAGTGGCAACATTTTGATGGATTTCGCTAAAAATTTGATACTTATCTAGACTTTAATTTTAGATCTTTATAACAGGTGCGTCTGCGTTTGTTCATTTTGTAAGTATTTTATTAAGTTATATTCGAAAATAGAAGATATAGACTTCATTTGAATAAATTTCATTCAAAATTTGAAAGAAATCTATAAATTTTGTATAAAGATTAAATACTAAATTACATTCGTCTAGCTGAAAATGTTTTTTTTAAATTATTGTGTTCATAGAGAGGCAGGAATAATTCCAAAAATGTGATTTTCTGATTCAAAGAATTCTAAAATGTAGAGATTTCATAAAATCACAAAATCGTATTTTTTGTCTATTGCAATACCTTCATTTTGAATATTTTGTATTCGTGAAAGTAAAAGTGAGATTCTAATTTACGATGTAACCTTCAGATAATTTCAATGAACATTTTCAAGTATTTATTTATTTGTCTTCATCCGAATTCAATAAATTAATCCTCAAACTTTTTTCGAAAATGCTTCTAAAAAATTTAGCAAATATGATTTTTTCCTAAAATGAAAATGGAAATATTTTGAGTAATGCTTCATTTATGATATTCATTATAAACTTACAAAATATTAAGAAAGAAATTAAAGATTTAAAATCACATATGCCTTTTTCAGCTAGTACATTTCCAATAATAAAATGTATCTCAAATACGTTAACTATCCAGAATAACAACAAATATATATAATGTATCTGAATACATCTAAACAAAATCTCCAGAAACACTAAAATTTCCACTCGCACATTTACACATGGGACTATCTTTGAATTATTGAGTCACGTCTTAAGAACCCTCTCGCGATAATTGCCTTGTAAATGTACCAGTCTTTATTTTAAAGTCACCAACATAACATAATCTCTTCCAGATTCCTAACTTATGAGTTGATGAGTCCCTCTTTGGAAGTTCGGATGCCTCTCCAAACATGCTTCTCTAGAACACAGAACTTGAGATTGCTTCAATAATTTCAAAAGAACACGAACTTTTAAGTTCAAACCTCCGTGTAAAGTCCTTCACGGACGTGACCTGTTTGTTAAATTTGTAATTTTCAGGAAAGGGCCTCTCCACTGGAGCTTCATGAATAATTTCCGCTCCAGACAGGAACAGCAAGTGACGAGATATCAGGAGTTTAGTAAAGCAGATGATGCATTAATTTTGAAAAGTTTGCCTTTTATAGGACATGGATCCGGTGAGTGTGGGCAGTAAAATGGTGGTTATTAGAGCTTAGATGATGTTAAATTTATAAATTTAGCCGCTAAGATTACATGCATAACTGATTTAAAAAAACAACAGATGCATTTAAAATCAGAAATTTAATTTTTGAAAACGTTACATGTTTTATAATTGTAAATCAAGTGTAGAACAATATTGTACGATGTGAAATAATATTCAAAACATCGTATAATATTGTTGAATATTAAATAGTATAATATTCCACAATATTATGCAGTATTCTGATTTACCTAGAACAAGTGCATGTTTATTATGAAAATATTAATGACAATTAAAGCACTACATTATACAGAGGAAATTAAATATGTTTTTATTTAACACTAATGTCCTTTAGCAACAATTGTCTTGGTGAAAACATATTTTGTGTCTAATTTTAACAAAGTCTTTTATGTTTAACTTTAATGCTCATGATTCCCTAGACAAATTATTTTAAGCAACAAATTATGTTAGAGACATGTTATTCTTATAGATCCCAGCTTGTTCTATTTATTATATAAATTTACATCCCTAATGTAGTCAAATTCCTTGATCTCTTAGTTCCAATAAAAAAGTAACTGTCCGAGGAATCTACCTTCTAATTGCAAGTAGTTTTTCGTGTTACTGTAACTTTTCTTTCTTATTCATCACTAGCTTCTTTCGCGACCAGATGATTAACCAGGAATACTGATTGTGTTTGCTTTTACTTAGATATCTTAAGTATACCTTTCTGCTCATGATTCCTAAATGATTAAATTTGTAAACATCAAACTATAATAGACATTAATAATTTAAGAGTAATTTTCAATGACCTAACACATCTTCTACTCATTGTGATTATGAACTTCTTAATAAATTCAATTCCCATAACATTATAGTTCTGTTGAAAATACAACTTTGAGACTTATTTATCTTCTAAATCTCGTGCCACTGTAACTTTACTTTTTTAATTATCTCGGAAAACTACACAAATGCTATACATAATCACACAAATTTACACATAATCATTCTTAACTTTCAACAATGGAAAGAAATTATGAAAGTAAAGATTTGATGAAAAAATAAAAAGAGGTTTGAATTTTATTGCAGTAATTGAATTCCACATCCACAAAAATATAAAATATTAAACATCTTTTTAATAACAAAATTTAGAAATAATTTCTCGAATCGTATTAGTATCATTAGGTATAATTTGCTCGAGTATGTATTAGTATAATTGAGTTTCAATATTAAAATGGCATGAAAAATCCATTTATGGTAAAAAATTTTGATTTCTTGTGGAAAAATACGAAATTACCTCTTCATATTCAATTAGAATTAAATTAATATCGTTTTGACTTGTATAATCACATCATTAAAAATGTAACTATACCAAAAATGGTACATCTAAGTCAAAAGGAAGTTTAGAACGCCAAAACTCACACAAATACATACACTTCTTTATAATTAAAAGATATATAGAATTTTAAATCGGTGCCTTTATCTTAAACTAATAAGCGATTAAAATATTTTTACTTTAGTTCTGACATATAAAAAAGGCTCATTCAGTTTTATGATCTTCATCAACTTTTCATGCAATATTAGGAAAAGAAATGAAGATTATGTTTCGCTATGTTTTACAGATATCGAAGCAAATAATAGAAATTTAATTATGTATTACAATAAAATATCGTACTACTTATGGATGTTTATACATATGTACAATAATTAATTAAACTATTGTTAATGTTTTATATGATATAGAAAATATTAAAAAATATAGCTTCAATATTTTATCAAAATTGTTTTCTATTTCCTTTTCTTTTACAAATGTTCAAAACATAGTAAATTTCAGCAGAGATCTTTTTACAGAGTTGCAATGAAAAAGGTAAAAATGTATTCAATAAGTGAAATAAAGTAATATCATTTTTGAAACCAATCTATTGTAGTAAATTTTCTGGAAGTTTTCGAAATTAGTTTTCAATTTGCATTCAATATAAGATGCTTTTTCAGGTCAGACTTGTTGCTAATTACTTTTCCCCTAACTTTTCAAATAAATAAAAGCGTAAGGTATAGTCTTATCAAAATATAATCATACTCTCTTTTGAATCAGTCGATATCATTATTAAAAAATTAAATTTTATTTTATTTAAGTTAAAAAATTGTTCTTCAATTTATAGGCCTGTTCATCTCATTTAGCCATAACTTAAATATGAAATATTATCATCAATATATTTAAATCAATAAATATTCCAGTCGAAACAATCATATTTTTTGCATGCACCATTTGTTTATAAATAAAATTGTTTTGCATGTACCTTTGTGTTTATAAATAATTTTTTTTTGCATATACCATTGTGTTTACAAATAAAATTGTTTTGCATGCCCCATTGTATTTTTAAATAACATTGATAATTTAATACGTTTTCAATTGCCTTAGATTGTTATTGATTATTGTTCAATTACTTTTCAGAACTTAAGGAACTGTAAATTTTTAAGAGGAAAAATAATGTTAAAAATTATTACTAAACGTAATAACCTCAATCAAAATTTAATTTTAATATTTATAAATAACCAGTAACTAATCTTGTAAAAAAGAAATTATACGATAGTTAGGTTCCGATGAGCACTGAGAGAGGATAAATCTATCTTAATGGTCAGTATGTAATGACAAGGGAGAACAATAAATAACCCTTGTCTTCTTCATAAGAAATATCTACCAATACTGGAATCAAAGCTAATCTTTTACGTGATTAAAGGTGTAGGTTTGCTTTAGCTGGTTAATACATAACCCTCTGTAGACCAACAATTTATTGTCGATAGATCGTTACATTCTCTCATTAAGGTCCTGGCTGTCTAAAGGAATTTAGTCTCTTAAGCTTTAGGGTCTAAAAAATGGTTCCGATATAATCTTTCGTTTAACAAGAAACTGCCTCCTAGCTCAATTCAACTTTGTAACTTATTTCGTATTTTTAGGCCAATGATTATTATTGGCTTTTCCAAAATAAAGATGGCCGTCACCAGTTCTCTATTTATTTTTCTATACCTGTTTATTATATGTTTAAATAATATGATAAAATAAAGCAATGAAAATAACAAAAATCATTCGCAAGTTTTAATATTACTTTAGTTGGCAAATTCTAGAAAGTTTCATTTTCAGATGAGCTGAAGTATTGAAACATATAACACAAAAACGTTTCTCAGTTGTGAATATTGCTTTAACTGACAAATTTTAAAAAAGATTTATTCTCAAATGAGTTAAAGTAATGAGCCAAATACTGCAAAAACAATTCGCAAGTTTTAATATCAATTTAATAGCTAGATTCTAAACAATTTCATTTTCAGATCAACTGAATCGATTAAGTATTACAAAATTCCTAATGGTGTTTTTCATGACTTTCATACAAAAATTTCATCAGAGTTAATTGCTTTAATTTCTAACATAAATTATCTTGTATCAACGAAAAAAAAATTCAAAGTAATGTATAGAATGAAAAATCGATTTTCGATTTTTGCATCAATTAGGAACTACAGTTTATCCGCACACATCATCTATATCTGTATAGGTTCCATTGTGTAAACTATAATGTTTTATAAAAGTTTGTAAAATAAATTATTCTTTACTTTCTAATAAATGAAATATACAAGTAGAAAGCACTGGAATCATAAAAAAAATATGATCTCGAGAATTTATCGAATTTCCTTGTTTCAATATCTCCGAATTCAAGGAATAGTTTTTCAGACTTATGGTCATCTGACTATGATTACTGTAACTCTCAACTCATTGATCTGGAACTAGGGATTTTAGTGCATAATATTAATACCAAATTTTAGATTTCGATCAATAATTGATGAGGGACAATGGAAGAGCTTCGGAGAGAAGTTATCTGTTTGTAAGTAAACATGGGGACTTAATAATCAATCATGGGTTGCTATGCAAATATGAATACCTGTGATGCCCACTACCTCCCCTTAAAGTTTGTCCCAATAATCCTGGTACACCCTGTATATATTCATGACCATAAGTTTTTCAGACTTATGGTCATCTGACTATGATTACTGTAACTCTCAACTCATTGATCTAGAACTAGGGATTTTAGTGCGTAATATTAATACCAAATTTTAGATTTCGATCAATAATTGATGAGGGACAATCGAAGAGCTTCGGAGAGAAGTTATCTGTTTGTAAGTAAACATGGGGACTTAATAATCAATCATGGGTTGCTATGCAAATATGAATACCTGTGATGCCCACTACCTCCCCTTAAAGTTTGTCCCAATAATCCTGGTACACCCTGTATATATTCATGACCATAAGTTTTTCAGACTTATGGTTATCTGACTATGATTACTGTAACTCTCAACTCATTGATCTAAAACTAGGGATTTTAGTGCGTAATATTAATACCAAATTTTAGATTTCGATCAATAATTGATGAGGGACAATGGAAGAGCTTCGGAGAGAAGTTATCTGTTTGTAAGTAAACATGGGGACTTAATAATCAATCATGGGTTGCTATGCAAATATGAATACCTGTGATGCCCACTACCTCCCCTTAAAGTTTGTCCCAATAATCCTGGTACACCCTGTATATATTCATGACCATAAGTTTTTCAGACTTATGGTCATCTGACTATGATTACTGTAACTCTCAACTCATTGATCTAGAACTAGGGATTTTAGTGCGTAATATTAATACCAAATTTTAGATTTCGATCAATATTTAATGAGGGACAATGGAAGAGCTTCGGAGAGAAGTTATCTGTTTGTAAGTAAACATGGGGACTTAATAATCAATCATGGGTTGCTATGCAAATATGAATACCTGTGATGCCCACTACCTCCCCTTAAAGTTTGTCCCAATAATCCTGGTACACCCTGTATATATTCATGACCATAAGTTTTTCAGACTTATGGTCATCTGACTATGATTACTGTAACTCTCAACTCATTGATCTAGAACTAGGGATTTTAGTGCGTAATATTAGTACCAAATTTTAGATTTCGATCAATAATTGATGAGGGACAATGGAAGAGCTTCGGAGAGAAGTTATCTGTTTGTAAGTAAACATGGGGACTTAATAATCAATCATGGGTTGCTATGCAAATATGAATACCTGTGATGCCCACTACCTCCCCTTAAAGTTTGTCCCAATAATCCTGGTACACCCTGTATATATTCATGACCATAAGTTTTTCAGACTTATGGTCATCTGACTATGATTACTGTAACTCTCAACTCATTGATCTAGAACTAGGGATTTTAGTGCGTAATATTAGTACCAAATTTTAGATTTCGATCAATAATTGATGAGGGACAATCGAAGAGCTTCGGAGAGAAGTTATCTGTTTGTAAGTAAACATGGGGACTTAATAATCAATCATGGGTTGCTATGCAAATATGAATACCTGTGATGCCCACTACCTCCCCTTAAAGTTTGTCCCAATAATCCTGGTACACCCTGTATATATTCATGACCATAAGTTTTTCAGACTTATGGTCATCTGACTATGATTACTGTAACTCTCAACTCATTGATCTAGAACTAGGGATTTTAGTGCGTAATATTAATACCAAATTTTAGATTTCGATCAATAATTGATGAGGGACAATCGAAGAGCTTCGGAGAGAAGTTATCTGTTTGTAAGTAAACATGGGGACTTAATAATCAATCATGGGTTGCTATGCAAATATGAATACCTGTGATGCCCACTACCTACCCTTAAAGTTTGTCCCAATAATCCTGGTACACCCTGTATATATTCATGACCATAAGTTTTTCAGACTTATGGTCATCTGACTATGATTACTGTAACTCTCAACTCATTGATCTAGAACTAGGGATTTTAGTGCGTAATATTAGCACCAAATTTTAGATTTCGATCAATAATTGATGAGGGACAATGGAAGAGCTTCGGAGAGAAGTTATCTGTTTGTAAGTAAACATGGGGACTTAATAATCAATCATGGGTTGCTATGCAAATATGAATACCTGTGATGCCCACTACCTCCCCTTAAAGTTTGTCCCAATAATCCTGGTACACCCTGTATATATTCATGACCATAAGTTTTTCAGATTTATGGTCATCTGACTATGATTACTGTAACTCTCAACTCATTGATCTAGAACTAGGGATTTTAGTGCGTAATATTAGTACCAAATTTTAGATTTCGATCAATAATTGATGAGGGACAATCGAAGAGCTTCGGAGAGAAGTTATCTGTTTGTAAGTAAACATGGGGACTTAATAATCAATCATGGGTTGCTATGCAAATATGAATACCTGTGATGCCCACTACCTCCCCTTAAAGTTTGTCCCAATAATCCTGGTACACCCTGTATATATTCATGACCATAAGTTTTTCAGACTTATGGTCATCTGACTATGATTACTGTAACTCTCAACTCATTGATCTAGAACTAGGGATTTTAGTCCGTAATATTAGTACCAAATTTTAGATTTCGATCAATAATTGATGAGGGACAATCGAAGAGCTTCGGAGAGAAGTTATCTGTTTGTAAGTAAACATGGGGACTTAATAATCAATCATGGGTTGCTATGCAAATATGAATACCTGTGATGCCCACTACCTCCCCTTAAAGTTTGTCCCAATAATCCTGGTACACCCTGTATATATTCATGACCATAAGTTTTTCAGACTTATGGTCATCTGACTATGATTACTGTAACTCTCAACTCATTGATCTAGAACTAGGGATTTTAGTGCGTAATATTAATACCAAATTTTAGATTTCGATCAATAATTGATGAGGGACAATCGAAGAGCTTCGGAGAGAAGTTATCTGTTTGTAAGTAAACATGGGGACTTAATAATCAATCATGGGTTGCTATGCAAATATGAATACCTGTGATGCCCACTACCTCCCCTTAAAGTTTGTCCCAATAATCCTGGTACACCCTGTATATATTCATGACCATAAGTTTTTCAGACTTATGGTCATCTGACTATGATTACTGTAACTCTCAACTCATTGATCTAGAACTAGGGATTTTAGTGCGTAATATTAGTACCAAATTTTAGATTTCGATCAATAATTGATGAGGGACAATCGAAGAGCTTCGGAGAGAAGTTATCTGTTTGTAAGTAAACATGGGGACTTAATAATCAATCATGGGTTGCTATGCAAATATGAATACCTGTGATGCCCACTACCTCCCCTTAAAGTTTGTCCCAATAATCCTGGTACACCCTGTATATATTCATGACCATAAGTTTTTCAGACTTATGGTCATCTGACTATGATTACTGTAACTCTCAACTCATTGATCTAAAACTAGGGATTTTAGTGCGTAACATTAATACCAAATTTTAGATTTCGATCAATATTTGATGAGGGACAATCGAAGAGCTTCGGAGAGAAGTTATCTGTTTGTAAGTAAACATGGGGACTTAATAATCAATCATGGGTTGCTATGCAAATATGAATACCTGTGATGCCCACTACCTCCCCTTAAGGTTTGTCCCAATAATCCTGGTACACCCTGTATATATTCATGACCATAAGTTTTTCAGACTTATGGTCATCTGACTATGATTACTGTAACTCTCAACTCATTGATCTAAAACTAGGGATTTTAGTGCGTAACATTAATACCAAATTTTAGATTTCGATCAATATTTGATGAGGGACAATCGAAGAGCTTCGGAGAGAAGTTATCTGTTTGTAAGTAAACATGGGAACTTAATAATTCTAAAACGAAGAGATAATCATAGAGGAAATTTGATATACAGATTTATCATCAGAAATTTGAATGTGTAATATATTTTTGAACAAACTAGTAAATAACCCTTTGTATGCATATTCGCCTTTATACAAACGTGATAAATAAAAAATAAAATTATTTAGGTAATCTAGTATGATCTATGATTTTACTATAATCTAGTATGATCTATGATTTTACTATAATCTAGTATGATCTATGATTTTACTATAATCTAGTATGATCTATGATTTTACTATAATCTAGTATGATCTATGACCTTACTACAATCTAGTATGATCAATGATCAAAATCAAGTTCTGTCAAGTTCTGAATCCTTGTCAAGTTCTGAATCCAATTAGTGGTTAGGAAGATGTCCAAACTACATACTCAGTTGCTTTTTTTTCTCAATATCTTAAGAAGCAGTAAGCGTATTATACTGCATTACACTAGAACCGGAAGTCGAGAAGGGATACCTATGCATGCAGACATACATGAATTTCTAAGGTTTGCCGCTTTTTCAATAGAAAAGGGTTAGAATTGCTAAATATACAAGAAAGTCGAGGGGTGGGGGTGGGGTCAGAATTCTCACTAGTTTGCGATTGGAATGTTGATAAAACGTTGTCATTAGAATTTGGTATCTGCGTTGAAGCTTGCTTAAGCTGGTAAGATGTAGATGTTAGAAGAAAATTTATACTCAAATGCCATTTTCATTTTCTCCTTGTGTTTTAGTTTCAACAGGCTCATTCTCATGTAGTAGTCTTAATATAAATAAAAGTCATTGTGTTTATGTATGTATGCTCCATATTTCCTCTTAAATGAATGGGCGGATTTCAGCCAAACTTTACGCACTTATTCTTTAGGGCAAGAGAAAGAATACGAACACCATTTCAAAGAAAAAAAAGTTAATTCATAATTTACTGAGTAATTATTTAACTGAAATTTATTTCCTTTTTTAAGTAACTTTTATGCAAATTACTTTGCATAAAATAATTGAATATCATTTTCAAATTCAAACTTTTCAATTCAATTTTATATTTTTAGTGACATTAAGTTTTTCTATGTTATTTTTCTTGAATTATTATTAATTCTTTCAAAATTGAAGGACAATTTAGCAGTAAAAATCTGATTCATTCTACCACTATTAAAAAAAATTGATACATCATATCTTTGGGAAATTTATTTTGCCTGATAAAGATACTGATCAAGGCTCAAAGGCAGATAACGCAAGACGTGCGTTGTAATAAAATAATCCATGTTTCATAATAATTTATACAAAAGTATTTGTGCTAAAATTATTATACATAAAAGTACTTTATTTCCTTGAAATGCCAGGTATATTAGGTCTTAATTCCTAAAATAGTTCATTAATCTAATTTCATGAAAAAAGTTGATTCCTTTATTAGCATCCTCATTTGTTTTTAGTTATTTAAGAATTATCTACATTCCTTATTATTTATATAAATTAATAATTGTATTTTAAAAAATTGTGCCTTAAACATGAATATTAGAGAAATGGAAATATCATTCGTCTATAATATATAGAAAATTAAAGGGTTCATGCTTTTTATTATTTAAAAATATTAGTTTAGATACAATTAATATTAAAATATATTTATATATAACTGACTCTTTTAATAAAACAGATAAAAATAGTTTCATTAATGTACAATATTCTTTCCGTTTTAAGTATGTATTATTAATACCATAAATCCAGGAATTTCTAAAATTAAGTGTTCCTTTCCTGCTAGAATTGCTTTTATTTTTCAATCAACGACAACTATAAAACACTAATCCATTGTTTTCAATATATATTTAAAAAAAGGAGCAAATAAAAACGCACTCGAAAAAAACGCGGTAGTTTATTTGATTTACTTCAAGAAAGGAAATTAGCAATGGAAACAATTAATTTGAGTGGTTGAGGGAAAGTATTTTTTAGATGTTCACTTAAAGTTAAAAAAAAAAGGCGCAATAAAATGTTTCTTTTGGACAGAGAACACTTAAACATAATTTTAATCTTTTAATACACTGTAGGTAGAGAGGTTAAAAAAATCGAAATTATTCTTTTATTTAAAGAACTAAAATCTAATTATTTTTAGCTAGTAATTAGAAAACATTTATGGCTTTTGTTTTGAAGTTTCGTTGATTTTGAGTACCAACTCAACTATAATCATTGACATGTTTCTTTTAAGACAAATAAAATCAAAATAGTTTTTAAATGCTTTGTTTTTAATTATTCAAGGAGAAATATGAAAGATAGCGCATCGTGTTGTTCTTATACTATGAAACATAAAAATAGTTGAAAGTTCCTCTATTTTCTTCTGAAAAAATCTCATTAAAAATATGAATACCGTATGAAGGATATTTTTGAAATTTTATGTTTAGTCTTTCCTGGAAACAAGGCTTCTTTGTTTTCATTCTAAAGAATAAAATATATTATTTTTAAATATACCTTTTTAGTTATTTTGCTATCAAATATTAAGAAAAAAAATTAATTCTTAGATTTTTTATTTACTTACATATTTTGCTCATAACATAATAATAATTATAATTGAAAAAGTATTGGTTCATAGAAATTAACTATCATGTTTTAAATAATCTCTAATTTTATTTTAATTTTGTTTCGAATTTTATGAGCTTGGTATTTGTTTTCATTAATTACTTTATTCATCATGAGCATGATATTTGTTTTCATTAATTACTTTACTCATCATGTATTTTGTATTACCTTTTAGAATTACAGACACCATTTGAATTCCTGAAATTTTGCTTGAATGAAAATTCATAGATATTACTCATAGAAAAAAAAATAACATAGAATAATAAATAATAATTAATTTTTAAAAAAATATTTATAAAATAAGAATTATTATTGGTTTAATTATGAATAATTGATTTTATTTTAACAATTTTGGTTTAATTTAACAATTGACTTTTCTCAATAGTTACAAAATAACTGAACAAGGATAGAATTCGAGCATCTGAAGCGTTGTGGTTCCTATCTAATTTATGACTCTCAAATAAGGAAATTTACTTTGGGAATTCAATTTTTGACTATTCTTCAGATAAACTTATTTTTTGACAAAAATTTTTTTATTCCCATTCTTTGGTGCTCTTACAGATATTTTATCCCTATCCGTTTCCATATAAGCTTAGAAGATTCCATTCCGTTTTGGTTGTTGGATCTCGCCGCCCTGATGGTTACAAAAATGGTTGTTAGTTTTGACATGTAAAAATAAATAATAATTCTACTAAATTCGATTTTGAACAATATTCTGGCGCAATATGTCCAAAAAATAATTTTTATGCAATATAAAAAAAAAAAAAAATCTAAATCAGCCTTCCAGCCATCACACATCGACATGTTAGGCGTGTTCTTCTTAAGTATAATTTACCATTCTTACTTTACTTTCGCCACAGAATACCCCCCAACTTGGAATCTCTAGAATTCCCTGTCGGTTGAAAGGATATACGTGAGAATTAATTTACCATATTGGATATGCAACTAAATTTTCAATGCAACATTTATATATTTGTATTTAGAATTTCTTGGAGGAATTATTTTTATTGTAAAGAAATGCCCACATTATGGAATGATATAGAAACTATAATTTTTACAGATTTTTTCATAGATTTTCAGTCATAAATATTTAATAAGTGTTGTGGAACATTGAAATATAATAGAGTAATTTTGAATAAGCTTATTAAAGTATTCGTTTTTCCCTTGTCCTTGTTTGATATATTCACAGAACTTTTACTAGGAAGCATTAATTATTCTTACCAAAAGTAGCTGCATTTAATCATAGCGTGGAATACATCACCCTTAACATATACGTTTTTTTTTTCTTTTTCATCAAAGAGTCTTCTTATTAAAGGAAAAACTCCGTATTACGCCAAGAAGTTATTGCAGTCTCCGTCCAGATTCCGAAAGCGAAAAAGACGAAGTTTTATGCTTTATAATAAGAAAAAGCGGATGAATTCGTGACCATAAGCGATTCTTCAAACCATTTGGGAAATTTTGGATGGTACTCCAAAGTTCTAACATTATATCTCACTTTTTATGCGCACGTAAAGTTGAAAAAATTTCTAACAAAATAAATCACAGTGAAGCACTTGAGACGTAAAATACAGATGGAAGAATAGTATGTAGCAATAAATCAGAAGAGAGCTATCGGGAATTTCAAGTGCAAGGAATAAGCATATAATAAAAATATAGAATAAAATTTCACTCGCTTTTTAAAGTTACTTTATATTATATGCTTTAATGATATCGAATAAAAAGAAAAGTAACATAGTCTCTTTTTCGATTTTTGAAAATATTATATATTTATTAACAGAACAATGGACTTTGAAATAAGCAAAAATAGACGAAAACGTGCAATTTTATTTTTATGGTTACCAAAATATATTTTTATATCCAACTAAAATAGTGTTATAAAATGTGTTAATGTAAATAAAGTAAATATTTGAGGGGTTAAGAGGAAAAAAAACGCATCCTAATGACGTTTCTCAAAAAAATATTGTAATTAGATTTAAGTATTTAAAATGTTCCAGGTGTCTTAATTTTTGAAAAAAAATGAAATTGTTTATAAAGATTTCGGTCAAATATTAAAAAAAAAAAATAGGTTATACATTTTATGTTTCCGGTTTTTTAGATAATTAAAAGACAATTTTAATTCAGAAAAACATAAAATTCTTATGAAATTTCAGTAAGTGTGTTTTAAAAATATTTCTAAAAAATTATTTAATTGCAAAAAATCATAGATAGTTTTGTTCCAAATAAGTTTACATCGGGTAATTGGGGAAAAAAACTAATAGCACAAATTAAAAATTAAATCATCTGAAATATTTTGAATTTTTTTTTAAATTATACATTTTTTAAAAATATATTTCGTTTTAAAATGTTTTTTTTAAAATTTGACGCATTTATATTTTAATATATGTGCATAAAAATTTCATAACCCTAAGTGAATAATTTGCAAAAGTGTCTCATAATGTCCACCGCCCCTTTAGGGGCTACCAGTTTTTTATTGCTGCTGGTTGAGTTTCTTTTCAATATTTTTTTTATAAATAATTTGATTTCTATGTTTTTTTCAGAAAATACTTTTAAGCATCAATTATGACTGATATAAGAACCTTGTTTTTTTAATAGCCCTACACATGTTTTGTTTATTGTGTGAATGATTTTTCATGATAAAGTCAATATCCATAATGTCATTAAAGTTTTTGAGGAACTTATTATAAAACGCCGTGTTCTTCTATAACTTCTCTAACTTATTCCAACTTGTGAAAAATATAAAGCTAAAAATCGTTTTCTTCAGATTTCAACAATAGAAAAAAAATCGTACTATTAAACATTTTATTAAATAAGGAAAACGATTTTAATCTCTTTGTAACATTGGAAATTTTGTTTGATTTTTTAAAAGAAAAGGAAATTATTTTTTTTATAAATATAATATTTCCCATTTTACAGTGGTGTAAAAATCAGGTTTATTCATAAAGAAATAGTAGATTTAATATATTTATTTTTAATGAATGGCAATAAATAGCGATACATACAATACGTTATTGGATAGAAGAAAGCTGAAAGTTTTACCTTAAGCATTCAACATGAGTTTCATTTGTTATGCAACAAATGAAACTCAAAAGTTGGAAGTCTATTTCTTAATTTGAATATAAAATAGATGTTCATTGCTTGTAAATTTACCTTTATAACTATTAGAGCTTGCAGATCTTGAAAAGCAGCAAACGTAGGTGGTACATGTACCCTATGTTTTTAAATATTCCTATCAATAAAACTCGCAAGAGAAGAGATACGATTATCTTGGAACTACTTAACAAAATCATTCTATCTTTTGATTTATCGTCTAATTGGTTTCGATTATGTTTTTACTATGTAAATAAAAGTATATTTATAAGATTTACAACTCATTTTAATATTTGAAATTAAAAATATGGCTGTAAAACTGTTTTATTAGAGAATATATAAAACAGCGAACAGAGAAATAATAAGCGAACATCATATTTTCGCTTTACTATTTGTAAAAATTAAAGGAACAAATTAAATTTAAAGAGATATTTCTATTCTTGGAAACCCAATGAGAAATTTGATAGCGTGGGTTGCACAAAATTATTTTATTTTCCGATTCTAATTAAGATTGTTTTAGATTGTTAAAGTAAACATTTTTCAGTGCAATTATTTTTATCATTGAGAAAAAATTAATGTCATTATACAAGTAACATTCACCTTTTACTGTTTGCAATGGCTTCCCAGCTGGACAAGCGTTTTCAAGAAGAAAAAAAAATGTCTGAAACTCTATGTTTTGTCTTAATAGTCTTAATCTGTTCCGTGCCAAAACTTTAAACATTAAAGGGATGCTTATTAATTTTAAACTTCGTGCGTCGAAATTTTCTCTCCAAATTTTAGCATTCTCTTGAAAACAATCATTGTACCTAAGATGTATTGGACCTCTGAAACACCTGACAATTACCCATCCACTTAAATTTATAAGGTCTCCAGAGATTATTTCCGGAAAAATATGATGATTTATTACACCTAATTTCTATCTGAACATTACTACATATTTATTTTTCCATACATACAAAAGAAAATCATATAAATATATGGACAAGTATAATGAGTAGCCTAATTTTTCACTGGAGTGATTTATTCCTATGAGAGTCCCTCATGAAACGTTAAAGACAGCCTTTCATCATTGCGTAACAAGGAACCAATATCCCTATCTCCTTATTTCACGCTGCTTTGACAGCATCTAATTGGTGAAGCGGGCGTAAAAGGTAAAGAGTTTGCAAGGAGCCCGCCTCTTCTAATCTTCGACAGGATGGCCTCATTAAGGGGTTGCCCGGTCCGTTAAACACTTGATGAGGATGGTAAAATGAATGCCCTTGTGTCCTCCTTGCGGTTCGAGCACCACAATGATAAGGAAAGACATACGATCGACTAGAAGTAACTAATATCTTCAACGGAGAATATTTTTACTCTAATAATGGAGCCAAGGGGAGAGGGTTGTTATGGCGGGTAGTTAATGGGATATATAGCCTGCACTCACGTCGTAAATTTTCTTAAAAACCACCTTATCTGAGGGTGGAGATTAAAAATCTTGAACGGGTGGATGTTAAAGTGGGAGAGAGTAGGATAGTTATTAAATGTTTTATTTTGTTTTTTACCCAGAATTTATCTTGATAAATTCTGGGGAGAGAAACTTATTGATGAAAATCGGTTGCTGGGGCAGATTAATAAAACGCGGCACATTGTGTTCCTATTCTTGGAGAAGGAAGAAAACGTTTAACGTTTTTATGGGCTCGTTTCCATAAGAACTGGTCGTTACGGCAATTAGTTTTATATTTGGGAAGAAGATAATAATTACAAAGTAAATGTTTCGAGATATGGAATGAAGGGAATGAAAAAATAAAAGTTTTCAATACAAATGATAAAAAAAACAACAAAAAACACCTCTAATTTTTTTCCCTCAATATTTTAAGGATAAAATATTCCTCTTTTTTAAATCGGGGTGATGTTTTCATCTTCTTTTTCTTTTAAATGAAGATTTCAAAGTTTAATTTTAAAGAAGATATCAATTTTTTTTCCAAAGTTAATCTAAATGGAATATACGGATCGGTCATATGGCTGCAGTTAAGTATGTATCTAAGTAAATGTCAAAAATATTTTGGATTTCATATCTATGGTAGTTAACAGCATTATTTTTAGACATTAAAATATGTCTAAAAATTCAATCTTTGATATAAGGATTTGGAAAGCTCTAATATGACTAGTATTATAATCACGAAATGCATGAAAACGCCGGTAACTCTAAATTTAGAAAACAGCAACAATTGTTGGAAAATCCTAGTTTAATAACATTGCTAATACTTTATTAATTTAGTTTTTTAAATGACATCAGATCCTAGCCGAAACCAAAGATTGACCTTAGATAACCTATTCTTGAAACTGTGCATAAATGTGGTTTTAATTTAATGCTAAATATAGGCTCAGGAAATAATATATAATGTGTCGAAATATGTCTTTTATGTTTTGCATCTAATGGCGTCGATATTATATGATCTTAAAAATTCCTTGAAAAATAGAGATATGTATAAGAGATTTAGTGGATGTGTATAATTACTTGTATTCGGACATTTTTGTTTAGTTTGATGCGTGAAAAGAAAAGAATAATATTTTTCTTTAGTTTTCACTGGTAAAAATAAAGAAAAGTATCATAATATCAAGTTGTCTCCTTTAAAATTTGTAACGAACGTGGTGAGAGATATGAATTTTTAATGTTTGATGTCTAATTTATAACTAAATCGCGAAACAAATTTCTTGTATCATTCATACAAAAGTAGGCCATTGCGTACCCAAGACCATTAACAAAATGATGAATTCGTAATCTTTTATCCTTTTGATTTTTTTTCTTGTTCTGAATCTGGGATTTTTTTTGGTGGGGGTGGGGTGGGGGTGGGGGGTTGTAGGTCTGAAATTACTGTATTATGAAAAAAATTGAAATGAATGTATACATGGATGGTTTTCTTATCATTCTTAAAGATCATTAAACAAAATATTTGTAAGAATCCTTGAATTACATTTGATACAGAATATGAATCAAAAGATAAAGGAATTATGGGATAATTTCATAATTTTTTCTGATTTTAAAGTAAATTTTTAAGTGATTCTAATTGTCTGAATTTGTGCTGCCTTAACATTTTTAGCATTTTGGAATTTTAATGCATTTTCAATTTTTGAAGAAAAAAAAAAAATTCTGATTCTCCGTTGATTATCTCACATCCTCAGAAACAAAATCTTTTTCAAATATTTATAGAATTTTTTTAAGCGCTAAAATTTTTAGTGTTGATTGTAAATGATATAAAATATTTTCGCAAATTCTTATGAATGCATCGTATGATCTGAAGTAGAATATATTTATTTTGTTGCTTTAATATTAACTTATTTAAAGCAATTCAGTTTTAAAATTCTTATACTGCTTGACGGTTTATTTTATACTTTGTAGTATACAAAGCGTACAGAGAGGAATTCGTGTAATTTCCAAAAAGAATCGGAATCGTGGTTTTGAGGAATATTTCAGACCTTGGTGAACGAAAAATATATTTTTGGAATTATGTTTATTTATGAACTCAAAAATACTTGAACTAGAGTGATGAAGTTTAGAATTTACTTCTAGTACTAAATTTGGACGAACGCCATTCAAAGAAAGTCTTTCTATTCGGGTATCTAAGTTCATCCGAGTACAAGATAATTACAAAGAATTAAATAGATAAAATTTGGTGCCTATGTTTAGCATCAAAACGGTAGATCCGCATTAAAATTTTAATCAAATTTCGCATATATATAAATGCAATAGCTTGAAAAAAAATTAAATACATGAAATATGCGTAATTTTGTGACTACATTAATAGTTCTATGCAGGATTTTAGAATCAATACGCCTAAAAAGTTTGTTCAAAATATGTATTCGATTTTATAAGTCATAAATATTGTATGTTAATTGCATTTTTATATATTGGCAATTATTGGGAAGCTATTGCTATATTAATCATCGGCATATTATTGGCAATTAACGTAATTAATCCCCAAAAATCTGCCAAAGACCGCACTACAGATTCAATAAAAACTCTAAATGTATGCCAGGCATTGATCCTACCAAAACCTTTGTTCGTTAATGTCTTTTAATTATTATTCAAGTGCAGCTGTTTGTTTTCTTACTATGTGCTGAGCACTTAACTATCATGTATGCCATTCTGAAAACAAAAATATTAACATTCCTGGTTTTCATGATTTTGAGCAAGATCCACATGTTTTATAAGAGAAGAGAAATGTTACATACTTATTAGAAATTATTCAAGAAAATTTAAGGCAGATGACACACACCCTTCCAGCTAGTTTTTTGACTTGTTCAATTATATATTCTATACTTGCTTCATGGTGAGTTAATAAAATAACTCGGAAAACTAGTACTCTAAAACTGTTACAAAATTTAAATTCTCTTTCTAAAAAATACAGAAGTGAAACATCCCTTTCGCCATTAGCTATGAAGGAAAAAACTGAAATTTAAATCTCCCACATGTTTTACGACAAACGTCAAATATGAAAACACCTTTTCCTTTATTGCCATGGTTTTTTCCTGTATAATAGATATTGTGAAAATTAGATATCTAAAAAATGAACTATTTTGACAGAAAGAAAACATAAAGCCGTTCTCCAGATCAATACAAAAGAGAGTGTTTACACTCCGAATTCCCAGAGAGACAGCGGAGATTAAATGAACGTAAATCTTGATGCTCGATGGGTTAGAAGCGGGAAAGAGTAAGTACCTTAGGACTATTTGTGCAGCAAATTAAGACAAAATAAATGGTGCGAACGAAAGAGGTACATATTTTTTTTATCTTGTTCAAACAGTGCTATATTTTTTCTCCACATTTTTTTAAGACTAATAAAGTTGATTTCTCTAGCTCAGCAGTATGTGTAGAAGTATAAAAGCAGAATAAAAAAAATTACGAATATTAGCTTTCAAAATCTACCTCGTCATAAAATATCGAATATAGTGAAATGCATAAAAAAATCTTTCTTTTAAGATATTTGAAGTTTTTGTGTTAAAGCAATGCATTTTGGGTTTATTTTATTTGAATAAAAATGAATAATTTCTTTCTGAATGAAGAATGAGATATCAAAAAGAAAAAAGAAGGAACTTTATGGGGATTATTAATTATCTGATGGCTTCAAAATTATATATTACGCAATTTTATTAAACCGACAAATGTAAGATTGCGAATTAATATGAAAAAAAATTAAATAAACATAATGGAATCAATTCACTGAATATATATATTATAATAATGTATTTGTAAAAAATATAAAGCTTGAGAATACGAAGTGAAAAGGAAAAATATTATTACATTTTTCTAAAAGAAGTTTTTCCTAAAATATCATCAATAATAAATATTAGCCGATTTTGCAATTACCGTGTTCACGGGAGATATTGGCTCTATTTAATTTCAGTTAAAACTTTTAGATACAACTTCATGATTCTGTCAGATTATTAAACATTAAAGCCGTGTTATTTTAATTTTCTGCATCTGTTCATAGTATATATGAACTTTTTAAATGGAAATCAGATTTGTAATATTATAGCGATGTATCAAATGTAAATATGTGATTCATTGTCTTCTTTCTTGATATTGTAACTTTAACTCTTTTTGTCTTGTTAACTACATATATGAAATAGAATCCTTCCAGTTTCAAACACTGGAAAAAAACCGTGCTATAAAATATTTGTTCTCCCTCCCCCCCCAAAAAAAAAAACCGATAAACCGGTTTGTATTTCAGGACAACAGTGTAACATATTGTTGGATATAAGGCAAAAAAAAAAAAAAAAAAAAAAAAAAAAAAAGCCCCCCCCCAAAAAAAATCAACTTTTTAAAATTTTTATATTATTAAAGAGATAATGTTTTAAAATTTGAGACGGTGTAAAATTCATTATTATACGGAATTGTCAGAAGTTATTGTAAGAAGCATTGAAATTTCTTTTAATCTTTAACCTTCTGGCTGCGCAATTCTTGCAAATAAGTTCAGATATTTTTCATAGAATGTGAACTGATAGTATATGTTACACGATAGTAATATTATATAAACAAAATCTGCAATCGTAAAAATAAACACTGTACACTGCAAAAAATGCGGGATGCAACAGAAAATAGATTAATTACTAAACCTCGAAAAATCGCGGGATGCGGAGCTGGAGGGATAATTAAAATTCGAATTAAAATTTCAAAAACGTGGCACTACGTGCACAATCCCACGAAATTATGTATGTGCCAAATTTAGTATTTCTAATTGGATAATCAGACTGACTCGTAAACAACGAGGCCACACACACGCGCGCACGCACCCACACATACGCACGCACGCACACACACACACACACGCATACACACACTTTCCTATATTATTTCTACAGATTAATAATTATTTTAATATTTAGATTAATTGAATCTATGATAAATTTTCTTTATTCAATATCTGAAATTTAATAATAAGTTCAGATAATTTCATTACAAAACACTAATATTTTTGTAAATATGTGTAAATTTAAGAAAATCCAATAACAGAAAAAGTTAGACGCTAACTACGATAAAAAAAAAGTTAAGCATCGTAATAATGCACATAATTAAATTTGTTATTTTTTAAATGAAAGAATGGAAGAAAATTCATTAGATGTGAGATTGAATTATTTATCTTTCAATGAATTCGCTGTATAGGACTTTAATTTTTTTAAAAACTGAAATTCGTAATATTAACACTAAAGATTCAAAAAAACTGATGCAGAAACTCCTGAGTGTTTATTCAAATAGATTTATAGTATATTTATCTTTTAAAAGTTTATCTATACATTTTTCGTAATTTCAATTTTTATTATCATTTTATATTTTTATTATTAAACATAGGTGCACTTATATGATTTTTTTAGTATAAAATTTAAAGCAAAACTATTTGATTAATTTTATCACAATTAAAGATGCTTCAATTCTTTCATACTAACTAAACCAATATTCATTAGCAGTTTGAAAAAAATCTAATCTGGTCATAAAACTTTACTTATAAAAACATAGGATTTTCAAAATAAAACAATTCATAACAAAAATAAAATTAATGTGTACTATTATGCTAAATAAACAGGAGTAAAAATTTATAAAATATAGAATGTAACATATGCATAGTTATCAAAATTAATATCAAACTGAGCTTTATATTATTTTTTTTATCCACTGTACCATATAAATAAATTTTTTTCACCAAATATTAGCATTTTCTTTTAAATCATCTTTAAAGCATCAGCTTTCTATCAATAGATATTTACTATTCCCGTCTGGATATACTTAATGTGTACAATTGTTATAAAGATACATATAAAAAAAGGATATATAAAAGATATAAACTTCTGCATTCTTCATATTTTTAATCAATATATTTAATTTTCTTATTTCCATCACTAAACTATGTTCATTTTTATTTAACATTTAAAGAAATTTTTAGAAGTCATATTTACAATTAGTACAAAATTAAATAAAAATGAGTGTAAGATATTCATAAAAGATTTCAGAAACAAAGAGGATAATCTCTATTAATTAAATTTTGAAATTACTTTTTAACGAATTTTAAGTAACGAAAGCAGAAATGAATACTTTATATATTAATTTGTATGTTCTAATAAAAATAATAATCAAAATAAGAATGATTTAGAGTGACAAATTTTCTTTTAAAAAGAGACATGTTTCTATAATTTAAATTAAGATTATTTGTTTACCATATATGTTTACTAAAACTCCTCGCAAAACAACAATTGTATTATGTTGGAATAATTTGAATTGTATCATATTAGAATAAATCAAGTGGTTAATGAGAGAAGAATGAGGATGCGAAACAACCACATATTTTAAATGACAGTGTGTGCATTATTGTGCTCAAACTTTACAGATGAAAAAATATACAGAAATGTAGTTTTATCGATCAAATTTAGCGTAAGTTTTGAATCTTTTTGTAAAGGTCAAAGAAATTATCACTATTAACTTGTGACAAAAATAAATTACCAATCAAAACGATGGAATACATGCAAGGAACCTGTCACCAAAGAAGTGTATATTTCCTTCTGTTAAAAATATTCTAGCCATATTGGAGTACTCTTATAAAAAGATTAGATTTTTGAGGAAATGATAAAATCACACGATTACAATAATATACACCAAATTAATGCTGAAAGAAAAACCAATTCTCAATCTTTTTCCACATGTGTGTGCTCAAGAGCTGAGGAAAAATTTTACTATAAAGGCTAATTATAGAAAAGAAAAGCAATTTCTTGAAATAAGGCTGCATTTCTTTTCTTTGTTTCTTCACAATAAGTGTGGATGCTTAGGATAAGGTTCGGTTTATGGACAAGATGGTTTCAAATACGAAACCATTTTTGTCTTATTCATGTCATGTATAAATGATTAATATACTGTAAATCTGACATGGAAGATAAAATAATCTTCCAATTATGTGATGAAGGAATCTCCCCAATAATTTACCATATCAGGTTTATAATTATAGGGCAGACGACCTTGCGTTGTTTAGCGGAATGCTTAACTGCATATTTGAATTAATTGCTAATAAACATTTGTTTTCTTGGTCTTATATTAAACACACACACACACATTTTTATTTAATGCAGTCTGTAATGTTTTTGCCAATCGCTGGCATCCTGACATAAGGGCAGCGCGTGTTCCCTGTGATTTGGGCGTCCCGTTTCGGACATGGTTGTTCTTTTTCTGTGTTTTATCTGTGAGGTGTGTGAATGTGCCCGTCTGTAAAAAGGGGTCGTATAAGCGAATGTGACGAATGAAATAGCTAATCCGTACTCTTGGCTCTAGTTGGTGCTACTAAAAAAACAAGAGACCCTTACTTAAATTGCTGACAGATCTGTCAGCGGGCTTGTAACGTGCCATAAGTAGCAACAACAACATGTTTTTGATTATAGTAACCTGTTGGTAAGATTTAGGTCTCGCTACCTGAGTATTGTAGGCTCGAATCATGACTTTCATGAAGCTTCCATGTCAGCTTATTTTTCAGATAACTTATACTTTTAAAAATGATATTCTTATATATGCAGGCATTGGTTTTTATTATGACACAGAGTTTTATATAGTTTTGTATCGCAATAATCATAGAAATCATAATATAATATTTCGGATTATTATTCTTTGATGTGAAATAGCTTTTTAAGGAATTATCAAACAATTTGCTGTATTTTAATTACGGTGTGTTATTAGCTTTTCAGAAATCAGACATCAAAACTCACTATTATTTACTTGCAAAATTGTTTAAATTGCAAAAGAAAAAATTCATGCTTAATTTATGCAATCACTTAATATATTTCGTTTAAAATTAGTTTGCTTTATTTGAAATGAATGAGTTAAGAAGTTACTGGCAAAAAATTCTCTCATTCGAAAATCCTAATTACGATTCCATTTTACATTTTTAACAAACGCATTTCGATCACCAGCATACGTTAATCGTTCATTATACTTGTAAATATTTTAAGTTCCGGAAATAAATTTAGTTTTTTCATCAACCTATTGTATTTATCGAAAAATTACTTTATTTTTAATTTAATATAATTATAAGTGAAAAAGAAATTTATCATCATTTTTGAATGCTTGTATTAAACAAGATAAAAAGATGGGAAATAAAAATTTATCGAATATCACGACATAATTATAAAAAATACTTCGTAATTTATCTTTAAAGTTTAATGCTGTTAAAAATTTAATTGCTTTTAGTGATGCTAAAAGCAATTTTAGAATCAAAAGATTTCTAATTAACAAACTTGCATCATTTAAAAAGTAGAAATGAGTAAGTTATCAATTAGCGGGAATCATTAGAAAAAAAAGTATTTTGATTTTAAAGGAAAATTACACAATTGTAAATGTCCATTAATTATTTAAAGCGAAAGTATGAAATTTCATTGATTTTAGTTAATATTTGTTTGGGAAGAAAAATAATATTTTCTTTTCAATGATATTGAGGTAAATTTCAATAATTTCAAAACTTAATTTCATTTTATATATGAATTTGAACGTAATTCACCTTATATGAACTGTTGATTCATTTAGTAACTTTGTTTTACTTGAGAAAAAATGGAATAGTTTGTAATTTTAAAAATATATAGGCATTGATAACTTTCATAGAGTTTTTATTAAGGTATTAATACGTTTTAATGAAATTTTACATATTGAAAGTGCCTTCTTTGAATGTCATTAATTTTTTTGTTGAATATATTATCAATGCATGTTATTAAGCTACTATTTTTTATTTCTTTATCAAACTGATACGACTGTATACAGTATGAAGAAATCACAATTGTGGAAAAAAGTAATGAAAAATTATATTTATGAAATTGGCATATTTATTGTGAAGATTAAGTACGTCTCACGAAATGAAATGAATGGGAAATGCATTGCGATCAATATTTATTTAAATAATCAAGTAAATATTTGTATAACATAAAATATATGGATACAAAAGTTGCAAACTCTGTATGAGAGTATACTGTACTCACATATTGTGAGAGTTAATAATGATGTGTTTTGATAACACGTAGCACAATTGTTTGAAAATTGGATTAAAGAGTTAATAAAACTATAAAAAAATACCATGAAATCATTTGAAAAATATATAATTTATGAAATAAAAAATTATGAGATTTAAATTTCTTAAGAATTTAATAATAAATAAAATATATTTATATATTGTCAATAGAAAAAGCATGGAAGCAAAAGTTGCAAATCTGCACACATTGTGAGAATTAACAATTATATTTTTTGATAAAACTTTGGAAAATTGTTTAAAAATGTTAAATAATCAGAATCACTATAAAAAATATCATGAAATCATTTGGAAAATACATAACTCACAAAATAGGAAATATGAGATTTAAATTTCTTAAGAGTGTAATAATAATTTAAATATAATAATATATGAAAACAAAATGAATAATTGAATATTGATGTTCATGATTTTAGATAAATGTAAGATATGTAAGTGTATTAATTAACAAGGAATGTATTTTTTATCATAGGAGATTATTTGGATGATACTGCTGAAATATTAAAAAAGAATTTCATATAAAATTTTTGAATGAAGAAACATTAGCTTTTAAAATTTTATATAGTTTAAATGCACTCTTAGTAAAACAAACTGAAATACTTCATTATATTGTAAATATCATTTCTTTCTGAGGAAAAAAGGGAATAAAAAGCCAACAACTTCGACTTTTCAAAAAGTACTCGATAAATACAGAATAAAGTGAAAAAATTTTAAAAGAGCTATTATTTCGTCAAGAAATTTAAAATACTTTTATCCACAATTTTTCTAAAATTTTATTTTACATTTTAAATCCTGAATGAAACTTTAAGTTAATTATTTCCCTAGTCAACGTATTAATGTAGTGCTTCAATAATCTCTTTTGAAATTTTGAATTTTATTCTAACAGACACCGGAATGTTCGGAACAAAAGCAATATTAAATTACTCCTGCTAGAAAGACGAATGACGTAAGAGCCCCCAAGGCAGCTTGAATCTGTTTTCCTCACATGAATAAAAATATAATTGGAATTTTCTATATTTAAGAAGGTAATAAGTATTTTAGAAAATTCTTAGATACCTCTCTTTTTCCAAAAAATATAATTTAAAAAACTTTTTGTGCTCTTTGTTGTGAATTATGTTCGATGTAATGTCAGAGAAATATCTAGGAAATAATACAATAAGAAAGGTACTTCCTTAGATTTATAATGGAAAATATTGAGTATATATGAGAATAATTTATTTGTAAGTATTTCTTACTTTCTTGTGTACGATGTAATCAAAAAGAAAGTGGCCCATTCGCCAAAAAATTGAAACGTGAGTCTTTGACGAATCTCCACATTTCATACCTCTCCAGGTCCGAAAGACTTAATTTTGAATTACGTCTGATTGTCAAGGAACATGATTGGTCAAGAGCTTTCATAATTAGATGCATACAATTTGTTATATGATCTTAACACCAAATTTATAGATTTTTATTAAATTTTGGACGATATCTATTCAGAGGAAAGTAGTATAGCCGGTTGTCTGATGATACTACAATACGAAAAAAATGGTCATTCTTTTGCGTGTATACAAATTCTATATTTGACAAACATAACAACTAAGGTAAATTGATAGTTTTAGAATTGAAATTGTAGATATTTATCAAAATTTTAAATGCATTCAACAGTATAGGCAAACAGATAGTAATTAATAAATAGTTAATCATCTGTTGGCCTCCACTTTCACAATGCTACCACAATAAATCAAAACATAATTATTTAAATTTATGAAATTTGGTATGTCATCTTATGATTTCAATTATAGTTCTGAGTCAAATTTTGATTTCATAAATAAATGTTCAAATAAAAAATAATTCAATTGTTTGGAAAAAAGAAGTTTAAAATACATATTTGGTTATTTCTGGTATTTTTGTACTAAACACATTTGAAGGATTAATCGCGAAAGATAGCGAGTTGTTAGGTTCTTACGTAATTATTGTTCAGTGATTTTATGGCATGATAGTTTGTTATTAACAAACATGTACATATATTAGACAGTATGCTAGAATGTCTTGGGGAAGCCACCTCCTAGTTAAATCATGAGATTAAATTTACAAAAGGAAAGTTAATAAGTTTAATTAAAGAGATAAAATTATTTCAAGTGCATGATGAAATTTATATGTTTTTGTGAAACACAATATTTAAATTTATGTTTTTATTTTTTGACATTCACAAGGCGTGAATAAGGCTAAAAGGATCTAGATTTAAAATTTTCAGATTACAACACACTAGTCTGAATTTATAAGGGA
This sequence comes from Argiope bruennichi, assembly GCF_947563725.1. Classification (NCBI taxonomy): domain Eukaryota; kingdom Metazoa; phylum Arthropoda; class Arachnida; order Araneae; family Araneidae; genus Argiope; species Argiope bruennichi. The sequence goes on along the minus strand of NC_079153.1, from coordinate 55,805,303 downwards.
GTAACTCCCATTATTTGTGGGCGATAGTTTTACACAAAGCTGATTTGTGTGCACTGCGCTGCTGTCGCACTCTGCGTCTTATCGCTTTCAAACTTTATATTTACAATAATTTTTGATCACATCTCATAGTTTTAAATACCAGACATTCAAGGAAAATTAAAAGCTAAATGTGTTCGTTTCAATATAATTTTAAAAACCATTAATACTCCAAGTTTACAAAATTGAATTTTTTTCTTACCATTTCATTATTATCTTTTAAAACTACATTCTTAATATATATATATATATATATATATATATATATATATATATATATATATATATATATATATATATATATATATATATATATATATATAAGGTTTCTTAGTTCAATGAAATTTTAATTTCATGTTAAAACCGAATGATCAGTTTATCTAAGTAGCGTAGTATGCATACTATTTTATAATTATTAATTTTCTGACATTTAACGTTTACAAGATAGATAAAACCTTTATTCACCTTGTCATTGTTAAAGATAATTATTTCTATTTGTTTAATGTTTTAACAAATAAATATGTCATGTATTTCCAAGAAAGAAATGTTTAAAGAGCTTATTATATTATAAGCCGTTTTGTACTTGATACGATATGATGTGCAATACACATGTAAAAAAAACCATATTCTATAGAAAAGTGTGTTTATCATAAAATTTCCAAATTTTTCTTTTATCAAAGGAAGTTCCAACTTGCTATGTAGAAACTTTACTTCAATGAAAGTAATTCAAATAATTTAGGCGCGATAAACAAAAATTTGTAAAATTGCATTGTTAAAATATTTGCTGATGCATTTAAAAATGCATTTTCTTTTCAATGTAACAATCTAATAACAATAAAGTATTAATTTAATTAGACCAATTGCTCTCAAAGGACTTATAACTGTTACTTTTAGATAGATGCAAGTAAATTAGTAAGCGAGAAGTAAAGAACATATAAAATTATTATTAAAACAGTTAATATATTGGTTATCAAGTAATGAAAAAATAAATACTTTTATTTTCAAAATCCTATTGGTATTTAAAACAATGGATCATTTTAAGAAATTTCTTTTGTTCTTTAAGTCATTGCGTTATATTTATTTTTGTTTAAAGTAATATATTCTCTTCCATGATCCTTTACAAATCCTTACTTCCTTACTTCCATGATCCTTTACAAATTAGTATCAACAAATTAAATTCAAGAGTATTTAATTTTAGAATTAATGTTTCAACTTGATGTATATTTTTATAATAGATGGGTTTAAAAAAGAAATTATGGGAAGAGAGACAATAAAAAATGATGTAATTTGAATGAGTTGAATATAAAATATCATTTGTAATGAATAATCATTTTAATAATAATAATAATAATATATCATTATGTATTTAAATACAATATAATTAAAATATCATTTTGTATTTAAATACAGTATAGTTAAAATATAATTTTGTATTTAAATAGAATATAAGTAAGATATGTTTTTGTATTTAAATACAATATAATTAAACCTAAGTAAATTTGTCGAAATTATAAAATTATACATTTTAAAAACTTTTATCTTTCCAATAAATTCTGAAGTTATACAAAAATACTATCTTTTATCTTCCAACAACTGAAGAAAGAAATCATTTTCGTATAAAAAGGTAATTACCTGAACCTTTCTTTTTAAAAGGACCTAATCTAAATAGATGAGCATATTTTGAACGCAGCTTTTGCTGTTTAGCCGCATTCGGTTTTTTAAAAAAGAAAGTATATTAACTAAATGAAATGAGGAGAAAACATTAATGATGTGTTTTTTTTATTATTTTCTTTCGAAACCCTTCTTTTTCATTAATAATCAATAAAAATAATTACTTTGTAAAAGAAAATTTTTACTCTGAAAATAAAAATAATATTTTCAAATTTTTATTTTGATATAATGTAATTTTGGGACACGCAAAAAAATCAATAGCGCTAAGTTTTTTATTTGATGAAGAATTATTTATCATCCTGAAATAAAAATGTATTAATGGACATGAATACTAAATGTTTTATCAATTATGACGTAATGGGATATTTTATGTTATTTAAAATTATATCAATAAATAATTTATTATTTCCTTAACAAATTATTTGGAAAATGTAGAAAGTGAAAAGCAAAATTTTCAAAACAGACGATATCCTTCAAAACATAGATCAAAACTCTCATATTATTATTAGTCTTGATTCGGATTACTGAAAAATTACTGCAATAAATATGAGACAAGGTACAGTACATAAAGAAATAAGATGGAGTAACTTATTGCAAAAATTTGTTAAAATTTATTAAACTGAAAAGTGCAGTATATATGAGAAGTGTCTGGTTCTAATTTTTACACTTTTAACAATAAAGAAATGTTCAGCTTGTAAAAACATGTATATTTATATATAGTTATTAGCACAACACAAAACATTATACTGATATTAAGAGAAAATAAGTATATAAAAAATAATGCTGGAATCTATGGATTGGGATTTAAATTCTGCAAGCAGTAAAAAACCGTAACATTTTCTTTGCAGAGTTTTTTCAAGGAAATAAAAGCACGATTATTTATTTTTATTAGATGAAATTGTAAATAAAAATTTTCTTCTAAAGAAATTTTTAAAAAGCTACCTACTGATGAAGCTTAAAATCATAAAATCTTTAATTAGTGACTGAAATGCCAACAATTCAAAAATAATAAGAAGGCTTTATTTATATATATAAAAAATATTGCTTTATTTGTTAGAGATTGTACTAACTTTTGTTGCTTTTCATAGAGAAATATCTAAAATATTAGTTGAAATAAATAACCAATTCAGCTTCTTTTGTTTTCTGTTTAATAAAGGTAGTAATTTATTAGCAATTAATATATTCAGTCTCAAAAAGGAGAATAGCAAAAAAATATCTTTTCCATATTGTGAGATCTGATGAAGAAAAAAAATGAAAAAATATCTCCATTTTTAAAATCGTTTGAGAATTGCGTATTTTATCAAAATTTCTAATCCGATTTTTTTTTATTTTGATACTTGAAAGAATAATAATAAATTTCAAGATATAATCCTCATAAATTCTAATTTAATTCATTCTATCTTTAGTCAAATAATTTGATTAATCATTATTTGATCAGCCAGGTTTTTAACGAGAGTAAATAAGAAATAAAGCAAATATTTTAATTTTAGAAATATAATTTCAGAAATAGTAAGAAATAAGTATAAAAACTATTTAAATATTTACATACATAAATGAAAGCTGAAAAAGAAAAATGTGTTTTATGGAAAAAGTTTTAGCCTGTTAAACAATTTCTACAATGAGTGATACGAATTCATAAGAAAATAATCGAGTTTTCTTTGAAAAAAAAAACGCTTCTTGTTTATTCAGATGTAATTAACTGCCTCATTCGGAACGTCTAAGAGTTAATAAAATCATTTATTTCATACGCCTGAAGAAATTCTACAGAATTTTCCTTTTTCAAATTACTCTGTTTGGAATGCTTTTCTAAATACATAAAGGAGATAATAAAATCATTTAATGTATTACACTCGTTTTTTTCATAATCTAAATAGTCAATAATTAAATTTTGAATTATCAATGTATCCTACTTTGAAGAAATATTACTACAGAGAATACAATATCTGCATGGATTTTAAAACTGTGACCACTTTTTAAGGTGATTTTTCTTAAATTTGAATAAATTCTTATATTAAAATGTTGGATTGAGAGTTTTTTTTTTGAATAAAATGAAATCGGAATTTTACATTGACTAATACATAATAATAACATAACTATGGCCGGCGCCCTTGCATATTGGTAGCGCATCTTCTCCGTGACCTGGGTGTCCCGGTTTCGAATCTCGGTTCGGGCATGGTTGTTCTTCATCTGTGTTCTATTTGTTAGGTGTGTGAATGTGCCCTGCTGTAAAAAGGGATTGTGCAAGCGAATGTGTGAGTTTCATCTTCATATGAGTTAAAAGTCAGACTTCTGACCTCGAGTGCTCAGGGGTCTTTACCCTCAGAAGCTACTGCACCCCCTTTCCATGGTAACGCGGACGCGATATCATCATTATCATCAACATAACAATAGTTTAAAATGGACCTTCCTGAAGAAGTTACTAGAATTTTATATACAATGTTTCACAAGCTAAAATAGTGATACAAGTTTGTGTTCCTGTTGTAAATTGATCATTTTATTTTATTAGTATTATTTATTGAATTTTATTTAATAACTCCATATTCATAAAATAATTCGAATGGGACATTTTGTTTGTGGGCACTGCAATAAAGTATTAACATGTAAACCTTATCTCACCATACTGGTAATCACAGATTGATTTTTATGCAAATTAATTAAAAAAGTAATAAAAATGCAAAATTTGATTTCTTGAAACAGTTTCTTATATTATAAAGAAGAAACTTCTTTTTCCTAACTAACTTACCTTAAGACATATATCCAAAAATATTTTTATAAGCAAAATCTTCAGATATTTCTTTTCTTAGTAATCTGCATTACTTTTTTTTAATTCTTTCTATGAAATATTTCCCTGAGTATCTTAATAATTATATTATGTATATTATTCATAAGAGATGGCAATTTAACTTCAAAGTACTTTAAAACATTTAAAATCATATTATAGAATATTTTAAACAATTTATTGTGTATTTATTTTGGATCTTAAAGACTTTTTTCATAATCAAAGATTCAAATTATTGTGATATTTTAATAATGTATTTGGAGGAGAATATAAGATTTTTTCTTCCCTTTATGTTATTCTAAATTACCGTTTTCACCAAAATATTAAACACTCTGTTAGCCCTATAAGTACTTACATTATTAAAATAATTAATACGACAGGAAGAAATGATTAGATTTAACAACATATTAACATCCCTTCTCTAATTTCGCGAATCTTTTGCAAGGTACTAAGATAGCCTCAAAATTTTATTATATATTAAATAGAATATAATATCAGAAGAGTTACTGTTAGATGGTCAATGAGTCAATTTAGTAGTTTTTATATGAAAAACCTTTTCGCAAGATATGTAAGTTAGGATATATTTGGTGAAATGAGATGCGTTCTTAAATCTCATACAATCATAAAAAAGAAATAATTAATAATCGACTAATAAAATTAATAAAAAAATGTCCCTAGTTTCCATTCATTTCTGAAGAAATATAAATTGAAGAGGAGGATTGGATAATTAGATAAGGAAATTGATTAAATTTCAATTAATAAAAAAAGCATTTTTTTCAGAAACCAAACATATTTTTAAAGAATTTTGAGTGAAGAAAAAATCGCTCAGCATTGATTCCTATGTGAGCTACAGTTAGATATAGAAAAATTCAGTTTATAATTTTACTTTCACAAGAATTGAAATTATTTAAGTAATCTTTTGGTCCTAAAGAATTGCAATCAGTGCTATATTTTTGGGATTCCAGCTTTTAAACAAATAATAATAATAAAAAAAAGTTTATAACGTTCGATAGAAAGGTGTATTTGTCGTAAAATTCTCACAAGTTAATGGAAACAGGATTATAACCCTCGATTCTCACCTCCAGGCATAATCATTGTACTACTAAAAATAAATACATATATTTGGATATATGAATTATATTTGGATAAATACATATATTTGGATATATGTTGTTCATATATTTGGATATATGAATTATATTTGGATAAATACATATATTTGGATATATGTTGTTCATATATTTGGATATATGAACAACAAAATTGCGTAAAAATACACTTTGAAATATAGCAACTACAATCTTGTAACAATAATATCTTAATTTATTTAAATAATCTTCGGAAGAAACTTTATTAGTAAGATGCTATATTTACAATTGTATCGCTTGAAAGGAAGTGTCATTTCTAGTAATAGACAAGCATAGGCAGATCAATAGAGGACGAAATATCATTTAAAAAGTAAATACTTATTACTGAAATGCAAAATGTAAAATCTTCCTTATTTCAAAATCATTAGTTACAGAAAAAAAAACCCTATTTTCTTTACTTTTTAATTTAATACATTAAATTCTTATATTAAAAATTATATGTATGCATGTCATTTTAAAAATCAAATGATTATAAACAAATATAAATTCTGGTATAAGTAATATTAGAAGAAAATGGTTTAAATCGAAGAATACTTTTGTTTGTTGTGATTAAGCTTAAAATTCAAATTATAAAAAAACCATATGTTTAAAAATGATATAACTTGAATCTGGATATTAAAGGATATTCTTACATTAACAATTAAGCTAGATATCATTTTGTATATAAAAGTGATTTAAACAAAGTAAATACACAGAAGAAGAATTTTAAGATCTTTCATCATATCAATAAATTCTCATATTGCATAAAAATATTCCTCTTTTGTCTTCCAACAAATAAACAATGAAAGAATTTTCATATAAAAAAATTAATTACCAAAAAAACATCTTTTGAAATGCTGTTAATCTGAATAAATGAGCATGAATTCAATGCAGTTTTTGGTGTTTAGCCAAGAATGTTTTTAATTATCTTGCTTTAAAAAAGAAAATTAGCTAAATAAAAAGATGATATTAATGAAGTATATAACATCATTTTTTACATAGCTTCCATATTTATTAATGAAATTAGTTATTCCATAAAAAAAATATATATCTCTGATTTTTTTAATATTATTGGTTTCAGCTATGGAAAAGATGATATCGGTAAATTTTTTATATTATAAGAATTATTTAGGTCATAAAACAAAACAAAACAAAAAAACGTGTTAAAGGATATGAATATTAAATGTTTTATTGATTAAGGCTTGTTTACGAATTTATGGCAATTTAGAGCTGCATTAATAATTATTTATCGATCAATGGCTTATGTTTGAAATGATTGGACTGTAAAAGGCAAAATTTAAAAAAAAAAGTTTATATTATCTCACAATGAAAATGTTCTTTATTATTTATAACCAATAACTTAAATTAGCTTTTATAATGTGGCATTCTGCTTAAATGGTCAATTTTTTTCTGTTCTTAGCTATATAAATAGAATGGCGATTTAATGTTTATAGAATGAATATTTTATACCATATTGAATTCGATAAATAATTTATAAAGCTTTTATTTTATATTAATTCCCTCGTTAATTTTTGCAGTGTTTGATAAAACAATATTCATCTTAATTCAATATACTCATACCCAATTAATATACTCACATTTTACTCATCCCTAAATAAAAATGAAATTAATTTTATGTTACGCAAGTATATATATCATATAATATAAAATTACAATTTAATAATGGACAATTTGGAACTCTAAGCATTAAAATGTTTCTCAAATCTTCTTCTAGATACCTTTTTTTAAATAGAACATGAAAAATGAAAAAGAAAAAATACTTATTTTCAGTTGGAATTTAAAAGAGATTTTTTTTACTAAAACATTAACAAGGGGACATTTTAATTAAATTCGAAGCATTGCAATTACATAATTAGGGAATATAATGCTTCTGATTCAAAAATAATGAAATGAAAGGATAAAATAGATTACTTTATTTGACAGACCTTACAATAGTTTTTTTTTCCACTCATTAACCGCTTAACTGTTTTGCTCGAGTGCTACATGGGCATCAATTTATCGAATTTTGATAGTTGTAAGCAAAAGAACAAACCATTCATAACGATTATAATTCAACATTAAAATTACTTCGAATACATAGATAAGTCAAATTGATTCAATGGATTTATATTTGAATCAAAATAAGAAAATATTACCAAAATAGAGGCTGTCATCTTATTAGATAGTAAGTCAGCCATCAAACTCTCCGACCCGCCACGAAGACACACGGATTTAAACCATAAAACTGAATGACCGGACCGCCGCAACAGCAATATTGGCGGGAACTGTGGTTGAGTCCTAAAGGCCGTCACCGGCCACGATACAACCCTCCCCGAAAGAAGCACATCCCATCATCGATGGGAGGAGTCAGATCCCCCACCTATTAGTGTACCCCTCCAGGGTGGCGATATCCAACCACCATGCCGGAAGCATCTCATCTTCATTACGAAGTGACCCCCGGGGGGTTCTTATTAGATAGTAAAGAAAATGAAACAGTTAAGTGGTTAAGACATTTTTTTTTGTTATAAGTTGAAATAAATAACTAATGTATTTCTTTTCCTCGATGATCAATCTATTTATTAATCAATCGATTTAATTTACTAAACATGATATGAACAAAAAGAAATATTTTTTTGTTACAAATTGAGTACTGTTTTGCTAAATTTATGAAAATATTCCAATTCTTTATTTGAATATTAAAAAATTGTATATTCTGTTATCTGTCTGTATTTGAATCTTTTTAATCTAACAAATTTAAATAATCATAATGCATTTTAAGAAAATAATCTTTAAAAAATTCTAATTTTATCTATTCTATCTTTAGACAAAAGATCTACTTTACCATCATTTGATTAGTCAAGTTTTTCAACAAGAGTAAATGAGAAATGGAGAAAACTTTTTTCTTTCTTTCAGAAATTGAATTTTCGTTCAGAAACAGGAAGAAAGAAACATAAAAACTATTTAAATATTTACATATAAAAATGAGTCTGAAAGAAGAAAAATGAAACGCAAGGAAGAAGCTTGAGTCTATTAAACAATTTCGACAGTGAGTGATACGGATTCATAAAAAAATAATCCCAGTGTTCCTTATAAAAACCTCTGTTTATTCAGATGTAATTAACCGTCTCATTCGAGACGTCTAAGAGCTAATAAAACCATTTATTTCGTTCGCCTGAAGGAATTCTACAGAATTTTCAATTTTGAAATCACTCTCCCTGGAATATCTTGCTAAATACATAAAGAAGATAATGAAATCATTAAATATATCATGCTTGTTCTTTTTGTAATCTAAACAGTAAATATTCGATTTACAGTTACTTATTTATTCTTATTAAAAACAAACATTGCCTGGAAACAACTGCATGAATTTGAACAATTACAGTTTTCAAAAATTAAATTAATTTCCTTTATGCTTTTCGTGATTTTATAAAACATTGAAATAAAATTTTATGCAAGAATTTTCTGCTTGGAGGTAAAATGCCGTCATATAGAAATGAATATGGAAGTTGTATTGACTTTTATAGAGCTAAGAAATGTGGATAAACCAAACGGTTCTTACAGAAATTACTAGAAAAATATATTATATATAATAATATCAACTAAAATGATGATATAATCGTATACCTACATTTCAAATTGACCTTTTTTTCGGAAGTATTATTTGTTGTTGTTGTTGTTTCTTATGGCACTTGCCATGGACAAGCCCGCTGTTCGAAGACAGCCGATTTAAGCCTGAGGGGGTGAGCCTCTTGTTTCTAAAGTAGCGCCATAAAATGATGATATAATCGTATACCTACATTTCAAATTGACCTTTTTTTCAGAAGTATTATTTGTTGTTGTTTCTTATGGTGCTTGCCATGGACAAGCCCGCTGTTCGAAGGCAGCCGATTTAAGCCCGAGGGGGTGCGTCTCTTGTTTCTAAAGTAGCGTCATCTAGGGCCAAGAGAACGATAGCTACACACACATCACAACCCTTTTTACGGGACGGATTTCATTCACGCATTACATTCACTCATCCACAGATCGTAATTTAGAACTGAATTAGAAAACGATCACCCCTGATCCAGTACTTTCGACATGGAGGACATTGTGACCACGACAGATTTTACGCGCTTCGGCTACCATGCACGCGGGGAATCTTCGGCCGACGGGGTTTGAACTCTCAACCTAAGGGACGTGAATCCAACACTCTACCAACCGGGCTAAAAAAATAAGATACAAAAGATAAAAAATAAGATACAGGCAAATTTATAAAAAAAATAAGATATATTTTGTTGGTGGTCGTCACTATAAAATTTCACCATATATTGCTTGGTTTACCATTATATAAATATGAAGTATAAAGGAACTGATAAATTTTTTATCACGGTTGTTAAATACGAAGAAAATAAATGATGTATTATTTTTTGTGTTAAATGGTTTCCTTATATAGTAAATATTTCTTTCCATTTCTAATAAACATTAAAGCATGAATTATAATACATGATAAATCTATTGACATTATGTTGAATATATCAAGTTTAAATTATTTAAACTTGGTAGAGTGTTGGATTAAATTATTTAAAATTCTTTTTTAGATATCGATGATCAATATATCAAGCTATGAATAATCCTTTGAAGTATACTTTGAATACTTTTAGTTTTCAAAACTATTATGTTCAAAGCATAGATCTGAATTTTTGGAAAACAAATGTTTCTGGAGTTATTTTTTTATAAGATATATTGCTTTATAAAATATTTCTAAAAGGCAATGCATTTTGAAATACGGGCTTCGTTCTACGAATAATATGCATGCAAGCGCTACGAATAATATACATGAATCACCAAATATTTCTTCGTTTAAACATTAGTTATAAAAGGTTTATACGTTTGGATGCAAAAGTTTATATCTAAAATAATGATAAATATTCTTGTATTTTTTCTTATCAGTTAAAAAAAAAATTGAAAATTTGATGTTGCTGCATCAAAATTATGCAGTAAATTACTATAATAACGCATATCGAATATAAGAATTTCAATGGTTATATTCGATACTGTTATCGCAGATTTTTGTTTATTATTTCGAAATTAAGAAAACAAAGAAATTCAAAATTATATATTAAAATTTATGATTATAAAACTTTGCAGGTCATTAACTTTATACGATTAATTCAAATTAATTGTAAATATAATGTATGGCCATCGACTTTTATTTAGCATAAACTTACTATTAATATCCCTTAATATAAACCTTATAAGGTGACGGTAGACTGTTTTGTTAACCGTACTTTGCACTTGAATTTTAATATTAATATTTAATTTTAATATTAAATTATATTGATTATTAACATAAGAACTATTTTTTTCATTTTATTTAAAAGATCTACGTGTTGTTACTTTATGCGTAATCAATTTTCTTGTAATTATTCAATGAAAATAATGTATTTTCCTTCTATAAATAAATGCAGTTATATTATCAACATCAAAATATGTTTTTAAAAATTCAAAGCGATGTATATTCATTCAAAATGGTGCATTATTGCCATGTAGGATTTAATCATATATTTGGTAATTTAAATTTAGAATTGTTGTTAAAAATCAAGACAAACAAGCACGTATAATTAAAGCTACGCAGCTACGCATTTACAGAAGAGAGAGTTTTTTTAACTTTACAATTTTACTAAATTTTGAATTATTTTAATAAATCTTTTAATTAAATCCAAATCACAATGGATTTCAAACTTTACTTTTCCTTCTTTCTTTGTGATTCAGGCTTTTATATCATTTATTAAATAATCTTATATTTAATATCTAAATTATATCAATGATTCAAACTCAGACATTATCTGAATGAAGTATAAATATAATTAAACCAGTGCATTTATTATAAGTGAGCCTAAGAATAATTTTTTCTGTTGAATTGGATTATTCCATGGAGACCAGACTAATATCTCTTATTATAAAAAAAATACTTAAATGTATGCAAGCCGTAAGGTAAGTACTTAAATGTATTTACTTAAATGTATGAAAATATGAGAGCATCCATTTCAATTTAGTTAAAATTAATTAAAAAAATTTTGAAATATGTATCTTGGCCAATATGTGCAAAATTATAATATAGCAGAATATATGAATTCTGAAATAATAAATCAACATAGAAAAATACGGAAATTAAAGTGTTTATATAGAAAATTTCATGAAGAAAAATACAAAAGAAATAAAATGATAAACGGAAAGTTCTGATTAATGATTTCAAATTCTATTGTGAATAGAATTGAGTAATTTACATGGAAAATAATGTTTTGAAATGCATAATTATTTGTATTAAAAATCTCTAAATTACAAGAAAAAAATAAAACATCATTAAAATCTATATTTCAGATTGGGATTGTGTTCCAAACATGTAATCCAAAGAAAAATATCATCGAAAGTTTATGCCAAAAATAAAAAGATTTTCCAGATAAATATTTTTTAATCAAATATCATTAAAAAGAAAAATCTATCCGAGATTGAATGGCGTTTCAATTAACAGATTGTGACAAATAATAAAATTTACCTGATATAAAAATAAGAATGTACACATCTCTACATAAGGAAATAAGTGCGTATATGGTCACTGTTATGCCCCATTAATGTTAAGGAGTGTCAGACCTATCAAGTTCACCTCTACTAAAGTAGAAAACGAACTTCGAGAAAAAGGATTATAAAACTAGTGACAATTTTTGCACTTTGTTTGCTTTATAGAGACAATAAATAAACAGATAATAAAGTGGCAATAATGGAAATCAGGTATATCAACCAGATTTAAATTGAGCAAATTGAAAAAAAACGTATTGTGTATAAAAGAGTAAAATGCTTAAAGCAATTAGGAATCTTTAAGCTGTAACAATTAAAGTTATTACAGACAGATTAACATGGATAAAGTCAATGCAATTTAGAATTGTTTTACTATGATTTTTATCGTGGAAATAACTTCGAAAAGTGATTAAGCAAAATATTTAAATTTGTAATATTTTTTAAAGAAATTTGTGAAAAAAAAAATATATTTCGATTTTTATTATTTTAGTTAAAAAGAAACATTTGATTGCATGTGCTTGGAATCACTAAGAGGAGATTTTATTGTAAGAAAATTGTAATAAATGAAATAAACTAGAGTAAATGAAATTGAAAACTTTCGAATTATATTCATTTCAGTAATTAAGCAAAATGTGTGTCTTGCTGATGTAGTAGATAATTTTTTTCTCTAATTTTCATTAAAATATTTCATCTTTTTTCTTTACATATTATCATAAATTATGAAAGAAAAAGAAACTTCCGGTTACAATTCGTAAATCTGGTAAAAACTGAAATTTATTATCTGAGATTTTTAAAAGAGTTTTTGGAATAAAGTAATGTTTTATTTTTAAGAATTTTAATTATAAATGATTTTGGTAATTATTTCCTCTGTCCATTGTCCTTTTATATATCTGTTAATTTTTTCAATATCAAAAATGCTTTGATTTATGAAAGTCAAAGCATGAAAACTGCTCTTTTTCTTCTTAATGCAATTTTATAAATATATTTGTTTTCCATTATTATTTGAAAAATTCGTATTTTCCAATGGCTGCAAGTGAGGAATAAAATAATATTTTGGGAAAGGAATTTTATAAAGAACATCATTAAAAATTGTCTAAAATTAATTAATGAATTAATTGCATCAAAAATAGGCCCAAAGAATGAATATATCAGAGTATTAAACAAGTGTGATAGTACTTGCTGTGCTCTTCGATTTATGAGAAAATATCACTTTATTTTTATATAAAAAAATCTTTGATTCAGTTGTAATTAAAAGTCGCACTCATTACTCCAGAAATTTAAGAAAATCTACTCACTCAGTAAGTCTGAAAGAAATATAGAATTTTGCAGTTTTTTAAGGAACCTTGTGGGGACAGGTTTCTGAACGAATAAAAAAGGAAATGAAAGCCTTAATCTGTCTCTTTCGGTCGATGTTAAGGTTAAGAATTAACCACTTATACTAAAAATCTAAATATTTGGTAATTCGTTTGGAGTATTAAAAACAGTGTAATACAGAAAAAAGATCATCGATGAGTGTCTTCTGTTTTTATTGTTTAAAATTATAATTATAATGAAATTTATTAGTAAATAAATGCGAGCAATGAAGCTTTGTGCAATAATTCATAAGCGAAGTAAATACAAGATATGTAAGAGTCTGTGAGAAATTTGTTTGCTGATATATGATGTATTTTAAAAGCAGAGAAGTTTTGAATATTAATAATAATACAAGTTTTTATAATGGTTAAATGCAATAATTGGAAATCCATGACAAACGATTATATAAGTACAGCCAATGCAATAAAGACCTTAAATAATTTGTATTCCAGATATTTAATCGGTAGTATTATTTAAAACTTTTTTCCATCCATTTGAGCAACAATGTTGTACAATTCTTGAAAGACTTAATATTTTGATTGATGTTAATTGATATTAATCATTTGGATGACTGATTTCTTTTATAGGTAAAAAATTTCAGTATTTTTTTTTTTTTTTTTTGCAATGATTGCCTTTAAGTAGTTCTTGCTTTTTGAAATAAAAACATAATCACTGGGGTAAGTACTAGAAAAGTAACATCCAAACAAAAGAAAATCAGTTACTTGTTTCTATTAAACTGCCCCAGAAATTATTACAGCAATACCATTTTAACCGAATCATCGACAGACTGTTTCGGATAAACAGAAAGTAAGTAATCAGAGAATAGTACTGTTTCAGTTATTGTAAGCTTTACGGAATACAAGTTGTTTATAACGTAAGAGATTATATAGTAATGAAAAAGAATTTGAGCTAATGTTGAATCTGTTATCATAAAAACCTCAATAACTTTACTATGATATATTCATGATATTGAACCTGATAAACATGATATCGGGAAGATATCTTTCAACAACTTGCATTAGTAAAGTATGTTTATTATGCTGAAATTGCATGTTTACTCTATTAAATTTCTCACTTTCAAAAGTATTCATACCATAAAACTATCATATCTTTTGCCATAAAACCATTGTAGAGTAAAATTGATCGTTTTCTGATTAAATATATCAAAGTACATTTCAAATTTTACTGTTTGATATTTAAATGAATTACAAGAGCTACTTCTCATCGAACTATGAAGCAGTGATAACAGCATAATGATATTGTTACAAACTTGTAATTTGCTTCCCATCACGGCTAGTATCACCGTAAGAAAGACCGTTGTAAGATCTGAGCTGAGCGGCTGCCACGTCAATGACCTGAGAGCTTGGCGACCATTTGGCGACTTGGCGGTGAATTTGGCGAGTTTGGCGACTAAATGGATAATACCAGAAAGTTCGAGAAGTTTCATGATCCATCCAGTAATAACAGAGATACACCCAGGTACGCCCTGATTGGTCTGCAGTTTCTAGCCCCGCCTCCCGGAACTATAAAAGACGGGCACTCTTAAGCTGGAGAAGAAGTCGTGTGGATCGTCAGAAATGGTGTGTGCGAGTGGTCGGAGTCGCCGACGAGTAAACAGATTTGAGAGGATCAGACAGCAAGCAAGCTGCTGAACTATTAGAGATTAAATGCGCTGCGTCATTACGATTTATTGGCGGTATATGTTGTAGAAGAAAAATTTTGTAACAATATTTAAAATAAATCTGAAGGAAAAGAAAATGATAACAATTCGTTTAAACAATATTTTAAGAGCATAAAGGCGATGAATAACTAATGTAAAAATATATTTATTGTATAATGAATCATTGTATATTTTGCTAATGAAAAATGTTTAAATGCGTGTTCAGATTATTTTCGAAGAATTTTATGCTGATTTACGAAAAAAGGTTATTGGTGTGGTTTCACCGTTTCAGAACTAAAACGATTGTGTATAAGTCACAGAAAGATGTATGAAATCTAAAATACCAAATCAAATTTATATCACAGAGACACTTAACGTTTTAAAATTTCTAAGAATTTTTAACACATTTTCAGAAGAAAAAATGAATTCCAGAATAAAATTTCTGTTCTAGAATAAAAAAAGACTAGAAATCATTTTACAGAGGGTTTTTTTGCTTTCCTTTAAAATAAAGCTTCAAAGATTTTTACTTTGCTTTCTATTGTTAAATATTTATAGAATGACAGAATGTTAAAGTCAGGCGATAAGTAAGGCGAAAATCTCTTTTCTTCAATTCTGTCAAAGGTATCTCATGTTTGTAAGTTAAAAAAAAAAAAATGAAATACACGTGAGGTGTCTGGATATTTTTCTCAATTTTTAAACGACTTTTATATAAAACTATCTGAGAAAGGATATGAGATCTTTTTAAAAGAATAATATTTATTCTTTTTTCAAAATCAAAGCTTCAGCGGCGGCTTATATTTAGACCCTACTTGAACTTTGAATAAAGAATATTTTGTGCCAGTCTATTTTTTATGAAAACCATGAAATTTATTTTTTGCAAAAACAGCGATTTCCGAAAGAAACATTGTTTTTACGTTTTTATAAAATAGAAATATTTATTTATTTATTGTATTATATATTTTTAAATGGATTTTCTTATGCATTGTGAATGAAAATAAAGAGCAAAACCAATCCAAAGAACATATCAAAACATCAGGATATTGCGATGAAGGAATATGAAATGTTTATGCTAAGAAAACAAAATCCGCTTTCGTCATTATAATATGCAGCAAACCATGTGCCTTAAATGAAGGCACATGGTTTGTGCCTAAGAATCATTCACTTTAGATTATGAATCAAATCTTGTAATAGATTATTAAGGTTGCTTAAATTCTTTTAAAAATACTTTCTTTCTGATTGACATTCTGAGATTTCACTTTTATGTTTATCTTACAGAAAAGAGTGAAACGTATTACTATAACTTAAAACAATTTATTTCAAATTTCTCATTAATTTTAAATAAAAAATTTATTGATTATAATTTGGTAGACTCTATTAGAATATCTTAATAATTTAGATCTCATTTATCGCTTTGATACATACATGGGAGATTTATTAATGAATTGATATGAAATATAATTTGGTTATTTTGAAGATAAAAATTATTAATTTAAGTATTAAATATATCATATAAGTTATTAAATATATGAGGTGTATAGCTTTAGTATATAGTGCAATCTTATGATCATTCTAAAATCCCCTGATTTAGAAGCATAAACCTAAAAAAAAAAGAATTACTATACAATGAATGATATTTTAACCCATAATACGGGGAAAAAACAGGAATGTGTCATGGGGAAAATGTGTCCTCAAATAGTCTATGAAATAGTGTTTAAAGAAATATTCACATTAAGTATTTTAATTATAAAATAATAGACTAGTATGAATGTATGTAACTTGAATGTATTTTTATATTATTTTTGAGGTTGTCTTTAACAAGAAAGGAAAGTGCTTAGTAATGTCTTTGTAGTATTGCTTTGACGTGTCTTGCTTTCAATATTTTATGAGTATTGTTTCATAATATTACTTAAGAATGTTTTCAGTATTTACTTCCTTAATATTCTCTTCCATAATGAAACTAAATGTTTGAATTTTTTCTTTCACACTTTGAACCATAATTTATCTTAAGTTTAAAATGGCTTTTAAGTATACTGGGCAGTGAAGAACAAAATCTGCTTTACTGAAATAAATATTTATTCACAAATTAATGTAATGTTGCTTATATGTTTCATTTTAAATATTAATATTGAAAATTTATAATAAAAATTTCCTAAAAGCATTTTTTCAAAAGCTTAAACATTTCTAAAGCTTAATTTTTAAGAAGGTCATTCTTTATAACAGTTTCGTAAAAATATCTATTAAGAAATTTAAGATTACGACATTTCTCTAGGTCATTTATTGTTCTGTTTCTCCATTGAAAAAAATACATTTTAATGCAAAAAAAAATATTTTTAACATTTCTTTTCACTTTTTTTCCTTTGAAAAATTTAATTTATTACCTAGTATTGCAAATAATATGGAATGTTGAAAATAATTTACCCTATTTCAATACCACGTGGTGACATTTGCATGGTATATAAATTAATTAATTTAAACTGTTGATGGATAAATTATTTCTGAAAATGTTGAAGTTATATATAAATATAAGTATAGGTAAAGTTGCGGAAATTTCCATACATTTAATATATCAGAAATATGGTTAAAGTCAAATTGCATTAAAAATTCCAATTCAATACGATGACAATGCAATTGTCAAATTCAGCAGCATGAAGACAGTGAATAAAATAAAATTAGTCAGAATATGAGGAGAATTCAAAATTAAATATGAATACAGATCATCTAATTTTGTATATTAAATTTTGAATAATATTTACGAATTTATAAACTTTTATGTAATGGTTCTTGAAATTATCTTTTTTTATAATTTATTCAAAATATATGGTAATAATTGGATTGTATAAAAATAGTTTATATGTGAAATCTATTTAGATCTTATTCAATATTAATATATGAGTTAAAGGGATATTAGGATTATAGAAAAAGAATTTCTGTAATCATCTGAAATCCCATGGTTGAATCGAATAAAAAAGGGAAGTTAAAAAAATAAATCTTCAAAATACTAAACTTTATTTCAAATGTTTTTAAAACATATACAAAGTGTCCATAAAGGACACACCAACTCAAAAAGGCGTGACACCTCATACTGGAAAGATACAATATGCATAAAGCACAGCTATTTTGTTTTTTTGAAGAAAACAAACATGATATCATATATGATATGCTATCGTATATGGTATTTGAAATATGAGAAATAACAATATTCGCTTGAAACATAATATTTATAGAAGTAGAATGAATGTCCATTTGCTTTTTATATCAGGGCATGATAGTCAACAATGTCAAACAGTAGTTTAAGCTTCACCTAACACTGGGTTTTTAGCATACAAGATAGTCAAAATTAAAACATCACTACTCTGGGCTCTCTATACAACGAACTACTGACTATAACGGATCGAAAATTGTTGAACATACTATTCAAGACATGGAGAAAATGATTACCCGAAAGAAAAAGTTCCAGAGGCACCAGCAGATGGCGCTGTACAACAGAAACTATGCTTAAAAGACACAAAATACACATTTGTAATACATTTTATTCGAACCTATCAAACATTCAATCACAAGGACCTTATGGATGCAGCGGAAAATGTTCAATATGGTTCCCTTCTTCAAGATGTAAAATCTACATTCTGCAGACAGTTTGTTCTACTGCGGATGGTAATTGTTCAATTGAGATGCTTCTCACATGCAGAGTGATATTGTCTTTCAAATATTCCAAAGTTACCAGACGTCCTCGATAAGCAAAATTTTTTAAGTATCCTCAAAGCCAAAAACTCAGGGATTAAGATGTGTAGAACGAGATGGTTAAGTTGCTGGATACGCCCGATTAATTACTCTAACATTAGTGAAATGTAAAATGTTGCCGAGGTATGGAGGCGCTCCATCTTGCAGAAAGGTAATTGAATCAAGACATTGGCGAGTTATCGCCAATTTTCGAGCATGTTTTGGTACCTCCTGGTCCTTTGTGTAAATTCTCAAGTCGGCAAAACTCTCAAAGTGTAGATGCAGCATTTCCTTTGTTTCCATAAAACAACTTCACAAGCAAAGATTTGCTTCAAAAGCTATAGCTGATATGAATGACATTTTCTTTATTCCTCTTTATACTTAGAACAGTAACAGCTAACTAAGTGTTTATGCAAATTTTTGTGCTTGCAGTGCGAAATTGCAGTTACAGTGACAGTTTAAGTTTCTTCACTTTTTTATGTTATTTTTTTTTCTTTTCATATCTGCAATATAAATTAGAAAGAAAAAATTCCATGACGCATTTTTTTTACATTTTTTTTACTTATTTGTGCCTTTTCAGCATATTTTTTGTTGTACAGCGCTGTCTATCGGTGTTTCTGGAACTATTTTTTTTCGTGTAATCCGTTACCCAATTTTTTGAATAGTATGTTCAATTATTTTGTAGCCTTTGCATTGAGTAGTTCACTGTATAGAGAGATCAAAATAGGGGTGTTTTAATTCTAACCAGCTTGTATATGAAAGCAGCATGTAGATAAACCATTAATGGCGTTATATTTATGGTAGACATATTTTTTTCCAATATGCCCTCCCTGGAACGCCTCTTATTAAATACTTCATCTGTGTAACTAAAACTTATGAAAATAATTTGTGTGAATTATACTGTTTTAAATTGTTTATACATTATATTGTATGTACATTTTATATATAATTTAAATACATTATATTGTATTTACATTTTATATACAATTTAAATACATTATATTGTACATATATTTTATATATAATTTGAATACGCTTTGAATTTGAATACTTATATAAAATTTAAAATTAAATTTGTTCTCCTACAGAACTTAAATGACTGATTTTTAAATTATTTGAAATTAATGAATTAATTAGACAAAATATTTTCTACTTGAAAGTGTCAAGAAGACTTGAAATTTTATAAAAATAAACCAGTAGAATACATTGCTTATTCCTTGATTAGATTTAAAATAGGAAAAAACAATAATTAACTAATATAATAAATAATTCTAAGCATATTTATTGTGATCACAGATAAAAAGCAAAATAAGTGAATATGTTACCACAGCTTGATAAAAGATGTTGTGCAATTGAAAAATGCTATATTCAATAAGCCATTAATTAATTGATAACAAAAATACTAACAATGCTAAATTATTTTCATAATATGATTGCATTTTTTTTTCAAAAATTATAGAAAATGTGAAATATATTTTATTTTTTTGCTAAATTTTGCATATGCTGAGGATGAAATCCTTTTCTTTAGTAAGTAAATTTTTATTGAAAATAAAACATATCACGTCTGCATTTTCAATTAAAACTTGAATACTAATAAGTTGTTTGCATGTAAAATAACTTTTATTGTTATTATTAAAAGTATCATTATTCAGAAAGCTAATTCGACTAAATTTCTGTTTCTGTTTATGAAAATATCTCTAAATAATGCAAATTGAAATGGAAATAAGAAAAATAATTGTCATTTCGAATATAAATTTTAAATTCTTTCAAAATTCCTATTTTTTTCTAATTGAAAAGAATTTTCACTTTCTTCGAGTGAAAATAACTTTCTCTTAGATTATAAAATTTCAAAAAATGAACTAAGTTTCCATTTTAGTTTTATTACTATTTAATTTCTAATAATTAATAACATATATGGAGAGGTAAGATGATATTTACATAATCTTCTTTCAGATTGCACATTTTTAACTTGTCAAATGAGATGTAAGCGTAACAGCTTTGAAAGCTAATTATTAAAACCTAGTTTTGTTTATAAGAATCGAAAAGAAAGCATGCATTTTTGCATATAAGATATTTTCCTTAATCATTTAATTGCATTATTTTATTTAATAAAGAATTATGTGTTTATTAGTGATAGAAAGGAAATTAAGGTATATTATTGCATTTCAAAGAATAGATGAGAAAAAAGTCTTTTACCTGCGATATTTCTGTTTGTCACTTTACTATTATCGATATACATGGTTATATTAGAAATAAAAACATATCCAAAAAGAAGATAGAGATATATCGAACGCCAAGAAAAGATGTTCGAAGCACAAAAATTTGTTCTGGGTGGATGAAAGCTTTCTTGTATAATAAAGGTAGGGTAAGCTTTGCCCAGATGCTAGATTTTTTTTCAACTTTTTGCAGAAAAAAGATTCCATGGAGTCTGAAGGATAATGATGTATTGTGAGGATAATGCATTCAAAAACGTTGCATAAGGTCTTCGAGTGTTTATTATTAGTTAATTTTTAATTAATTAATTAATTTCTGATTACTTAACTACAGAATTCATCTGGAAGAACTTTATTTCATGGAATCTATATATATTGCCAATGATTTCTAATTATACAAAAGAAGCTTCAATGTCAATTTTTACTTTCTCTTAAATGTAGTATACAGAAATTGTAGTAATCGTCAAAAATTCGAACTCGAGATTTTGATGAATCTGCACGTTTTAGATCCCCCTGAGTTTCAAAAGCACAATTTTGGAAAATATTCATTTGCTATATGTGGCAAAGTTACCTCAAACACGCTTTGCGTTAAACGTTTGAAATTTGGTATACATTTACAACAAATTTGTAGATATCTTTCAAAATTTTGAGTAAAATCTGTTCAGAGGAAGTCCGTCTCAACAGATAAAATTCTGTATACAGATTTAATATGTATTAAAACCTATCAAAATTTGAGTCGAATACTGTTACAGGTTCACTGTTCGTCGGTTTGTATTTTCAGAAACATATAAAAGCGATAATTCAAAAACGCAGTGATTTAAATGTATCAAACATGGTATGTGATTTTATTACTACAAATTTGTGTTTTGATGTGTTGGGAAGAACGCGTCTGAAATCCATGTTCAACTTTTGGATACTTTAAGAGCATTTCAGGAATTAATTGTCAAATAACTCATTAAGGATGACACAATAGATTCAGCAGAAATGTCAAATTCACCTTAAAAGTTAATATTTCATAACTATTGTACTACGTGCAGGCCATAAAATGCAATAACTTTTGAGGAGACGACTAACAGTATTTTATTTAATTCACATTTACTAATAGACTTACAGGAATAAAACTTTCTTTCTCTAGATTTCTTTTGCCTCACTTCTGAATACCTTTTCGCTCTTCTTCTGGATATTTTAACGGCTATTCTTTAATACATGATAAAAAAATGTAAAATTTAAAATTTAAAGCTATTAACCATATAATTGTACTATTTCCCTCGGCCTCTAATTAGATGACATCTTCTAATTTAGAAATACATTATCATATTGATTCAATAAAAAGTTCACAAAATATTTGAGTTATTTATGGGTTGTCTCTGATTCCCATTAAAGCTTTGAAGTAAATTTCATTTATAATTCTTTGCATGTTCAATTTTTTTCAAACAATAAGATGATTTATTATAACTATTTTAAAATTATTAATCCATAATTATTACACTTTTTTGTAAAGCAACTAATGTATAAAATATAATCCACCATAATTGTATAAACAATTAATACCTAACAACTGTTTATTAGTTTGAAAGTGATGACATCTTTTTAAAAGTTTCTTCGCTACGACAGTCAGTTTCCGATTTTTTGAATATTCAATCTATATATTCTTGAATTTTTATATTTTGGAATTGTATTTTTTTTTTTTTGTAAATTTTATTTGATATTTCATTAATTTCATACTGTTGAAATGTAACATAGTTCTTTGACAGTTTAAAAATTAAATGTATGACTAGATTTTTTTATTTTGCTGAATATGTCTTTCTATTAAAATAAACCTACACTTTAAAAATATTTATTAACTATTGAAATAATTATGTCTCATACAATGTTCAAAAGAAAAGTATGTTTTCTTGCATACTCTGTCATTTTTAAATATAAACTGAATTTTAATCTGAAATACAAGATATAAAGACAATTTTGCCCCAGAAGTTTTTAATCTCAGAACTCTGCTGCATTGGTAAAAATAACACAGTGGAACAATATTTTTTCTCCTTTTTTATTGTTAGCAAAATTATTATCTTGCTTTTATTATTTATCTGCAATATCGGAGGTTGCAGAAGTTTTTGTATACATAAAATATATCTTTTCAGAAATTGATAAATATCAATGCTTTTAATTCTGGCGATGCATTTATCTCAAAATAAGCATAATTACACAATTCCTCCGTCACCTAATAACATATTGTAATATGCATTTTCTATAGGATATTTCAAATATAATTGGTCTGTTAAAGCCTCTGCTTCAATATCAGAGGTTCAAGTTTTCGAAGTCTGATTAAAAGGAGGATTTGTCGTTTATGTGAATCTATTTGTAATGTTATCATGCTACTGTGGCTTTAATGCTTCAAGAACGAAATGACTTTTTTTTTCGAACACTTTCTATAATGAATTTCATTCCAAAGAAACACTAGTTTAACATCTAAATGATGTATTTGTGTTACAGTTCACAAATAATCACTAGTAAAAGATTTTTAAAGGAAATTGAATTACCGCAATTATTTTCTGCAATATTTTTTTGATGATAAAAATGCTTATTGTAAGATGAATGTTTAAGTTGTAATTAATGTTTACTTCTATAATAATGCGTAAAAACCAGTATCCAAGGCTGGCTTGAGATGGCCGTTTATCATGGAAACTTATAGGTAGTATAAATATTACTGATTCTTGTCGGAACTAAAGAAACGGCAACTTTACTGGCACGTTTTAACTCCCCCCCCCCATGTATAATTCGAAGAGTTGTTTCTGTTCCGTATCTAGCAACATTTATGTTATAAGTAAATCAATTTCAAAATCTCATCTGGAATTCTATAATATTTTTTTTATAAATATTCTGATTTCAGTAATTAATCCAGTAATTCAGTATATAATATTCTGATTTTTCATACTCAATCTTCAAATAAATTACTTTTTAATTCTTATATAAAATTTATTTTTTTCATTATTTTTTTATCTTAATAAATCTTTATAAGATTAAACTCCGAATCAAGATAATCTATTAAGATCAGTTTTATAAAGATATTTCTCAGATTTTCATCATTTCTCGAAAGGTATGAATTTTAATCTAATTTTTTTCTTTGTTTGCCTTTTTTTATTATTTACAAAAAGAGGTAAGAACCTTCTAAAATAATTTTAAAAATTCACAAGATAAATATTTTTACTCAGATTTATATTTAATGTTGGATGAGATACTCACGTTTTATCACTATTTGAATAACAAAATATCAAAAATTAACCAGTTAAAATATATATATTTCCTAAAAAATCAATCAAAAATCAACCAGTTCATAAAAATTATTCAAAACATTTACCCATACAAGAGAGATAAAAAAAGAAAAAGGGGAAACTTTAATTATTTTAAATAATTGCGACATATATATATATATATATATTCTTTTTAAATAATCCCGATATTCTTTTGAAACAAAACTATTTACTCAGTTAACAGTTTCATTCCAAGCGCCGGAGTAATAAAACTACTTGTTTCATATGTTTAAAGCTGATATCATTTTTCAAAGGTCTTTTTAATAGATAATTTTCTCTATATAAGTATTTAATAAAATCAATATGCACATTTATATAGAAATTTTCGTTATTTCATTAGCGAATATTCGATTTTTGAATTATTCAATCATTGACATCATTATGTAAATAAAAATTACATAAAAGTTTTGAAGAATTTCAGCAATAATTTCTAAATTTAGTTTTCTTTCTTGTATTAAAAAATATTAAGATTTCTATTAAAATAGAATTTTTATTTATAAAATTTCGAAGCTAAGCTTTTATAACCTATACTTTAGAAGAACATTTTTACATAATCAGCTATTAAAAACATTATAATTGAAAATTCTATGTTATATTTGTAATGACCTAATGTCCTGAAAAGACTATGTGAAAAACTAATTTTTCATGAGGAGGATATTATAGAAAAGATTTTTTGATCACACTTTCATGGTTTTCAAAGAATTAATGGATAACATAAATTGTACACTCCAAATTAACTGATAGTAAAATCAATTACAGGAAGTATAATAATGATAACACTAGGATTTAATACTCATTTCACTTAGTATATTGTAATTTCAGATACAAAAATTAAGTTTATGTATTTTTATGTCAATTAAATTTTTTTGTAAAATAAAATTTTCTATAATTTATTATTATTATATTATGGAACAAAAATGTATTGCATAATTTTCTATTATTTTAAGGGAAAATTTACTACAGATAATATATGAAAATTTGGAGCCTTAATGTTATATTTAAGATATTAGCGGATAATATTTATAACACAATATTTACATTAATTATCTTTAATATAATACTTTAAACTGTAAATAATTTAGAAAAGAAATGCCTATTCTTCCATATTGGATTATATTTCCAATATTCAACATTATAGCATGTTTTATTATATGCTTCTTGAACTTTGTTCTATGAAGATATTTTCCAAATTTCAAAACTTGATACCATTTTTAGTCATACAAAAGTAATTAAATATATTTCAATAATTTAGTTTTTTTTTAAAAAAATTTGTTTTGTATTTATTTCTGATTTTCAATCAACGCTTTTCATAGTCAATTTGTAAAGTCATTTTTCCAATTATCTCTTGCAAGACTATGTGAATCATGGGTTTAAATTCTTCGAGTTTAGTTATATTAACGTCTTGCTTTAAAGCAAGACGAATTCTACTTTAGAAGGGATTTGAGAGTGGTCAAACCTTTTGAGCCGTGACCGGATAACGAGGAAGGCACTTAAACTAATGGTTATTTACTAATATTGTTCTTTAATAATGTTCATTTACTTTAGTTGAATCCGTATTAAAAAAATTGAAACCACATCTTTTCCAAGTATCATAGTTTATTTTTTATGCTAGTTATTTGCAAAATATGCTCCTTGCGTCTCCGAAGAAACAGAAAAAAAAGGTAAATTCAATTTTTCCTTAAAATTTTCATCGAGGTGTAATTATGAACTTAAATTAATACAAACTGGTATTTTTCTTGTACTTGGACTACCTTAGCATATGATATGAAGTGGTATGAAATATACAAGAATGCTGTAGCATCCAATCCTGACAATAATATTTCATATTTTATGTCAAATTAACAATTGATATTTTAAAGAATCTATCATATGATATTTATAACCTTTATTGGATGAAAGTTGATTGTTAATAATGATTCTAGGTGGTTTCACTTCACGTAGGACAAATAAAAAATAATGCTGAGGTGAAAAAACAATATGAAATTAAAGGACGACTCTCAGGATGACTTTAACCTTTTTCTCTAAGAAATTAAGATTTTGGTGACGAAAAAAAAATTCCTAATTTATTGTTTATTTTCAATATCTTTTTTTTTTAATTTTAATCGATTCCGTTGTAGATATGAGAATCAAGA
This sequence comes from Argiope bruennichi, assembly GCF_947563725.1. Classification (NCBI taxonomy): domain Eukaryota; kingdom Metazoa; phylum Arthropoda; class Arachnida; order Araneae; family Araneidae; genus Argiope; species Argiope bruennichi. Next base: position 55,778,752 of record NC_079153.1, on the reverse strand, counting down.
CTCGTTATTCGTGAGTCATTGGAGGATTAATGGAATTGACAGGGATCAATAGAATATGTAGGTTTTACAAAGCAAAATTTTGATTAAATTATACTTTTTCCATGATAGTTTGCAAATTCTGAGGATGAGATTAAAATTAGATGCTGTTGCTCAAGTAAATTCTTTACCTGTAGCTTAAATTTCAGAGAAAAATTAGTTGATCAGGAGACAGAACACTCTGTTTTGAAGAGATAATTTAACTTTCTGCTCCAAATTATTCTAGACTTTACTCATTTTACAGATAATTTCTAGATATTTTTAAATTCATCTCATAAAAGTACTCATTGCTATTTTTATAAATATTCTTTCCCGACTTTTCCCGAAAAATTGGTGACAAAATGATTATAAATTATTCCAAATTGAAGGCTTTAAATAGTTATGATAATTTATATGTTATATTTCGAAAAATAGAATGAGTTTTTATTGAAATGCAATAATAAAACAAGGATTTCATATACAAGACAACGGCTGGTAAATTAAAGTTTGAAGCAATAAGCATTTATTCTTTGTCATTTCCAATATATTCTCTTTAAATCAACTCGTTTCTGCGATCAGAGACCAAAACACATTTCCCAACTATCCTATAGTCTCTGGGGTAATTAGGAACATACCGAATAATTATGAACATCGTTTTATTTCAGACTGGTTAATTAATTACGTAATTACAAATAGTTTAATGAGGTCCTCGGATCTTGATTGTGCATTTATATAAAATTTAGGCTTATTTTAAATTACTCTTTTGAAATCGAAGGAACTGATAAAGTCTGTAAAATTTATTCTTAGTTACCCTTAGTGACATTATATTATTTTTTTTAATTTTTAAAGAACAATAATGCTTAATTGTTTTTAAAGTTTATTTTTAAAAATATTTTTAAAGATAAAATTTGATAAGTGATATTTATCTGCCTATAAAAATATTGTTTTGTCCTTTATATATTGTGCCTTTATGCAGCTAAAATTTTCTATGAGATAAATAATTTTTTGCTTTTTATAAGGGAAAATATTTTTAGGTCTGCTAAAGTTTGATGCGCTTCCTCGAATAAGTACAAGAAACATATGTCATCTCTGGCTAAAATAATCACTGCTATCATTATTATAATTTATTTTGTTCCTCTTTTCTATTATTGTAAAAAAATATAGTTACTATTGATTGACATGTCATTTTAAAATGATTTCAATCGCAGCGTTGCTCTATAGAATATTTTTCATAAATCTTTGTTACAATAACAACTTTATTGATTCATTTTTTTTCGTTGTTTAATAATGCATCCAAATTTAGTTATGATTTCTTACATATTTGCAATTTTAACGTAATTTATCTTTTTTTTTTAGAATAATATTCATATATTCCCTCCTCAATTTTTTACAATTAATTTTTGTTACTTTTTTGAAAGTCAAACACAATTTATTTTATCTTTGTAGATTTTATTGGTACGATATCGATTTGTTTGCTGTTTCTATGGTGTTTAAATGTGTAACTAAGCAATAATACGCTTCCTCATTTTTTGGTATATAAAGGGCATTTAATAGTTTTCCAATCAAGTACTGTACAGTTTAGTACAGTCCTTATGGACTGTACTAAATGATATAGAGTTTATTTCAGTATTAGCAATGTTATTTTCGCATTTTGTATTTACTTATCGTATTCTTCCCACCCTCTGAGGATGAGAAGTTTCCGGTATGGTGTTGTTTCTTGCTACCAGGGTGGGATACATAAATGGGGGTTGGATGGCTATCTTCTTTAGATGACGGGATATGTTTATGATGGGAAGGGTTGTGCCGTAGTCGGTGATGGCCTCTAGGTCTCAACTATAGTTTCAGCACAGCTGACACAGCGTTCCGGTAAGTCAGATTTGGCGGGTTCGGAGTAGCCAGTTAAGGCAATATATCACATTCCTTTTATGTTTACCTACCATTAGTAATCATTGCTATTAGCTGAGAGTTCACAGACTAATATATATATGCATTGATACAGCGCATTTAAATGCTAAATAACTGAAACATGAAAAAATGTGTAGGTAGGGATTTATTTTACTTTAATAATAAAAATTTAAACAATTTAATAAATGATCAAATCGGGGAAAAAAGATGCACAGCTGATTATTTTTTAAACAAGTCAGATTTCAAAGTTAAGTTTGGTTTCTTAAATACATCTTATTTGCCTCTCCCACATAATTATAAAATTAAGAGCGAGTCAATTTAAAATTATAGTGAAATATTAAAGGTTCTTTAATTGTCCTTATTGATAGAATGTTTATTACTTCAGATCACTGAATTGGCAATAAGAAAAGATATTCTCTGAAAATTTGCATTGCAGACTTTAATGGCAAAAATGTATTCTCATATCTCGGCAGTAATGATTTCTGATCATTCTAATTTGTATCTGTAAAAAGTTTCAGCAATTTATCTTCCGTACTCAATTTCATAGTTACTTCAAAGTTATAGTTGAGTTTTTTTTAAATATTCTTTTAAAAGTACAAATTAGTTAAATAATATCTCAGTTTTGTGAATACCGGTTGCGATTTCAATAGTTACAATGCCATAGTATGTCATTGTTTCTCCCAGAATTTAAAAAAAGAAACGGGACAAAAGCGAGGTTGATATTAATATAAAAATGACGGTGACTGCCCTGTATATATTCGGAAAGTATGGAAATACTGCTTAGATAGCAAGTCTGAAAGTGAAATATTTTAATTCAACCAAATATGAACGTTACATTTAATTTACAATTTTAAAGTAAAACCAAAAGATAAAAATGATGAAAATATTTAAAATAAATTATTATTTACTTTGATTTACATCAAACCAAATAATGCATAAAATAGCAATAAAAAATGAAATGAAATTTTTGGAAAATTATTTCACAATAAAATATTCTAATATTTGATTGTGTCAGGGTAGATATGCAATCATTTATTTGTTTATAATTTTAATACATCATGTTCAAAGCTAATGATATGATTCTTCATTTAAATCCATTTTTGAGTATTCCGTTGAATATTTTGAGTAAATCCGTTTTCTTGGAATTTTTCAATTGACATTTAATGAAATATAAAATAATACGTTTTTTAAAGTTTTTTTAAAAATATTTTTTATAAAGGTTCTGCTTTCTTTTTTTCTTCTTAAAATCTATAAATTATCTTTTCAAAGCATAATTTGTTGCATACTTGAATGTTTTTCTAAGGGATTTTTTAATTGAAATTAAAAAAAATAATAATAAAATAATACATTTTATTACTGTCATGAGAGAAATAGCAGCATTGTTAATATATATATACATGGTGATTATAATTAAAGTTATAGTTTCAAAATTCTATAAAAAAAGAACCATTGATGAGAATGACGTCAAATTTGAACGGCATGTTATTGAAGAAGGCGGAAAGCGTATGACAGAAGAAAAATTTTTGTTTCAAATTTTTAGCAACAGATGATGTTGTAAGCGGCAGAAGATGTAAATTGAAATACCTGTCATGCGCACGACACATTTCAATGTTATAAAATCGCCAGGATGATTGTGCAAAAGTAGCTCTGCAAAAGTTCAGGACACTGAAGGGTATAAAAGAAGGCATTGGTCCAATGAATATCGTGGGTCTGAAGAAAATGATGCAAAAATTCGAATCGACAGGTTCATTTGATGTGCAATCTGGTAGAGGGAGAGAATGAGTGCATTCGATGGTAGTTGAAGATGTAGCCACATCATTACAGGAGGGGTTGGCCGGTGGTGTGCACGAGGTATTGCCCGAACATTGGACAGGTCTACGAGCACGGTGCTGAAAATTGTACGAAACATCCTGCAATGCTATCCATACAAAATTGGCCATGTGCCGGAGTTGCTTCCGTCTGCCAGCAAGGGAGACGTTTGTGTTAGAATTTCTTGCTCGCATGGAAGTGTATAATGAATGGCCTTGAAAAATTTTGTGAACAGATGAAGTCCATTTCCATCTTACAGGGTACGTCAATACCCAGAATTTTCGAATATGGGCAACAGAAAATCCACTGGCAACGCACCCCGTACCACTCATCCTGAAAAGGATACGGTTTGTTGCGGCTTTACGGCATCATTCATCCTACAGCAATATTTTTTTGAGCAGACGGGTGCTTCCTGTCCTGTTACCGCTTCCGTCACTGGTCATTGCTATGCTTATCTCTTGCGCAACCACGTCATTCCAGCTCCGCAACAGCGTGGATGTGTGGATGGATGCAAGGAGTTTTATGCAAGATGGCGCTCCCGTGCATATCACATGAAGCGGCTGCCGAGGCGCCATTTCGGAAATGCTCGAATTATCAGCCGTCATTTCCTTACAGCCTGGCAGTTCCGATCACCTGATCTTACTCCGTGTGACTTCTGGCTGTGGGATTATCTGAAAGATGTTGGGTTCCGTGCTCCAATTGCAAATTTAGCGGTATTAAAGGCATGAATTTCGCAACACATTCTGAACATCACCCCGGAGACACTGCGATCCGTTGTGGAACATGCTGTTTGTCGCTTTCAACTTGTTGCACACAACGGTGAACACCACATTGAACATGTTTTGCGTCAGTCTAGTGATATTTTCGAACTTCTTTGATGAATGATTCCTATGCGGTCGGCATGTCGCCGCAAAACTCTTGATACTGATTTGTCCCTTTCGATGTGTTATATACAGTCATGCAAATAAAACTACTCAACAATTCTAATTTGTCAATGCGTTTTAATGTGTAACTTAATTCTGCCGCTTAAAACTAAACTAAATTATTTCTTATGTCATATGCTTTTCGCCTTCTTCAATAACATGCCATTCAAATTTGACATCATTCTCATCAATGGTTCTTTTTTTATAGCGTTTTGAAACTTAAACTTTAATTATAATTACCCTGTATATACACGTGTTAAATTCATGTATTAGTAAATTATTGAATTTTTTATTTTAAAGCTAGCATATTTACTCAAACCGGGAAAGAGTCATTCATGACTTTGAATTCATGAAATAATATAAATTGAATATAAAGCTTACAAAATTCATATCTTAGTTGACAGCTTTACGTTTCTAAATAACAATAGTGTGAAAAAGAGTAATTAAAAAAATAAAGATTGTAAATTCGCTATATAGTTAAAACTACGCTTCTTTTAAAATGGAGCCATTTGGTTGAGTGTTGTAATTCTAATTTCATAAGCAAACATAAGGAGTTTCATAAACAACATAAATTTTACAATAATATCATAAACAAGTATCAATTGTTGTAGTTACGATTCTAAAACGTAATACCAAAAATTATTATTCAAAATTCTAATCATATTTAATGTAATAGAATATTTTTAAAAAAATTATCCCTTTTTTTTTCTCTTATTTTACAATAATTGATTAGTCTGTTAAAATTATATTTCCTTCACAATCAACTGTCTGTAAATAAAAATTCAGTTCAGGAACACGTTATATAAGAAGGAAATGTTTCAAATTGAATAAAATTAACTTATTTCAATCCATTTTAATTTTTTTACATTTGAAAAAAATAGAATGAATAAATAAAGGAATAAACCAGGAAATTAAATAATAAATTTTAAAAAAATGAATAAATCAGGAAATTAAATAATAAATTTAAAGAAAATGAATAAATCTGGAAATTAAATAATAACTAAGCAAAGAGAAAAAAATCACATATACTTTTATGATTTAAAGAGTTGCGTAATTTCCAGATTAAGTAAAATATTCATTTTTTTTTTCATTTAGAAACCAGTAAGTAAATTGATTCAAATTATTTTTTATCCTTTCATGTTATAAATAAATACCGAAGTTACATAATAGTGCTTCCTTTTTACCTTCCTACAAATAAACAAAAAATGTTTGGTGTAAAAATGTAATTACCAAATACCTTCTTTTAAAAGTTCTCTAATCGGAATGAATGTACAAATTTTTAATACAGCTCTTGGTGTTCATCCAAGAAGTTCTTTTTCTCGCTTTCCGTAACAAAGAAGCATGAATATTAACTAAATTAAATATTGAGAAAATAGTAATGAACTATTTACTTTTTTACAACTATTTCTATCAATGGCTTTTCTATTCATGAAAGAAATTAGTTACTTCGTAAAAAGAAAATAGCATTTTCACATTTTTATTTGGTATTTCTGGTATTTCCTTAAATAAAAAAATCATTTCTTTAATAATTTATTTGATAAATATATAGTTAGGAATGTGATATAAACGGAACCATTATGACATAGCGGCGACAAAAAGATTCAGAATCGCATTAATGTATTATTTATCATCATTTTCATTTCAAATGATTAGAAAATGTGCACGAGTGGAATAAACAGTTTGTGGTACATTCATTTTAACTCTACATATAATAAACATTTCAGTCTTATGAAAGGTTTGTAACGTTCGTCTTCCATAAATGCCCTACTTTTATACTCGTTACAGCTGAAGAAAGCTTCTTAATAATTAGATACTGACTATAAAAAAATTAATATGCATCGAACAAATCATTTACAAGTAACTAGGATCATTACATATCATTTACATTATCAAGGAATAATATTTATAAAACAGTAATAGAGATAGCAGCTTTTTAGATGGATTATAACGCATATATAGAAGGCTGACGGTTTTTCATAACGACCAGTTGAAAACAATATGACAGACATAACACACACCACACCGCTTCATGCCTCTGCAACTATAACCCTCTGGTTATTTAAACAGTGTAATGGGCATGAAGTGGGGGAGACATGGGAAGAATCTCCTGTCCTATCCATCCCTTTGACTATTGTTCGACGTCTAACATTTATTGAGTGAAATTTGGTTAAGGTATTTTAATATTGGACAAAAGAAAGCCGAAAGCAATGAGCTATTTGAAATAAAAAATGGGAAGTAGCTTTGGTCTGTAAAGCAAACCATTAGAGATAAACTGAAAACTTGTGCTCTTTTACATAAACAGACTTACAGTTTGCTTGTGATTACAAAATTCAGACAAAAAATAATATAAATATTAACGAAAAATTAGAAATGGGAACATAAAGCAAAATAAGAAAAGAAAAGGAGAAAAAAAAAAAAACCACGAAACAGCACAAAAAAAAATGCAACTACAAATAAATGCTCTATGTACAAACATAGCATACAGACAGCATAACAGAGGAGTACTATCAGTATAGCATATACTGTAACTAGAGGTACAAATACAATGTATTGGCTGATTTAGGCAGTATGACTTGAACAGTCTTCCCCTATATAATGTATTATTAAGCAGAAAAAATACTAAATTATAATGGAAATAAATAGGATATGGTATTGCGCTGCAACGAAATATGAATTGATCACTAAGCAATATTAAAAGCTAATTATATTCCATTATTTTAAGTTCATCAAAAAAACCATTAAAGGAACAATTGCTTATTTTTATTAGATGAATTTATAAAAAAAAAAAATACTTCCTTTTATTGAAACTAAAAAAAGAAATAATTCACTAAGTCTTGAAAAATTATAATCGTATAATTAAATATCTGTATTCTAAAATAATAATAATAAAAAAGAGTTTTATAGAAAAAAAAATTCTGTAAGTAGTTTCGATTATTTTTTCGCTTTATAGATATTTTTTTCAATTATAAAACTAAAAAATAGATACTTACGATTCCTCCCTTTCCACTTAATATAAATAATTATCACTTTTTATTTAGTTTATTACTTTTAAATCTATAAATGCCATGGAAAAAATGAAATTCTTTAATTCTTTATAATATATTAAAGACTATGAATTACATAAAAAAAAAATCGTTTTCATTTTTCATTTAGACAAATAAGAATAATAACACTTTGAATGCAAATATCATAGAAAAATAATCTACTGTTTAACATTTTGTTTTTACTTAAATATTCTAATTCTTCCTAATTTGATTAGCCTTTCCTAAGAAGTAAATGAAATATAAGACAAACTTTTTTTCTTATAGAAATTGAATTTCTTTAAGAAGATCGAAACTATAAGCTTCGATTAAAAAAATATATTTGTTTAGAAAAATGAGTTCCAAAGAAGCAGAATAAGAAATATTGGAGGAATATTGAGCTTTTTAAACAATCACTACAACCATTGATAAGGATTTATAAAAAATAATCACTGTTTTCTCTTAAAGCCTTTGTTTATTTAAATGTAATTAACCGTCTCAGACGAGAAATCTAATACCTAATGATACTGTTTGTCTCGTGTGCCTGAAGGAATTCTACATATTTTTTTTTACCCATCTTTTTGAGTTATTTTTCTGAAAACATTAAGAAGGAAATAACATTATTAAATATATTATGCTTAATTTTCCGATAACTTAAACAATTAATATTTGATTTATGAATTATCCGTTCATTTATAAAAAAAATGTTGATGAAGTACTGAAAGAGTTTGAGAATAAATTTTGCTAACAATATGCATTCTCTGATTTTATAATGTATACAAATCAATTTTCAGGTGGAGATTTTTGATTTGAACTTAGATTTGTATGCTTAAATTAAAGTATATATTAAGCACTTATTTAAGACTAATCAAAATATGAATTCCTGTATTGGAATAAATAGGACTTTCCTTTTTGCAACATGAAAGGTCTTATTCAAGATTTCTAAAGTATTTGCATTCAAAATGTTTATTGTATGTACAAGATCTAATAAAACTGCCTGAATGGGGAAATGATAGTTTAAATCGCAATAATATAAATTTGTTTATTTTATACCGATGCGATACCATTACTGGAAGAGTGACACTAAAATATTTAACTATACTTATGCATTGCTATTGTCAATTTATTCAAAATTATCTTTTATTCAAAACATTGTTTGCTTAATTTAATTGCATAAAGTTATAATTATGATAAAATCTTTGCTAAACTATATAATTTTTGCAAACTATTTATGCTTAACCTTCTGGAAATTAGTTTCATACATGAAATTAACAGTGTCATACATCATGCCATATAGGAATAACTTTTTTTCTTCGCTAATACATATTAAAAGAAATTAAGGCATACTTTGGTGTAGTCTTCAAATTTGTAAATTTTGGTTTTCAAGATCATCATATTGGCCTAAACGATGATATAGTTACTTGGTTAATCCATGATCTAACAAAAATTGAAGCTACTTTAAGAATACTGAAAATTAAGTTGATATATTTTAAAATGTGAATAAAACAAAATATTATTTTCCCTGAGGGAATGAATCATTAATTCAATAAAGAAAATTAGAGAATAATCATTTTCAAATATTTTGCAGACAAATGATTAACACTCTTATGATTCTTTTTTTTTCATTTTTTTTTGTCAAACTTATTCTTAAACGTTAAGGCTAATTGCATGAATTATTTAAGCTGAGTTTTTCTTTAATTTAGTTTCAGAGTTATTTTGAAATATTTACCCTAGACTTCATACGAAACATAAAATTCCTTATCTAAAAATACACCATAACTCATTTTTGTCTGGACAAACAGATTAGGAAAAAATGTTCATAATTTTATTACTTAGCAAATGATTATATTTATTTCCAAAAACATAGAATTTCATGCTCACTTCATATTCGGGTCAAATAAGGAAAATTTAACAATTTATATAATACATTGTTCAGTTGTCCTTTGTTTATGAGATGTAAATGATCAGAGTGAATAACATAACAATTTTTGATGATATAAATTTGGCGTCATACTGAATGTTTATAAAAACTGAGGGAATTAAAATCCTTTAAGACAGATAATTCAATTTGAGTTTAAAAAGCTATTTCCAACCAATCGAATTTCATTAAACAATTTCAACTAAATATCAGAAATAAAACTTTCTTTTGTGTGAATTAAATCATTTAAGAGCTACTTTTTTCTATTATAATAATTTAGAAAAAAATGTATTGTTATTTTGTAACTCAGATTAAGCAGAAATACTGAAAATCCGCAAATGTCAATCTACATTATCAAGATTTTTATTAAGTACGATATTTTATTATTTTAGTACTGTTCATACATTTACATTAGTACTGCTTATATATATATATATATATATATATATATATATATATATATATATATATATATATATATATATAAAGAAATACTTGCAATATTGAAGTTAATTATGTAATATATTTTTTTCAAACATTGAAATAATCATAATTAAAAAATTTATGAGAAGTTTGTCAATTGCTGATTCTTAATATAGTATGCGCAATAGAATTTATTTGATAAAAAGCAGTATTGCTCTGATGGATTACAATGTTAAATTCTTTTGTTTAACAATATAAGAGTAATATTTAATAGTTATTTTAAAATAAAAATTTAATTTTAATGATTTTTTTCAAGTAATTTTTAGTTTTTACATTTTGCAAACTTCTTAGTAATTATAAAATAAGCTAACCTAAACAAGATACCCCCCCCCCGAAAGCACACGGAAAATACTGAATGATCGGACTGCTACGACAACACTTGCGGGAACTATGGTTGAATTCCAAGGGCCATTACCGGTCACGGTGCAACCCTTCGCGTGAAAAGCAGGTCTCGTTATCAATAGGAAGTAGCCGATTCCCACTAGGGTGGCGAAAACCAACCACCATAAGGGAAGCTTCTCATCATCATTTTTGATGTGCCCTCCGGCGGGAAGTAAATATGGTATAAAACATTTTTAGTAAATAAATAATAAATTTTAATAAATAACACTTTAAAATAGTAAATAAATAAATAAATGTTTGCTCTCTCCATCGTAATATTTTTTGCAATTATAATCAATTTCAATTCAGATACATACTATATTTGATAATGTAATGTCATATTTAATGATATGTAGATATTTTTGTTTTTATAATTTTATTATTGTATTGCATGAAAATTAAAAATGCATAGTTAATGTGGAATCACGTAATATATTATTCTACTGATGACAGTGAGTTTTGACATTCAGAATTACTAAAAATTGAAAGATGATATTTATGAAAAATATTCTCTCACAAAGCATTCATTTCAATAGCCCAACATCCATTGGTTTCAAGTAAATTAAAGTTTTTCTCTATTATTAGAATTAAGTTCTCTCATTTTTTTAATAGTCTTATATCTGAAATATAAATTTCATTTATGATTAGGGTATGTGAGCATCTGAACAAAGAATGAAAATAAAACAACGATAAATCTTTTTTTTTTCTTTTTGACATGGTTTCTTCTTTAAAATTTATCAATAAGGCATTTCTTTGACTTTCATATTGATGTGATATTTTCGATGTATCATTTTAGCGATACGTTTCGAAAACTTTTTTCCCTTTTAAAGAATAAAGAAAACTTTAATAAGAAATTCCAGGAATATAATAAGATTAAATGTAAAACTTGTCTTCTGTGCGAAAGAATGCCATATTCCGTGGAGACTCGAAATATATGTATATTTTGTGAGCAAAAATGTAGCAATATTTTTCTAAATTTAAAGCAGCAGTATTCTTTGAAAGTATGTGTCCCCCGTCTTAATCAAAGCATAATATATTTGAAAACCATCCCTATGGTGAAGCAGAACAAATATATGCAGAACGTATGCTTTCTGAAATTATAATTTAACAAAGAAAACTGGTGAAAGAATAATTATATAAATAAGGAAATATTTCTAAATAACAATATTAAAAAAAATAAGATTCAGAATAATCTTCATAATCTTCAAGCGTTTTCTCGTTATTGAGTTTGAATATGTTAGAATAATATAATTGAAAATGCAACATAAAAATTTTTGAAAAGTGTTTTATTATTTCTTTTAAAAATATTACAATAAGAAGCAAAATTGAATCAATTTTAATCAAAAAATAATAATAAATAAATAAAATTTCTAAGCATTGAAATGTATTTAAAGTGTTTGAGCAACAATGTATTCGAAAGTGTCTATTATGAGCTGCCATGATTTCTGTTAATAATTTTCTAAATAAATATAAAAGAGATATTTAAAACAATGTATCCAAATTAGAAATTCATTAAGAATATGAAGTTGTATCCTCGAGTATCAAGTTGTATCTTCTCTTTACTTTACTATCTCTATCTAAAACAGTTGACTGTGCGAGAGACTATTATTATATTTTATTTCAAAAGTGAAGGTTTATGAAAATGATTGCTTTACGTTACTCTGTTAACATTCGGATAGAAGAAAAATTCAAATTATTTTTTGCTTTAGAAATATTCTTGAACTTAAGTATTTTACTTGCTCTTTACACATTATATTGTGTTGAAAATGAGTTTCAATGCAATGTATAGTTATTTAATGGATTTGATTGTATTATTGAAGTATTTGGTAGTCAGGAATAATTAGTTTAAGAAATTAAATTAATTTTATTACAAAAGAAAGTATAAAATAACAATTAAAATTATTTTCTGAGAATAATTTGTTAGAATATATATGGAAGTTGAGAAGTTATTAGTATTAATATAATATTTTATGTAATACAATCCGTTAAATTTCAAAAATATTTGAGGAAGTAAGGACAGCTTTAGATAATTCATATTATAAAGATTTATTACAATTATTTGAACTAATAAAATATTTGAATTTTCTAAAATTAATCATCACAATCTGTTAGGTTGTTTCAAGGAATTTTCTGACCTTCCTTGAAAATTTGATGTATCTGTAAAGCTAACTTTACGTTTTCTTATAATTTTGGGATGATATTCGGTATATCACTGTTAACTATGTCTGCTGGTGATATGCGATCAAATTAATATTTTCAGCGATAGCCGTTGTTACTTCTTCATATAAATTACCGCGGAATATTCTTTTGAGAAGTGTGTTTACGAGTGAGATGAATGTTTGAAAACAAGTATGGCAGATATACTTATATACTTTTTGAAAATTTTTGTATAAAATGCATTATAAAAACAGATTTGAAACAAAAATGCATGTTAAACGCCAAAAGTATAGTGAAACTTGAAAGAAATTTTGTCGTTAAAAAGAGATATAAAGGGAAAAAAACTTTATTCTTAGAATTTGATCAATTTCTTATAATCATTTTTCAGATAATTTTAGAATTATATTATATAAGTTTTTTTATGGTGCGATAATTTTTATATTAGTATTTGAAAACTACACATTTCTAGCATGATATATGTGTTCAAATATCCTTGATTGCAATAATTGCAATGTCAGAAAATTTCACATCGCGGTATTCAGTGAGTCTCATATAGAAATTCAACTTGCACTATTTACCATCAAAAGTTGGGTGCTGCTCTTTGAAACAATTTAAAGGAATCCATGCTACAAAGTTGTTTTTCTTATCTCTTTGATTTGAGCGACTTACAAGTATTCATAAAATTACACATGATAAACAGCATATTGTTATGATTCTGTTCCTTCATTTTTGCTAAGGAAGACAATTTTACAGATGTAATGGATGCTGAAAGGATGCCAAATTCATGTCCCCTATCCTGGTAATCATTCAGAGAATTTTCCTGCAAAATTGAAGGATATAGAATATTCAAGAATCTTGTTGATATATACATTAAGACTCACATGCAGCATTTGTTCTAGAAGTTTCTTTGTCCTATCCTAGAAATTATAAAATGCTGACATAAGTACTCAATAGTTGTCTACGAGTACTCAATCAGTTCTCTCTCTGATCGCTTTCAGCTTTGGGGGGTTGAGCGCTTTCGTTGTTTAATAGAGATTTTATGCTTCTGTGCAACTGTTTACTGCAAAATATGTTTTGTATTATCATCGTCTATATTTTGGTGAATGTATTTTGTATTTTCATGTAGAATGAAGGATCACTATTTGTTACTGACTTAGACTTTTTTAATGTGTATCCATGACCGGATTTTGAGTATTTTCCATAACAATATACAACCATTTACTAGAGAAATCACGAAACTTTATCACATGCAGGGACTCTAGAATCTCAGTCTCACTTTCTTTTTAATCTTTTTTTTACAAACTAAATTGAAAGAATGTCTCAATTCTGGTTTAATATTTATAAAGTTTTACAAATATTTACCACTCATAACATTCATTGATTACTCTGTCTTCATCATTCTGAAATTACACTATTGCAAACAAATTAATTCATGTTGAATTATTATAGTGACTACAATTTTTGTATTATGTTCTTTTCAATAAAAAGGTAAATGAGCAGACAATACATTACGGTATCTTCCATTCGTTTACAGGCTAGAATAAAACTAGAGAACACTTTTGGAAGCATGTATAATCCTTACAAGATGATGGGTCATAGAAATTTATTAATGGAACCTATAGAAGGAATGTGAGGCTTTTTAACAGTTGCCAATATTAACATTTTTTTAGCATATTTTCTTAACATGTTAACATTGTCTCTTAACACGATTTAAGATGGTTTTAAACATAATATTATGAAAAAAAAATGTTAATTTAATTGTTTTTATAAATTTATGAAAATGAACTATTTATGGGTTATAACAGTAAATTAGATAACCAAATCTCACTAAGCATTAATATTTCTTAGAAAAATATGCATAGGCTATCTTTCTTTGAAAGCGTTTGAAAAAAAAAGCAATGAAGACATGGTAAAACAAATGAATCAATAAAATAAAATATAAGTACTGAAGTTTAAACTTGTTGCGAATTTAGCGAAATAACTTAGATGAATACGAGCTCTTTGAAGAAGTAAGGATTGAGATACTACATTCAGAAGCAGATGAAAACTCATCTTTTCATCTACTGGAATTCCAACATATATTTTTTCCACTCAAACAATCTTAAATTATGCCCTAACAATATCCCTTCGTTTTGTATTTGCACATATGACACGTTATATAAATGCTGAAATGGTTTTATGGAATCAAATATAATTTTTTTTCACGTTTGGGATCATAAAATATTTTAGTAATTTAGCAGCATTTTAAAATATTTTTTTTGTGGTTCAGATTTCATTCCAATGTTAAACCTATAATTACTTTCTAATTTTTCAATTTATGAGATCATATTTAAACTTCTATGTTTAGAGAAGGAAAACAAATTATTTCTTAAACATTTTCTTCTATTTCTAACTTATAATAGAATGCGTATTTATAATAGTTTTTTTTTTAAACTTTTAACTAGGATTGGAAATATCATGCAGGAAATCGGATGCAGAAAAATGCAGGAAATCGGAAATAAAGTAGTTTTAAGATATTTAATTTTGTAAAGAATTGCAATAAAACTTTCTAAATATTAGATATCTTAGAAAACTTACTAAATATTTGCTTGCAGATAAAGCAAGTTTGAGCTGCTAATCAGTTGTGACTGCGAGTTCATTCATTCATGTGGTTGTTATTACTTATGGCACTTTACAAGCGGGCTGACAGTTATCTGTCAACGATTTAAGCCCAGTGAGCGTCTGCTGTTTTTTCAGTAGTGCCAACTAGGGCCAAGAGTTCGACTTAGCTATTTCATGCATCACATTCACTTGCACAACCCCTTTTTACAGGGGGGCACATTCACCCACCACATAGATAGAAAGAACACAGAAAAAGAACAACTATGCCCGAAACGGGACTCGAACCCGAGACCCCCAGACGACGGGGAAGACGAACTACCCCTATGCTAGGATACCGGCTGCACTCATTTATAAAAAAAGTATCATTTTTACTCTTAAAAAATCTCGTCCTTTTCTCCATGGCGTCCAAAACGTAATAGAACAGTTTATTTCGTAGAGTAGAACTCTTTGTTTTGCAAGTCTCATTGAAATAAAATTTTTCGTTTTAAACAAACAAAAAAAACATATTAATTAGAAAATAGAAATAATGCAAGTTCTAATCGTGCCTTTTATTTTTTTCATTATATATCATACGAATTATAAAAAATGCATTCATTCCAAGTAATAAACGTTATGTTAATCCTATCATATATTTGAAGCATTAAAGTACGAAAAGATAAATTAAATATCAACGCGTTTCATTTTTCCTTGATTGTATTTAATGAACGGAACATCAAAAATGTACTTGTTCGAAATGTAAATGCCTTTAGACAGTGTCGATAATAGTAAAATTTTATTTGATACTGATAAGTACATTAATTTAGGAATACTAATCTCCGATTTAATTTAAAGTCAGAGAAATTTTCATTATGAATAAGAAAACTATCTGCATTTGAATAGTTATCACTAGAGTTACGAGTTATCTATTTATACAATGTAAAAAACTTCGTGTAAAACCAACAAAATATTTAAAATATTGCAGTAAGATAATAATATACTAACTAACAACTTTTTTAAATTTTTTCTTAAAAGTATGTAACAAAACCAATTTCTATGAAATTTATTTCATGGAAAGTTTTGGATTCCTGGTATAACTACTTATCGACGCTGTCGTTAATAATATTATATCGGATAACCATAAATGAATATAAGCAATAAAATCATAGACCATAACGTACAAAGCCGAAGTAAAATGATAATGGTTTTCGAAAGATTTCTGAAATTCATAATTATAAATGGCTTCTGTTGTTTATTAAATATATAGGAGTTCGTAATGGAAAAAGATAAATTATATATAATTAATTAATAAATTAAAAATAAAAATTAAATTATTCAAGTTTTACAATTATCCAATCATAAGAGGTTTTCTGTATTTGCTAAAGGAAATTCATTGCATTTCTAATTGAATTATCAAAATATATTCATAATTTTAAATATATTTTGTAATACTTGAAGAACGAAACAAAACTGCATTATACATATAGTGATTATGTAATGCATACACTGATATGAATTACAAAATAACCATTTTTTTAAATATAAATTTCATAATAATATTTTTAAGGAATCCCAGAAAGATAAAAAATATATTACTTTAAGCTATATCACTATGTTAATAACTATTATTACATGAAGCAACTAATCTAATGAATAAAAATTAAAAGTGTAAAAATTGTATAAATAGAATACAAAAGTAACATAATAACATAAATAGCAATATCTTAATGTTGATATTTTTTTGTATAATTTCATTGTTTCTTCAGAAGAATTTTTAGTTCCGTATGATGTTTTCTTACTTCATAACTCAAGCATTCAGATTCATGTCATTGAAGGGACTTCCAAATTTTTTATTTTCTCTATAAAATGAAAGTTATATTGCTTAAAGTGTACAACTGATAAAAAGAACAGCTGTACAAATTCCTTGTCTTCACAATTAAAAAATTTCAACTAAAAATAAATTTATAATCTAAAAAGAATTTCTGCATGTTGTGACTCCCCTGTTTTTTAATATAGGATTTCGATTTTATTATCAATCTAATTATCTTTCATATACAAATGTTATCAACTCGCTGCTTAAAATAATTTTAATATATTAATGTGTGAGCAATACAATATTTCCTTAGAAAAATTATCATTTATGCGCTCAACAAAATGTAACTATTAGCTGAAATTTAGAATATAGTAACTGAATTCTTTCTCTTTTCCAGGACAATTTCTGAAAATAAACGATTTTCTTTAAACATTTCATGAAAAAAGGCTTAACTTCTTATAAGTATTGTTGAGAAATTTCTTGTAAAATGATGAACTGCCTGGGGCAGCTGGAACGAACAAATAAAATGACATTTCGTCAATAGTTCGATCAAATTGAGAAATCATACAGTTAAGTCAAATGCAATTTTTGTTATTTATGGTTAACGGAATTCTTCCATTCGATTTTCCATTTGTTTGCTATGGCACAAAAAATAAGAATTTCACTTTTTACTCCTTAGATAAAAAGTAAAGATTAAAGAATGAGCAATATCTATTTGAACTTCTATGAATTACAAATGTTTTTCAATGAAGCAATTTTAAATCATACTATATTACTAATAAATAGAAATCATTTTACAGAATGTATTTTTCCTTTTAAATTAATGTTTGAATAAGCTGTACATTGATGTCTGTCCTTGAATTTGTTTGGAATGTCATCAGGTTAAAATCGCCAGCGAAAGATATCCATTATGTGTTAGCCAAAATTAGCATACACACTATATAATTTCATGATATTTATCGGTTGATAAAGTAATTTGTACTTTGGTGGTTATAATTAAAGGATGGTTATAATTAAAGTTCAACTTTGAATTGGCCATAAAAGGAAGGCTACTAGACCAAATGTTACCAAACTTGGTAATAGTTTAAAAAAGGTCATGGTAATTTCTTTCCTGCCAAAAAAAGTTCAAAAATTTACCACCAGGGGGAATGGTGATGCATTCAATTTTGTTAAATAAAATAAGACATGAAAACATCGATTTAAAATGCGTTTAATCGTTTCTGAAACTTTTATAAAGCATGTTCAATGTGGTGTCCACCATTTTTAGAAAGCATGTTAAATCGTATTACTGTATTCTCAACAGCAGCTCTTAGCATATCAGGTGGAATGTTACGCAAATGTCTGTGTATCGTATCTTTGCATACAGAGCCATTTTTACCCTGGTGGTGAGTTTAGTTTCTTTCTTTATATATTTAGTGGAAAAGAAATTCCCAAGACCTCCTTTAAGCTATTGCCTAGTTTGTTAACATTTGGTCCTGTAGTTTTCCTTTTATAATCATTTTAAAGTGGAACTTTAATTATAACCACCTTATATGTCAAATTATGGAGCAGGAATGTGAGGTTTACTCTTGTTTTAATAGAAATTTCTCTTCAGTTTTATTTTTAGACTATAGATGAATTTATAATCATGAATATAAAAGCAATCCATACAAATCTGCCCTAATATGGTTTATTAGGGTGTTTAGTATCTCGAAAAACTATTATCTTTGATTATATGTAATTTTATTTCAAATGGAATAAGAATGAATTTTCATTCATTGCTATTAATATTATAATTATGTCTACACAGGTTATTGGAAAATAAGACATAATAAATCAAAGCGTTAATTACATTTCATGGAATTTCACTGCATACAGGAAAAGCTGATACCATGTCAATAAAATCTGATAGGAATATCAAGAAAATCTGATACCATGTAATTCATTTTGCCATTGACGTCAACTGACCAAAGCATGGAAATATTGAAATAGATTATGTAAAATATAAATATGGAGAATACATATTTTTCTACAGAAACTATGCGGAACATAAAAGTACCTTATTATAATAAAATATGCATCGAAAAAAAAAAGAACAGAACTTCTTGCACTTTAGACAAAGAGCAAAGGAAAAAGTTTCGAAGAAGATTATTAAGGTCACGCCCATGCTTACGAAAAATTATTTTTCAGATAACATCTTTGGAGAAAACATAATTCAGGAAATTACTTTCGCATGAAACATTTTTTTTTAAATTTTCTAAATAGGTTTTAATGGGTATTATTTGAAAATTCGAGAGTGCTCTTAATAATAAAGGATTATAATAATGAACTGAAAATAATGAAATTTCAAATATAAAATTGACAATAGACAATCTTATAAAATCAGAAATATATATTAGGAAAACAATGTTAATTGGAGCATATTTAAGAATGTTTCTTGCATAATAATTATTTTTAAATAATACTTATTGAACTGATTTAGGAAATGAAAACGTTTTAAATTATATATTTAAATAGAAAATTTTTACCATTTTGACTCTTTTAGAATATTCAGTTTAAATTATTTTTAAAGAAAAACGATGGTGAAAGATATAAAATCGAAATACATATTTAAAAAATTAGTATGAAAATTTGATTCAAACATTATCCATGGGAAAATATTATTTTTGATTTATTGTCATATTCTATCAAGAATTGATCTCCACAAAATTAAAGATGTATTCTTAATCAAATGTTTCTTGATCATTTTCTGCTGAACAGAAATAAATTAAAGGAAATTTAAGGATTTATAACTACAGTCCTAATAATTTTTTATTACATTTTTCTTCATCAAATCTGTTAAGTTTCTATAAGGCATTTATCAAAGAAAAAAATAATGTAATGACATTATATATCATTCTGTCACTTTTAAAACACTGTTTATTATTTCAAAATTATTAAACATTTGAGATGTATAACCATGAGATGCATCATTCTAACATTAATCAATCAAAAGATTATTATTGTTTAACAGTTGAAATCATACAGATTAAGAGAATCTGATAAAAACAAGTATCAAGTACTCAAGGAGATTTAAAAGTATAATACGAGAAAAGATAAACAAAACAAAACTATTCCTAAAATAATTTATAAAATAGCAAATAAAGGAAAGCTTTACATTAAACATTGCAATTACCAAAAATGGAACAGTGTCTTGAAAGCTCTTCGAAGAAGGTTTTTAACGGGTGAAGAAATTGTTTATTTCAGGTCATTTTAAGGGTAATTTTACTTTTCATAATTAAATACAAAACTTGGCTAAAAGGTTTTTTTTTTTTTGAAAAATACATAAGAAAGTGTTTCTGCTAAAAACAGTTTAGCAGTAACCACATTTCATTGTCTTTTTTCATAAGACAACTAAAGATTTTTGTTTTCCCATTCATTATATTTTTTTATCTTTTTAACTATCTTACAAAATTTAGCATAAATATTCAAGTGAAATAAAGTATTAAAATGTCAGGATAAAGAAAGATTTTGACTTTCTGAAATAAAATTTTAATCTGAAAAACATTTAGGTGTGTTAAGTGTGTTAATATAATAAACTTGGAAAATAAAAAAAAATTAAAATATTATCTCATCATTTTTCAAGAATCTCACTCCCAAATTTTTAAAAAAGTATCTTATATTTAGCTGCTTGAATGAAAGATTCTAATGTAAAATTAAAAAAAATATATTTTTAAGCTGAAATCCAATTTGTTGTTCTGTTACTTCTAATAAGATAAAAATATGGAAATATTTATTACAGCTTTTTAAAAATTTTTTGCGTATTAAAAAATAGAATAATTTTTACTTTGATTGTTTCTTAATTTTAAGCATTTAGGAATTCGTTAATGCAACTATTTTGTAAACCTAAAAAAATATTTTGTTACTATTTATTTCTCTACTATATGGTGCTGTTTATAAGGAGTCGAAATTTAATTATTTTAATCTATTAAAATATAATTAAATTCTGAAAATAGTTATAAACTAAGCATTCTGTATTGTGTGCCATCGAATTATGTATTTTAGTTATTGAATGATTTGGGGATCCTAATCGAGCATTATTGTCATCAAAAATTAAAGACAATTTTTCTTTACATATATCAAAGTTTAATTATTTAAGCTTAAAAACACAAACCGTATCGCATGTTATTATTAATCTTTAACTCGGTAACGATAACATAAAATTTATAAATAAATTAATATCGATTATTTTAAATTCTTATAAATAAATATTTATAAGCGAATTCTTATAAAAACTTATATCTACGTTTTGCCAATTATTCAATTTGTAAGGGTATATTTAAAAATTTTTTGAAAATAAAAGTTTCTTTGAAGCCAAATAGGAGTTATGTTCAGGCTGACATCATAATTTTAACTTGGTCGCAGGATCAAGTAAAAATGTTAAGGTAATAGATTAGTCGATTCATTTCCACTAAATATATCCAAGCCAAATAATAAGAAAATATTTGTAATCATAAAACCAAGAATTAGAAAATATTTTTAAAGGTTTTTTTAAAATATAATAGCTATGCTGAATGTTTTAGAAATAAAATTTTCTAGATATCAAAACATTAAATGTATTTTTTATTTTTAAAAATTATTTTTAAATATGCAAGGGACGAAATCATTTCCTTTAAATGTATGTTTTTCATTTAAAATTAAACATATCTCATCTTTATTTGTAAATTAAACTTTGACTGCCAATCGATTACCTTTGTTACTATTTAAAGTAGCATTTTTCCGTTTAAAAACAAGGCAATGAATAATTTATCTGAAATTTCTGCATATTTTTCAAAAAGACTGCATAGAATATTCTTCTAATTTTAGTATGCAAAGAAATTTTTGAGTCATTCAAATTAAAGCGATGAGAGTAAGAAAAGAAAATTGCTTTCAATTCCTTCAGAACTTTCTGTAGATTTAGTTTTTTACATTTTTCAAAAAAAAAAAAAAAAAAAAAAAAAAAAAACCTATTTTTTTAAAGAAAAAAAAATGATTTTTTTCTATTAAGATATGAACCATTTAAATTAGTTTCCAATTTAGATAAACTGCTTAAGAATTCGTCGTTAGTGATAAAATGAATGGTGAAATGAAATATCATTCACATAAATCACTTTCAAACTGGAATTTAAATATGTTCTAAAATATAAATAAAAGGACTGTACATAAACAGAAAAAGGATATTATCTTTAGCATTAGTTATCGTCTATTGTTCACATGGCTGACATTTTTTTCAATCACAATTTGGGATTAGTTCTTGTCATTTTTTTTTCAATTAAGTGCTAGAAACATCGACACAAAAAAGTAGTTTTGATTTATTGAAATATTTTATACTTATATATTTTAGTACTTAAACTATCACCAAGTGTTTCTTAGTGATTGCAGTGCCGCTTATGAATACTATTTTATTCGAAAGAAGACATGGGGAAAAATCTTTGCACTTTTAGTTTGCCAACTTACGATTATCGATACACAGGATAAATATAGGGTTAGAAAAAATGTGTAGAAAAAGAAGATAGTGGTATGTAAGAAGGCACAAAAAAACTCCAGAAGAAAATAAAATGCAGTTAGGCGGACGAGAAACAGATAGCTTTGTGTAATCAAGGAACGGTAGGCATTATACTGGTGGCTGATTTCTTCTCTTCTTTTAGAAAGAGAAACCTGATTCTTTTTCCAAAGAAATATGAAGATGCAAAATATCTATGGAAAGGGCGATTTAGACTAATGTGTTACATATATTGTTTGATTATTAATAAGATGTATATATATATAATTTAAACATATTATTCGAAATTTATTTATGGAAATTATTATTACGATAACTTTTATTATTGGAATCAGTACTTGCTTCCAATAACATTTCCAATTCCATTCTAACAGTAAAATATCTGAATGTGGTTAATTTTATTGAATTTTTAATTTTTAATAAATGAATATATATATATATATATATATATATATATATATATATATATAATTATTTTACTTAAATATTGGTGGATATTTTTTTCAATCTTTTCTGAGCTTTTAATAACTTAACATAAGTGATTTCTTAAGGTTAAATTATTTGAAATTATTCATTTAACTCCAATACAGAATTGTTTTGTTCTTCAAATTAGCTGATGTTTGTTAATTTTTTTTATTTTTCACATGCCTTTTCATATCGATTTAATTTAGACTTCAGAATATTTCAGATGTTTATTATTACCTATCATCTTTCATAAAATTTTAAATCTATGTAACAAAAACAAGCTTAAATTTTCAATTTAAAAATTATGAAAATAAATGTGCTGACTCCCTTTCTGTACTCAAAAGTGCAATTTTTTTTAAATTAATATTTCCGTTTTCAAGTTATGTAGAAATAATGATTTCTATTTCAATCCTTTAGAAGTTTGAAACAAATATTAATTTAATAATTATTAAAAATTATGAATTGTTAAGAATCAAATATTTACGAATGCAAAAATTGAATAAAAGTTTCAGTAATTCAATAATTAAACGATTCAATGTTTGAGAACAGATCAAAATTTTTAAGACTAATTTCAATTCTTAAATGAATTAAATGTGAATATTCGCGATAAAATATTCAAATTTGTAATTATTGCAATAATGTGTGAAATATTCACATTGTTCTGATCTTTATAAAAAGTTTTACTTTATAGCTATTTTAAGAATGTTTTTTCCATTTCAATAAAAGGAAATGCATTATCCATTTCACATCTCTAAATTATTTTCTAACTAATTTTATCACATAATGCAATAAAACTGAATCGAATGGTCTTTATAATCATTTGTAAACTATATAAGATTATATTATTATCATTTTTATTCTTTTATTTATTGATAATTCCATGGATAATAAGAGTTGGCTTATACTTTTAAAGTATTAAGAATGATACACATGGTGTCAAATATATATGCTTCCGCCATTTAATGACACGTCTCAGAAGGTATTTTCTCCAGAAATATAAATGATACGGGGTTTGTTTAGTTTTTGCTTTAATCACTTCCAAGTTTTGAAACTCATTTAAAATGAAAATTCGCTATACATGTGTGCTTATTTCTTGTTAAATACATTGAAGCTGCTATAGCATCCTCACACTGGTTTAGTGGAATTTTCGGACCAAAACATGGTTGAAAAACCGCCTCCATGACTTAAACACAATTCATTGTCGTTAAAAGTGGTGATCTTTTAAGATTTAAATGATGTGTTTATCTAGAAAATTCCAACTAAAAATAAATAATGATTCAAATTAATGTGTTTAACGAAATATCTTTGAGTCATACATCTTTGTAGGATATTCAATTTACAATTGCTAATTTTTTAAATTCAAAATCGAAATCATTCCTACTAAACGGGAAGGAATTAAGGTTTACATAAAGGATGACGATTTAATTTAGAAGTCGATGGAAATGATATGAATGATATATTTTATAACTCAGTTGGATTTCTTTTCGATTAATTACCTTTTATCTCAAATGTTGGTATATTTCTCATTACTTAATAAATGAAAACGAGTTTTAGAAAAATAAAGAGTAAGTATTTTGGAAAATATATGAATTTTAATATAATGTCTTTTATTTTTTGAAGTTTATTAATTATAAGTTTATTATTTATAGGTTAAAAATAATTAAATATTTTTCTCAGATATTATTAAAAATTTAAATATTTCCCCAGTTTTGAGAAAATATTCTGTTTGCATCGTCTTTTGAATAGCGAACGATAGGACCATTAAATATCAAACACTATTTTTGTATGGATTAATTTCATAAAGTGCTTCAAAAGATCTTTTACAAATTATGCAAAATATTTACAGAAAGAAATGATTCCAAAGTAGAAAAAACACCGAACCAGTTTAACAAATGAAACAGTGACAGACACATATTCATAAGAAAAAAATCATGATTTTCTTTTTTTATTAATGAAAATATCTGTTGACTTAATTGAAATTAATCGACTTAGTCACGGCGTCGAAAAGCTAATAAAACCATTCGTTTCCTATGCCTAGAGGAAATCATCCGATTCTTCATCTTTCGGTTTAGAAATTTCGAAATACATGGATGTATTAAAATCATTACGGATACATATTTAATTATTTCATCAGTAAATATTCGATTTTCGAATTATCCACCCATTGCAAGTGAGTAAATATTACATAAAAAATGAATAGCCTCGAATCTTTGTTTTTGTAAAGATAGATTACATGTTAATATTTTTTTGCAGAGCTGTTTTAGGGAATATGAAGTAAATTAATAAATTAATTAAATTATATTTCATTTGGTGTTTCAAAGCTCGACTTTAGATATGGCATCATTTTTATTGAATGTTTTCAGAAATAGATAATAATTCCACTAATAAAAAAGATTTAAAATGCATTTAATAATTCAAAATATTAAAAAAGATATAAAGAAAGAAACATGACCTTGGAAATGCAACATAAATTTTCCTACGAGGACTCATAAAGGTATTTTCATGATCATACATGTGGGGTTATTTTCAAATCATTTGATTTGGTAAGTTATGTGTTTTAGATTGAGTAATGATGAAATCGTAAAATCCTGATGTATCAGAAAACCCTGATATAGGTTTTACTTACTTATTTCCTTAATTTCCTAAATTATTATTGTTTTTCAAATAAAATTCTGGGTTTTTAACTAAGGCCTATTTTATTATAGAATAAATATTTATTATAGAATTTATCATTATTATATGATGAAACACAATTTATTACTGATAATATCAGAAAAAAAATTGACATCTTAACGTAATAATTTTTTATCATAAATTTAAAGTTTTATATTCTATGGAATGGAAAAATATTGTTATTGATTTGGAAAAACGTTGTGTACATGTTAATCTTGATTCACATTTCTAATAAAATTTAACAGAATATATTTTATATCAGGCTTTCGAGCAGATATTAGCACTAACCAGAAAAGATAATTTCTTTGAATATGTTTATAATTTTAATTCTTGAATAAAGTTTGTTGTTTTTAAAAAATGAGCAGATTTATTTAAATTTAATAAGAAACTATTAATCACAAAACATTATAATTTATTTCAAAAAACTGTAAACTTTTTTCTTATTTACTATTTAGTACTATTTAAATAATTAGAAAACGATTGAAAATAATTTCAAGAAATTAAAAATGCATTTATAACTAATAAGTTAAAATTATTCTTCCTTTTAATTTTGATTTCCGAATTTAATCTCTTAAAATAAAGCTGTTATTAGTAGATATTATCGTTTTCCCCTTGCACTAGATACCTTTTATATATTATATATATATATATTTGTTTCACTTTGCGCGCATCATGGAAAATCATTTTAAAATTTAAATTAAAATTTAAGATCTAATATAAACTAATCTATATTTTTCATAAATAACCACATTTTTATTGTAGTAGTTTTAATTAATTGATTTAAATTCTACCTATTCTTTAGAATAAAATGCGTTTTAATTCAAAGTAAATTATGTCATTGAAAATATTTTCAAAACAGCTCCTTGTTATTTTTATTTAGAACTTTTTAGCAACTGATTAATGTTAAAATATCATTTTCACAATTTTTTTATATCTTTAGAAAACGGATGTGATTTAAAACGAGATGAATCATATTTTATTGGGAGAAATATACGATTCCATCACATTAAAATTACGTATTTTGTTCCTGAATTTACCTCAGATTCTTTGTGAATGTTCTGTATTCTATACAGCTAAATTTATATTGTATCTAACTATCTGTCAAAATAATTTAGCAAATTTGTTCACATTAAGCTATATTTTAACGTTTATAAACTGCAATTAATGATTTCTCTGATAAATGTAGTAATATATTATTATTTTTTATCTTTATTGATTTAGGTAATATACAATAATTATTCGTAAGTATCGATTTAAAAATGGAAAGAAATTCTACGGGGTTACACTAAAAGCATGAATAATAATAATAATTATAAACACTAAAGTAGGTGAAAATGCATATGTTCCATTTTTAATTTAAAGATGTATATAGTTTGGCGATGCTAATAAGAATATGAAATAAATAAGAATAAAATTTTCAAGAAAGAGAGGTTAGCAGTGAATGTAAATTTTTCGTTTTTATAAAAACAACCATACAGCAAGTCCCAACAACATAAAATTTTAATTTGAAAATAATTCAGTTCTTTCATTAATATAATTATAAAATATATGCCCGATAGAAAATATAGAGCAATCTTAACACTAAACATTTTTTATTAAATGCAAATGTATCGTGAGAACAGCGATTTATTGTATAAAATATCAATAAAAGATTATTTCTATGTTCATCCACTTTAAGTTCAAATTAATAAGATAAGTATATGAAAAGAAAATTTTCTCTAGTTTCCTTAAATACAATAAATCGTTGAATTTAATAAGCAATTGTTTGAATTTTAGGTGTCTTCTATAAAAAATATAGAATTTGAATTATTTAAACAAACATGACAGCATTCTGCTTTTAATTAAAATTGCCTTTTATAAAATTTTTCTTTTTATAAAAAACATTTCAAATTAATAAGATACGTATATGTAAAGAAAAATTTCTCTAGTTTCTATAAATACAATAAATCATTGAATTTAATACGCAATTGTTTGAATTTTAGGTGTCTTCTATAAAAAATATAGAATTTCAATTATCTAAACAAACATGACAGCGTTCTGCATTTAATTAAAATTGCCTTTTATAAATTTTTTTTATAAAAGCTTTATTTTCCATTTTACAGGAGTGAAACTTTCTATTTCATCTATAAATATAAGAATTAATGTCTGTATGCATGTGCGTTCTAGTATTTCTTCACGAGAGGCTGGATCAATTTGAATGAAACTTTGCATATACAGTTATAAGTATTAAAAATGTTATCTAGATTTATCAATCACAATACATGTCATGTGGTAAATTGTTTAAATACCTATAACAATTATAAAATGGGCATAAAATTTGATTTTTATGCTTCAACACACCAACTCATAATATAGATATTTTTGATTAATTCTGGTGAAGATTTCATATTAATACTTTAATCTGGCGTGTATTCATTTTGTGAAAAGTTTTAAGGGTGTTTGTTTAAATACAGGTAACTGATAAGCCATTTGCTTCAAGTAGGATTTACATCTTTCAAACCGACAAACCGAAAATATTTTTTCTTTTGATTTCTTCTAATGCAGCGTTTCTCAACCTTTCAGTATTCGTGGCCCAGTTTTCAATCATAATTTTCATCTCGTCCCCCCCCCCCGGTTACAATAAAAAGTATACAGCAATAATGTATATTGAGTATTTTGTATTCTGTTCTGAAATTATATTTAACTAACTGACAAAAAAAAAGAGTAAAAGCGAACCAACATTGGCGAGAAACCACATCTG
Source organism: Argiope bruennichi (assembly GCF_947563725.1). NCBI lineage: Eukaryota > Metazoa > Arthropoda > Arachnida > Araneae > Araneidae > Argiope > Argiope bruennichi. Next base: position 55,750,373 of record NC_079153.1, on the reverse strand, counting down.
GCATTTTGCAAAGCGGGCAGTGAACAGATGAAGCGAATGAAAGCGGGGAAAATTTAAATATTATATTTGAAATGAAAGCCAAACAAGGAGATAACGTTAAAAGAATATGAAAGTAGAAAAATTCGTCAATGAAAGTTAACCTAGACGGGGTGAGCTAAATTTAGAAACTGGGAATACATTTTTTCGAATAATAAAAGAAATAAAACAGAAGCATGACTAAGCAAAAGAAAAAAAAATAAGTAATATTTGTGGAAGAGAATCCACACAACCGATGTCGTCTCGAGCATACGCATATGTTTTCTCATAGGAAGAAGAAAAATGTTTGATAACGCAAGTTTCAATTCCAGCCAGTCTCATTTGAGTCAATCCTTCTATCGCTATCGAATATATCGTGAATGTGTATGTTATATATGTGGTTGTGGTAATTACAATTCACCATATTAAATATTTACGGCAGCAGATTTATGCAGACTCGTGGATAAATTTTTAAGCTGAAGTAAGCGAGCATTAGACGACAGTCAAGCATCAACAAGTACACAGAGAAGCGTGGTTCCGAAAATAAAATCAGGAAAATATTCTCAAGAATGCTTAAATTTTGGGTTCACCAGTACTGAAATAAATGAAGAAGAAAGGCCCATGTGTATCATTTGCTCAAAAATGTTGACCGCAGGCAGCATGAAGCATAATAAACTTACAGACTTTGGAAACGCTTCATAGTAAGTACGTCAACAAACCCAGATAATTCTTCGACTTAAAATTAAAATCATATAAAAAGCAAAAATCATTTTTTAAAGAAATAATTTTGTCTGTGAATAAAAAAACTTCAATTACATCTTACAAAGTTTCATATAAAATAACCATATATAAAAAAACCTCACACCATTGGCGAAGAACTTATTTTGCCGGCAGCAATTGAGATTGTAGAAACTATGTTTGGAGATAATTTTTCAAAACAATTGCAGTCCGTACCTGTTTCAAATGATATTGTCGATCGTCTAATTAGTGCTATAGCTGAAGATATACAGTGTCAGCTTTTCTCGAAGTTGCCTGCCAAATTGTTTTCAGTGCAGCTTGACGAAACAACAGATAGTAATAAAGATGCTCATTTAATTGCCTATGTTCAATTTTGTGATAATATGTCAGTAGTGGAAGAACTACTTTTCTGCAAACCAATAGAATTCAAAACAACGGACCTCGCATTATTTGTTATTTTAAATGATTTTATGAACTAGGCAAACATAGAATGGAAAAATTGCGTCGGAATATGCACCGATAGTACTAGTTCAATGTCCGGAAGATTCCAAGGTATACAAGCACTTGTAAAATAAAAATCGCCTCAGTGCATCTGGACACATTGCATGATTCACAGAAAAGCTTTGGCTTCGAAGGAAATGAATCCTGGTCTGAATATTGTGTTAACTACGGTTGTAACCGTAGTAAATTATATGAAAATGGGACCCCCTGAAATTGAGAATCTTTTCCGCACTATTGTAAAGACATAGGTTCAGTACATTCAGCTTTACTGTTTTATTGCGAGGCAAGATGGTTATCACGTGGGAAATTTTTGCAACGTGTATATGAATTAAGAGAAGAAATCGCCATTTTCCTAGAAGAAGAAAACAGATCGGATGCCTAGAATTTTTGAGATGGTTTATTTGTGATGAAATTAAGCTACTTGGTCGATATATTAGAGAAATTAAATAACTTGAATCTTCAACTCCAAGGAGCAAATACACATATGTTGGATACGTGTGGTAAAGTTAATGCTTTTTGTGGAAAATTGGAAGTGGAGCAGAAATTTAAAGCAAAGAAATCTAACAATGTTTGCAAATGTGGATGATTGTACTAAAACTTACAAGGCTGAATAAGAACATATAAAAGTTGTTTTTGTAACCACTGAAAATCATTTAGCCATGCTGGCAAAGAATTTTAAAAAGTATTTTCTTGCTGATAACAAACTGATAGCATGTTACGAGTGAGTTAGGGATCCATTTCATAAGACTCCTGAAGGACTCTCAATTGATGAGGAAGAAAAATTCATAGACTTCACGACAAGTGGCGAAACTAGAAGAGAATTTAGTAATAAATCACTATTTTAATTTTGGGCTGGTGTAGAGGATGATTTTAATTGCCCTAAAAACAAGGGAATTTCGCATTCTATTACCATTTTCAACACCCTACCTTTGTGAAACTGGATTTTCTGCTGTGGCTACTTTGAAGACAAAATATAGATCTCGGCAGAACTGAGAGTGGCTATTTCTAATATTAAGCCTTCCTTCGAAAAACTTTACTCTGCAAGACAAGCCCCAGGAAGTCACTAATAATTATTAAATTTGTTTTAATTTAGTATGTTTTTATTAAATAAGTTTTGATTTAGTAAGTTGGTTTTACTTTAATAAGTTATTAAATATGTCGAAATATATTTTGTTTTCTATGTGTATGTGTGCTTTCCTTTCCGTCAGTTAATCATTTTTAAAATAATATTTTCTCTTGGATATTCTCGCGCCCCCCTTCTGGTGTGAGAATCGCTGTTCTAATGAATACCGTAGAATAACCACTGAATGTTTGAAGGAAATATAATAAATATTATAATTAAATTTAAAAAAATAAAAGTTTTTATTCGTCAATTAAAATTACCATAATGGTAAATGAATTTCTATGTGCAATATTTATTTTCTCGCATAAGTCGTATAGAGAAAGTATCGTAATCTTCAAAAAATTCAAACTCGGGATTTTGACGAATCTCTACGTATTAGACCTCACTCAATTCGAAAAACACATTTTTGAATTATGTCTGTCTGTCTGCAACAAAGATAACGCTCTCAAAAATGTTTTGAGCTAGACAAATAAAATTTGGTATACTGTATTCCGAACTAATAGCATGGTGCATTCAGATAAAGTCTGTCTGTCCGTCTGTCCGAAAAAAATTTAACACGATAATTAAAAAAAAAACGAAAAGAGTTAGATAAATAGAATTTGGTATATAAATTTACCTACATCAACTTTTGAACCCAATCCAACAACGGATGATCGTCTGTCGGTCTATACATTGAGAAACATGTCAAAGAAATAAATCAAAAATGTAATGATTTAAATATATGAAATTTTATGTGTGATTTTGTGGCTACAATTGAAGTTATGTGTAAAAATTTTGTTCCGATCAGTAGGAAAAATGTATCTAAAACACAAATTCTCTTCCCAGATACATTGCCGCATGGCAGGGAGTAATTGTGACAAAACTCGCCAATATTGATACGATAATTCAGCAAATATGCTTAATTCTCGCCAAAAGTAAATATTTCGTAAAAGTAAATTATACGCCAGTTCTTTCAAAGCTTTCTTTGGGATAACACTTTTCTTAGAGTGCATGCGAGAAAGTTTTGGAGAGACCACTTTTTACTGGTTATTTTAAGTTGTGTTGGTAGGAATCATTAAAGATACTTTATGTTTGAGCGAATATTGATCCTGGAAACAGCCTTCTAACAATGGATCAATCGAGTATCAATATTACTATATTCCATCATTCCCCATTTATAGAAACTGATAATCAATATTTTTAAATGACCTAATAAATTTAAATTGCAGTATATTGTTTAAAGAAAGGAAAAAAAATTATTTTTAACTTATAATTCCTGAATTTATCTTGTAAGAACTACAGCCAAATATCATTAATAAACACACTATGATTTACCTTGCATTATGTCTTCTCTCTTTCAAAAGGCTATGATAAGAACAAAAGTTTGGAAAAAGGCTTATATAATGCTTGCACAAACTGAAATTTGCGAATGCAACTATATTACATGTTTCATAAGTTTAATATTACATAATCAGAATGAATCGGTGTTTCTGCACATCTATTATCCATTCTGTTATTTCTTCAAAATAAGTTTAGTCAAATAAAAATAAAATCTCTATTCATTCATTTGTGAAATATAGTTAAAAATGTCATTGTGGAAAATTTAGAGATAATAAATCGAGATGGGAAAAAAATGGATCGCGTTTCACTCGATATTTATAACAGTACGCCTGCGTTAAGACCAAGAATGAGATATATGTAAGTGTTACGTTTGGCTTCGTATTAAAAGATGGTAGTTCTAACAATGGAAATCTTACTGGTGCATTAATAGCAAATATTAAAATGCTACAAGAAAATTATAAAAAGGACTAGAAGATAAGTTCAATAAATTGACAATTAAATAAGGTCACTATTATGAAAAAATGATTTTAACTGATCTAAAAAAAAAGCCAGAAAATCACTGCTTTAAATGTTCATACACTAAAACCTGTTCATAATCTATATTATCAAGGAAGTAAAGGAAACATAAATTAGATAATTATATTTTTACCTCAGAATTCAGAAAATTATCAAACTCCTAAAAACATCAATGTTGTTTTAAGACATTAAAAATAATCATAAGTGTTAAAAAATCATTAATTTTTTTTGTATATTCTTGAAATGTTGCAATCATTATAGAAGAAAAATGAGCAAACAACAAATATTGTTATTTTTTTTTCTTTAAAAATTATAGCATTCACAAAATTTTAATATTATTGAAATCCATATATTTAGAAAGTGATCCTGTAAATATTAGTTCTCAAAGATTAAAGATTCCTTAATACTTAACAATTTGCATTTCTTAATTTCTCACCTTATGTTTTCCCTGCTTTCAACTGCCATGAGATCACTTAGTTTACAAAAAGGAAAAAAAAAAAAAAAAAAAAAAAAACGTCGCGTAATAGTTAAGCTTATAATTCTCCGATTACATAACGCTATATTCTTCTCATTCACCCAGCCCAGTGTCTTACTACTTAGTTTTTTTCTTGAAGTCTTACCTTGATTTGTCTTCTTTCCTCCATGTTTTTTCTTTCTTTTTGTGTTCTGTATTAATCAAGTGTATAGTTAACCGTAAGCTTCTTATATGGAAAGACTTTACAAGATAAAATACTTTATTCATTATCATTTTCGGAATCGAGTAATATTCTTTATGCTACTTTCGCTTATACATAATTTTGCTTTTTTTTCAATAACAAGATGAATTAATTTGATTGAGGAAACTTCCTATATGTGAATAATGAATAAATCAGTTTGTTACAGATAAATAATATTTCATACCTTTCTATTTATACCTTCTATTTCACACATTTTAATGCTCTGTTACATGTATATTCTATCATAGTTAAAGATACACTTTGAAAGAAAATTCTATTAATAAAATCTTGAAATTTATTTTATAACATATCAATTTTAACAGCAATTCACCTAAAAGAGATTTCCAATTAATCCTTCCAATTACTGATATTTTAATATCTTTATAAAAATCAGTTTTACACAGGATAGAATGTATAGATAAATAGCTAAGTTACTAATTAGCATTAATATTAATTAATAAACATTTAACTTTTAACATAAAATGTTTTTAATTTTTAAAGAATTCACAATGTACGTTCATAAAATATTTCGGAAGAACGATGAAAAATACCTTCAAGCGTTTGAGCAAGAGAAATGCTAGGTGAGAAATAATGTAACACTCACACTGTTAGAAATTAATAAATCACTCATAAAAAGCGTGTCTTTTCTCAGCGTCTTTTTTTCACTATAGCATTCAAAGACGCTTTCATCTAAATGTCCATTCTAAAAAAAATATATAGAAAGAAAATCCATAAATGAATTAAAGCATACAGGTGCAAAAATTAAATTTCTATTTATATGTTTCATCTCACTCCATGAATCTTGAAAATATTAAGCACATTTTTTTTTACATAAATTGTAATTTCAATACACATTTTTCAACTTCAGATTCCATGCTTCATCAAGAAAAGGAGAAATCAAGCATCAGGTCAATGCCTGCAGTTTTCTTGATTACACAAAGTTATCTGTTTCTCATCGCCCAGCAGCATTTGTTTTCTTCTGAAGTATTCTTTTCGTCCTACTTACCTCCACTTTCTTTTTCCAGTCTTATCTTAATCCTGTATATCGATAATAGTAGGCTGACATGGCCTTACAAGGTGAATGACCTTTCCCATCTTGTTCTAACTGAATGCAGTAATACTCATACACAGAGTTACTTTCACTAATAAAACTGGTTTTTTTTATGAAATATAATGCATTATGGTAGATATTACGCAAACAAATAGTCAGTATTTTCTTAAGTAGCAATAAGAATTTGTAAAAAAAAATATTATTTGTGTGTGATAAAAGTTTGATATATTTTTTACGGATAAAATATATTAAGTCATGTTTCCTATTTTTCGGTTTCTGTTACTTATTTTTGATGAAGCTATAAGACTGAATCTAAAAGCTAACTATACAGATATTGTTGTTTCTTACTCTTTTTTTTAATTAGCTGAAGTAATTATTTTTAATTCTCTTAAAATAAAGTGAAAATTCAATTGTTAAAAACTTAAATTTGTATGAAGATTTTTTATTTTATAATTAACAACATTAGAAATTTCTTCTAAAATGATAAGATGAATAAGAAATTACTGTTTAAAAGTTTAGAAATTTTTTGGGGGGTAAAGAATATGAATACAAGTTCAATGCTTTTTTAATTTTTATAATGATCTGTTTTGTTGTGGATATATTAAAACACGATTCAGATGATTTCTTTAAATACGAAACAAAGCATAGCTGAATTTCATATTTTTATAATTAAAAATCTATCAAATTCGTAATAACTTCTGTTTTTTTTCCATTTAATTGCATATTCATCATGCGCCTACAATTTTCAAATTACAAATGGAAATGTTATTTAGTAAGTTTAAATATTATATACTGTCTGTAATAATATAAATAAGGCTTTATAAAACACGAATATATCTTCTTTTAATATATATAATAATAATAGCAATTTATTTATTGACCAAGTATGACAAGCACGAAATTGAAATAATTTTTTTTTTATCTGAAACTGAGGGAAAAAATTTTAGCTGAGGATTCAAAGTTTTTATTATATACACGTAGATTCAAAAGGTAACGCTGGAGAATAGAAATTCATCTTCGAATTATAAATAGGAACAATATATAAAGCATAACAATAAATATTTGTTTCAATTTCTTGGCTTTAAACATATATTAAAAGATAAAATTTTACTTGAAAGAAATGCAATTAATTAATGTATCAATTAAATGAAAATGTATTGATTCTCTTTATCAATATATCCATAAACTACCCTACGCTATTTTGAAAAAAAAATTCTTAATGTCTTTATATTTATTACATATTCTGTTCTGACCAGCACATAAGATTTAAAAACATTTTAATTATTATTCAAAGCATCATTATAGAATTTATAAAACAAATTCGCGTCTTCTCATTCTATATAATTTATATTCATTTCAAAAAATGTTTAATTATTCAGCATAAAAAATCACGCATTCAATTTTTCCCCAAATTTTCATGGATACTATATCACATTGTACTTAAAATTAAAACGAGAGGAAGATGCTTCGTTGCATTTCCCACATTTTATACGCAGAAAATAATAAGCATAGAACAAAATGCAAGTTGCCAAATTAAATATAATATCAAACATTTTAAATTATATATAGCATGTAAGATTTAAAATGTGCAACATGCATAGAATTTTCACGAGAGAAGTTGCTTTATAAATTTAAATATTCATTGAAATTCGTGCTAAATGAATTGTCAGTTTCTGGATATCTGAAAGAAATGCATGAGAATGTTTTTGCATTTTTTATAACTAATATAAAAATATCCAATTAAAGAATATACTTTTAACACCAAATAACTGTGGAAATCAAGAATGTTTTTTCTTAAGAAAAATGTATTGATATTTTCAAAATAACACGAAGAGTTAAGTAATTATATTTATTCTAACACATTTTACTTTTTAACATTTGAAAGAAGAATCTAAAAAAAAAAAAAAAAAAAAAAAAAAAAAAAAAAGAAGAAAGCAAATGAAAATGCAATATGCCTTCAAGCATCTATTTTTTTTCTGTAACACATCAATTGGATTTACGTGAACATTTTTTTTTTTTTTGAAAAGAGCAAAATAATTAAATCGGCACCGAGATCCAAAAAAAGTACTTTGGTCCTTTCATTGCAGTACATGCTCTCAGAAGCTTTAGAAAAGAGTGTCACTCCAAATGGGATCTTATTATGAAATATTCAAAGAGCAGTCGAACTTAAGGATATCTCATTAAATTCTAAAATGCTTAGATAACGTTTAGAGGTTTGCCAATTATGAGTATTTCGTTGCAATAGAAACATATAAGTCACATATAAGCTGTAAATTTACTTACTCCACAACTTTTAATAGTCACGTTTTTGCTTTTTATGGAATGGACATAATAGAATTGTAATGGAAAGATGCAATAAAATATGCATGATATAAACACATTGAATGGGAAAGGCATAAAAAAATATGACAAAGTGTAATAGTGCTCCATTTGGATTATAAAAAATGTGCATGAAAATTGGAATCTTATAAATGACAACGTTAGAAATATATTTAAAAAGAAATTAAAATAAAATTTCAAACCAATTTATTGGTTGCATTTAAATTATCATGTTTAAAATAAAAAAAAGTATTTACGAATAATACTTGTTTTTATAAAAATCTGTTTATAGTTTTAATTTGGTTGTTTTTTTATAAATAATACCCAGAAAAATTAAAACTCACCATGTATTTATATAAAACACTATTTAGCTTTTATTTTTATCGATTTCTTATTATAAATTACCTACTTTTCAATTTCTAAATATATTTCATATTTTTATGACAGTTTTGTGTAATTCATCTGAATTACTCTTTATAGAGATCAGTAGCTTAGCAACAAGTTAATCTACCTTCCAATGCATATTATCTTTCCCAGTATTGTTTGTTTTCCATATTCCATATAAATGGCATTTATAAGAAGTAGAATGTCTTTCTTTTCTTTACTTTACAGCATCTAAAGAAATTGAAGCGATTAAATATTTGAGGAAACAATGAATACGGTTTGAATTTCGAAGCAATAATTTATTGGTCAAAAACATAAAAAGAATTTTTTTAAAAAAATTGTAGAAATTCAAATCATTTGAAAAACAACTCCTTAAATATTAAATCTATCTAAATATTATTTTGTGCCGTAATAATGTTTGGAAGTTATCGCGTGTAAACTCCCTAATTTTGTGGGAAACGGAAACCTTTTGAATTTTAAGTAAATGTTGTCATAAGAATCGCACCAATATAGTTTAAATTAAATTGGATCTAAAATTAGTATTCTCTTTCAAGTAATTGAATGCATTGAATTAAGAGATATGAGATGGTTTATAAAAAATAATACTGATTCTTTGATGGAGTAAAATTGTGAAATGAATTTACAACGGCCAATTGTTAAGTAAAATTAAGTCAAAGTAATATATTAGAATTTTAATCTCTCACCATTATTTTTTGTTTAAAAGTATTTTTAGAATAATAAGATTCACGCCCAATATAAATATTCAAATTTGGTTTTTGTGTAAAATTTTGTATAAAATAATCTTTATGCTTGACTGAAATTTTGCCAGGAATTTTCAATAACTGTTGAAAAACTTAACATTTCAGAAACGGTTTATAAAGATAAATATTTCAGAAACTGCAAAACTTTATATTTTATTCTCAGTTCAACTTTAAATTCCACACAATTTTATTGAACAGACTAAACATCTTTACTTACGTATATAAAAAAATGACATTTAAGAGTCTGAAACTAGTCCTTAAAACTTTTTAACGGTATATAAAGTTTAAATGCTTTTTATAACGACGATTTAATATCTTTATAACGAGATTCCTTTTCCTTTTCATTAACGATTAAATTTCACTTTAAAGCATATAGTAAATTATGTCAGAAAAATTAAAATAAAAACTGTTAATAGAAAAAAAAATCGTTTGTTCCGTTATGAAAGATGAAGATAAAAAGTAAAGAATCTGCTAAACGTCTTTTACTGAAATACTTTCTTAAGTATTTTTGTGAAACAGGCAGACAAATATCACATCCAAACATTAAAAGCAAGATTACTCCTTAAAAGACATTTACTAAGCAATTTCCTCTCTTGTTAAAGACCCTCTCGAAGGAACTTTCAAGACATTACTCCACTTTTGGTAATTGCAATGCTTAATGTGAAACTTTCCTTTATTCGCTATTTCATAAATGACTTAAGGAATGTTTTTCTGAGTAATGTTACCATTTTTTATCTTTTTTTGAACTTAGATCTCGTTGATTAGATCATATTCTTTTATATGAGGTCCGTCCAACTTATGCGATTCCAACCGTTTTGTTGCAATGATTTTTGAATCAGGTAATTTTGGATCTGAATTTGTTTGTCATTAAAATAAGAGTAATGAATCTCAATTTATATTTTTACTAATAATAAAAGAGAATGTGTATGTGTGCTTTAGTGTTTTACAAATCAGACTGTTTGATCTACATCTGCCATATTTGACAGATATATATTTTGGAAAGTGGGAATATGTCCTTCAGAGCGATTATTTGATATTTTAATTGGAATTTTAATTAATCAAATTTTATAGCAAAAATCTGGTTTGAGTGTTTTTTTTTCAAGAATTCCCTAAAATATTACAACTTAAAAACGATTTTTACATCAAATAAAATATAAAGAAATTACCCTTTCAATTACCCCTTCAAAGTATGGATTTAAGTCTAGTTTTTTAGTCTAGATTTAAGTAATTTTAAATTATATTTTAAGTATATTTTTCAATAAAATTTTCATAATCGGGAATGAAAACGAAATCGCTTCCATTGCTGTTAATAATATTTCATCCTCTTTAGTTTCATTTTTGATGATCTAGCTGTGCAGTTAAGCCTTATTTTTCTGTATTGAATACGATTCTCTCTGAAACATGCTTTTGATATAGTTTTTTGAGTACTATGGCAATTATTTCTGAAGTTTAACTTCAGAAATAAGCAAAGCAATGATGAAATTTTATAAATTCGTATATCTTTAAGCAGTTTTATATTATAACTCTTTTAGCTAGTTTCTTTTTTTTATTATTACGTGTGCTGTTTATTTATTGAATCATAACAAATTTTACAGAATGATATATTATGTAAATAATGAAATATATTCTGTAGGACTTCAATGTAAAACCATTTTCCATGTCTGTATTTATTTTTATAAGCATGGTTTGATTCAATTAACATGTAACTGGATGAGTCGAAGTTAAATCACTTCTGTTTCAAAACTAAATAAATTTGATGTTTAATTATAAAAATTGTAGAGGCATATAACGCAGAGAACATGCAAATATAAGGTCAGAATATAAAAATTTTAAATAGCTGAATAAATAATAAAATTTAAAATTTAAAAATAATTTGCTCGTGAAGCTGTATAAACCAACTACAAAGCTTCGATTAAAAGTTTAATAAACTACGATTCCGAAGAATTAGCTAGTCACCAAAAGTGATTAATATTAACTATTTCTTAACTATTAATCTGTGTTTTTAATGTGTATATGTATGCGAAAGTACAAACCGACAAATGCTGAAAAATTCGACAGATTTGTCTCAAAATTTGACAAGAATCTTCATTTTAGATACTAAATTTGCATCACATTGCCTTTTAGGTTTTGAAATTATTGAATTCTATTGAAATTGAATAGGGGCATTGACAGATTTCTTCTGAATGGATTTCGTTCAAAATTTGACAGAAATCTACAAACTTAGCTTACCATCTATATACTTGTCTAGTTCTAAACGTTTTGACTTATTATATTTAAAGACAAGCAAACATAATGTGCTTCTCAAACACATTAAAATTTCCAAATTCAGGGATATCTGAAACTCGGAGATTTAACAAAATCTAGTTTGAAGTTTTGAAGGTACAACATTTCCTTTCTACTTCGTATATGAGAAAATTAAAATAATAAACCCCATTTAAAATCAACTCATGAAATAGATTTGTATTCACTTTTCTGTCATTCAGATTGTCAAAAATTCTGTTTTCTTCAAAACATTTAAAATTAAAATTAAAATTAAACTTTTAACAGGGAATCTAGACACTACGTGATTCTTTTTCACAAAACCTCATACACTTTTTATTTAAAAAAATAGCTAAACCTTTGTGACAAATACTTGACACTTCACACACTTTCCTTTTTATTTACAAACAAGAGATGCCTTTGACAGACAAGAAATGAAATAGGAAAGAAAACACTCCTCCATTTTCGTCTGATTTCTGTTGGTCTGACTTCCACACTGACGTTCTATAAATATTTAACAATATTCTGTCATGTAGAAGACTTGGAAGCATTATTGTAAAAGAAGAAAATGTTCAGCAAAATGATTTCAAGTACACTTTTATTCTACGCTGATTTTGAATTCATTCTTTTTCCAGAAATCATTTACAACTCCCACAGTTTCATATGCTCTTTCTGTTTTTCCTACAAATGTGGAAGCGCCAGCAATAGAAATTTCCATGTGTTCATGCTATATGAAAAAAATAGTATGTAAATTCATATCCTACTTTAGTTGCTATATTCGTCGTTGCTTGGGATTAAATATTTAATTTCATGATTAATATTTTTAACAGAAAAATTACTTTTGTATGTAATAATATAACATACAAAATCATTTTTTATCTTCTGAATTTTTTAAAATAAAATTTACTGTATTAATTGAATTAGAAGTTAAAAAAAACGCTTCGATAATTAATTGTCTTTGTACGTTATTATTCTTTATACTAGTTCCGCAAAATTTATATAATAAATTCTAAAATAGAAAATGATTTTATTGAGTACTTCGTGTCAATTATTAAAATGATAAAATTTTCATTAATTAGAAAGCACGAAAATAGAAATTCTTGGTGCAATTTTTAACTGCCTGCTGTTAAAATTTTCTCTTCGAGGTACGCTAATATCATAAAATAAAAATATTTCATTTACTTGCATAAATTTTTATTTCCTAACCCTCGTGGGAATTTGGGAGGTAAAATACCCCTAGATATTTTTAAATCACTATTTAAAGTGAATAAAAACCCTTCCGAAACATTTTTAAATATATATAAAAAAAATTAGAAAATAAAATAATAGAATAATCCAAAGTTTTAACGGTGCCTAGAAAAGGAGTACTTCTATATTTCAAAATTGCCTTTGTTAAATTGTAAATAGGAATAAATATCGAAGGAAATTTTGTGCAGTAATAAAACTGGAACTACTAAAAAAAACTAAACTTTGAGTTTAAGGATTTTCTGATAACGTGTAAAAAAGTTTTGGGGAATAATTTCCTATTAAATGTCTTTCGAAAGAAGGTGGAATTTTAAATAATTTCTAATCAATTGAATAATATATTTTTGTGCTTTGAAATATTGATAATATTGGTTGAATTATGTCAAGTAGTTTGGGAGGAAATGCAGAACATACTACATACATACACAGTCACGATTGCATTTATTTATATTGAGGTTAGTTTTAATCTCATCTATTTGTCAAAAACTAGGATCAGCCATTTAGATCTGTGTGCAAGTTTTATTGTGTACAGAATGACACCATACATCAATGGGCATTGTGAGACTATACAATAACGATATGCAATTTCATTGTGAAGCAGATTTGGATGTAAACTTGGTGTATAAAGAAATGTATGTTGCAATGACTGTTGTAGCACTTATAATAAATGAAAAAAATATTCCAATATACAGATGAAGAAATCAAATTGTGACATTAACTGCTGAACTGTACAAGAAACTGTTAAAGGGATATGCAGCTTAATCTAAAGCATCAATATAACTGTTGCAGAGATGGGCATCCTACGACTTTCACATCGTTACCAATAGGTTGTATTCAGTTTTCATGACGTTATCAATATTTTTTTTATAATTTGAATCGAGGACGTATAATATATCATTGCCACTATTATGAATCCCATCTAAATGTGTATATATCATTTGTAAATATGTCAAGCAAAATTATTATAAACTAGGCGCCTTTGGCGACCAGCCGGTTCGCCAATCTTAATGTTCGTTAAAATTTTAATAATTAAATATTTTATGCAATTCCAACTTTAATAGATTCTTCAGCAAAATATTTTAAAACTTCAAATTTTGATAGTCATATAATTCACTCATAATATTATAAAGGCCTTCAGTCATAACGTGATATGTATCTCTCTAATTTTCTGTTACCTCTCGTAGAATTTATGCTTTAAATTAAAGTGTAAATGATTAATCTGCAATTAATATAATAATATGTTTTACTGAAACAAAGCATTTTTTTAATAATATGATTGCTGATTATAGAGTCACTGAGCGTTTAAACTTTATGGGCACTAAAGAATATCTTTCCTAATTTATGTAATATCTCAAGAATTTGTCAACAAAATGTTCTCAGATTCATCATGAACAGATCGATTAATGAACAATGTTTCATTTTAAATGCATTAAACACTAAGAAAATAAAAGGAATCGTTTAAAATAATCGGTCTCAAACAGGTTTAAAAAAACTACTTAAAAAACGATGTACTTAAAACTATAAGCATATACAAAAAATATATATAACTGACATAAATACAATTTAATTACAAAAGTACACAACTAACCTAAAAATAATTTAAATCATTGAAAACAGGTTAAAAAAAACTACCTAAAAAACGATGTACTTAAAACTATAAGCGTATATAAAAAATATATAACTAACATAAATAAAATTTACTTACAAAAGCATGCAACTAACCTAAAAATAATTTAAATCATCCGTTGAAAGTGGTTGTCATGACAACAATCAGAACAATGCGCCTGCGTGAATTTTCTTCGCCAGTTAGGTAACGCAAATGCGTGAATTTTTCTACGCCAGTTGGGGTAACGCTAGGCAGATTATGCATTTTTAATTTCCTTTATTCTGTGTTATTTTAATTCAAAAGTACTTCAGAATGAATCTGAAACATGGATTAATTAACAATGTTTAATTTTAAATGCATAAAACATTAAGAAAATAAACAGAATCGTTTAAAACAATCCGCCGAAAAATATTAACCCTAGCCTCATTACTGTTGGGAGAAAAAAGAAACGGAAGCCTTACTCATTTGGCGGTGGGGGAAATGGAAGATTTTTTTTGGCGAAAAGATTGGCGGTGGGGAAAATTTTTGGCGGGAAAGTTAGTTTTTAATTAATAATTAAAATTCTAATTAAAATTTCAAAAAAGGACCCTAGGTGCACATTCCCGGCCTCTAAGGTATACATGTACGAAATTTGATAGCTGTATGTCAAATGACCTGGCCTGTAGAGCGCCAACACACACACACATTGAGCTTTATTATAAGTATAGATATAGATAACAGATAAATATACTTCAAACTTCTTCTAGTTCAGGAAAACTAAACCCCAAACCTCATAGATTATCCAAGCCTTCATTGATATCTTGTTTTCCTCCACTTAATGCTGCTACACCAAATATCACTTGTGCGGCAACACCATCTATCACCTGTGCGGCAACGCATCTCCCTCCTTTTCCTGGTTAAGCGGCCATTGATTATATTGCTTCAATATTTTTTTTTTTTGTCCTTGGATATTGATTAAACCTTTTTATAACTTCTTCAAAAGTCGAAATGTCTATAAATCTTAAGTAGCAGAGTCCCATTTTGATAATATATATATATATATATATATATATATATATATATATATATATATATATATATATATATATATATATATATATATAATACAAATTACGGATACCCTGTATAATTCATAAGCTAATATTTGCCGATATCATGATAGGCATTGGAAGTCTTATCTAAGGCCCACGATTTTATACAAGGAAGAGGGATACTACCTCCATTGAATATTATGAGAGAAAATTTCAGGTAGACCACTGTGGCAGACTATAATTTGATTCGCTTCCTAAATCCGGAATTTGACATCCAGTTTTCTCAATATAATAAATTTTAACAAGAATTTCCGTTTTAATTTTAGAAAATATTTTTACGTAAAAATAAGTGCAATTATTGAGAAATGGATGGTTAAGTGTTGCCCAATGAAACATTGAGCGCCTTGAAATTACAGCTTGCTTCTCTAGAGTTAAATCAAATCAATCAAATTCATATGAAGTTACAGGGTTTATATAAATGGTCATTGTAAAATGGTAAATAAAAAGACTTCAAAAAATGAATAATTATTTAATTTTTTAAAAAAAAATTAAATTAATAAGTTAACGTATATTTCATAACTTAGAGTATTCTAACGAAAATAAATAAAAAAATATGTTTACTAATTTCCTATTCATTGCTCTAGGATTTAAACTATTGAGAAAAAAATGCAGTGCTAAAAGAAATAATATATAAAAATACTAAATGGAGTGATTAATAGAAT
The DNA here is from genome assembly GCF_947563725.1 of Argiope bruennichi. Taxonomy (NCBI): domain Eukaryota; kingdom Metazoa; phylum Arthropoda; class Arachnida; order Araneae; family Araneidae; genus Argiope; species Argiope bruennichi. The sequence continues at coordinate 55,734,066 of NC_079153.1, read as the reverse complement.
TTCATTAGTAGCAAATTTAAAACTATAAATGATTACTAAATCTAATATTTTAACCAGTTTTATTTTACCAAAAATAAAAGCTATATAAATATTTAATTTTATAAAACTAAATATAAAATAATACAGCAAACATGTGACTTCGAAATTCGTTTCGCTAAAATATATGCTGATGAAAGAGCCTTTGTTTTTGTTAAAATGAGTCTATCTGTACACAAATTATATATCTATTACATTGCTTAAATGAAAAAAAAATTGGTTAAATATTAAATTTGTAAATACTAAGTGTTTTCATTCGTTTTGGCAAACTACGAGCATGTAAATGAAATGTTTTTTTGAAACGGTACAGATCATTTAAATATTATAGTTCTTATATTAAAAAATAAAATTAACTAAATATACCATTTGGAAATACAAATATATAAATTCGCTTTGGATTCGCATCTGAATCAGCTTTTTTAAGTTAAAATAAATCTCTACTTAATAAATTAAGTAAAATAAATCAGTTTATAAATATAAAAAATATTTTAATATAAATTTTATAAACAGTAATCTTTTAAATTATTTTACATTTAATATATACATTCAAATTATATTTTACACTAAAATACTTTTCTAAATTCACCAATTACATATATATATATATATATATATATATATATATATATATATATATATATATATATATGTAGCTGATTCTAAATGTAAAATTTAAAAATAACTACTAAAATTGTAAATAGGGACATTTTAAACTCTTTTATATCTAATACATAATTTAAATATTTATTTTTAAATAAATATCAAAATACACTCTATATATCTCTTACATTTTCTAAATCAAGGAAAAGTAATTATACTGCGGCTCTTTATTTGCTGTATATATTAGTTGCTAATCAAACATATATTCTTTTCAATTCAATGATTTCTCCAATGATTTTGTGGAGAAAATGCAACATATTTATTGTTCCGAAATTATAGTGGTCATCAAAGATATAGCATTAACTTATAAAATTATATTTTCAGTTTATTGAATCTTCTTCAACTTCATTTCTGCCGAAATATTTTTGAAGTTTTAACTTGTAATCTTGTTTCTAAAAACGTCTTTGATTATTTATGTAGTTCTTTCTTATTAAATTAGTTTACAATAATTCTTTTAAGTTTGGCCTATGATCGGTCAACAATTTTGCCTCAGAAACCCATTATATATTATATTACGAGAATATTGAAATGGACTTCAAAACCAAGTCAAAGATACTTTATTAAAATATTTAAAAATAATAGAATATTAAAGATACTGTTTAATTAAACATTATCATTCATTATAATCCTACACTAAAAAAATCTTAAGCATATTTTATTTTGGAGGACTGAACACAGATGGAATTCTATTTATTGGATGACCTTCAAAGTAACCATATTGTGTAACTAGACATTTTTGCTATCGTCCATGCAAAAATATAAAATCAGATTGCAAGCCTCATATTGCTGAATTCCCCATCGCTGTATTGATCATCGTTGCACTTTCTCGGAACTTGAGAATCGTTTCCTTTTAAAAATTCTTAATATGTGGAAAAAAATCTCATTCTCTGACATAGGAGGTCTCATTTTATGGAAACATTTTAAATGTAATATTATATAAGAATTTTCAAAAATTCACCAGAAACATAGTCACCTACCTTGTATTAAAAACTGGGTTTATTAGAGGAAAACACATTTTGTTTATGACAAATTTCACTCAGAGTAAATATTTGTAATGCCAAAAAATAGTACTTTTTCTCATTTCTTATATATAAATAAAGAAATGTACTTGCAAACTTTCACTATCCGTTTGTTAAAAGAAATTCACAAAATTACCCAAGGATATTCGTTTATACAAATGGTATTAAATCCAAATTGCTTCCAATGTTTCTTTTTATACGTAAATTTTAAACTGTTTATAAAATCTGCAGCATGTGGAGAGAATAAAAATATAAAATAAAAAAAGTGCTTTGAAAGAAATGCTTGAAAGACATTAACTATCGTTTAAACCCATTTTCTCCAGCATTTGCCGGCTTAGGATATTGTCTAAATGTGAAAACCTTTGGTAATTCAATTATCTGAAAATGCTTCAAGTGCTCTAGATTTTCGCCTCAACACTGAAAACTAATAAAATGGTTTTGCGAGTTATAAGTGTTTGCGGTAAATGCTTACAGTTTTAAGTGTCTGGTGTAAGTTAAGGTAAAAGCAATTAAGATCACATAATTTAGTTAGTGTTTTACAGCAAAATGAGAAGTAAAGAACATTACGAAAACATTATTTGTAAATGTTTTCAATAAAAGTTACATTATGCTTTCGAATTATACAGTGTGAACTTATGACCATTAAGTTACAGATTAAAATAAACAAATAAAATTGATTTTGTATTTTTTTTTGTTTACTTAGAGATAAATATATTGTAACGTTTGAACTTCCTGGACTTTGACCATCATTGCCAGCTATTTGAAACAATAGACTGCATCAGTTACTATTTGCCGAGGCACATTAAGCAAACGAAAGACTTCATACTGTCTTTTTTCTTGCTTAAACAACTCTAAAATAGCAGATCTTTTACTTGGCATTGTAAAAAACGCTATAAAACAATACGTAAACTAAAAGATACATTATAAAATATGTTATATTGAAGTGGTAAATAATGGTAGAAATGAACAAAAAATTAAAACAAAATTAATTAACTTATATTTTTTGGTATAATAACTTTGTCCGAGTTTTTTTTGCCGCACCCTGTATAAACAGTACTACTAAGAATAATATTTGTAAGGCATTGTCGTCTTTTCCTGGGCCAAGATTCGCACTGGAGACCTCAGAAACACATTTACAGATAATATCATTTGAGTGTAGAGATATAAAGAAATTCTCTTCTGTTTTTCAGATTGCAAAGAGTGATAAAGAAGAGAATACTTTAAACCAGAAATGCATTTTAACAGGAATTAGATAAGACTAAAAATTTCATCACAATAATTAAGGGAAAAATAAAAATGTATCATATAATAAGTATTTAAATTTAGTGCAGCCATGTTACGTTTGCTTTCATTTATTTTTTTATTTAAAGATTTTCTTGTGGTGTTTTTGATAATAGAAATATTTATTGGTTTTATTAATATGTGAGCAATATCATTTCATTTCACCACATATGTTATTAAAATTATTTAGTTAATGCTTTATGACTGCACAAGCAATGAAAGTTTTTGAGATTTTCAGTCAGATTAAAACATATTAAAATACATGTTTTTTATTAATTTGCATTCTCTAGGCGGATTATTTTTCTTTCCATCATATTTTTTTTTTACTATCATTTTAGTATTTTGTTATTTATTTTTAAGTATCTTAGGATTTCTTGTTTTCTGTCACTTTTCTTTTAATTCAACCACGTTTTTGCTTAATTGTATAGTACGTTTTCTTTGTGATGATCCTTTAGCAGTTATTTTTGAAGTGTTTTAAATTTCTAGGTTTTTTATTTTTTATTTTTTGAGTAATTTGAATAATTATTGTTTTTTTTTTTTTATCTGACTGATCTGAATTATTTTGTAAGTCTGCAATGATTTGTTCGAAATTTTATATCATTCTTTTATATTGCTATATTATTTGACGATTTATATTCAATTTACATAGAGTTATAATAATTCGTTCTAAGGAATCTAATTCTTAACTGGATATTGTTCAGGAAATTTTACATTAATGTTTTATAATTTTCATTTTTTTATAGAAAACTACACTTTATTATGTTTATTTATGCATTAAAATAAACTTTTATTCATTGCTTATGGTGAATTTTTTTTTGTTAAGTGTATTTCATGCATTTTTGATTGTTTGCTGAAATTTGCTTTAAAACTTTTTTTTACTGGTTTTTATTGTTATTCTTTATGAATTGCTTTCTTAGCTTTTATATATTCATAAGTAATAAAAAAAAATGTGGTTTTTTTTTTGTTTTTTTTTGGTGAATATGGTTTTTTCTTTGCCTTATTGTTTGGAAGTAATTTTAACTTGTCATGCATTATTGAATTAATGAGAACTAGTTCAAAAGCTATTTTCTTGTTTGAAATATTTTTCCCCTTTTGTTTCGCATGTATTGGTTTTCCTTTTTGTTGTCAGTAAATTTTTTTTAATCTTTATTTCTTAGATATTATTATATATTTAATGCTTGTTGTTTGTCTGTTTTTCAAACTTTTTTCATATATTTCTTTTTTTTGAGTGACTATAATATATTATCATTTAAATTCTGAATGAGAAAATTGTTTCTTCCCCTGCAGATTATAAAGGTTATATGTTAATCTTATAATTATTTACCTTGCGAATTCTGGGCTTTAGATACTAGTCTCTTGACTTCTTCATGATCTAGAGCGTTTTATTTTCATCTTTAAAGATTTTGAGTACAATATGCTATAATCAGATAGAATAGAATATTTCATTTCATTAAAAAAATTCAACTTTTTTTGCAATTTTCGGATATAAATACTGATTTAAAAATAATTTGATTAACTAATTTTTTTCAAAAAAACATCGACAATCAGAAAATTATAGAAAGCTTCTGTAAATAGAATAATAAATGCAACTGCATTATTTGATGCATGGGATAAATTGGTCGAAGGTGTACTAATATTCGAAAATCTGAATGCGATAAAAAATAATTTTTAAGATGAATAGAAGCACGCAAATCTCAATGATTTTAAAAAAAGATTAATAATTATAAAAATATATTTGATTTATATTGCATTAATGAAAATTGTAATCAGTACATTATTAAAATTGTAATTAAATGGAAAGTTTCATTATTAAATGCTCTTAAATCTCATACATCTCATTAATATATGTTTAATTGATCCTTGAAATATATTATATTAATTATTTCACATCTCCTCCTTTTCTAATAGTTAATAAAATTCCTTTTTCTTTTCATTTCTATTTTGCAAATATGCGAATATTAGAGAGGATTTCAATTCCCATTCTGTCTGAAAGGATGCGTACTTAATGTGTCCCGAATTGTTTCCATTCTAGCATGTTATAAAATATACATAAACCCGAAACTACTACCCCCCCCCTTTTTAATATGTCTATGAATTCCGGTAGACACTCTCAAATGTAATTACAACTGCTCTTTGAAATTTGAATGAAAAGAACGAGTTCAGGATGGTATTTTCTCTAAATGCCATTAAGAATTTTGCATGATAATGAATTGGTTAATAAGTCTGTTTATACACTAATGCAGGTTTAACACTTTTGCTTTATTTCAAATGAATATTTATGGAGTTGTGAAAGAGTTGAATGTTAATTAAATTCAACAGAAATTTCTAAATTTGCTGGAACAAAATCTGGTTGAAATTTCAAATTCTAATCGTACATTCTATTGAATCTTATTCTCATATATATATATATATATATGATATTAAAATATTAATTTTTTGAAATACTTTCATTAATATTAATAAGGATTTATATAGTAATAAGTTTATACAAAATTTCATGTTCATATATTCAACACATAAATTTGTCTTTTTTTATTGGTTTGTTTTGTCAGAGATATTTTTTGTTAATGTTTCTCATCTGGTTTTAAATTCGATTAAAATATATTATGAAAATAAGTTTTACCTTTTATGATAATATGTACGATACAATGTGCATCAGTTTTATACATGTAATAGTTAGCGAACATTAAAAATTATATATGAAAACTTAATAGCTTCTAAGTTGTGCTTTATTACGTGAAAACAAAAGAAACTTGTGGTTTAAAATATCTCTTATGAGCGTGATGCGTTAAGCAAAAGCCAAGCAAAAAATGGTGGCCCATAACTACGATAACAATTATAAACTTCAGATCTAAAATTTTTATCGTTTAATGATAACTTTAAAACATGATTACATGATGAAACAACAGTTTTAAAAACTGATTTAAAATTGAAAACGCTATCGTAAATGCAAAGATGCAAATATGCAAACTAATAGTATCTTTTTATATAATTATCTTTATTATATAAATATATTAATTCTTAAATGAATTTTTCAAAGATTTATTGAATGAAACGGTAACTTCTATGTGCAATTTAGAAAATGTTTTCGTTATTTCGATTTTAAACTTTTTTTCTGAATTTTATTAATTTAATTTTTTCCAATTTTATTTATTTATTCACTATACATATTCTGCATAGAGATGAGTTATCAATGAAATCCTATTCTTTTAATCTGAAAATTTCTTGGAATTCCTTTTGTTTTACTTTATAACTTGCTAAGGCTTAGTTTGTTTCCTTTTTATAAAATGTAAATATATCATAAAAATATTTTTTCAGCCAAATTTTATGAAATTTAATTAGCTATTCTTTACTAACAAGAAAGTGTATCTCATTTCGTATAACTGAAAGCATTCTAAAGCCTTCTCAAATGGGAATCTTATTTCTTATTAACACTGTATATTTTAAATCCTATTGATCACTTTTTGCGATGGTTGGATGTCGTTCTTGTTTTTCTCAAAATTTGCCCTACAGTAGTTTATCTACAACAAAATTCTCAGTCACTTCTAAATATTATAAATATTTTTATTATCTTTCTTTATATCATTGGTTTTACTTAATGTTTTTAAAAGAAAACCGAAGAATGCCATTAAGAGTTTAAATAAAAATAATCGATATATCTTCAAGTGCCATCTTTTATAAAGATTCATATGCATTAGATTGCAATTCTTTTAACTGTTGAAAGTTTTTTTAAGAGAAAAATTACAAGCAAAATAAAGAAATAATAATTACGAATCATTTTAACATGCATTTACATTACTTATATGGACACATTTTTATTGTATTCTGAAAAAATGTTCTTTTTCCATAAAAAAAAAAAAATAGTTTTTTCTTCAACATAGATGGAAAATTAAGAAAAAATCTATCACCTTTCCTTTTTAGTAAAATTAATGCGTAAGTATTTCAAGTAATAAAAAATGCATGGAGATGATAATTTGTCTAATTATTGCAATATCAACACTTGCAATTTTAACCTAATTTTGCAATGTTTAATAAATTCAAAAAATCCATTGTGTGAAATATCCAAGATGCCATAGGATCTAAAACTTATATTTCTTAAACATTTAAAATTTTATTTATAAATATGATATTCCAATAATTCCATAAATGTATAGAATTAAATCAGAAAAGACCATCAGGTTAAACAAGAATTAAATCAGGTTTGCCAATCGGAAAGTTCCTAAAATGAGAATATTCCCATTCCAAAGGAACTGAGAGTAAAAGAACTTTTTTCACTGTTAGAACATTGTTTATCAGTCTGATATTATTCGTGAACAAAGTTACGCTGTTTCTGAAAATATGTGTGAAAAAGAAGATGTAGATATGTAGGACACCAAAAAAATCTCAGAAGTAAAAATAATAGAACAGAATGGATGAGAAGCAGATAGTGTTGTAATCAAGAAAATGACGGGATGTTGTTTTATTTTTTCCTTCTTTTTGCCGGATAAGTGATTTTATATAAGCAAAAATCAGAAGAGAAATATAAAAAAAAGAAATAAAGGAAAGCTTTCTCTATAAGAGTTTAGAGTATTAGAACTAAACAAAATAAAATAATTTAAGCATCTTGTAAATATTTAACTTACTGAAACATTCCCAGAATTGGATTTCATTTAGGCGCCTTCTAAAAGAGACTAAAAATTTAGAATTCTGTTAAAAAAGACTTAAGTTGTATTTGTTGCCCTTATTATTTTCTCTGTCGAATAATGAATCTATAAGAATCTCCGTGACTGTTTTTCATATCATTTTTCAGTTTCTCAATTGTACTCTTAAGAATATATTTGATAGAATAATCTTAAAGATATTAAAAATTATGTGTCAAAGTGTCCAAATAAATCGTGAATTAAAAATTTTATTTGAGAATTGAAATTTGATCCATCCTTAACTAAAGCATTTATATGTATTTCAATCAATGTGTGATCTCGAGATTGCGAAAAATGCTTAGAATCACTGGATATTTTATCTGAAATCTTTTCTCAGATTTGACAGGAATAGTAAACGCTCTGGGAAACCGATATTTGGTAATGACAATATGACGTGAGTTGCACCAAGGCTAGTCTCTATTCAAGTTGACACCAAATTTATAAAATTTTCACGTCTACGCAGTAATATGCGTATTCAGAACGACCCTGTAACTTGTATATAAATATTATATTCAGCGATGATTTAGATTGCAAAATGGTTCGCTATATACGATGATTTATGAGGCGCATTTACATTCGCATATATAAAATATAATATAGACCATGAAGCGAAAGTAGAAATCAATATAATAAAAACCCAGAAAGATTTTTAATGAATTGATTTTTTTAAATTAATTTGACTTTAGTATATTTGTAGCATTACGTTGAACAGCTGCAAAGACTTCTATATTTTTGTGGAGGATTGAATGATAAGGAATGGAATATTCTTGTTTATTCGAGCTGTTGGGCCTGAAAGTATTATTATGAGGTTAGACATAATAATATTCCTCTATAACTGTATAATGCTTATTATAACTATATGACTGTATGATTCATTATTATGTAACTGTATACTGCATTTTTATGTAACTGTATACTGCATTTTTATGTAACTGTATACTGCATTTTTATGTAACTGCATAATGCATTATTATGTAACTGTATAACTATATAATGTATTTTTATGTCACTGTATAACTGTATAATGTATTTTTATGTAACTGTATAATGTATTTTCATGTAACTGTATAATGCATTATTATAATTGTATAATGCATTATTATAATTGTATAATGCATTATTATGCAACTGTATAACTTTATAATGCCTTATTATGTAACTGTATAACTTTATAATACATTATTATGTGACTGTAAAACTTTATTATACATTCTTATAACTGTATAATGTGTTAGGCATAAAAATATACCATAATATAGTTCTGTATAATGCATTCTCTCAAGGGGAGGATTCTAACTTTTCTCACTTTAACCCTTTCTAGAGAAATAGGAAGTATACTTCCCACCATATTTATCCGTCTTTGATTGAAATTAGATAAGGTGCCACAAATTTTAAGAAATTTCTCTATAAAACAGAAATTAGATGCTTCAGTTCTTTATCTCGCACAAAATGGTGTGTTTTAATTTGTTATTTAGATATCAACGAACCAAATTAATTAATTAATCAAATTCAATTTGCCTAATAAACTAAACAAATCTCTTTTCTTAAGCAAAACTCAACCCTAAAAATATTTTAATATATCATGATTAGAAAAAAAGGTATTTTAAAGAGTAATTTAAAATATACGCGTATGGAATATATATTTTTGGATGGCGAACATGGATGATTTCACCACCCACCGTATCGGTTCCAAGACACATACACCTGTGGTAGTATCCGTTCCAGACATCCATTTTAGATACACCCACGAAACGGATATCCCCCATGGTAGTATCCGTTCCAAAACACGACTGTGATATTTGTAAAATGCTTGTGTTAACTTCATCAGTATCATCAACGAAAACTTTTAAGTTGAAAGTATGATTAATAGATATCACATTTATACATAAGTGTAAAATTAAAACTAAAATTAATCACTTTTGAAATTTGCATGTCAAATTTTTTATTGTTATAATAAAAATCAAAATTGTATGTTAATAATTTAATCACATTTAGTTGTGCAGCTGAAAGTCTCTAATAACGTTTATTTACAATAAAATTTTAGAATTCCTTCTGTATTTAAATAAGCAGCAACTATTTTTAGATACGAGAATATAAACAACATAAAATCTTCTTTTGCTCTATTAGTATGGAAATAAGAAATCTGTTCTCTAAATTTGAATATTCAACAAGGTTATCTTTAAGGTATCCGACTACGTTAAAAACACTGGTTTTTGACTACATTGGCGAAATCTTCTTTTATTATTATTTCTTGTAGCTCAGGCTTTCCTCTTTCCAAAATAGTATTTATCTATCATCCAGGATAATTTTAAACAATTTTTTAGCTAAAATGTTTCTTTAATTTCAATTTTCTCAAAATTTAATTTTTATAAAAATTATCCACCGTTAACATGATATCTCAAAAACTAATAGAGTTATTTACATAAAAATTTCAGCGTGTGTTTTAAATACTGTGGGCAATGAAATGAACCAAAAGTTTTATTCTTGGTGAAATACTTTTTCATTTATAGGTGTTTTTAGAAAAATCAAGTTGTAAATTTATGGAAAAAATGTATATATACGTACATTTTTACCCATAATTTCTTTGCATCTCAAAATGTTTCTTAGATTTTGGTTCATTTCATTCATTATTATATTCTATAACTTGTGTACAAAGAAAAATAGGATTGCTGCATTACAATTTTGTGTAGAGTGTTAACCGTTTAGGTTAAATTTCATTAAAATTTACTACACATTTTCCTATTTCTCAAAATATATTATATTCCCAAATTATTTTTTTGTATATATATAGTGTTTATAATTGACAATACATATAAAAACCATAAATAGTTTTTAAAAAATCCAATTTTTCAAAAATATTGTTTCGAACGTAGTCGACTACCTTAATTTTTGTTTAAATAGTATAATCTCATGTGGTGATAATATTCATTTCAAAAGTCAAAATATTTACATATATAAATTTAATTAGCATTTTTAGATAAATAAATATTATTCAACTTATAAGTAGAACGTTTATACATCTTGCTTTTAATTTAAATGTTTCTCAAAATTCCAATGCCTGAAATATATTCAGAATTTTTAACGAAACGCATTGTTTATATACATCCCTCCGATAATACAACGGCTCATTATTCTAACCATTGATAAATATTATTTCTTCAAATATTAGGGGAGTAGAATCCATCGTAATAATTAATTTAAAAACAGATAAATTGCTTTTGTAAAATGCCACAGTTTAAATTATACTAACGCAAAATTAAAACAGTTTATTTTATGAATATAATATTTATGATCCTTAGAGATAGTAAAACAATAGTTAATAGGTATTTAATTCCTTACATTTATTTAAAATCTATCATTATTATTAATTTACATATTATAATTAAAATCTATTATTATTATTATTTTACTATTATTAAATTGCTTAAATTTATTTAAAATCTAAAATTAATATTAAAAAAAAATTAAACCATTTATTTAAAATCATTAGCATTTTTACACTTTTCATTTTTAAAATATAGTTTTAAAACTAGATGCAACGCTATTATTTCCAAATCCTTTCGGGCATTCAGTTATTGAAATATATTTATAAAGCAATTAGAGGAGATGGAAATAAATTGTTTTTTAAATATATTTTTAAATTCCTAAAAAAATTACATGCATTTATATATATATTTATCATGAATGCGGGACATTTTAAGGATGAAATTTTCATTATTCTAGGATTTTTATTTAACGATGTACATACATATAAGACTAATATAATAGACCATACATAATAGACTAAGAATATATATATATATATATATACGATTTTTAAATTTTGAAGAAATTGTATAATAAGTTTTCAAACAGTATCTTTAATCTATAGAAATTCTTCAACGCACTTGACCTTCTGAAAGTTTATTTTGCGCCCCTGATTATGTGCGAAATCATAACTTCATATTTCATTTCTAACTTCTTATTTTTACTAGTCGCCTTTGGAAACCACTTGGTTCACTATTGTTATTGGTTATGTTTAATTTCAGTTAAATTGTTTATATATAACTCTATGTTTATGATTCCATTAGTTTTCAGAAATTAATGCCAGGCAATTTTAATATACTTACATATGTTATCTACATAATTCTTTCTAATATAAACTTGTGCTTTGAGATCATTGCATTATTGAAAACATAAATGCCCAATTCATCTATCTTCTGAAGTTATCTTTTTTCTATTCGTTTTATAAACTATTCCTTCTTTAAAACTCTTAACAATAGGGAAATTATGATCCAAAAAAGAATCCAATTTTAATATACTTACATATGCTACCTTCATTATGTACATAATTCTTTCTAATATAAACGTGTGCTTTGAGATCATTGCATTATTGAAAACATAAATGCCCAATTCATCTATCTTCTGAAGTTATCTTTTTTCTATTAGTTTTATAAACTACTCCTTCTTTAAAACTCTTAACAATAGGGAAATTATGATCCAAAAAAGAATACAATTTTAATATACTTACATATGCTACCTTCATTATGTACATAATTCTTTCTAATATAAACTTGTGCTTTGAGATCATTGCATTATTGAAAACATAAATGCTCAATTCATCTATCTTCTGAAGTTATCTTTTTTCTATTCGTTTTATAAACTATTCCTTCTTTAAAACTCTTAACAATAGGGAAATTATGATCCAAAAAAGAATCCAATTTTAATATACTTACATATGCTACCTTCATTATGTACATAATTCTTTCTAATATAAACGTGTGCTTTGAGATCATTGCATTATTGAAAACATAAATGCCCAATTCATCTATCTTCTGAAGTTATCTTTTTTCTATTCGTTTTATAAACTACTCCTTCTTTAAAACTCTTAACAATAGGGAAATTATGATCCAAAAAAGAATACAATTTTAATATACTTACATATGCTACCTTCATTATGTACATAATTCTTTCTAATATAAACTTGTGCTTTGAGATCATTGCATTATTGAAAACATAAATGCCCAATTCATCTATCTTCTGAAGTTATCTTTTTTCTATTCGTTTTATAAACTATTCCTTCTTTAAAACTCTTAACAATAGGGAAATTATGATCCAAAAAAGAATCCAATTTTAATATACTTACATATGCTACCTTCATTATGTACATAATTCTTTCTAATATAAACTTGTGCTTTGAGATCATTGCATTTTTGAAAACATAAATGCCCAATTCATCTATCTTCTGAAGTTATCTTTTTTCTATTCGTTTTATAAACTACTCCTTCTTTAAAACTCTTAACAATAGGGAAATTATGATCCAAAAAAGAATACAATTTTAATATACTTACATATGCTACCTTCATTATGTACATAATTCTTTCTAATATAAACTTGTGCTTTGAGATCATTGCATTATTGAAAACATAAATGCCCAATTCATCTATCTTCTGAAGTTATCTTTTTTCTATTCGTTTTATAAACTATTCCTTCTTTAAAACTCTTAACAATAGGGAAATTATGATCCAAAAAAGAATCCAATTTTAATATACTTACATATGCTACCTTCATTATGTACATAATTCTTTCTAATATAAACGTGTGCTTTGAGATCATTGCATTATTGAAAACATAAATGCCCAATTCATCTATCTTCTGAAGTTATCTTTTTTCTATTCGTTTTATAAACTACTCCTTCTTTAAAACTCTTAACAATAGGGAAATTATGATCCAAAAAAGAATCCAATTTTAATATACTTACATATGCTACCTTCATTATGTACATAATTCTTTCTAATATAAACTTGTGCTTTGAGATCATTGCATTATTGAAAACATAAATGCCCAATTCATCTATCTTCTGAAGTTATCTTTTTTCTATTCGTTTTATAAACTATTCCTTCTTTAAAACTCTTAACAATAGGGAAATTATGATCCAAAAAAGAATCCAATTTTAATATACTTACATATGCTACCTTCATCATGTACATAATTCTTTCTAATATAAACTTGTGCTTTGAGATCATTGCATTATTGAAAACATAAATGCCCAATTCATCTATCTTCTGATGTTATCTTTTTTCTATTAATTTTATAAAGTACTCATTCTTTAAAACTCTTAACAATAGGGAAATTATGATCCAAAAAAGAAAGTCAGGGCGATTTTGATTTCACAAATTTTTCTTTATAGGCGTACTAAAATTTGCAAATATTTCTATTATTTTGTGCTCAAGTTTAAGCCAAATTCCAAAGCAGAACCCCGCAAAAAACTAACATTCATTTTCAGAATGCTTTAAGGCACAATTTACGAAACATGCCCTTAAAACGACTTCCTTAATATTTTTAGTAGTTCAAACTCAAATTGGTGGTGTCTCTTATAAGTTTAATTAATCTTCCATGAAAATAAAAGTCCGTAGTGTTGCTAGATCGAACTTTTTTATTTATCGTTACTTTATTTATTTACTTCAAAGCATGTGTATTTAACTGAATAACTGCATATATATATATATATTTATTTTATCTCTGTTGCAATATTTTTCATATCCAAATTATAAGTTCCATTTTTATTATTATTTGCAATAATGTAATCTCTTCTGATTTATATAATCAATAACTATATAATATTTTTTGAATCTTGGCTTCATTAATAAAGAAGCAATTTAGAAGCAAAATATTCCTACATTTTTATTTATGTATCAGAACTCAAATGGAAAGCTTACAAAGTGAAATAGCAATGAAGAAATTAATTAAAGAATAAACTGAAACCAATATTATCTTCATGATACTTTTCTAGAATTTCAGAATTTTTTTTTTCTTCTATAAAATATTTTTCTTTCTCTGAATGAAAACGCCTTTCTCTGAGACTAAAGAAAATTCATTTTAATTCGAGTTGTATGGAGTTTCTCAAGTAAATCGCTTCAGGGATAAAATAAAGAATTATATATTAATTGTATGGTTCTATTTCACAATCAAAACATCGTTTGTTTCAAAGCATTAATAAATAATGAAATATAAAAAACAAATCTATAAGATTATTCATTCACATGAAGAAAATTCGGCTATAATTTACAAATAGAGTATTAAGCTTAAACACATAATTCTTAAAATACTTGTTATTATGTTTTTGTCAATAGAAAGGTATTAGTGAATAACGTTATTTTCCAAAGGGAAGAAAGTAAAAACATATATTTCCTTTTAAGACTATTGTTTATCAAGTTATTACATTCAATTGCTAGGATTATGCTAATGCTGAAAATATATGTAGGAAAAGAAGAAAGGAATAACTCGCATATAAAAAATAACTTCAGCAGAAAATAAATAAATAAAGGTGGTACTGAGTGGATGAAAACCAGAAAGTGTTGTTTAATCAAGGAGCTATAAGAATGCCCTGATGATCTGAATTTTTTCCTTTCTTTTTATAGGATAGGGATTTCATGAAAATAGAAATAGGTTTGAAAGGCAACGAAAGGAAACTTTATTAAGAGTTTGAAGATTATTAATATAGCATTTTAATAATATTGAAGTAGTTTTTTAGGAGTTTTCCATTTGCGATGGAAATGCTGCATCATTATTTTTTACAATTTATAATTACTCAATTAGTTTTTATTAATTTAGGATTTCCAATAACATATAAGTTTACGAATATCAAAAATTGATAATTCCATGTAAAATATTCAATAATATAAAGATTAAAATAATTGTTAAATGCACATTTTACTAGCTAAAAATCTCTAAGCAATTTTGATGCAACATTTTTATTTTTTTATTTATTACTTTTTTATGATTGAATTTAATTCACCCTCGTTTGAAAATTTTGAATAAAACTAGTTATTATAATTTTTATCAAGTCAAATTTTTAAATGTTTAATTTCATTCGGAAAAGAAATGGAAATAAATATTTAGAGCGTATGGTCTAAAAAGATAAGTTATTAAAAATATAAGTTATAAAAAAGTCTCTTGTTTCTGATATCTACCAGGAATCTAAAACATCCAAAATAACTTCTTTATCAAAGTATATTCTTTTGTCAAAATTATCCGATTTCTTTTCGTAACAAATTAAATTTTGTGTTCTCGTCATTTAATTATTCACTCGAGTTATTTTGATATTTATGAAGAAAGAAATACGATTGGTTATTTTTTTCATTGGTTAACTGATAATTGTCACTGAGAATCCGTATGGAAAAAAAATGATTTACTAATTCTGATGATTTTTCTGAGAACAGATACTCTTTTACCTGAAATAAATACTCTCAGTTATTTTAAAATAATTCAATATATTTGTGAAAAAATTCAACTAAAACAATAATTGTTCTAAGAAATGCGTCAATTTCTAATTATTCGCAGAAAATGTTTTTAATAATAAATACTGTTATTATTTATACATATCTATCGAAAAATTGTTTTTCATGAAATTTTAACCCTGAAAATGGGAAAATATATTTTTCTAAAAAGAATTCTTTTCAAGAAAAGACTTCGAATCTTTTCACAAATTGAATGATTAAAAAAATCTTTGTTTTTCTTATACGGCGAAAAATTAAAAATTCATATGTAAAAAACAGTTTATAATTAATTGAAATAGGTATAAAAGTAATAAATGTAATTGCTATAATGTAGAAAGGAATTTCCTAATTGGCATATTAAAAATAATATGAATCGATCCATTATGCTACAGCAATAATATAGTAATCTACTTCCTTTATATCAAAGATTTGCCATATCCAGTTTAAAATTTAATTCTGAATTTTAATCTAATATTGAAATTAATTGAACTACAAAAATCAAAATTAGTCCGCTGAAAAATTAATCTCAATAAATTGAAAAAAAATTCATTTCCAACAAGTGTTCCTCTACGCAGTGACAGTATGTTTAATTAACATTTTCTGGAATTCTTGGAATTGAAACATTTTCCTAATATTCTCTCTCACAGAATCTGATTTTTTTTGCCTTGTTTTCATTAGTACACAGTAGGATTTTTATCAGATAACGCCATCACAACGCTTTATTTTGTATCTCGCTGCTATTTCTCACGGCTCAAAATTAAGACAATAAATTTATTTTAGGTGCGAGAACGGGTAGAAATATCTTTTATAGGTCGATAATTCAGTCAACAACATCGCAAATCCGATCGCCATTTTCTATTTTCTAAAATAATATCCACTTTAGATAAATTTATTTTCGTTAGAAATTATTATCTGTATTCTCATTGAATTTATAAATATAAGCATTTTCAAAATATTTACATTCTTTTTCAGTGACTAATATGGACTTCATTGAATGAAAGTAAATAAGATGATCTTATAAACTCATTTACATCAAGGCTGAAGCAGTCGATTTCTTTGTTTCCCTATTTCCTTTTC
Source organism: Argiope bruennichi (assembly GCF_947563725.1). Classification (NCBI taxonomy): domain Eukaryota; kingdom Metazoa; phylum Arthropoda; class Arachnida; order Araneae; family Araneidae; genus Argiope; species Argiope bruennichi. The sequence continues at coordinate 55,717,056 of NC_079153.1, read as the reverse complement.
ACCAAATAAAAAAATATTGTCACAAAATTTATTTATTTAATTAATATTAATAAAAATTAATAAAATTAAAATATTATTTTCATTAATATCAGCAAATATTAATTTTTTATCTTATGAAACTTCTCTTACTTTCCATTTTATTTATGCGATGAAAGGAAAAGCAAGATATTACTATAAGAATGATTACAAGAATACTTTCTCATATTTATGATCCGATTTTATGAAATTTAGGAGCATTTTATTTTACTGCTTTTGCTGATTGTGCTGTTGTTAGATTTGCGATGAATTTGTGAAATTGAAAGTAAATGCTCTGTCTACATATTTCTAAATAGATTAAAATTTGTAAAATCTGGATTTATAAATGCTAAAAAAATATTTCTTTAACACTTCATAGGCTTGAATTTATTCTTACGCTTTTGAATTTCTATATTTTCTTAAAAAAAATACTTTTATTAGATCAAATTTGCCATCAAATGAAATAAGGAATTAAGAATCTAATCTGTAATAAGAAAGCATTCTAATCCAGAGTGGAATATTAATATTTGGTATTCTCTAAGAAACCGAAAAGTGCTTTGAAAACTCTATTGTAATCGAAATGGAACCATTAAATGACTTTAATATAAATTCTATGATATTAAAATTATAAAATTTATATAGTTATTTTTTTAAAAATAGTTATAGAATATTTAATATTATATTTATTAGTTATTTCTTAAAAAAATAAAATTCACAATTATGCAAACCCTTTATATTAATGTAGAAAATTTTTTATAGTTGCATTGTTCAAGGGATTGAATATTAAGTATATTATTATGTGTGTGAACGTATGAATATGTGAGTGTGCAATTCAGTTGTGAATTGGACTGGGAAATCACTTACATAAAATGCAACAAATTATGTTTGTTCACACGTATTTGTAATAATAAATTAGTTTACTGCTATAAAGTATTTCAGTATATATCTTTCAGAGATGTTAGATTAAATTAAATGAAATTAAGCAAAAAACGATTTTTAAACCTATGTCTATTTTTTAATCATTAGTAAAATTATTCTTAGTATCCATCTGCGTTTAAGCCCTCTATTGTCTTTGTTAGAGTAGTTTTCTAAAATTATTTTAAATACTAGGGACTTTAATCATAATTATCTTTATATTTATTTTGGGTAGAGACTTTATCAGGAAAAAGATGGAATTTTATTCGTTCTTTTATTAAAAAAAACCAATCCATTTGTTAATAGTTGAAGTATCTAAACGTAAGCCCTTTATGCTATTTAAATATGAGTTTCTGCAGAAATTTAGTTAAATTATTTTTCTATCTATAAATTAATTTGTCTTATTGCATCATTCCATCATTTGACATTCGGATTCTTTTCTAATTTCATGTCGTCAACGCCTTCTCGCTCGGTATCTAAAGCGTTCTACTCTCACCTGGCCTCAACTCAAACCATATTTTCAGCATATTTAAGATATTTTTTTTTAATTTAACTGAAACTTAAATGGATATAATACGACATAATGTTAATACAAAACAAATTATAATGTATTCGTCTCGTTTTATAAACAATGTAACTTCTAGGTGATTCGTGAGGAAGTCGATTATTTCATATTTGCTCTTTAAATTCTTTTCGTTCAATATATTTATATGCTTGCCTTGTCATGTTGCTTATACGGCTAAAAACCTATGTACTTTGTATATCATATATTAGGAATGATACATAAAAACCTTTATCAAAGTTTAGAATTGAATTATGATATCAATGTTCACGAAATCGGCATTTAGTTCATTTTGTTTATGTTTATTATAAAAATAATATTACATTTATATACACTAAGTTTATCAATACAGATCAAATATATGACTACTGATTATCAGTATTCAGAGGTCACTAGGAAATAAATCAAAAAATTTTTAAGAGAAAAAATTAAATAAGGGAATATGAGAATAAAAGCAATAATGTTCGAACTTGAATAAGATTATTAAAAAAATTGCCATTTTTTTTCAGTGTTCATAACAGCATAAAAATTATCAAATATTCAGCAATTTTTTTGAATTTATGCGTTATTATGATTCCATATTGAGTTTTCTATGCTTTATAAAATATTGCCATGCTGTGTGATACGGATAAAAGTAAAATTATGGCAAACTTATTCATTTTTTAAAACTGCAATTATTTTGTTTCATACCATTATTCAGCATTGATTACCATTTCTTCAATGCTAGCTTTTGTATTCATTGGTTAGTTTTGATTTTTTAAATTTATCTTTTACTAAAAATTTGTAAAAAAGAGTATTAATTTAAAAGAATAAAATTTTTTTTTTAATTTTAAAAATGATGGAACAGTATTACATCAAAAAGTAAAAAAATAAAAATAGTCCAAAAAAGTAAAAAAAAAAAGGGAAAAGAAACAAAACAATCTTATTATAAATGTTACATTTTGAAAAGCATTTTTCAAAAAAACCTTACAACCACTAACGAACGTCGGATAATGCTTTCCACTTTTCTCTGCTAGTATTCGAAAGTAATGACATCATTAATTTCCAAACAAGGGAAATATTTCGATTAATATAATAAGAATTTTTCTACATTTGATTACATTATTTATTACGAATATTTATCGCAAGAAAACTGTTCAAAATACTGATTAGTTTCTACGAAATATTAAAAAAAATTATCAAATAAATGTTTGAAGTCTTTTTTTCCCTTGTCCATTTCTATAAATTTTAATTAAAATACAATGAGTCGAGAACTGATGAAATTATTTTTGGCATTGCTGTTTTTATATACTTATTCAAAATTAAAATGTATATCTGTGTTCATACTAACATATTTGTTTTGGAAGCATTTCTTTCATTAATTAAATTCCTAAAATAATTATGACAGAAGTATAATTACTCATTCATTTTATTTTTAATACGCTCTTTCCTATAAAATTGAAATAAAAATTATTATTAATAAAAATTTTTGAAATCATCAAATAATCACATCAAGTTATAGTTTTGTAAATTACAAATTACGCTAATTATTTCAAAATAAAAGAAATATAATGCACCATAATACAGCTTGTGTAACTCTAAAAATAGAATATTCGCATAGATTATTTTAATAGAAAATAATGTACAAATAAAAGTTTATTAGAGATTCAAGCATTTAAAATATTGTTTTTAAACTTTTTGGAATAAAAATATATAAAATTAAAAAAAACTGAAAGAGAACTTTTTAAATCAAAATTGGAAATTAATTCTGTAATTACATTATGTAGCCATTAATTTCCTTAATATAATTTCCTATATAAAATGTGATAATAGGCATTATTATCAGCTCACTTTTTTCTTGTAATTTGTATACATTTTTTTCAATTTATTACTAGCCTAAATCCAACCTAGTTTTGAATCAATGTATCTCATGCAAAAAAAAAGAGTTCTTGATCACTTGAAAGAAAAAAATTATTTAAAATATTTTGCGAAGTTTAAATACCAAGAGCAAAATAATTAAAACCTTTTATCTGGTTCTAATTGAGTTTCCTTTGAGAAATTCATTCGAAAATTCTCAAATAGAATACTATTAATTAATAGATACTTTTAAAAAGAACTTAGAAGTTTTGAATAAAGGACTTAAAATATTTATTCTTATTGTTTAGCTAAAAAATCATTGTTCTTACGGTATAAATGTAAACTTAAAAACAAATCAAATGAAATAAATAATTTAATGAAACCAAAAATAAATAAAAACAAAAAAAAAAGCAAAAATGAAATGAATATAAATGCAAATAAAATAAAAATAAAAATAAAGAAAATAATTGACTTTTTTTTCTAAATAGATGACTAATTGTTGTTTTTTTTAAAAATTTGCTCCATTTCAACTGAAATTTATAATGCCATCATAATAGAAAAATTTCATTTAATTAACACACATTGAATTAATTTCATGAAAAATAAATAAAATTTTGAGAAGACTATTCATATTTTTAATAACGAATTGTTATTGTTTTGCAAAAATGAAAAATGATCCCTAGGTTTTAGAGCGAGAAGGGAAACAAATGTAGTTAGAAATGAATAAAGTTCACCAATTAATCTTAACGTTTTGTTTTTATTCAAAATAATTTTTTTAAATACGGTCAAAGTTTTTGTTAACATAGTATAACAGAAAAATTTTGGTAATGTTGTGATAATACATGCTATTAAATACCGAACTATTTTTGTTCGAAGTTGTTAGAAAAATATCCCCATGATGTATAAGATGACAATGGAAATATGTATTTTCATATGGAACTGCTATCATTAGAGAAAATTAACTTAATGTAGAAAGTTGAATAACTAATGCACTATCATCCACCAAACATACCAACTTTAAAACGTAGAATGTATTAAAATGTTTAATAATTTGTCACCTGAGAGATTTTAATAAAAATTAAAACATCGTTCCAAAAATTATGACATACATCTCTACCTGATTATGTAAATAAACTGAGTTTAAGCCAGAAGCTTGATAATTTTAAAAGCTTGTATGAACGTTAAAAATTGAAATTATTAATCTCTACAACTGCTGGAAAATGATTTTTTAAAAGATATCGCAACACAAAGTAATTTTGCCTCTAGAATTCGAGATGCATTGAAAATAGAATTTATATTATTATAAATATAATTAAATGGCAGAAGAGCAAATAAAACTGCACTAATAAAATAATTGCAATTTCAATTATACAGTCTTCATGATATGGTTTCCACTGTGCAAATAACGAAAATAAATATATCACTAATATTCGGTAGTTGACAGCACAATCACCTTGATATTTTTTTCTAAAATTCTTACCTATAAAAATAGTAATTGATCATTTCTTCTTTCTGTTTATCAGATTTATATTTATTTAAATCCAGCATCCTTCTATAAGTTGGAAGAAAGAATAGCTATGCCTTATGCTGGAAATTTAAATCTAATTTCGGAAAGTTTCCTAACTATAAAATATTTATATGAGTAGGACATAAAACAGTCAATAAAATTAAACTAAATGTTTATCTTTTAAAATATATGGATAAATTTGTACAATCTAAAACCAATGGTAAATCGAGTATAAGCCTGTTAAGAAAATTTAAATAGGTAACTGACTGAGATTAGTTATTAACTTATTATATCTTTCTTATATTCCTTTCTTTTAAATTATTTTATATCTGCAACAATTCAGGGAAAAATGCAAAAGAATTTTGTATAAATATTTTTTAATTGTTTTCAAGCAAATGTTTCTCTTTCTTTTTACTTACTTTAAAAAAAAATCTTTAATTATTCTTTCTTACTACATCACTTAGCTGATTAATTCTAATTTTTAACTGTGTAGTTTTTCATTTTTTTAGAATTCCATAAAAGCATAGAAAACTGAATTATTATTCATTGAAGGGTTTTAGATTGACCTTTCAAATTATTATTTATAAATTTTAAAAATATTTCTTTCATTTTTATAGATTTTTTATCTATTGCATTAGAAAACAACCAGAAATTATTATTCAAAATTTCATCGATTTTCTATTAAAAACATGTTCACCTCCAAATTAATTCAAACTTTGCTCCATTCATTTTTACAAATTTATTCACTTTACTCTTAAGTTTCATTACAATTCCATCGCGGAAACTACAGTTCCCAGACAGATATACAAATATTTAACATGGATATTTAATTCACAAACCGAAGTAAGAAAATAGATTTAGAGTATTAAGCATTTGCTTTCCATTCAAACCGCTAATAAAATATTCATAATACATAAACCACTAAACAGTCCTCTAAACACTTTTATGGATTCTAGGAGACAGCCTCACGTGTAATTGCGGTTACTCTTTGAATGTTTAATGACAAGAATTCGTCTGGGATGACGCTCTCTCTGAGTGCTTCCGAGAATTTTGAATTGCAATGAATGGGGTGAAGTGCTTTTTTGGACCTCGGTGCATCTTTAATGTCCTTGCTCTTTTGAAACGAAAAAGTTATAGCCATGTGAAAGAAGTGAAAGGTAATAAAATTTAAAAGGAAATTCAAAACCGATTTAAGCTTGATTTTTTTTTTCAGTTGGTAATTTTATTTTTAGAGACTAACATCCATTTGAATTATTATAAAAAACATTTATTTGCACTTTCTTTGCAGCATAGAAGACTCACTTTTTTGTTGTTTAATATATAAAATTACACTTATTTAATTTGGGCTCAAAAGCTAATTCCAAATATTTGGAATTATACATATGTTGGTATTTTCAAAACTCTTAAAATAAAATAAATATTTATTAGAAAAACATCAGAGAAAAACTGCAGCTACACAATGCACTACACTATTACATAAATGGTAGTCACATACAGAAAACTTCTCTTGATATACTTGCAATTGAAACAAAAAACATCATTTTTTTAATATTAAATTTCACTGAGTTATGAAGTTTTTATTTTAAGCCATTAAGCAGTAAGCTAGAGTAAACATCACGTTTTGATTTCTAAATATTCTTGAAAATTGCTATTTGTTATACATGATTAACAAAATAGAAATACTTTCTAGAGATTAAAGTTCATAAAGTTTTGTCTGCAGTACATTTATCAGGCAAAAATATATAAAATATATCTTTTTATCATTTTAAATTTACGCGCATGCCTCTAATGGTTCAGAAAGCAACAATTTCTCCATGATTTGGGAGGACAGTAGGTATTGAATTATTTTGCCAATGTAAAGAAAAATGTCAATAAAAGTCCCCATTTTCTCACTTTCAAAATGTTAGGGATTATTGAAGTTTTCAATTATATCTTCAACAACACTTATCATATATTTATTTTTTCTTTAGATATACTTCTAGAAAAACAAATTAGAACACATTTTCTAAATTCTCTTTGGAAGTGATTTTTAACTAAGAAACTATTTTTAATTATTCAGGAATTCTATGTATAGATGTAAGAAATATTTCATTTTGTTACTATTTTGTATTTGAGATGAAACAATGGAAAAATTGTTACCAAGGCAACAAAAGAATGATGAGAACTAATTGGTAAACAAATTTTAATAAATTCAGTATCTTTGAAACCACCGTCATCTGTTGTAGATATCAACTAGATTTCGTCGTTCTCAAAAATTATTTTTCAGAGAAAAATCATGTTTTAAAGATTAAAAAAAAGCTAATAGAGATTTCTTTTTCATAAGAGCCATGGTGGATGAAAAAACACGACTTTAGGACCGTGTGTTTGGGGGGGGGGGGTCCAGGTTCGGAATTCCCTTCAAATGTCCCTCGTGCACCTGGACTTTGTTACATGCTATATCTTTCAACATGGATCAATTGCTCTCCTTCTGGTATTTAATGGAATCTGGAGATCCCGGTTCCAACCCAGATGTCATCCTCATCATGTGACCTCTGCTCAAAATTGTGATGCTCATCTGAAAATAAACTTTTAGTTTTACAAAAATGAAACGGTTTTTGCTAAAATATTTTTTTATAATACTTACGACGACCGTGGTCTGTATTATAATATAAAATACCTTAGACTTTCAGTTCAATATTCTGTCTCAATGTGTAAATTAATTTGGAAATTAACTCAATCATTTACTTGCTAATTTTGTTTACTGTTAATATTTATTTGTAAATCTAAAATGAGTGAGATTTTTTATGTAAAATATATAAAATATGTCTATTTATATAAAATAGGAATTCAAATTTTGGTAGAGGAGATTCTTAATACTTTGTAGGCCATAATTTAAAATTATTTAAATGTGTTTTTCATGCACTTGCACATTAATATTTTTTTGTTATAGAGAATCTTGTTCGAAAAATGTAGCTGCTGAGAATTTAAAAGTTAAATATGCCAATATTTCGCAAATACAAATTCAGAACATTGAATTCTACAGCTGAAGCACCTTAATATTAAATTTCGTTTTATTTTTTTCTAAATAATTCACCTGGAAATTTGTTCTTCTTTCTCTTTCATATGTTTATTTTAATATTTAGTTTTGCAAGGGTTTTCTTTTTCTAGTTAACATATTTATAAGCTTACTACACTCTTATCCTTTGATGAAGAACATTCAATATTTAAAGTGTATATGCACTTTCATGTATTACTTTTTTTTATCTTCAAGAAAAAAATTATGTTTATTATGGAACAAAGTCATTTGTACCCTCTTAACCAGTGTTTATATGCCTTTGACGTTTAAGTAATTCAATCTTACTATTCTTTATAAACATTTATTTCGTTTTATTAAGACTTTTTTTTTTTTGAAATTTGAATTTTTTTTTTATTTTACATTTTGTGTTATTCTAGAAAACATAATGAACCAGTGTGTGAAATTTTTGTATTTGTATATATTTATGTGTATCTTGACGTCTTGTCGCAATAATGCATTTAATCAGAGGGCAAAAAAAGGTGGGGGGGGACAAACATTTTATTTATGATGTTTTTTTCTTGGAAATTACCTGTTAATTAATTTTTTTTCCTTTTTATCCGTTTTTTTACATGACTATTGTTTTCAAATTAAATTATTAATCTAAAATTAAATTAAATTATTTTTTGAAAAATAATAATAATGTTTTTTAATGATTTAATATTTTGAAATGAGGTATTTGGGGGTGCATTGTGAAAGTAAAGTCTCGTAAGTAAGTACTTGGGTAACATAACGCTTTGAAGGAATTTGCTGTTTAATATTTTTCGAATTTTAACTTCAAGAATATTTAATAACTATATATGAATAATATCTTTAAATTAAATGCTTCTTAAAATTCCCCCTAAAAAAACTTTACTTCATTTTATAAATTATACCTTAATCAGCTATCCAAATTATTATTAAATGCAGCGTAGCAGCATAATTTTTTCTGATTAAAATTTGATAACAATTTTTTTAATTCATAAAAGAACTCAAGGTTTTGATATTTAAAAGGTTTGATGTCATGAAATCATTACATTTCGTCATTATCTTCGATTCAGAAGCTATCAATGTTGAATTCCGCTTACGTAATATAAAAAATGCACTTTAGATTAAGCAAAATTTACTTCAAATTTGGGCCGTAAATATTTAAAAAAAAACAAAGGAAGGTAAAAAAAATTACAAGACATGACTCCATAAACATATTTTAAAAATTGTATCAATATTTATAAAAAAAGTAGCATTGCATAGCATTCAAGTAAATATATCATTTCATTTAAAACCTACCATCAGTTTGGTTGGGGCAGATCCACCATTAATGAGTATCATTACATTTCAAAGGGCCCAAGAATAGTCCTTTTCTTGTAAGGCATTTGTTTATCAGCCAACTATTATCCATACACAGGATTAAGATAAGGTTGGAGGAAAAAATGAGTGGAAAGAACAGAAGAAGGAAGTATGTAGGACGACAAGAAAAAGTGCCGAAGCGAAAAAATGTCATTGAATGGATGAGAAGCAGATAGCGTTGTGTAATCAAGAAGCTGTAAGCATTGTAGTGATGGTCGGCATTTCTTTCTTTTTTTTTGTCGGATAAGTGATTTCACTGAGGCTGAGGGAAGAAATGTGTCGAAAAGCAATGAACAGCAAAGTCTTATATAAGTTTCTCGAGTAGTAGTACCATGAAAGTATAATTTAGTACCATGCAAAAATTTCTTTTAAGTGTGTTTCATTAGACTTTTATTCAATGAAACACATTATTTTTATACGATTTTATTTGAAATTATAATATATACTTTTATTGATTTTTAATGAAACCACAAGTTGGTGGATGGCGTAAATGTTCAACTGATATTAATTTCCTGCAGAAAAATGTTACCTAACTCCCTTTGCTTATAATTTCTTATTAAATTATCCATCTAAGTTGAAAATACTTTTAACGAAAATCACAAATTTCAATGATTTATTTCAAATCCAACGCCTTTAAATTTTGAAACCTAATTTTTTTTTTATTTCTAAAAAATTAGAAATGAATTTAAATATATTTTATATTACTTAAAGGCTGAAATTGGAACTGTAATCGATACTATAAATAAGCATTTTTAATATTTTTCCTTTATATTTTTTTAAATAATTGAATTTTTCTATTTTGTATTTGCTATTATAGATAGAGTTATTTTTTCATATTTTCAGCTAGATTTTTTTAAATTTCTGATAGCATTTTTACAAATTTGGATAATTCTTACTTTTTAAAAAAATCTTAATTTATTTAAAAGTATTTGTGAATCGATAAAAATTTATGTAATTCAATTAACATGCATTTTCTAATTAACATGCATTATGTAATTCATTTAACATGTGAAATGAAAGAGGGAATATTAAAAACTTAGGTTGCCAGCAACATAGATAATTACAATAAAAACTCATTAAGGTTTATGAGTATTTATGAGTAGTAAGGAAATAATGACGGACATATTTAAAATATTAAAATTTAAAAAATTAGGGTGAAGAAAAGGAGGGAATAGTTTACACAATTAGGAAATCTTGAAGAAGCAAGAATTGTTAACAAGAATTTTTATTTACTGCTGAACTTTTACATCAGCAATAATTTAGAACACACACACTAAAGGTTATGGCAATCCGGCGAATTGATCGATATTGTTTGAAAGATTATGAATTTAGTGCAAAAGTTATAATATTTCTCAAATACTTTAAAACTATTTAAATATATTTTTTCTACAATCATATTGAATTTTTGATTAAATCTCATCAAAAAGGAAAAATAATTCTTTAAATACCATTATTTTAAAAGAATACATGCGATTGTAGTCAAATACATTAAAACAATCTAAAGTATAAACGCTTTTATAAGCTTTTTCCATCCATGCCTTTAGATTGTATGTTGCAAGGATTATTTGCTGGTTTGGTAAAAATGATAGTATAATCGATAAACTATTATCTTTTGAAAAAAAGTACCAAACTTTACCAAACCAATATTACCAAACTTTTGTTGATATTGATAATTTGCAATTCAAATCTTTATATTAAAAAAAAAAACTTAAAGTAGAAAATTCTTTTTCCAATAAAAATAGCGATTTTGTAAACTTAATTTCTTCTGTGTTTTAAAATAAATCGGAACATATATTTTGAATTACTTCTCCATATTTTGAGAAATTATAAGATTTACTAATATAAATAATTTTTTATGCAATGATTTTTCCGAATGCATTTATTATGGCTTGCCGCTAAAAAAAAAAATGTTAACGGCATTGCAACCATATGGATGATTCTATAAAAGCAAAAAAGTGCTCAAATTCTCTTTCACTCGAAACTTCAGAAGATCCCAACTTAATTCGAGGACACTTGAGTTCAAAATCCCATACAATTCATTGCAACACAAGTAAAAGCCAGGCTACTAGCAAAAAAATGTTTGGAGATATGCTACATAGGGAGATTAGCCACTTCGTCATCCATATCCCTAACAAGCTCAGTCATTTGATTATATGTCAGATTTGGTTCCGTAGACTTTGTTATAATTTTTAAAAATCCATTGTTGTAATTCTGTTTTTATTTTTAGCGCTTATCGCACTCATTATTATCATTTCTTAAAGAATAACAAAAAATTCGAAGTTGTTAATTTAATGCCCAAATTATAAACATTTGTAAAAAAAATCATGTTTAATTAGAGTGTTCTATTTGTATCTAAATGTCATTTCTACAAGCTACAACAAAGTTTGATCGTTATCAAAAATAATCCTGTAATCGTCGACGGCGATCAACGATAATATAGTTTTACTAATTCAATGTAGTATATTATTCTGAAATCTATGTCGGATAAAGAAAATGATTTAGACATATTTAACATTTAACGTTGTTAACAATGACAAACGATTTTCTTTTCCTTTAACCTGTAAGAATTGTATTTTAAGAATTTCAGCGAACAAGAATTATGCCAGGAAGTTAAAGCCACTTTCATTTGAATTCCAATACATTATCTTAACATTTACATATCTTATCCTCATTTTTATGCTTTTAAAATCGTTAATACATCTGAAAAATATCAAAATATTTCAATACTATAGTTTGTCTAAAATAGGCGTTTTTAAAAATTTTGCCTCTATCCTTTCAAATGTTAATTAAAACCGGTTTTGTAAATAATGGCTGTGGGGTATATATTTTCATATAATTTTAGGCTAAAATAAACAAATTCAGCATGAGAAATTTTATGGGTAACCTATTTGAATTGAGTGTCTCTAAAACAACATAAGCTACTTTAAAAATATGAATATTCATATTTCGTTGAAATGGTAAGAAGATTCTTTGTTTACATTTATTTCCATTCAGTTTATTTATTGAAAAGCCTCCATATTTATCTATTTTTATTTTATAAGTTATTATTCAAAGTCTACAGAAAATACCATTCTTTCAAAGCATTCATCCTTTGGTAAACATTATTTCAAATCTATTAACCGTACATATTTTGGTAAAGTCAAATACTAGAAGTGCAGTTAGAAAACAAACAATGGAATGGGGTTTCAGTATAATCAAATATATTTTTAAAGCTCTGAAACCTAACAATACAGACCAACATTTCTGTAATCCTATTTTGTATATTATTGGTGCCGAAATCAATTTATATAAAAAAAAGGAATAAAAAATTTATGGCTATATTTTTTAAAATATGAATTTAGTTAAAAAATTTCTATGAATAGAAAAATCGTTCATTCATTTTAGTTTAAAAACTACTTTTAATATCTGTAATATTTTGAAAGAATCAGAAATCAAAACTTCATTTTATCTTTTTTCTACATCTAATTTGAATCATGGGTTACTAAAGGGTTTTATTAATAAATTACAAGAAAAATATATATAACTTTTTTTATTCAATATGTCAAAGCCTATTCTTAGAACCTTTTGACATCAAAATATTTTAAGTTGTTTGACGTATATCCAAAGTTTCAGACTTTTTAAATTCATATTTAATATGTTTCGCGTATTTACAAAAGATGAGCAAACTATAATTCAATATTAGAAAGAAGCGATTCAAACGATTAAAAAATGATTATGAGATCTTGAAACTCAACACAGAAGGAAAATTTTTAGAAGTAATTCTCGAAGGGCAAGTTCATCAGTCAGTCGGTCTTGGCTACAAAACCTCGGAAGCAAAAACAAGGAATGATGAAACTTGACGTATGCTTTTATAACCAGAAAAACAATTCTTCATCTAATATTGGGCAAAATGATCAACAAGTTGATTATCTGTTGGTTTGTCTATCCAATTGTATATGAACGCAAATCTTCAAAACAAAACATGCTAGATAAAATTTGTTAACAAAAAATTTAGGATTTCTTCAAATTTCGGAATAATTCAAATAATGGGGAAAGGACTGAGTTACAAACTTGATGCTTTTCACTGTACAATCATTCTGTACAGAAAACACATCATTTTGTAGAAATAGAATAGTGCACCAATTATCTTAAGTTCAGTTATCCGTACCTCCATTTTTCTGAATCGTTTTGAAAAAACATTAAAGGAGCAGGAAAGTAAATTAGTATAGTTATAGATAGAGAACTGACAAACCTATTTAATGCCACCGCGAAGAAGGAAACGCGAGAAAATAACATGAAACTATCGATTTTGGCAGATATGAAAAGCAATGATGTTTGAATACATTGTGTAAGTAGGTAACTTGTAAGCAATATTGCAGTTATATGTTATGCGTAGGCTCATTTATTTTCTGAATAATCATTTTTTTAGTCAGTCATCCTTTTTTGTGAATTAATTAATGTAAATTAATTCAATTAATTGGAATTATATTGTATATAAGAATGTGCGAGGCATGGTAGTACCACTATTTTCTAATTTGATATTGTAAAATTTTTCACCATATTTGTCTTCAAATAAATTTTCAAAGTAGAAATGATCCTGCATATTTTTCAATTTCATACCATGATTTTAAAATAATTGATTCGAATCCGAGAAACACAGCTCCAATCCTGGTACTACGGTTAGCCGGAAGGCACGCGGAAAAATCTGAATAACCAGACCGCCTCAATAGCATCACTGGCAGAAAATGTGGTTGAATTCTAAAGATAATCACCGGCCACGGTACAACCCTTCCCTAAGGAAGTACGCCCCGTCATTGATGGGATGATTCAGATATACTGTACCGACCAATACATCTCGCTTTTTTTGTACCCTGCAGGATGATCAACTTTTTACCACCTAATTATGCTTCGAATGCGAATATTTAAGATCGAATACAGCAAAAACTTGCATTAGATTATATGAGCTTTAATAAATGCTTATTTTGTGTTCCCTTTAACGAATTTTCATTGTGAAAGGATTTCCCAAGATTTCGTTCCATATAAATGAATTCAATGATTATAATCCTCTTTCAGACCTCTAATCTAAGAATAAGAACTTTGTCGTTTATAATTTATTTTCTTTTACTGTGAAGTTTAAAATATATTGATTTTACCCTCCTATGATTGTCATAATTCATTACAAATTACATATAATTCCTTGACTTTGTTGGATCATATGAGCAATATAATCCTGAGAATCCTAAAGTTCATCAAGTACTCTAATACTCACAATTATATTAGGGGCGATATAAATTAGATATTTATCAACAATAGTATGCTGAAAAATATATTATTACTTTCTTACTATTTAAATGAAATATCTATCTCTATTTTTTAAATAATTTTTGTTACGCTGTAAAAAGGATTAAAAGAACTGAAAAATTAATCCTTAATCATTAGAACTAATATTTATAATAAACATTAAGTGCAATTTTCTTTAAGCCTTACGTGTCATTTAGCCTATACAAAAATCATAAAATTAAATAATCATAACACAGTTTTCGAAAGATGGGAACATAAATATATAAACAAAGCATTATCATAAATTAATCGCAAATGAACAATAAATGTTCTTATTATTAATCTGTGAATTTCATATATAGTTTCAGATAGTTTTGGAATAAAACCGCTAATGAGGTGGATTTTTTTCTCACTGTTTTGTATTTTCTTCACCATTTCCGAGAATAATGATATCATTAATTTCGTAAATGTTGGCCTTATCACCAAGTAGCAGAGAAGTAATTTGATTAGGAGTAAAAACATTATTCATATTTTCTATTAGAATAATTAATAGAAACATGTATCTTAGTTGCTGAAAATAATTTTACTCGATTTAAAAAAAAAACTATAAAAGATTAAAGAAAAAAATTCAAATCAAGTTTGACATGTTATTTCATGTTTACACGTCACCTAAGATTAACGAAGATTATAGAATGCTGTTTATATATTAATAATAAAAATATCTATGATTAATAAATACAAAATGTTGATATGTTTTAATAAAGGTAATTGTATAAGAAATTTTTCTTGATTTTTATAAACATTTATTTGTCTTTTTAATGAAGGTTTAAATATAAGTTATTTATAAATTGTATATTGAATTATTGTTATGACACTATAACTCTACTTGTACAAAATAATTTTAAATATCACAACTATTTACAAAGCTGGGTATGAATTTTGCATGTTGCTTTTATTATTAAAGATCATCTATTCTATTCAAATGTATAGAAAGAATGATATAATATTAACCAATTGATTAATAAGAAATTGTTAACATTTCCAGTAGCACGTATTAACCATGAAAGATGTCATTAATATGTTCCTTTTCTAGGCAAATATAAAAATGATTTTGAAGCATCTTACATTAAAATCTAAATGAATTTGACTTGAAAATGAATTTTATTTAAAATCATTAAATTAATTAAATCGAAACTTCAAAATCGAGAATGAAAGAACTGTCATAATATTCATTGTCATATTAAACCGGTAACAATCATAACATTATTCATATATGTATATTCGTTAAGAAAAGCAATTAGTTCCTAAGATTACTTTATTGTACGGATCTGTTTCCAAATACAAAATGGAAATTTCAAGAAAATTTAATCAAGATTAAATAACTGAATAAAAGATATAAACGTTATAAAATTTAACATAATTATGTTATGCACCTAATTTTTCGTGTTTCTCATGTAAAGATTAAAGGACTACATTATAATTTTTAAATATAGTCCTTTTTAAAAATATTTTAGTAACCGAGAATATATTTTCAATGTAGCCAACAGTTTCAATAAGATTGGCTGCATATTCTACAAAAAGTAGTAATGACTTGGATAACTTGATTTTCTATCTGTCTCACATGCCCAGTTTGTCTTTTTGAAAGAATGCTTAATATTTTCAAAACCGCAACACTGTGAAGATATACTTAAAGCATTAATGGAGTTTCTTTTTAGAATTACCAATGCGTATGTTTATACAATTTACTAATTGGAGTTTGTTTCCATCTATTTGGTTTGAATTGTGTTATCATAGCAACATATTGCAATCCCTTTTCACGAAGAAAGACGGTAAATTCAATTGATCTAACAGGACTCTATGTTCATAAAGAAATTTTCTTAAACAAAGACAACCATAAAAATAATATTTATAAACTGATAGATTAATGAATGGCTCAATATTGAAAAATTTATTTTCCTTAATTTCATTATAATTTATTTTCCTTTATCCCAATATACTGTTGCAATATTATTTGACATTGAAAGTAATCAGACAGATGTCCCAATTTATTTGTTCACGACAAGACATACAATTAACGGCAGCAAGATAGTGCAATTAAAACTTTATATAGAACATAGAGAAAAGAGTTTACAAACAGAAAAAAGGGTGAGAGTTTTTTTAAAAGTTTTCAAAGGCTAGAAAATTTATTTTAATTTTTTCATCTGTAAAAATATTATTAATAATAAGCTGCATTTGGAATTTTTAGTTACAAATATCTTTTTGTGACAACCATTAACCTAAAACAACAGATTTATCTTGAAGAAAATGGCTAACTAAAAGATTTTATAGTCAGCACATAAAGCGCAAATGATGAACAGCCTGGTCACTATTAAGTGATAAAATAAATTCTATAAATCAAAGAGAACAGATTTTACTGAAGGAACAATTATGAGTTTCTCTTCATTATAGTTTTCAAAGACAAGCATATCCATAAAACAATTATTCAGAATTGACTGACCAGTAGAAATCTAATTATGAATATCATTTTATCGCAGTCAGAACATGCGGTCATAGGCTCACACAATGAACAGCAATTGAATTATGAGGAGATAGAGGAAAGAATTTATTGATAAGATAAGGATGGAGCATTTTACTGAAATTTTCACAACAGTACTGAAATTTCCACTAGTCGCCATTGACTGTTTTTTTTCTTGACAAGTGAATGTTAAAAATAAGTTAAACACTTTCATACTCACATGATATCCTGTACTATCTGAAGATGGAGTGAATATTTTGCTGAAAATGCAACCCATAAGTACCGGAATGCAATGCAAACTATGAACTCATAAAGTGTAGTAGATTATTTGGAGAAGCAGAGTTTATACTGCACCACCGTTCTTGAAAACAAAATAGTTTCTTTAATAGTCAAATATTTTGCTATCAAGATGCATTGAGTTCAAAATTATTTCTCTTCTTTTATAATAGTACTGTTTTCCGAATATTAATCAAACTGATCTTTGTAATATCAGTCTTCGCACATGATAACTAAATTATTTATAATTTATTTGAAAATGTAAAAGTAGATTTTTATGATAATAAATTAAGCTTAATGAAACCAAATTTTGATTTATGGATTTTGATACAATAGCGATCTTCTTCTTCCAAAAACTTCCAAATTGAGATACAATAGGGAAAATAATAATTTTATTATTAAGAACAAGTGTAAAATACTTTGAGTATTGAAAATTTTAAAAAAATAATTTTTTCATATAAATTAATTTTTATTTTGGAATATTTAATTTTTTGGTACTTAAATATGTCTTTTTTAATTAAATTTTAATATTCTTTTTGTAACTTTAAACCAGTAATACCAATAAGCTATCAACAGTTTTAAAAAATGTAATGTGGACAACTTAAAAAAAAATAATAACAAATTTCATTTTGTGGATTTCTGATCTGCAATTGCGAACTGCGTGAAGTTTGTTTTTAAAAATCGAATGGATACAATTCTTTGCAAAAGACTTACATATAATTCAGTGATTAATTTTGGAGAAAGACAACATTAAATACTTTTCTACAATAGTTTGTAACAATATTGTACAGTATTATAACGTCATTTCAAAAGCATGATTTGTAACTTAAGTTCTTTTTGGTATCTACCATAGAACAAATTTTTTGTATCACATTTTTTTTTGGCATTTCATTTTCTAAGTTGTAACAATTATTAAATTTACGTAGTAAATACAAATTTACATAACGTATTTTTCATATGGGGAATGTAATATCGAAATGTTACAAAACGTATGTTATATTGATAATTAGCATAAAATATTATACATATACATTTTAGTATAAAAACATATAAGTCCCAAACATATCTTTAATTGAGAAAAAAAAACTTATTCATTTATTCTTGAAAGAACTTGCATCAGTTACCTTAAACAAATTAAAAATTTTTTAATCGCATTCTATTTTTCAGTAATAATTATAGTTAGTGAATTTATTTTCTATTACCATAGTATTTTCAAGAATTTATTACATTTTCTTATATTTAATATATCCTTCTACTTATCTAAAAAGAAATTTGATGCCATTTAGGAAATGAAATTAGCAATGCTAATATGTTGTTTAAATTTAAAGCATTCTTAATATTTCTTTTACCGAAGAATTAAGTTACTTTTATCCCTTAAAAGCAAGTAATACTTAATATAGATTGCACCTGAATAGAGTTCTAAATAATAAATATTCATTAAACAATTAAAAGGTAATAGTTATTCAGTGTTCTTTTCCATTATCTATCTCATCATAATTCTTTTCTTTGAAGTCTTCTCTTATATTAAAGCTTTCTAAGAGTTATATTAGAAATTAAAAAATATATATAATGCTTTCTTATATTAGAGCTATATTACAACTTTCTAAATTCTTGATGTAGTCGTGGAAACAAAATTAATTTTAGTCGTTTTTTATGGGATCAACTCAAGATTTTTAGCTTAATAGGGATTGAAATGCCTGAACTTTGCTCTAAATGTAATAAGAAACAGGGAAATAACATATTAGAAATTATCTTATTATTATTAAGATATCCTTAGCTGCGTAAAAGAACAAATAATTAATTGGACATAAAATGAACATCACAAAGGTTTAATGTAAATGATTCACTGCAAAAAACTGTTCACTATTATTCATAAAAAAATATTTTGCCTAATCAGATAAAGACGTAGAATTTAAGGAAGGACTAACAGTATTTGATGATGTAAATAACATTAACTATTTAATTATTGTAATCTAATGGCGACATGGAAGGAAAAAAAAGACATTTTTTTTCCTCGTACGGTTTGTTTTTCAGTCAATAATAACACCATGTAAAGAACTAAGATAGGGCTGGAAAAATATGAGGGAAAAAAATAGGGGCATGTAAGACATCAAAGGAGAAAAGAAAAAAAAAAAAAATATTGTTCGGTGGATGAGAAACAGGTAGCCTTGAGTAATCAGGGAACTCTCAGTACTCTAGTAATTTCTTATTTTTTTCTCATTTTAGGATAATCATGCCAATAAAAATCGGAGAAAATATGTGTTTTCCTTTCTAATATAACTATTATGATGTGATGATAGTTTAAGCAATATTTTATAAGATTCGTTTTCGTAGCTTTTAAAGCACTAATTCTTTGTCTTACAAATAATTTAAGTATTTAATAGAATTTTATAAAAGCATTAAGTATTAATACAAAAACAAACCTAACTTAGTATTAATTTACTGAATGATACTAAGTGAACTATTTTTTCAAAAAACTAAGTATTATTTAGTAACCATGAATAGAATAGTAAGTAAAACTAAGTATAACCAAGTCTAAAACTAAGAATGTAAATAAGTATTTGGTAAAAACTAAGTAATATATTAAACTTAGTATTTATAAGTATATTTGTGATTATTATAAATTGTTCAATGAATTAATATTTTTGAAGAATTAAATAGCATATTTTATTTCATTCAGAGCAACCTTTGAACCACTTTCGTGGGAATTCTTTTCACATGCTTGTTTGGCTCTTTTAAATTAAGCGGACTATATTTCGTATAAAATTCCTTTAACCGAATGCCAAGTTTATTTTTGTTATTTATTAAAACTGATGTTCCTGATTGGAAATATCTGATTATCATGCCAGAATCGCTGTAGTAAACCTGACAGTCCAGTCATTCTTACTCAGATCCCCCATAAAAATTGGGTCAGATAAAATAGATTTCTTAGTAAAACTGAAACCAACAGCATTTTTATTTCATTGTTTATTTTTCCTGCTTAGAGGAAAGGCTATTTTCTTTAATTACTTGTAAAAAATTGTGGAAAAATTATGGACAATATTGTTTTTTTTTTAAATAATGTGATATAGGGCCTGATAATATAAATTATAAATGTGGTATGCAATTGTTAAATATCGTTATAGAAAGATCTCATTATTTTTTTAAAAATTAAATTTTTTATCCTTCTTTCGCGAGTATAATTCGTCATTCTAAATTGTTTTCAAAATTGTGAATCAGTCACGAATTTTGTATCATTTTCACATTTTTGTTAGATAATTATCTAGTTAAATTTAAAAATTATAACAAACCTATAAGTATGCTTTCTAGCTAATTAAGCATTAATTATTTGAATTCACATGTGTATAATTACACATTTATTACTTTCTGGAGGGCATAGAATTAAACAACTAACATTTTACAATGTTTAAAGTCAAAAGAAATTTTAACAATCGATTAGTTTTTACTGTATTCGTTTAAAGTAATCGCATTTTTATATTTAAAATTACTGCAAAAATATTTAAATTTGGATTTAAGCATTTAGACGAATTCCTGAAACCTGAAGCAAACAAAAGAAGGACACGTGTGCATAATTTTTTTTAGAACATTGCAAACGAATCTCTATTTGGAATCGAACATTCCAATGCTCAACATTGAGTCCTCCTGTGATTTATAATAATTTATTTGGTTGAAAGTATGTCCATTTTCTTCTGAGATTTCTGCAGATTTATCTTATAATATTGAATAATTATTCTGTATTTGTGTATATATGAGCAACTCTGAAAGCGTTGTGTCTATATAAATGCAATTGAAAATTCCGCATTTCTATGGTTTGTACATAACCATTGTTACCATTGTACAGCATTGTTATGAAAACCTCGTATTAAATTTGAATAGAAAATATTGAAATCGTACTAACAATTAACTGAATCTGTCCATTGAATTTCCTCTCCTAAAACAATATTTATAATTTATATTGAAATTATTTTCCATCTCAATGTTATGAATAATCGTTCCAGATGATGAACGAGTATTCGTTATTATAAGGTATTAAATTTCTTTAAAGAAACTCTTCGACATTCAGTTGTGTATATATATATATATATATATATATATATATATATATATATATATATATATATGAGCCGTTTATTTTGAAAATGGGGCAAGTCAATTTTTTGTTATTGCGAGATATTTATAGGTTTGCGTTTTAAAAACTTTTAAAATATTGGTAAGTTAATTAATATTAATAGATATATTTTTTTGTATTTTGTGGTACCAGATAATGTGGGTTTTTAATCCAATAGTGTTTACAGTGCTGACTAAAAAAAAAGAGTTCAATTATAACTAAATGAACTTGCCTCACTTTAAAATTAAAGAAAATATTGCAATCATTCATTTAATTGGGAAATAATATTTCAATTTCATCAGCCTTTTTTTAAGAATAAAAACAAAATACTATTCAAATTTTTATAAATATTTATTCATTTGATAAAAAGGAAAACAAAACCAAGAATATTCTAGTAGAAAATATACCATAACAACAAACAGTTCAGTTTTATTAAGAATATCAATGAAATTATACATTTCAGTTTATACGTAGGTATAATCAATTTGAATTTTATTCAAGATTTAACATTTAAAAAAAATCATGATGAACGAGAGGTATATATGGTAATAAATCCATCATATCCTTGTATTTTTTCAGATGTAATAAATCTCTTTTTTTTTCTTACGTAAAAGATAATTTTATATTTCTGAAATTACTTGGAATTATTTATTTTCCTCGTTGTGTTGACAAATCGATAATTTTAAATTCAAAATCGTTCTATCGAAGTTTTGTTGAACATTTTGTATGCTGCATCCCTTGTAAATCTGATTCAGCATATAGTTAATCAATTCACGGTTTCTCCATCGGTATTTTTCTTTCTTTTTAAAACCACTTTTTCCAGAGGTTGGGTTGAAAATAAATTTCCACGTTTAATTTCATGTACTAAAAATTTATTATGTTTTCGACAATTTTGTATTACTTTATAGTAATCCCGGGGAAAATGAGAGAAACTGGTTTCTGGATTGAATAGTTAATGGATAGTTCCACTCCAAATTCACGATTGTTCGGTAGAAATGAATGTCCTGACAATAAAAATTTGTGATCAATGATATTTATTTCGTTGTTACTGGACTGAATAATCGGTGATGGCAGTAAACACTATAATCGACACACAAAATTAAGATATACGTTTTATTATTTATGAAATAATGTACAACCACCGATTTTTAATATCAAAAATAGATAAATAGAAACACCCTAGATTTCAGATATGATGTCAAACGGCCACATTTCCTTCACCATAGAGCAACTGGAGCTAAATTTTGCAGTAATATTTTAGGTGAAATATAATTTCAATCTAAGATGGACTTGCACCACTTTCAAACTAAACAGATTTTCAATACTGTTAAGAGCTAAAACTGCCATCTCCAAAATACTAGAATCTAAATATTTTTTACTATAAATTTTTTACTCATAAAAAGATTATAAAAATGTTATCTATAACTGCCATTATCTCCATTTTTTTCAGAAATGGACTTGCCCCACTTTCAAAATAAACGGCTCATATATATATATATATATATATATATATATATATATATATATATATATATATATATATATATATATATATATATAATTCTAATAAATAGTTAGTAGTTTTATATTACTTAACATGGCACAAATTTAAGGGAAAGTCATCTAATTTCAATCTCGTTTTGTCATATAATTAGGTATTTGTAACATCAAATCCCTGTATATAAGTATATATAATCCCTTCCTTAGTGTACAGTAAGGAAGGGAGTATTGCAGATCTATATAATAGATAATGGTATACCACAGTCTTGGCATTTTGACAAGAAACTGGGGCTTCTATAAAATGAAAGAATTATGGCAATATCATTAGAGCATTAGACTCATCAAGCATTAGAACTCGAGATGCGCACATTCATCAAGAAAACTCCTTTTAGAAATTCTAGATAAATGCGAGTGCTAAAACGTGACAGACTAGTTTTCTCTTTTTGGAATGCTGATAACGGAGCGAGCTGTTTGGTTTTTGCCGCAGAGCTATTACACTTTCGGGGTTGGTTAATAACAATGTAAAATGTTTTTACTTTTTCTTATACGAAATATTAAAAGAGTATTGTAATCATCAAAAAAAAAAAAAATCAAACTCGGGATTTTGATGAATCTCCAACGAGAAACACATTTTTGGCATTATGTTTGTCTCTCTGTGAACATGATAACTCAAAAGTGGTTTGAGCTAAACAGCTGAAATTGGGTGCATGGAATTACCTCCAAATTTGTAGATTTTTATTAAATTTTGAGCAAAATCTCTTCGCAAAAAATATGCCTGGCTGTTATAGTAAAATTAACTTGAAAACTATAAAACGTAAAAATCTAGGTAAATAAAATTTTGTTGCACAGGTTTAATAGCTAAAATATTGATGTTTGTCAAATTTTAAACTACATCCGTCAAAGATTGATAGTCTGTCTGTCTATATTTTCGCATATATGTAAACGCAGTGGTTTAAATCAATGAAATTCGGTGTATTATCTTGACGTTTCAGTGTATCGACGTATGACTGTAAAACTGGAATTGTTTTCCAAATTTTGGGGCCAATCGATTGTGAGACAGGAGTCCAAAATACATATTTTCGCGATAAATTCTGCAAAAAACTTTAGATTCAAGTCAAAGATCTATATGTCACCACTCTCGTTCACCAATTCTATGGAAGGTATTCGCGGCTTTACTCAAGGTCCGCAATCTTATAAGGAGGATGGAAATAAAACCAAAATCGGAGAGTATCCGTGAGAAAGTTTGGAGGAGTTTACTGTCCCTTATGATTGTTTCTGTCAGTGTTGTCTTATTGAACGGTTTAGCTGTGTTCCTCTACCTGTGTTTCGTGTTTACTTTACCTTTATACGCGAAAAAAAAACTCTCTAACCGTTACCCAGCTTGTTTGACTTCTTGCACAGTACATCTACGGGTCGATCTGGTAAGAGGAAAACGTACACTTACAGTAAAGAATACTTTCAATGAAAGAATAAAAATGTTCATAATTTTTGTGAAATGTAATTGTTCATGATAAATCTATTTCAAGGCAATTACATATTTTTGTAATTTATATATTCATTTAAGATATAACCAAGTTACGTAACTGTAATTTAGTTAAGGAAAGGAGTTAAAGGAATGGAAGAAAGTTTATTTTCCACTTTCCCTTTCAGGGTAATTTTATATCAATTAGTCTGCTGGTATATTAAATATGTGTATATTTCACCTGTCAAAAAACATACCTTCGAAGACACAAAGGAAATAAAGAATCTATAAGTATTTGAAATTGTAGAGTCTAAGCAAGAGTAAAATATTTGTATAGAATAAATCTGTATGAAGAAACTTCTTTATAATTTTTAAACATTATACTTGCTCCTTTACCTAAAACACTATAATTTTACTTACGTATCCAGAAAATAAATATATTTTTCCGTTTTTACCATGGAATATCAGCGTTCGTTAATTCATTCATATGAGGGTGTTTTTTTTTTAGTTATTGGCAAATGAGGAAAGGCATTTTCAGATCTCTTACTCGTGCAACACTTGCTTGGTGAGAATTTAAAAATTTTAAAACAATCGAGCAACCCGCCGCGTGCGAGAAGCATTCGATAATTCTATTTCTCAGAGTAAGAAACACCAACATTTGTGAAATTCAGAGAAGGCGTTGTGAAATTTACGGACACAATGCAATGAGTTATTCCATGGTTAGAAGAAGTGTGAGGCACGTGAAGTATTTTGGCATCGACACGATGTTTTGCTGGTGGATTTCATTGCACGCGCACAAAAAGCGAGATGAAAACAGCTTTATAGAAATATTGGTGACAGCTGGCGAAATACAAATTAAGCATTGTAGCATATTTGCGAACGAAATTTTACTCGTTCACGACCACATACTGCACATGACACGCAACTACTGTTCGTAAACGAGTGGTGGGTTTACCCTCAGCCAGTTATAAGATTTCAGAAAGTCATGCATGAGCAAAAAGAAGATTGCGCATGCACTGAAAGAGAGCACAATAGCAAGTTCTTGTCTCGATGGGGCAAGTACTTGCTATTGTGCAGTTTTGGCACATGTTTGGTCTTATTGGATGGATTGCAACTGGTAACGAAGTTGAGATTTGAAGTTTTTGACGTCATAACCAGATCTCTCACCAAGTGGCTCTCATCTTTTCAACACCTAAAGTCCTTCCTTTCTTTCTGGCCCTCAGTACCTAGACGATGGCGAGTTCAGATCAGTTGTTATCCAATGATCGCATTTGCAGGTCGCATCCAAATACTCGTGCCCCGCTACGATAAATGCTCGAAAAATGGTGGTAATTATATCAAAAAATGGTCATTATTGTACATTATTCAATAAAAATTAGCTATAAATAACTGTTTCCTTTTTTGTGTTTCTAAATGGAATATAAATTCCGAATTATCGTAGTAAAATGTCGTTAGCGAACGATAATATGAAGCCACATTTAATTTTGGAAATCAATTGCATAATGCAACATTTCCTCATTATTATATTTAATGAAGAATAATATGTGTTTTTCTACAAATATTTGAAACACGAAATTATTTAGTGTTGAAAGAGGCTTTAAAAATTTTATAGAAATAATGGACCCATAATTAGAAATTCCGATTAGTTTACAATTAAATCAGACATTTCAGTGTATTATGCACTGAAATTTTCAATATTACTTGCATTAACAATTAATTATGGTATGATAAACAGAGTTTTCATCATATAAATTTAAAATATATTATTAAGTACAACACATATTATCATTTGTGAAGAAAAACATTCGTGTATGATCAAATTATTTAAAGCAATATCCCTTTTGATTTCTTTGTGTTTATAAATTTTAATATTTTTATTCATTCCAATTGGTGGTTTTTGCTTAATTTTGTGCTATATTTCTGTCATAAATAATAACAAAATGCATTATAAATTTGTGTTAGCTGAAATTAATTTATATTAATCAGAAGTTCACACAAATCCTGAAAATCTTAAAATTGTGTTTTATGATTTTCTAATTTTTATTATAAAATATGGATAGTATTTTGCGATAAAAAGTAACTCGAGAAATTAAATTTGCCATCATTCGTGCAATAAAGTGTTGGCAACCCTATTAAAACAACCAGTTGACAGCTGATGGTTTGGATTAGTAAAAACGGAGCGATACACGATAGAATTACTTGTTTTCATTATTGAACAATATTTAAAAATAATGAAAGTTCACAGTTAGAAAAGTTGAGAATTGGCCCCCTAGATCGTGTGATTTAACATCATTGGATTTCTTTTTATGGAATATTTGAAGTCCATGGTCTATGCCAACCCACTCATAAGCACGCGTGCATTGAAGGAGGAAATTCAGTAAAGCTGCATCAGTGAAGTTTAGCCACATTTATGCAAAATGGTCATGGACAATTTCGACAAAAGAGTGCGTATGTACCAGAAAAGCCGTGATGGTCATTTACCCTATTGCATTATTTTATGCATAACCCTATCCCGTTTATTTTAGAATTCAATAAAATTATAACAACTTAAAGAAAAAAGTGTGTGCTTTTATTTAATTCAAATTTTGCGTTAATCTATCGTGTAACGCTCCATTTTTATTAACCCTAAACTGTTATTTGTTAAATTTTTTTAACAAAATTGCCAACACTTTACTGCACAAATGGTGGCAAATTCAAATATTGCATTCACTTTGGGACACTTTTTCCTCCCCAATTGGAACATCTGACATTACATTTCTATGACGTTTTAAGGATATAAGAAAAGCATATATCTTGTGTGAATTACTAAGACATATCGGAAAATTAAAGTATTTTTAAGTTTTATATTTCGTTTATGATCTTCGTTTGTTTTTATCTGTTCTAACAACTTTTTTACATTCAGTAAAATTATAATTAAAGGTCATTCTATTTTCAGTATTAAAATTCAAAGAATATTTGAAACCAGCCGAGAAAAATTAAAGCCAAACATTATTTGAATATTCGTCAGTCTGCCCACACCATTTCAGGTTAATGATAAACATTTGTTCTTGACAGCGAAATATATTTTCATGCAAATTTTATTCATTGCAGATAATAATCTCTCTTTAAATTCAACGGATGAACTGTTGGAATTGTGTATATTCTCAAGAAAATTGGTTTTCCTTAAAAGTATACACATGCTACATATTTATGATTTGAGAAGTTTGTGAAACGATCCAATCAACTATTCAGTTCTTATATTTAAACTCATCTTTCTTCTCTTATTTTTATTTTATGAGTTATTACGGAGACCTTGATGTATTACATTATTTAAAAACCTATTAAAGCATTCGTATATTACTGAATATTTTTCAGTAAATACTTTCATGAAAGGCTTCAGAGAAATGAAACCATATTGCAGAAAATAACAGTGGAGTGAAATTTCAGTCAAGAGTTTTATTTTTTAATTATTTTGCATTTCATATAACTGCATTTCTATAAAGTGATTACATACATTTAAGTGTCATTTATTACGAAATTATTTTGGTGCATTTCTGATTGCGAAATTTATCCGTGTAAATATTTAAGAGCAAATACATAATTTCGATATTTTAATATATATATTTTTTTTATTTTACATTGTATTATGGTTAATTTTTCCAAAAAGTCTTTGGCGTTTTAAATATTATATTCAAGTCACCTAATTCTTCATGAGCTTGGGAAATGAATTAAAATTATTGAAGAAACTGAAAATTCAAAATGATGGAAACCTTCAATGAATTAGCAAAATTTTAGATCTTAATTCTCTAAAGTTTCTTTGGAAAATCCAATATTCAGTATTTTATTTATCGTTTTCGACTTGATATTTTTGTATACCCCTTAAATCATTCATTAATAACCGTTTTATAAAAGTACTTAAATGATAAATTTTACAGTATAAATGAATCATACGGGAACGTTTGTCTATAAAAAAAATCAATAGCATTTTTTTTAACTCGTATCACTCAATAAACTGAGTATTCTACAATGCATTTAAATTATGAACTTTATGGAATAAGTTAAGGACTTTCAGACGTTTGGCCTCTTAAAATTGAATCATCTTCTTTTCGATCAAAAGTCATTACAATTTTCTTTTACTTTTTAAATCCTTTCCATTTTTTTGTTTGAGTTATAGCTTTTAGTTTTTCTAATGAATTTCTTACAAAGATTATAATTGTGATAGCATTTCAAATCTTCCCAAATATTTGAAGAACCTTGTAGTAAGCAAATGCAATTTGAAAATTTCTAGCTTTACGAATTAATCGACTGTTCAGGACAGTCTGTAAAGCATACATATTACTTTAGAAAACTTTTAGGAGAGAGTCATTGCAATTAAATACACTCAATTTAATATTGGCATTTTAACTGTAAATATGGTTTCCTTTGTACATTAAATGTATTATGATTCGCAATTTAATATTTATACTGTAGTTAGTTGTTATTGTTTGATAGTAAAACTTTGAAGCTTCGTTTGGATTTTTATCTTTTTTCCAAATTACTGTTGCTTTATTACTTCAAAATATGTTTTTTTTTTTTACTTTGAATAAATTAATAATTTGCTTTATGCTTGCTTCTGTGTATGCCCTATGAGCATATTCTAGAATTTTTTTCCTATCTTTTCATTCTTGCTGCTCTTTATATAATATAGTTCTGCTATGTAAACGATTTTCATTACATTTTATTTTGACTTTCAAAATTTACGAAATATTTTTTTAAAACATTTCACAGATTTAAAGAAAGCGTATATCTGGTGCGAAAACGTATTTCCTTCTATGATGCAGAGTATATATGATCTTTGGCTTAGATCTTTTGATAAGAATTTGATCAAAGGGATGAATTTGAGAACACAAGTGAATTCTATTGACTTGAAAGGCATGTTTATCAAATGTAATTTTATTAGGTAAAATAGATTTTCTATAATTTAGACCTAAATAGCTTATCATTAACTGTAGCTTTCCTATTTTTCCTATCCTAAAAAGATAAATTTAATAGTAAATATGAGAACATTAACAAAAAAAAATCCACAAAAATAGAAATAAGTAATGTAATTATAATTAATTTCAAGTTTCCCTTTTCAGTTTCAAGAATTTTTGTAAAATATTTAGTTATTAAACAGAGATAATATTTTATACTTGGCAACAATTTATGCTTCCTTAAAACATTAAAAAATAATGTCATTATTTTTTACAAAATTAGAAATAATTATTAAGTTTAAATTACAAAAAATGAACAAAATGGAAATGACGAATAAGGCTTCAAGACTTCATCAACGGTCACTCTCAGGTAGGGATTCAAATCAAGGACTTTTCTGTGAGGGGTTTGACTTTCATCCAAGTGATGACCTTTCGTGATCTGAAAATCCCAAGAAATCGAGTTTTTGTTTTGAAGACAAGAATTAATATCAATAAAGCAGTGACATTAAAATTAAACAATTAGACAGTTTTTGACTCATCAGTTATTTACTTTATAAATTAATTTCATAAGTATTGTTATAATTTTCTGGCTAGTAGTTTGTTAATTTCTTTTCCATTTTTTTATATATATTTTAACAAAAGTGAAGAAGTGTAATAACAGTAATATGCGTATTCCTATGTAATATGTGCAGTAAATATGTGTAATGAATATGAAATAAAGTCATTACACATATTTACTGAGAATAAAAATCATATAAAAATGCAATAATTAAATCCAATCTAATATGGAAGAAAAAAATTACATCTTTCTACCGTATTGTAAGATATTTATATTAGAATAAAATTTGAATAAAATTTATGAATTATTATTAAGAATTCATATGTGTGCAACTAACAATTTAAATAAATAACTAATACACTAATAGTAAAAAATGCATATGTATTTTAATAAAGATTTCACTATGTCGTTCAACATAAAATGATTTTTTGTAAAAGACGAAAAATTTTAATTTAAAATATTACCCATAATAATTTTTTTTTTACAGTCAGAATATAAAAAACATGATACTAAAAGAAAATTTTTTAAAAAAATCCGGATTTCCCAAGATTTTTTTAAACAATTGGAATATTTCTCCAAGATATTGTCATAAATAATTAAAATGGATTAATAAAAATCTATTATGTAAGTAAGTATGTATACTTACTTAGATCAAAGCAGAATAATGCAATTACTCTAACTTACATATATTGTGCTTTCAATCCAATTCCCTGAGCAGAGATTTCAATTTCACTGTATAGTTTACGAATGATTAATTGCGCAAACCTAGATAACTGAAAGTAATTAAAGATTTGTAGCCGTTGCAATATTGCTTACATCGACACTATGCTTAGCTGATTGAAGATTATCTATGCTTCTGGAGTTGCTAAATATTCAGTGTTTTCAGGAAATGTTTTGCTAACACCGGCATGCCTCTCTAAGTTATATTATTGAAATTAGAGATTACAATTAATCTTTTCTCAGTGTTTGAAACTAATTCGAGGAAAACAATTTACATTTCTTAATGAATTCGTTATATATATTTAAAGCATCAACAATGTATTTAATTTTAATTTAACTTTTAAATGGTAAGTTAAAAAAAAAACTATGTTGCTGGACTTACATATTTGTTCTGGGTGCCAATGATTATGCACTTTTCCTCAATCAGACATTATAACGAATTTGGTGAAAGCTGCAGAAATACAGCTAAATGTTTTGATTACAGAAACTTGTAAGATTAAAGGTTACAAATGAGCAGTTGGTTGTAATAATTCTGAGGAGTTCAATAAATGACTTCAATCAAAAAGAAAAAAATGACTCAAATTACTTTAAATTGGGATAGTTTCAGGTAAAAGAGCCATTTGGTAGTGCTATAAGAGTATGCAAGCTTTCCGTTACTGGAAGCGAAAGATATTTGAGCAACTAAAGTTAAGATAGGATGATTCCTAATTAGATTTGAGAAGTGTCTAGACTGCTTCTAGAGCATAATCTTCAATTATATCAATTTCTGAAACGTTATGTTTGACATTGCCTCTCACGCATCGTGGCATATTAATCATATTTTGTTCTAATTTTTTTCTGCAGAATGTAAATTTTTCTTTTGTTCAAATTATGTTTTGTTCTTATTATGCATTATAAGAATTGAATTTCTAAGAAATTTTAAATATGAATTCAGAACTAAATAAACAGTGCAAGAAGAACGTAACTAATAACAGTGCGAGGACACTAATTTCAGAGGAACGTAATGAAGAATTATTTTACTTCGCAAAATAATAAAGAATAGAATCAAAATTTCAAGTCAAGACTAAAGAAAAAAAATTTCAAAGTGTTCTAAATTAACAATAAAATAATTAGTAGCATTGGTCATTTTTCCATATTTATGTTGATTAAAAATAGAGAATTACGGTAAAAAATGTTTGTGACAAAACATTTTCAAAGCACAAAATGTAATATTTAAAAAAATTAAGCGAAACTAAAGGATTAATATTCTTCAAATTGAATGAAATTTATTCACCATGTGATTCAAGATTTGAAGGTATCCGAACATGTTAAAAAATCCAGTTTCGTCTACAATTCACAATTTTTTACGATTATTTTTGATTGCTCATTTATTTTGCTTTCTAATAAATATTTACTTTTGTCATTTTGTCTCTACGCTAGTGAAAATCTGATATATTTACTATTTTATCAGAAACTGAAAACCCGCAAATGGATATTTAAATAACTGGATGTTGACATTTTACTGAGCAAGATGAGTGTAAGCTGAGGAAGATGAATATATATATATATAGCATTTTTCTCAAAATTAGATTTTGAGCATAATACATTTTTTAAAATAATTTTTTTGGGAAATGTCATTAAAAAATGCATATTATGTTAATATCTGTAATTGTTAACTTTTATATGAAAAAGGATAAAGAATCTGATACTTGTAAAAACTCTAAAAATAATTGCTCAATTTGCTATATCAACATTTACTTATTAATGAAATTTTAAGATTCTAGAGCATTCAATAGACTAAAGCTTAATTTTAAGATAGGCTTTATTTGAATTATAGTAAAATTTCGACCACTAACATTGTTAATTTTTTTCAACATTTTCTTTAAAAAAAGATAACAACATAAATTTAACATTTTTGTAAATGCTTAATAATTTAGACCCACCCATTCTACGGTATAATTGATCCGTAATACAAAATTTCTTTCATATTCCATTTTTTTAAAGTGCTTCAAACATGTTCGGATACCTTAAGATTTAAAAAAAAAAATTAATGAATCTAATTGCTGAAAGAATGTGATGCGTAGTTTTTTTTTTTCATTTAGTATTATGTTATTTGATCCCATTAGATATCCAAGATACAGGATTTTGCTTTGCAACATAAAAAAATGTATATATTTATATATAACACTAATCCTGGATAATAAGCAATACGATCGCCCTGATTCTTTGTATTTTCTGTAGTTTCCCTAACTATCAGGCTGCCCATTCATCATTCATCTTTCTTCCTTTCAGATAGCACCAATAAAAACATATTTTGCCTGAACATCAGCATTGATAAATGAGATAGATTTTCGGTAAACCTGAAAAAAAGACGAATATATAATACAAAAGTGCCATATTGTCTTGAGCAAAATGTACTACATTTTATTACAGTATACAAATATAATACATTTTAGCATAAAGCTACGTATTGCTCGACAATGCTTCAAGATTTGGAATAAAAAATTTAAGAGTCAATAAAAATTATCAGTATTTAAAAAGAAAATTGATTCTTCTTAAAATTGTCAGAACATCATAAACGGTTTCCCTCTTTTAACCCTTTCTAGGGCCGTGGGAAGTATGCTTCCCACCAAATTTATCAATATTTGTATGAAATTATGTAGGTTGGCATAAGTTCTGACATGGAACTTATATATGGAAAATATGGAAACTTAGATGCTTTAGTTCTTTATCTTAGACAAAATGACTTGTCTTGATTTGTTACTTAATTATTAATTAACCAAATTAATTAATTAATCAAATTAAATTTATCTAATAAGCTAAATGAATCCCTTTTCTTATTATAATTTCAAGCCTAAAAATATTTTAACATAATATGACTAGATAAAAATGGCCCTTTAAAGGGTTAAACTGACTGGGCATTATGGAACTGAATAGAAATTGAAAACAATTAATTTAAAATAATGCATACAAGTATTTTACTCTACTATTTTTCTTATATTAACACATTATACGTCGATTTCTGATCCAAATATTTAAAAAAAAATTTTGGACGTTTTATCTTTTAATGAATTAGTCGAAATTTATCAATTACAATGAGGAGAATAAAATTTGCACGAATAGTTTTTATGCTTTTCTCTATTGAGAAAATTGATCACTTTAAGTAAACTTTTCAGGGTGCTAAAATAAGTGATAAAAGCTTTTATTTCCAATATATATATATACTTTCAATCACAAAATTTCATTAAATAAGGTGAACAATGGTAAGATATCATTTTGTTGTAAGTGAAAGATGATAACAAAAAGTTTAAATATATACAATCTCTCATTGAATAAAACTGTCAATATATTAAATCCCCCCCTTACATTCTTCAATACAGGCACAAAATCTGCAGGTATATGCTTATTTTTTAAATTTAGGAGGATTTATCCCAAATTTTGTTGGCAGTATTTATTTCAGAAATGAAAATTTATTTAAGCAGAAAACTATCATATGTAAATATTTTTCTAGTAGTGCATCATCCAATCATCAGGTACTTGAAAGAAATGTCTTACTCAATCATAATATTGTTTACTTTAATTTAACTACATTTATAATTCTTAACGAGTAAAGAAAGAAAGCAAAACTGAAAATGTAAGATATATCTTAAAATTAGGGGAATGCCGAGCAAGAAAATAAAACTCTTTGATCGCAGTTACATGATTTTCTACAAGAATCTTTATTTCCGGGAGAGGAATTGGGAGATAAAGCTTATACATGTGACATAAAAAATGATAGATTTGGCTTATTATTCAAGTTACCCTCATGCTAATATGCGGGATTCAGTTTAGAACTCAGCAAACAAAATTCCTAAATCGACAAAGTAGAGAATATTTCAACGTAATAATTGGCACTCAGATCCGTGGAGTCTTTGGATTGTTACAAAAATTGCATGAATCGTAGTTACGATGTGGCCACATGAAGGTATGATATCTTTCCAGAAGATTCTTTGCTATGTCTCTCAAACTATAAAAAGGATGAACTTCAGTTGTATTGAGCTCAAGCGAATAGTCAGACGTAGTCTCTCATTGGAATGTGGATTTATCTGATTAGTCTGCGTTTCTTTAAAAGCGATTAGCTTCTTGTGTGCTGTGCTTGCTGTTAGTACCTTCTTATGACTGGCCAGCTGTACACACGTACCTTCTTGTGCATGCTTTAGCAGACTATGGTGATTTTTTGTAGAGTAATACTTTATCCATTATTGATTATTTTAGATTTGTCTAAGTACATGCAGAGGATGGATTAGTATTTTTCCGTAACAATATATATATATATATATATATATATATATATATATATATTTCATTTCAAATATGCAATTTATATCTTTCTTATTATAAAGCTGTGAAAATTGTTGTTCAATACTCCATCGAAATGATAATCTCTACTTCTCTACTCTATATCACATAATTTAAAAAAATAACTTTATATATTTTGAATTTTAAATAGTACAGTGAGAAAAAGAAACCATTCGTCACCAAAAGCTTGGCGTTCTAGGGATATGAAGGGTGGGATAATTTGGTCATAAGGTCCCTCTTACGACAAAATGTGATTTTCGTCTTTGAAATACAAAGGATTTTCATTTTCTATTCGCTTTCAGAAAAATTTCATTTTCATATAATAGTGACAATTTGCCAATATTTCCAATCAGGAATATTGATTCTAATCAAAACAATGACTTATAACAATTTCATTTTTCATTTGTATAATAAAATCTTATGCGTTATTAATGACGTAGGGCTTTGAAACTAATTCTGTGTATTTTTAAAACTTTGGATTCTTTTTTACAACTTTATAAAATTATTTGGTTACTATTCTTTTAAGTTATTTTATTTTATAAAGTTATTTTATATGCTAATTTAAAATGCAAAAATATTGCATGGATTTCTTTACATCGCTTTTATTTCCTTTATTTATTTTGTCTAACACATGGTATCTTTAAAAAATTTCTTACTAGCTTTCATTTTTAAATAATTATTTTTATGTCAGTAGGTAGGAAATTTATTTTTAATTTGATTTTTCTATTGAGAATTTTAGTCTATTATCAATCAATTTTCTTTAATTTTATTGATTTATATTAATAATTTTTAAAGTTCAGGTTGTTTAAGATAAGAATCGTAACACATTATTCAATTCTTCCCTTTATATAGAACTCAGCCATAAATCATATCACAATTCAAAGATAACAAAATTGATCATACAACAAATTCATTATATAATAATTTTTTCATTTGTCAATGATAGAATTTAATTGTATCGTTTCGCTTTCTTAAATATATAATAATAACAGATTTTTTTATACGAGTTTTTAATATAAGCATGCATTTTTTTTCCACATTAAATTTAAACTATTATTTTGTATTGCTCCGGAAAAAAAAATTATGTAAATTTTAATTTTATGTTAAGTCATTTGTCTATTGCTAAAACATTGAAAATTTAGCAATATTTGTTTTCTTAGTAAAATAAAATTTTAACGTAAATTCTTAATATTGATTGTTTTTCTGATGCTTAAGAAAAGTTAATTTTATTCAAAATACGTCTGCCCCTAAGGGAACACCTCGAAATGAGCATGAGATGCTTCCGGCGTGGTGGTTAGATCTCGCTTGGAGGGTATATAAAAAGGTGGGGGTGGCTGGCTTTCCCAATCGATTACGGAACGTATTTCCTTAGGGAAAGGTTGTACCGTGGCCGGTGATGACTCCTAGGACTTAACCATAGTTCCCGCCAATGTTGCTGTTGCAGCAGTCCGGGCAATCAGTACTTATTATCCGTGTGCCTTCGGGTCGGAGAGTCAGTGATATGCTTATTCAAAATACGTTTGTTCTAAAATTTTTATAATGCACAAATGTAAAATATCATATATACTTTAACATTATTTAATCAACTGATGGTAAAAAAAAATTAGAAATTATTTTTTAGAGGAAATATAAAAAAAAGTATAATTTAAAAATATAACCTTTTTATATTCATCCAAATAAAACTTTAATGTATTTTACTGCTTTTTATAGCTATAAAATATTAATTTAAATCTTTTATTGTATTCCGTGACAATAAAGATATTTAGATCATAAAGTATTATTTTTAAATATTTTAAAATTAGTATCGTTTAATTCTATTTTCTTATCTTACATTACAATTGTTGTGTATATGCGCAAATATGTAAATTGGCGTTTTTACCGTTTTACATGAGTTAAAATTATACATTGTTTCCATTTTTAGTTGGAAAAATCTTTAAAGATCAGAAAAACCCATTATATTTAAAGGAAAAAATCACAATAATAAAAAAAGTTGTTTGCCATGAAGCGCTTAAAAGGAATTAAGTATCGTTTAATTCTATTTTCTCTAACATTTACCGGCTGATGGTATCGTCAAAATGTGAAAACGCTTGGTAACTCAATTATCTTAAAGTGCTTTAAGTGCTCTAAGTTTTAGCCGCATCACAGGAACTAATAAAATGGCTTTGCGAACTATTAGCATTTGTGGTAAATACTTGTGTTTTTAAGTAACTAGAATAAGTTAAAGTAAAGGCATTAATACAACACAATTTTGTTAAGATTAAACATGTGTTTGCCGATGACTTGCAACAAAGTAGAAAGAAGGAAATAAAAATAGAAATTATGAAGAAAAAAAAAGTTGGAGAGAAAAGGCGTTTGGTTATTTTTAGTATCTTAAGAGAAATAAGAAGGTCAATTAAAAACTTGCTTTGTATTTGAAGTATCTTTTATTTTCTGGTTGTATTTCTTAATTCTGTAAAAATTTGAAATGTCGCCGAGTAAAAAACAGCCCAACTTTCCAAAATTTTTCCAATTTCGTAATGAAATGAATAAATTAAATATTTTTAACCAATAAAAATTGTTAGAATTTTTTTGAAAAAGTACACTACTAGTTATAGTATTTTGAAAAATTTAGATAAGTGATGCTGCGTGTTAAGCAATGAAATGCATGCTTTATATTGAAACATTATGTAAGAAAAATAAGCTAAAATAACTATTTACTACTGTGCAAATATGTAGAACTATGATATAATCCTATTATAATTTATATCACTGTACGCAAATTATCATTAAGCACTGGAGATTAAGGAATGGTGGGACAATATTAACAAATTATCATTAAGCACTGGAGATTAAGGAATGGTGGGACAATGTTAACAAATTATCATTAAGCACTGGAGATTAAGGAATGGTGGGACAATGTTAACAAATTATCATTAAGCACTAGAGATTAAGGAATGGTGGGACAATATTAACAAATTATCATTAAGCACTGGAGATTAAGGAATGGTGGGACAATATTAAGAAAAATATAGCTCACAAATAATTTTTCGCTGGTACAAAATAGTAATTTTCGGAATAAGATATTGAAGTATTTTCATTAATGTAAAATATAGATATTTGAAGGTAAAAATAAAAATTTTAGGTTAGTGAATATTAAATAAATTGACAAAAAGAACTTCCATTTATCCGTCCTGTGAGGAAGCAGTGGGATATGTTTTTGAAAATAAAAATCCTAAGTAAATTTTCAAAAATGCCGTGAAAATATGACAAAACTAATGTGACACTTACTTACCTAAAGTTTATTCTAAATAATAAAATATATTTTATGTTTTATTGTACTTTAAATTTCGAAATCAATTGAAAAATATATTTGTATCTAACAAGCGCCGTCAGCTATCTTTGATGATTGCAGCTTTGATATTATGCTTTGTTCGTCGATGATGGAATTATTGTGAGAAGATGAAATTTCCTTTTTCATTTATCTTCACAGATTGTATCTAAAGGAAATTCAAATCTTTCTCAGCTTTGTTCTTAGCTCTTCCAAAAAGTGAATAACGTATCTTCAGAGTAAAAATGTAACTAAAACAAAATAATTTAAATATATATTTGGTTCATATATACCCCTATTTATTCATTGTATATTTTACGCTTATTTATATTGATGACAATGCTTACAAAAAATGTGTTATGAAGAGCAATAAGTTATATCTAATCAGTGGATTTGTCAATATGGTACTTCATTTTTTTGTGATTTTAATTTTTATATTCTTTTCTGCAGTCTCTTCTTTTCATTCATTTTTTTTCTTTCTTACGAGTATCGAAATAATCTCTGTTATCCATTTTTTTCTTCCAATATTGTTGAAATGTAATTTAAGTAATACAATTGCTGAAGTAATATTTTATTCAAAAATAAATTAAGACAATTTATATTATCGATAGGAATATAAATACATTAATACCAATGATACTGATAGATAAAGCGTGAGTAAGAACAGGAAATGTTGCTAAGTTTTAAACTTTCAGTGATTCTATGGAGATTATAATAGTCTTATTTGTTACATAATACAATTTTGAAACAAAATATTCTTATAAATGTGAATTCATGCAATTTGTATGTGAAGAATTAGATAGTTTCTCAAAGATTTATCTTAATCCATTTATAAAAGGTATATTAGTAAGCATATCAAAGAACAAAATTAATTAATTTAGTAAGATAAATTAAAATTTTACATTAAAAATAAGTAGTTATTTATTTTTGGTATTACAAAATAGTCTTTTTTAAAAATATACAATCTTGTAGGTATTTTTGATTAAATATATTCAATGTTGCAAGGGTGGTGCAATAACTACACCATTCTGCGGAATAATCATAAATTAAAAACAAGGCTTC
Organism: Argiope bruennichi; assembly: GCF_947563725.1. Taxonomy (NCBI): domain Eukaryota; kingdom Metazoa; phylum Arthropoda; class Arachnida; order Araneae; family Araneidae; genus Argiope; species Argiope bruennichi. The sequence goes on along the minus strand of NC_079153.1, from coordinate 55,677,827 downwards.
TTCTAAACAATATTACAGACATCCCATCCTTTCCTATCAATCTCTACTACCGATGAATATGAGAATAGAGGCTCTTGCTTGGTAATTAGTAAATGAAACACAAAAGTATTGAATGCAATTGTCTAGACGATTAATACAATGTGTCACTAGTCTCAAAAGACCTTGTTGATGGAAATATTTTGACTAACATTTCAACTAATTGGAAACAAATCTTTTGATTCTATTATTCAATTGAATCTTTTGTCCTTGTACTGGATTAACAAATATAGAAAATAGATACCCATTCCTACAGAACTCACCAGATTACAGTTTAGAGTAATGAGTGAGACAGCAGGGGAAATAACCGTCAATAAGCACACCCGAGATTCGTCGCCCTAGCCCCACGGGGCAGGAAGAGTACAGAGTTCTTCGAAGAAATGCACTAGCTGCCAGGACAATCAGAAGCACCACCAGATCCGCCGTCTTCTCTCTCATAGGAGTTTATTGAGTCACCAAATAGTTACAAGCATTAACTGAATAATGGTTGTAAATATTTACAATATGATGTTACACAATTGCTCCACCCATATCAGTAGCGAGAAAGTCTTCTCTTGTACTCGTGCTAAACTCACCAATGTGCGGGAAAAAATAGATGTCATAGCGTTAGGCAAATGGCTGTTCAGAATTGGGAGAATGCAACGTACTGGAGTGAGGCGTTGGAGATGGGAAGTATTATGCGGTTTACTAATTCCAATGATTATTATTTTTTTGTCAGGTTTAAATCTATTTATACATATTTTTTCTATAATTAATCCTTAGTTTTCAGCTGGATATAAAGAGAAGAATATGAAAAATAAAGATATAGATTGTACCAGATAAAACAAGTTTTTTTTTATTTAAATTTCACAATCGCTAATTCTTAAAGAGCACCCTAAATATGACAGTCATCTCATTTCCATCCCCTTCACTTTGAGCTTAAAAATTACATAGTAAATTAAATTGTTTTTTCTTTTCATCTTCCCAAATTTCCAGCTGATACAGCAAAATAGGCACCAATAGGTCCATACAGGAAAACAGACTTGTTATATTTTAATTTATTATTTAATTTTAATTTTTAATTTACTAAATTATATTAATCACCCCTTCTCTCTAACTAACCATTTGCAATCAAGTCAAGGGAACTCTTCTACCCTTACTTTTTTCCCCTTTGATTCGTGTTCCAATTTACGAAATCTCTATGTCCAGGTGCACTTGTTGTCAAACATCCATATTACCGAGTGAGCTGTCTTGAGGAGACTTTAATATTTTATATAGATATAAAAAGAGCAATTCAGAAAATAACATACCAATCCTTTTTCGATTGAAACTTTTGTCTTTGCAAAGATCTTGAATTCAACAAATATTTGGAAATTACATCGGTGTGCATGGATGATGGTAAAGGATGTTTCAGTATTTCTAGAGTTTCTGCAGATAATCATTTTTTTTTTTTTTTTTTTGCGATGGTTGTGTGTAGTCTGCCGCTGTCTTGTAACAGGATGAAACAAAAATAAACTTTCCGGGACATTTCTATTTGATTATGGTATTGAGCGTCGTTAACTTTTCACGATATACTATTACCCGTAGCTATGTATATCAAGAACTCGTCAAGAAGTAACACCTTGTGGTCGGAAAAAAGAACGAAAGACCTATTTTGCAGGTACTAGAGTGAAGGATTTGGAACATATTCGAAGGGTATAAATCCATTGAGGATACTTTCTTTATTTTCAACTCATTATGAAAGATTACTACTAACTCTATTTACAGTTTAAAACTGTTGGAAATGTGTCCTTTATACTACCATTGTAATATTTCAGCATCTTTTGACTTGTTATACTTTGTTTCAGAGTTGAGACGGAAAAATGGTGATATTTCATAAATTATACTTACAAAATGAGTTAAACAAGATAATAATATATATAATTTAATACTTTAAACATATCAGCAATCTTTTGTGTAATAGTTACATTTTGTAATAGCATGTAAATGAAATGTCATGCATTCCTACTTCTAAATTAAATGTTAGGATATTTTTCGGTTGTGAATATAATTATCCTTAAGAACAGCGCAGAATGAGCCATTTATGGTGTTTGTGAATATTGTTCATGATGTGTATATATTCAATACTATGCCTGATCAAGTAAATTAGCTTTAGTTCACTCTGGTTTTGTAGTTGGACTCAGATTTCAATACTATGCCTGTTGAAAAAGGCAGAGATGGGTATGCTTGTTGAAAAGGGTAGCGATTACTTCCCTTCCAACAGTGTAGATTAAAGTTGAAAGAGTATATTGAAGGAATTTCTGATTTTCTAGAAAGAAGTAGAAATATATTAATTTTACAATATTCAAAAGCTAAAGCTACACATGACATTTTATTCGGAAAAAAAATCATTACATTTATTATTTGCAGTTCAAGTTTCTTCAACTCTTACATTCATCTTTTATTCAAAAGGAAACTTCAAATTTAAACGGAAAACGCTTTGACTTAAATAATTTTAATAAATATAAATGTTATAAAAATTTGAATTTCTTAAAGCTTTATTATAGATATTAGACCGACGTGGGAAAAACATAATCTGTTTGGTATATATTATTAAATATAAAAACTTAAAAGCATTTTTGCTGCAACAGTAGGAATAGTCTCCGCGAAATTCCTTCTCATGCTCCCTGATAAAGGTCTTAACCCTCCCACACCTATGCCCGCAACCTCCGCTTGAAATTATAAACATTGGGCAAGACCGTGAGTGTTTTACATAGTAATGATGAAAATTAGTTTCGAAATATAAATTTTTGGCTTGAAGCTGACAATTTTACTGAATCTATTGTGCGAATGTATTTTTGGACCCTTCTTTGCCTCTTGATTGAAACTAAAAGTTAAAATGGAACTAATTGTAACCACAAAATCATGTATTTGATTTAATACGCTTATGAGTTAATATGTTTATATGAAGTACACACTAACAGATAGTTGATCAGTCCTTTGATAAATCTAGTACAACATTTGATGTGAAGCTACATTTCAGATACAAAATCTTTGTTTCAAATTTCATCTGTCTAGCTCTTAATGTAATTGAGTTCACCTATACACAAATAGCCAGACTCAAACTTTCTCTGAATAGATTTAATTCAAAATTTAATAGAAATATACAAAATTTTGTCTAAATCCATATAAATTTCATACATCTAGCTTAAATCGTTTTTAAGTTATCGTGTTCACCGAAAGACAGACAGATAGTCATCATATCATACACGTGTTTTTCGAACTCATAGAGATCTGAAACTTGAAGATCCATTAAGATCTCGAGTTCGATTTTTTTTATCAATAACAATATTTTCTCCTTGTTTCATATAAGAGAAAACATTAAAAACAGAAAATTCATAATTTGTTGATGAAATATCTTTTCCCAACTATTATATTGTTTTCTTTTTAATTTCAAGCACATATTTTTTATTTTAAGCACATATACAGGATGTAAAATTAATAAATCAAGATATAATATACCAGGTAAATTACAGAAAAGAAACTTAATAACTTAATTCTACAGCTGTTTTATTAACTCCTATACAGATAAAATAAGATTAGCAAATGTAACAGCTATTACTTGTACTTTGAAATGATAATATAAACATACAAGATAAAATAATACCTCATTGTTCAGAAAATAAACAAATAATGCCAAACATGCATTAAGTTGCAATATAAATTTTTCCAATAATTTATTTACATAGTAATAAATTGAAAAGAGAAGGATTTTAATTCTCTCTTCAATTTATTACAAAAGCATATCTTAATTAATCGTGTTATCATGTCAATAGGCAAATGTAAATATTTAAAAGGAACATACAATCGACATATTGAAAATAAAGTTGTATCAATTAATTTAAGCAAAATAATGCATACATATTTCAGATTTCTCCTAATAACTGAATTTTATAGAAATAAATCTTTTCTATTCTACTTCATTTCATTTCAAAAGTCAATCTCTAGCGTGGAGATTTTATTCTTAGCCAGCAGGGAGATAGGCTTATGAATTCGCCCTAGCATGTCTTAAAGTATTTTATCATTTTAGAGAGTCAGGAATGGTTCTACAAACGTTTGAATAGATATCATAAATCTCTACTTTATTCATTATTTTCACGAAAACTATGATTTATACTATGTGAGAAAGCTCAGTATTTCATTCTAAATTCTTGAAAAAAAATCACTAGCCCAATAATTATATCATTCGATCTGTATAATATCATAGACATTTTTTCCCATTAATTTAACAATGCAGTGCGGATGAATACATTTTTTAAACTTTAAAATACTTTAACATTCAAATAAGTGAATATCGGTTACGAAAAAAGAATGCTACTGTTTAAAATTTAATGTATCATGCATAAATTGAATAATATTTTTTTGTTTATTATAAAATAAATTCCTATTTTTATCACATATCAATGCACGAAGTAGAAATTATATTGTTATTGACCGAAAATTCAAACACCAGAATTTAACACATCTGTAGTATCAGACTTCCTGGTCTTCAAAAAATATTTTTTTGGAATTATGTCTGTCTGTCACTCACTCTCTTTGTGAACATGATAATTCAAAGATGCTTTGAACGACGTGGATGAAATTTGATAAGTGTTTAAACCAAATTTGTAGATTTCTATCAAATTTTGAACGAAATCCATTCAGAGCAAATCTGTCTATCCAATTTTCGCAATATAAATTAATATGATAATCAAAAAACAAAGAGAGCTGGATGGATAAAATTTCAAAGACGACATTGACATCTACGATATAGATATGTATCAAATTTGGTATCAAATCTGTCAAGGAATTGAACATTTATCGTTTGTTCCTTCATAAGCATGTAAACTCATTCGTTCGACAATGGAATGATTTAACTACATGAAATTTAGTATATGATTGTGTGATTACAGTTATTCTTCTGCGTCAAATTTTGGTTTCAAACAATTAGAAGAAAGGCATGCAAAGTACACATCCAGTTTCTGGTACTAATATATTAACAGCAACCCTGAGAATAACAGCCAAGAAACGTCGAAGACAGCAAGCTAATAGTGTCTTTCTTGATTATTGTTAGCCACTGGCATACAAATAATAATACACAACATTATTTACTAGAGAATGTGCGAGAAATTTTGTAGGAGAGTAATTCTCCTGGATTTTTTTTTAATTCTTGCTTGAAAACATTCATTTAATTTCATGAATATTCAACAGCAAGGTTTAGATAGTAGATATGTAGTAATATTAACTTTTTTTATCACCCGTTAATTCGTAAAAATTCGTAATCTTTTTTTTTTTTTTGAAATTCATTCTTTTATTTTTAGATAAAATTAGTAATTTTTTCAATAAAAATTAAAATTTTGTTAACTTTTATAAAAATTTCTAAGTTTTATAAAATCTACATAAAGACTTCTATAAATTTAAAATTGACATGGAAAAATAATGTATTTTCTTAGCACTAAATCTTTCATTGAGGATTTCTTTTACAAATATTGATATTCAACTTCCAATGATATTAAATCAAAATTCAGCATTTTATTTTCTGCTCCATAAGCTGAATAAATTTGGTCACGGATTCTCTGTTTTGTATAAAAGATATTGATATTTCAGATATCATTATTTTTTAAAAAATTTTCTTGGGTATTATCATGATGAATAAAGAAATAGGCTCCTTTTGAATGAATACTAAAAAATATTTAAAAAATGGTAAATAAAACTTGGTAAATGAAGAGCTTAGAATAAAACATTTCATATTTTTCATCTTTATATGATCTTTTCATCTTTATTTTTTCTTCCATGTTCATAAAAAGAAAATACTGTAATCTCTTTTTATATTCCACAATTCCGATACGTAAAAGTTTTGAAATTTTTATACTAATGTATTTTAATGACAACTCAATACTTTAATTCTTTCAATTTAGTTACATTAATTTTCCAATTTGAAGTTATAAAAGTGTTAATTTATGGTGCGCCACACAATTGTCAACAGCAATCAAATGACCTAGAAAGTTTATTTCTCCAAACTTTCGCACTACATCATCAAAAGTGTATTACTTAAGACTTTATTTGCCTGTCGATAGTTGTTTATAGCCAGTTATAGACAATCTGTTGGGTTCTGGGTCATGCAGGTATTTTTGGTAATGAGTTTGCAGATTCAACTGCTAAAACTACTGCGTCATTCCTTCCACACGACCTTCCGTATTGTGATGTGAAGAAATATATTGTTTTTTTATTTTAATACTACTTGGCAAGAAAAATGGAGTGAGGAAACTAATAACAAATTGCATAGCATCAAATCTTTTATCGGATTATGGTTTATACTTCCTATACAAGAGCTGGATGTGAAACTAATCCGTTCTCACACGCGTTTTATCCATAGGCATCTCCTCTTTGGTGAGAGGACACCCAAATGTACCACATGTCATACTGATTTTACAAGGGCCGCGGTGGCCTGGTGGTAAGGTCTCGGCTTCGGAACCGGAGGGTTTTAGGTTCGTGACCCGATTCCACCGAAGAACCGTCGTGTAAGGGGGTCTGTTGCACACAGAATAGGTCATGACCAAACTTCCTCCCACTGGTGTGGAGAGGGGGGAGTGCCAACTCAGGTGTCGTCCTTGTCATCTGACCGCGGTTCAAAATGATGAGGTCCGTCCCAAAATAACCCTAGTATTGCTTTAAAACGGAACGTTAATATAACTAAACCAAACCAAACCAAACTGATTTTACAATCAAACACATTCTAATGGAATGCTATGCTTTTAATTCCTATCGTGACCACATTTTCAATTCATCGTCCAAACCTCAAAGGACTTGTTGGATGAAAAACATCACCCAAATATTTTTAATTTTTTAAAGAAGTTTGGTTTAATTTGGTTTTTTTATTTGCATATGATACTAACGTTTTAATTTTGCTTGCTTACTTTTCGTTTTTCACTTGAAATCTTATGCCAGTTTTTGCTGTCACTTTATTATAGTATTTTGATTGAACAAGTGCTTTTAAGTTTTACGTTATCTTTCTTTTGTTGCTGTGTTCAGTTTCTTTTTCACCATATATATGGCGAAGTCTATCCAAGATTGGCTCTTGTGCCAAAAAAACCCAATCCAATCTAAAGCCAGTCGATAGATTAATTTAATTAAATTGTGATTCAAAGTACATGGCGTCATCTAGTAAGAATTTTGAGTATTAAAATTATAGTAAACATTGTACAAAAATGAAATTAATATAATTATTTTTTTTTAATTTTAAGAAGGATATAAAAACTGTTTTTGTGATATAACAGCTTTAGAAGATGTGGTCATACGTATATTTCTTTAATTAACTCCTATCGATTACCCATCTGACAATAGTGAAGCCTATTTTGCACCCAATTAAACTTTCCTTAACACTTATTTCTTGCTTTCTTTTACATATTCTTTCCTCTGAATGAATGAAATTTTGGTGATCTTTATAAAATCTTTGGTGAAAATATTTGAAGTAATGTATTTCAGTTTCATTAATTAACAAAACGTTGAATTAATTGCAGCTGTAAAAACGCTCGATGGAGTAATTTGAAACATTCGTGTAATGATTTGTTTACATTTGACTACAGCCATTCGACAGTATACGATGCAATTTCTATACCACGTACGTTTAACATTATATTTATATATGAAGAGAGAGTTATTTAAAGAGGATACACATTTTTTAAGGTAGTAATGTAATTAAAGTTGTAAATGTACAATTTTTTTCTTAAGAATATTCCTTTAAATTTTCAAATGTATAAGTTTCTGAATAACCATGCATGTCTTGTAGTGTATTGAAATTACTAACGTTAAGAGAAAAAATTTTTAAGTAATTATTGATAAATCAAAAATATATGACCTTTAAGTGTAATTGTTATAAAAATGAAAATTATGTGACGCTGAATTAATAAAAATTATCTTTCCGATTAAATATTAAATTGTCTATATGTTCTTGTTAATTCATAAAATTGTGGTTCAACAACCATAATTTTATGTATATAATAATTCAATGACGGAGTAAAAAATAACATATTTATTTAACGGAAACATTAAGAAAAAAAATGATAAATGATACTGCTTAATATATTGCATTAATTAAAACTAAGTGAATACAATTTCAAATTAACGTACGCATATTGTTAGAAATTTATAATTTTAAATGTTCCAATATTCTTCATTAAATTAGTCACATATTTTTTCAAACTTAAAATCTATATTTTAAAAATCTCTTATTCTTTAAGAAATTAATCATAGAAAGCAATTTAAAATGGCAGGATACAATGCTTTTTTTAACATCGTTGAAATTACAAAAGCACCGAAAAACTTAATAATGTTTTAAAATATCGCTCAAATCTGAATACGCAAACTTCATCCAAATAGAAGATTTATTATAAGTATTTATCTTACAACACGTGTAAACAACATTTTTAATAACACTTAAGTAAAAAAATCATCTTTCATTGATTAAATAAACGTCACAAAAAAAAAGAGAAAAGAAAAAGGCAACAAAAGCATCGTCGCTTAATTGAGTCGACTGGAATAGCACAGGCGAAATAGCAAAAAAAGAAGCCCTTCCTATGATGCACCTTAAGGAATACTCGATTGAAATTGCTCCTTCGAAAAGACAAATTGCTGAAAGTGAGGATAAAAAAATAATACGTACACTAGGCAACTAAATAACTATATATATCCTTTAAGTAGTAAATAAATTGCTTTTTGTCTTGTATAACAAAGATTGAGGGGACACGCGGACTGTGGAGAGGTCATATATTTCATTGTTTCTGCGCGCCCCCGGAACGCTTAGGAATTGCTCTGTTCCGAAAAGAAAAAAAAGAAAAAAAAAGAAAGGAACGATAAGTTGAGCTGAGTTGCGTATAGCAGGAGGTCTTTTCCGTTCCAAATCTTTCTTCATGTTCTTTCGCTAATGACAATCATTTTCAACTAAAACTGATTCTTCAGAATTGTTTCTACTCTGATTTATGTCCTTCGAAATCTTTTTCATTTTATTTTTTCAGTACCTTCCGATTGCCGACTGAGTTAAAACGTTGAGTTTCTTGAGACAAGTTTTTGTTGAATTTTTATTTTACTCAAGTGAGTTTTATAGTTTGATATAGGTCTACGCTAGATTGCCTACACCTTCAAAGGGAGCATTTGAAACTGTTATAAATGATATCAGAAGTGTGAGTTATTTGTTAAGGTTGTATAGGTATGAGGAGATTTTTTGAAGTACTGCTAAATTTATTATTTGTGAGTCTCAAGCGATGGTTTCTACTGCAATGTAAGTAAAATATATTCGAGAAATAATAAAAATGAGTTCATATATTGTCCAGGTATTATATGAGATATGCATGATAAATCATTTTAAAATAGAATGTTTGTTTTAAATGAATGTTTCCTTCATATCGCAATTGTTCAATTGGGACCAACTATTATTTTTTTTACTATCATTTTAGGGTTCAACTGTCATTTTATGGTTTTTTGGATTTTATTAGCTTAGTCAGTTTTAGTTATCTGAGGTTTTATTTTCAAGCATTGCACGGACTGTACAACGGGAGAATTTTGAACCAAGGCCGTGTAATTCGGATTTTACTTTTATATGAATAATTAGCATTATATCAACTATATCAAATATCACACAAACGTGCCTTAGAATTTATGATGTAATCTCATTTCACTTACTAGCAGTTCAATCAAATTGATTATTAATATATGTGTAAATAGTCATCAGTTCCATAAAATTATATAATGAATATGTGAAAATAGGCAATTAATGAATCTTCAACAGAAATGAAATAAAATACATATGAAGGAGGAGCTGTTTTAATGAATTCCAGAATTAAAAATTATCTATAAGAAAGTATAATAAAATATGCAAAAAAAAAAGAATGCAGAAAACAAACACTCCTTAAGAAAAGAGGTTATGGGATACTGAGAGTAATGGAGTCAGTATCTAACATTCTAAATTTGATTTGAATTAAAGATTTGGATTTTTGTTGAATGAAACCCTTTTGTATCGACGGCGAGATCTTTTTTGGAACCAGTGGTTGTATCTGAATCCCTATGTAAAATAGTACCAAAATGGTAAAATGGTGAGCTTTGTTAAGATTATCGGAATTAAATCACTTTGAAATATGTCGGAATCAAATCACTTTAAAATAAACTCCTTATAATGTAATAATTTATTTTTGAAGAACGAAATCGAAATTTTAGAGATAAGATATGCATTTTAATTCTTATTTGATATTCATTTTTTGTTTGAAGAACTTGTCAAGTCAATTTAATTTCCAATGAGTTTAAATAAATACTTCCTCTATTCGCAATAAAGTAAAACAAAGTTAATAGGAACAGGAGGTATAGAGGTACAACCTTTTTTATATTTTACGTATTAATAAGTGGAATTTCTAAACCACGTATTAGTAAAATTGAGTATTTGGGTATTTGAAAATAAACAACTGAATGAAATTAGTTGATATGAAGTATTTTTCTTAAATGAAATACATTTTGCTGTTCACCATTGTAAATACTAAGCAATTGAAGCTACTGCCGTGAGTATATTTTCGTAATCCTGAAAAGTAAATTAATTTAAATATTACTCTATATACACTCAAAACCAAAACATTATGACCACTCCTATATTTTGTAATGAACTCGCCTGGATGACGTGGAAGGCACGTGATCAGGTGGAAGTGGTATTTAACTACTGCTGGAGAGTCTGAAGAATCATTCTTTCACTTACTTATGTGTGTGATGGGAAAGGCTGCGGATCTAAGCGACTTTGATAAAGGGCAGATTGTAATGGCTCGAAGGCTTGGAACAAGTATTTCCGAAACTGCACGACTCGTGGATTGTGCGCGATCTACAGTTGTTAGTACTTTTGCAAAGTGGATGAATGACGGTGAAAGCAGCATTTGACGACATGGTGTTGAACGTCCACACGCTATCAAAGAAAAAGGTCGTTGGAGACTGTCTCGCATGGTAAAGCAAAACCGGAGCCAGACAGTGGCTCAGCTGACAGCCCAATACAATACAGGGCCAAGTAGAATAGTATCGGAGCACACTGTTCAGCTGACACTGTTGGATATGGGGCTACGCAGCAAACGTCCCACTCGTGTGCCTTTGCTGACCAAGCGTCATCGCCAACTGCGCCTGCGCTGGGCCCAGGAACATCGCGGCTGGTCCATGGATCAGTGGGAGAGAGTTGCCTGGTCAGATGAATCACGGTTTGTCATGCATCACGCCGATGGTCGTGTCAGGATACGCTGTCTTCCAGGCGAACAGTTGCTCCCTGAATGTACAGTAGGTCATACACAGGCCGGTGGTGGCGATATTATGCTTTGGGGGACATTCTCTTGGGCGTCTCTGGGACCCGTGGTTGTGGTAGAGCATACCATGAATGCTACAGGGTATCTGAACATCATTGCGGACCACTTGCACCCTTACATGGCCTCTGTTTTTCCAGCTGGAAATGGAATGTTCCAACAGGACAACGCCCCGTGTCACAAGGCTAAAATTGTGTTGGAGTGGTTCCAGGAACATGATGCTGAATTCCAGTTAATGTCCTAGCCGCCAAACTCACCGGATCCCAATCTGATAGAACACCTTTGGGATGACATGGGACGGCAGCTCAGAGTTCAAAGACCACCAATTCGCAATATCTCGGATTTGCGTGACCGTTGCTTAAACATTTGGTACAATCTGTCGCCGGCCATCTACCAAGGACTTGTGGCATCCATGCCAAGGCGGGTTGAAGCTGTGTTGCGCGCCAAAGGTGGGCCAACTCGTTATTGACAGGTGGTCATAATATTTTGGCTCTTGAGTGTAGATTTAATGTCTATCAAATTTTAGTTTTTTAATGTTACATAAAAATAAATTTTATCTGGATAAATTGCAATCAATATCATAATAAATGTAATACCATCTTTTTATACTTTTAAATCAAGTAATAACAAAAAAAAAATTGTATTTGATTTTACGTCAACTTATTAAAGAATTTACAAATAACCTCATTTCACTTGTTAGCAGTTCTGTCAAATTGATTATTGATATGTGTGGAAACAGTTATTAGTTCTGTCAAATTGATTATTGATATGTGTGGAAACAGTTATTAGTTCCATCAAATTATTTAATTAAATATGTGTAAATAGTCATTAAATGATTCTTCAACAGAAATGAAATAAAATATGGATGTTGCCGCTGTATGAAATATAAAATGTATATGGCAGATAAACTGCTTTCATAAATTCAATAATCGAAAATTGTATATAAGGAGATGTAATAAAAGATCTGAAAAAGAAAGTAGAATCAATACTTCTTAAGAAAATAGGCTACTGGATTAGATAGAAAAGTAGTTGGATACTATTTCTATTAAAGAAATGGAATTAGTATCTAACATTCTAAATTTCCATTCTTTATTAATTTTCAATAATATTTAACAAACATTAAAAAAACATAATAAGTGACACTTAAATAATTTAGTAATTGTTTTTTTGGTACAGCACCTTTAAAATGAATGATTTAAACATGGATTTTTTTAAAAAATAAATTATTAAAAGATTTAATTTCGCTAATTTTAGAGAATAGGTTTGCTTTTGAACACTTTAAAGAAACAATTTAGATTGTATTAAAGTAGAGGTTCTTTAAAATGATTGTAATTGTAAAAACCATTTATTAAGAAAATTTACAAAATAAGGACAAATTTAAAATATAATAAATATTATGCATTTATATACCATTTATTTATTATCTAACTATTTTAAATAAGAGAGTTATACGAATTGTTTTACATATTTACTAATTATCCCTTATTTGCGTAAGAGAACCGACTTAATATTGCCGGAAAAAACCATCTTCGAAAGGTAAATTACTCATTTTTTGCTAATTATGTAGGCCACTTGAGTCTATTCCACTCCGAAGATTTCTGCATTATCTCTTCCGGTCTTTATTTTTTCTTATTTCATTTTTTTTCAACGAGTATTTTCCCAATTAGTGCTCCTCGCTCTATAAGATAGTTAAACTTAAAGAACATTTGAGGTAACCGGATTCGTCAAGACAGTAAAGAACTTTTTTTTTCTTGCCCACTTTTCTTTTTCTCCTTTGTAAGAAGCTGTTTAATAAGAAAGAAAATTTTCCTAAATGTTTTAGTTCTTAAGAAGGAATATTTTCCTCATTAAATGTTACTTTGACAGCGATTAAAAAACAATTAAGAAGATTACATTTTGCTTGGACAAGTACCTTTCAGAGATTAAATTAATTTCTTATTCAATACATTGAATACAAATGCTTGAATCGAAGTGGAGATTTGCTCATTAAAATTGCTCACTTTTTTAAGCTGATAAAAATTACTTTAAACTAATAATAGAATTGCAATTAAATTAATACTTTCATTGCATAATTTTCTTCATTAAAACTTCTGATTGAACAATGACCTTGAAAAAATTATTTTTTTGTATTAAATGTAAAGGCCAATTCATGGAAATAAGATTGATATATGAACATTTAAATAACCTTTTGGACTGTTTAAAATAATCATAAACTTTCAAAAATATTTAATAATAAAATAGAATGCAATTTAATCTTTTATGCATAGAATGCTTCGAATTTAACTGTCTAATATTACTCCTTTGCTTAACGTCTTTTGTTCTAATCCAATAGTTTTTTTTTAATTTTAATAATTTATGTTATTATAATAATATGTTTAATAATAATCTTGGTTATTAGTTTAATAATTGTTATGGTTGTTCATAAATGTAAGTATAAATGTCCTATTTCTATATTACATTTTTAAAACTTTTTGCACTTAATTACAATTATTTTGTACAAGTTATTATATTTTTCCATCATTCTTATAATTTTTTTATATTTTTTCTCATATTCTTACATATATTTTTTTAAATTTTTTTTCTGCATATTAACAGATATCTGCATGTTTTTTATTTTCTAAAATGTTTCATACGCAATTTCTAAATAAAATTTTTTATAACATTATTTATTTTATAGTTGAAGTTTATATTATCAAGTCGCTGCAGAATTGCTTGTAAAATTCTTGTACTTATCTTTTATCTTTTTTTTTCCAATTTTTCCAATTTTTTTTTCGATTCTTTATTAATATATGTCTTATTTTGCTGTCGAAATTCTTTAATGCACATAAGAAGTTATAGAATAAAGTTCAATAAGTTTCATTTTGCATGATTCTGGCAGACAAAAAGCAGCACAAATTCAGTTAAGAAAAGTTTTAGTTGTAAAATATTATTTGATAGTAATAATGCTAAATTATACAATAACAAGTGAATGCAACAACTAAGTTGTTTTCATGATTTGGATTGAGAAAGAAGTTTTCAGAACGTTAAAAGAGCTTCATTTATTTTGTTATTCACAAGTTTAAATTATGACTATAAAATAAATATTTTAAAAATTTAATAAAAATATTTTTATATGTTGATATACAGCCGTTTTGAAATAATTTAATTGTACATTAATGAAATACAAATTTTTGCTGAACGATTCTGTAATTTTCACTACAATTCATTTTTAAATCCCTAGATAATTTTATTCGTAATAACATTCTCTTTCTTTCTGCTATTATATGATTTATTGATATTTTATTTATATATATATATTTTTTATCTTTGGATATTGTCATGAGTTAATTTTAGTATGTTAATTTAGATTTCTACATACAAATTTCATGAGCAGATTTGTTTGAGATGTTGCTTTTTTCATAAAATCCCAACTAAATTTTATCTACAAAATTTTAGCTGGCAAAATCAGAATTATTGACAGTATATTAGATTTCTTGTCCTGAGATGTATTAGAGTGTATAATTTAAAATTAAATTATTTATATATTTTAAAGTTTTTTTTAAATATATATACTGAAATTTCCACACAAAGTCATCAAAATTCAAAATATGAATATCATAAATCAACGGTAATTAATTCGGAAAAGTTTCCATCTGAATGTATTTATAAAATATAAATGTGGTCATTTTTGGGCATAATGATTGTGTTTATTTAAATGTTTAAGCATTCACTTCTGAATAGTTTTTGAATATTTTCCAGAACGCTATTATATCTTAAGCATTATTTTTGTATTTGTTGCTAAAAGAATTTATCGAAGTTGGGTTTTATGTCTATATGCAAATCAAATTTAAAAATAAATTTTAATGCAGCAAAAGATAAAAAAAACAATATAAAAATGCTACTTTTTTAACATTTTATTTATGTCACGGGAAATTATTTTATAAACTAATATTATGTTAAAGCTTAATGTAACTTACTAAATACTAAAATATGATTTAATATTTATGAGTTTAAAGATATATTGTAATATTGTGGATCGTAAATTACATAAATATTTAATTGTGGTTATTTAATTTATATAGAACATATTAATTAAATATTTAATGGTGCCAGATTATTAAAGTATTTGCACCAAGTACAATTCTATAACTTTATTGAAAACCACCATATAAAGAAAGTTTCTGACCACCACAAAGAAAGAAATCTGAAGCTATTAAGTACCTAATAACTATCCCTTTTGATTTTCATGATCTCACACTCAACATCTACGAAGAAGACCATTTCATACCATACACCAGAAAATCTATTCATCACTGATTTGTATTCGATAATCGTGGTGTCACCATCATTAATGCTCATCAGATAGTCACAACATCACCATTATTAATTCGCATCCCATAGTCACAATGCTATCATTATTCGCCCAAGCTAGTTACACTATGATTAATGTTAGTTCGATAGCTACATGCATGAATTTGTGTACAACAATAAATAAATTGAATGAACAGATAATGAGTGATTCATATAGTAAGACAGCCAGCAAATATATATCAATAATGGTTGTCTTTTTGTCTTATGAAGGTTTCATGTTCCCTTCAAAAGAATATTGTTACTGTGATCACTGAAAGTTATAATAAACAATTATTATGCACACAAGTAAAACTTTAAGCTTTCGTCTGCATTGCAATCATTGCATCTTCCTACTTTTGTTTACAGAGATTAAGGTCATTTGTAATTGGTGCGATTTTTTTAATAATCATGCATGTCTCAAGTAGTAAATATAGTTACATAATTATACATATTGCAAATATGACCTGATAGAACAGAAAAAGATTCATTTGCCCCTATAAAATGTTCAATTCTCAAGTAATATAAGATTCAAAATAATATCGGTATCTTCTTAGCATAATTAAATATCTTATCTTGTCTCAATCTAGATTACATTAACCACAATGCGAAGTGTCTCTTCCCGCGTGGTTCAAATGAAGATCACTGAGCTCATAATACTTGGAATTTAACTGTAATCGTTTTTAGATTTATTTTCAATTTCTTTTTTACATTTGTGCTATGCTTGGTTTTTGCATTGGATGTGTGCGTTGATGCTATGTTTGCTTAAAAGTTGAAGTTTTTTTTAGTAAAACTTTCGCATTTACATTTTTAATGGTGTTTTCAACATCTATAAATCTGCTTTTGAAAATGTATGGTAAAAACGATATCTGAATTATATATGTTTTCTGACTTCCGTAATTCAGTCGCAGTAGACGGACAGTATATGAAGTAAAAGCCGTTGCAGTCAGTTTCATCATGGTTTGCATATCCATCGAGGAAGTGTAAAAAATGGATGATGCTTCATTACAGCTTTTATTTTCACCTTCGTAAACAGTTATGTTTAATTTCGCAAGACTGAGTTCATTCAGAAAGAACTTTCCGAACTACTCTCAAGTGATAAAAACTTGGGCAATGACTTTGATGATGTATTAATAGAAGTTGGATCAATTTTCGTCAAAAATTAATATAAGTGATCAGAAAGAAGATGGACAAGACGCAAAGTAAAGTCAAAATTTCGTGTAAAAAGATGCGAAAGTTATAATTTACAAATTAGAATAAGCGACGTTTAGTTATGAACTTAAAGATTTTCTTAATTATGTTTACATATCTATCAAATATTTCCTCTTCTATTCACTATGATGAATTAATTTAAGAAACTATATTTGAAGCAAGAAAAAGTAGTGTATATTATTTCAGATTGCACTTTAGTGCCTGTTCCTAATTGCGTCCAAAATATTGTTTGTAGTCAGTTTCTAGAAAAATATTTCCTTTTCAAGAAATATAGCATATAAGACTTCAGAATTAGTTTATATCTTCATTTTATATGCATAATCATTCTATATTCAATAGCTGGGGAAAAGAGGAAAATGATTTTTTACGACAGAAATGGCTGAATATCATAGTGCACACAAAGAAAATATTTAAGATATAAGTAAGGAACTAATGACAATAGAATATTCTCTCAACTATTTAACTCGCGCATTTCAATTGAAATTGCTTGAAAAAATAGACGTTTCTTTTCCTTCATCAACTTTAATGCTATGATTTGGGAGCATAGCTTTTATCTGAATTTCGGAAATGGAGAACTAGTTATTTATTACTAAAATGATTCTGGAAGTATTTAAATTGGTGATCTTCAAACTGAACTGTTATTGTTATCTTATCACCTTCAGTTCTAAATCCTGTGGACGTACGAATACTAGCTCCTTGGATCTTCATTATGAGACCTTAAAGCTATCGATCAAGGAACACATATTTGATAAAAATTAGTCACGTGGATCATTAAAGTAAGTTACTCCTTCTAAATACAAAGCTATTGTTTTTTGCAAAAATGTCAAAACTAATATCATCAGTATCATATTTTGCTTTTTTCTCGGTATCAATTTTCTGGCTTTCTTCAAAAATTAGTATTAAGAGGCTTTATATCTTTGTTAGAAATCATGATTCTTATAGTAATATATTTGTACATATAGTAATACATACAGTAAAATAGGCAACATATATGTGATTACTTTAAAAGCTATTTAAAAATGTCAATTTTTAATTTGATATAAAAGTATTAACATTATTAAAAACCCTGCATCCATTACATAAAAATTAATATAATTTTATACTTTTACGTAATATTCCATTTAAAAATATATCTAATTTTGCTTCATTAAAAGCCTGTTATTAAATGCCCGCTATTAAAATTATTAGAGATAAGTGAAAATCCTGACTTGTTCTTAAAAGAAAATTAAAAATCGAAAATTGAGGTTTCTTCGCAAACTTTCTGTTCTTTTGATAAAGCGTAATAACTCTTTTTTGCATGAAATTTGTGCAGAGACAAGAAAAAGGATCTTCTAAAAATTCTGATACTATAAAATACATGTATAATATTTTTTTTCTCTTTGTTTGTCTAAAACAAAGCTTATTTTCAAATTATCCAAGATCTCATCAGTGTGCATCAGTGACTGTAATCAATATTAGTTAGCATTTATCCTAATTTTTGGGACTGATCCTATACTTTTGGAACATAATAATAACGAAGTTAAGTGTTGTATAATAGATCTTAATTATATTTTAACAAAAAAATTTAGAATGGAAAATTAAAAATTTATTATTGAGTACCTATTTTAAACTTCTCAAACATCTGTAGTAAATGTAAACACATAAGAGAATCCAGGCTAAATAATTTTTTAGCTTTATTCTCCGTCCCTTTCCTCCACATTTTATATTTATATAATTTGTAGAAACAAACTTGCATCATCAAAATATCTTCTGCGATAAAGAATGAAAGACGTCAAATTTATTTCGCCTTTCCTGTTTAGCATTGTTTGATAGTTGAAATTAACCAGTGATTTTTAATATATAAATACCTTTTTCTACTGAAGGTTTAAAAATTGCCTTAATATTTTTATTTTATATATAAAAAAGTTTTTGCTATCAAGGTCAGGAACACTGAATAAATGTAATGTGCTGCAAAAGTTTGTAAAAGCAATAATAAAGAGTTTAAAAAATTTAAATTGCAAAGTAATTTTTGATTTTTAAAAGATTATGAGAAGACATTTCAAACTTTTAAAAGATGATGCTAAAATATTGGGTGAAGTTACGTTTTAATTTCTAAAAACATTTGTTTTCTGCAATTATTTTCACATGATTGCTCATATCTTATATGACTATTTCATACCTAAAAATACATGCTACTCTGTTAAAACTATTTTTTACCAGACTGCAATTGTAGTTATTGATTATGACTCCATAAGATTCTATGTTATTCTGGAATTTATTTCATTTCCTCTATCTTTTATTCCTTTCTTTTTCCTAAGTTCATTTCTTTTCTATTCTTATACCTGTGGGGTTAATTAATAAGACTAAGAGGTTTCTGAGGAAATCTTACTTCAAATTACTTACATATCACTCCGTCTTCTTAGAATGTACGCTCATTGGAAACATCGTTGTTCCTTACCACAAAAAGTCATATTTGTTTCCTCCAAATGTAAAGAAAAATATCAAATTGACTCGATTACTAGGGAAATAATACATTGCTTGCCTTTTAAACAGTTCTTAAACTAATAATTTCGATTATTTTTTAAAACTGAAAAACAATAAGATATGATTTATTCAGGGAAAAATAAAAATGTATATATAAAATATTGAGAATAATTAATGCCTGTCAATAAAAGAAGGATAATTACGTGTTAAATAAAGTTTATTAAGCTTTCTTTCGCATGGATATTCTGTCTAAACAAAAAAAAATTACCTTTTAGTTTTGTTTTTAATGCATAATGCTTTACTTAATGTAAATTTAAAATTTAGCTTACGAATTTTCAATAAACTTTCAACTGTGCGCAATTATGTTAACAACTATATTTTAGAGTCTACTGGATATTTATAACCTAAAGCATTTTTTTATAAAAGATGAAACAAATGCCATTCATTTTAAGTGTTATTATTTTCCTCATTATATGTATATAATATATGGGTTTCCATTGAAAGGAAGAATTCTAATTTATTATCTAATAGAATTTTTAAAAATTGCTTATGTATATTTTTATAATTAAATGCCAAGCGCCTTACAAAAGTTAATTTTTCAAGGTTAGATTTTTATATTCCCATGTTGTCTCCTTCTTATTATATTTTGTTGATGAAACTCTTCACAAGAAGCTCATTTAGTAATAATTTTTAAATGCCTAGTTCTAGATATATTAAATTTCATTTTCTACACTTGATGGATGTTATAGTCTGGGCATTTGATAAATTTCAAAATATTCCACACCCTTTCTTGTTGGTGACGAATAATGTATCCTTGAGTTATTAAGCAAATTAAACTGTACTTTTACTGTCATGTCTAACAGTAAAGTGGTCTTTATATCTACAAAAATAAAGCAAAAAATTTATTAGAAGGAATAATGAGCGTGTTAACTTAATGCTATTCTAATTTTTGCATAAAACTGCTGCCAATGCATAAGATAGCACTCCCCCCTCCAGCAATTGTGTTACAAATTCAGCATAAGAACAGATAAAGATATCTTAGCAAATTAAATATTCTTAATTAAAACTTTAAACATGAACTAGGATAAGTGATTATTTTAAGAATTTCGAAGATGGGAATAGAATATTGCAATTATATATTAAAAATCTCGTTGATGCAATTATTTAATATTGCTACCCAGTTATCTTCGATATGATGTGTTGACATGATTTCGATATATATATATATTGGTCAATATTGTGTGTATTCTGTGATTTCTTTCTACAAGCGAAACCGTTTCAAATTCTTCTTTAAGTTGAACGAAGCAGAATTGTCATATTTGAAGTATTATATTTTTGCTTTAGTTTTTATATTACAATGAATTACCGTATATAATATGTAATTAAGGGGCATAATAATTATCTGTTACTTACACGGTCTTTTGACTTTTAGTGAAATGATTTCATGGGTAATTTTATAATGATACATTTTTCAAAAGTATTTAAACATTTTCAAAATAAATCATAACTTGAATATAATGATACTATGCAACTTTATGCTGTATGTATATATGCTATGTATACAACTTTGTGTGTGTGTGTGTGTGTGTGCGTGTGCGTGTGTGTGTGTGTGTGTAACCAATACAGCCAAAAGTCTCAAACGATTTTGACAGTAAATGGTTTAAATCAAAAAGTGAAATTTATATAATGAAAGTTACTAAATTCTTTAACATAAAAGGGCTGTATAGTTTCTTCGAGTAAACAAAGACACAGAATTTCTTTATTCAGCTCTACAAGGAGAAAATGAAAAAAATTATTACAGAATTCCACCTTCATTAACATAAATACATGATATTAAATATATTTTAAAGAAATTTATTTGTTCGGAATAAATAGTTTTAGAAATGATAATGCCAAAATTGTCACGAACTAGTTGATTACATCCTGACTTCTTAAAGGTACTTGAAATAACTCATTTATCAAAAGGAATTTTACGCTATGGTTGACGTTTTCTTTTAAACATTTTTTAAATGCAATAATTGCAAATTGAAATATTTATAAAGAAAAAAGACCTGTTAGTAGAAAAGTAAAGTTAAGATCAATGTACTGTCGCCAAAGCTAAATAATTCGGGTAGTTTCTCACCAAACGTAATCGTGACAGTTTTTAAAGTATCCCTAAAATACGTTTGTTACCATATCTCGTATCCATCTAAGAATAATTGGAAACTTTTTGGATGATTGATACTATTTTGACGTACTTGGCGGCAAACCGCATATTAATCTTAATTTTTATGGGAAATTCTACTCGATAATATCGGTATATAATTCAAATCTTTTGCACTGAAATATGAATGCAACAGAAAACAAATTGATTTCCAGTTCATGAAATTCGAGGTGAGTTCATTCAGGGAGTAAAAATACTCTCCAGCTTCTTAGTTGCATCGGACTCGGTGCTTTGCTTAGCTTATTAATGGAACTGCAAAATATTATTAGAAATATTCTGAAAATGGTTCGCCCTGTCACTAGAGAGAGAATCCAATCAGAGATAAGAAGATATAAGAGAAATCAAGAAATAGGCTTGAAACAAAACGAAACAACGCTCAAATAGAGCAAAAAAAATATTGTTGCTAGATATATAATCGTTATGTCTTAACAAAGGAAATTAATGGTCATATCCCTCAAAATAATAATCTTACCAAAATAGTCTTTGTATTATCTTAAATCTTAAAATACATATCTAATTATATCAATTTTATTCTGTAAAAATGTTTCTTAAATTTAATAATATTTTCTATACACTATTTGGAACAAAGATCTTAAATGCTATTATGAAACTCAAAATCATCCGTTAAAATAATCAATATCAGTGTTGTGTCTTATAATAAACTACATAATTGGCCTTTCACTTTTATTTTTTTAATATATACAGTTTTTAATTTATAATAAACAGATTCAATTGAATTCATCACTTCCTGTTGTACAAAATAACATGGTGATTTTTTTTAAAAAAAAAAGAACCATTTTATACATAATCATTTAATAGCCAAAAAATTCAATT
Organism: Argiope bruennichi; assembly: GCF_947563725.1. Lineage (NCBI taxonomy): Eukaryota > Metazoa > Arthropoda > Arachnida > Araneae > Araneidae > Argiope > Argiope bruennichi. The sequence continues at coordinate 55,655,438 of NC_079153.1, read as the reverse complement.
ATCTGGATGAATAAATTGATCGCGAAAGGCGTCTATTAATCCATTAACATATTAAGACAGCTGCATTAACCGTGAAATATAACACTATTGGTATAAAAAGCAAAAATTTAACTTTGTCGCTTGAAATGCAGTATCATAATTCTTTATTTTTCACCTCAGATATTTCTAATAGTTGAAATATGTGAATGTAGTGTATCAACTGCAAAAATCTTCCAAGTGTTTTCCAACACACAGAAATTTTTAAAGCTGAAAATTTGTTGAAGTGGTTGTTGATATACAAAAATTTGAATATTGTACGTGGAACAAACACGGTGCTCTAATTAAGGAATTAATAACAAAAAAGCTAAAAAATGTATACATGCAAATTATATATTTGTTATATTTATTAAAACTTTATTATTTGCAACTTTTTCTAGCCATGGAAATGATCATAGGAAATCCTAAATATTCACATTTTATTTCGATCAAATTCATCATTTCATTACTTTATAATTACGCTTTAATTTTAGAGATACTTAAAAGAATTTTAAATGACATTATCAAGAGTTTCTCCATTTAAGCATATTTATTAATTTTTTCGATTTAAAATGTATCTACTCACTTATATCGAATATGACTTTAGGAACGTTCTATAAGAAAACAAACTCAAAATATTCTTAGGTTGAATATATTAGGCTTTGTTTTCGGAAAAATAATTTAAATGTTCAAAAGTAGTGTTTACTCGAATGCCATTTTAGAAACACTTTTATATAAAAATCGTTCTTTAATTAATAAAAAAATAACTAATGAATTTTTCTTTGTAGTTCCTAAGAATTATGAAAAATGGCTACACTAAATATAAACTGAGAAATAAATACTGTGTGATATATTGTACGATGATATTTTTAGTTAACAAACGGTATTTTTTATTATTCCTATTACTTGATTACTAATAATTTAAAATTAGGATTTTTTAATTATTAAAGAAAAACAAAGGTTATTATACCATATTTACTTGAAGGCACTAAATTGTCTCACAGGCAGATATACATCGCCCGATGACAATTAAAATATACTGTTTTTATTATTATTCTGTAAATAATAAATGCAATTTGTAAAAGCAATTTTATCAATACATTATTTTATTCTAATATGTTCATTATTCACTTTGTGATCCCTAAAGGAATAAAATGGAAATCTTGTCTCAAAAACAACTATTTCCTTCTTACAGAGAAAAATTTTATTGACATCGTAAAAAAAATCAAAATCGAGCTCCGAATAAAGAATTAAAACAAATCTCATAAAAAAAAATGTATCAAGCTCGAATGCGAAGCAAAACAAGGGGAAAAAAAAAAGAAGAAAAAGAAAGATCGAAAAACGCATCACTTCCATCCCCGTGTCCAGTTCCATTTCTATATTTCATATATCTATAAGAAAGCGCGAATTCAATACATCAGCTGGAATTTAAGAAGGAATTTAATACCGGAGAGCAAGACGGCCGGCCAAAATACAGTTGAAATATACGACCATCCATCACATATCTTCCCCAAGTTAAGAAGGAGAAAGATTCCAAATGCGGCCTCGAATCGAAAACTTTCTTTCGCTGAAAGAGGTCATTTTTGTTTCTGCCTTTCTCCCCTGGAGATGTTGCTGGAAATCAATGCCATTTGCAATAGACCATTCCACTTACACTTTTGCCGAGTTAAGTCATTTAGAGGCATGCTTGTCTCCATTGAGAGTTGATCAATTTCGGATTTTATATTGAGTAACATCGTTTCGACCATCGCTTTAATACGACTTGGCTTAACGACATAAACTGGGACCTGAAACGTTTTGATCACGTTTGGTGGTGTATCATATATTTATTCCTTTGTTTCCCTCGTATTTTGCTTTATTTATGATAGGGGATCAGAGAAATGTAGAATTTTATATGGACTGCATGCTTGAGGAGAGTGTTTTTATGTACAAAGTAATACAAGAAAAAGACAAAATGCCATTATTTTTATTTGATTATCCTTTTTTGCTTAAATATGTTTTTTGTTATTATCTAAATGTAAAGTTTTATAGATATATTTCAATTTTGAAGTGCTCTCTTTTATTTCTTATAAAATTGAAATCATATTGGATTCTCTTTGATAGACGCATTAAATATGACAATGCAAAAAAATGGTATAAAAGTTAGATTGCAGTATTTTGGATTATTGGAAAATACTAGATTCACAAAATAAAGTATTTTAGTAATGCAAGAATATAGCTGTAAAATATTCTAAATGTAATGAGAAAAAAGTTAATTAGAAATTTTAATACTTTTTTACATAATTGCAGAAATTTTATGCAATATACAATATGTAAAATATCTTTTATAGTTTAAGAAAAAAAATCAGTTCATATATATTTATTTTACAGCTTTAATCCGATTATCAGTTATTTATTAAAAATATTTAGAGGTGTTATTAATGTTTTTGTTTTGTTCTTCACAATACAATTTCATACATCAGTCTGAAATTGTATTTTAGTTTCGATCATTCATTTAAGAACTAAGTAATACTTCTTATAAAAGTTATATTACGGAATGCTTGGAAAGTGAGGTAATAATAACAGTCATTATGTAAAGTTACTGCAACAGTAAGATTATCTTAAATATTTTCTCATTCACTCAAAGAAAATAATTATGTAGATTAGTATTGAAAAACCTAGTATGGCGTTGTTGCAAAATCATGATATTTTAAAATTAACTTCAAATAGTTTAGGTTCATTTAGTTAAATTGGTTTAGTTAGAAAAATATAGAATTCTAAATAAAAAATGTAATTATCATTTGAAATATATTTTTAAAAATCTGTAATAGCTTTATTGCAACGTTAGAGTCATCGCTGACAAAGAAATATTTACAGATTTTCTTATTTATTGCCAGATGAATAATCTTCGACATGGTGAAAAATTTAGCAACATTGGCGACAAAAATTAAAGATCTAAAAAATTCGAAAAGCGGGATTTCTATTAATAGAAGAGTTTATTTTATAAAATCTTATACTCTAATATACTATTATAAAAATGTGAAGTGCTTACAAATATGTGTTTTGAACTTTCTTGCTTCATTCGGAGAATAATTGCATTTTTCTGTTTGTGTTGTGAGTTGCTGCATGTTCTTGCGTTAGTCTCATTATTTTTTTCTGCATGTGTTTCATATTTTCCAGCTCAATTTTCAATCATATTCCATTATTTAACACATTATATTTCATTACCCAAAAGATGTTAAAATCCTAAAGTTGATTCAATATTTGAAATCAATTTTTTTTTTTACAGAATATGACCATTTTACAACGTCAGTATTCAAAATATTGAAATATAATATTAAAATATAAATAATTAAATTAAATATAAAATTTTGAAGTAAAATATTAAAATTTATAACCTTTTGATCAATGAAATTAAAATTTTCTTTAAGTTACTATTTCCAATACCAGCTATATACAAAATTATCCTGTTTCTGAGTTATCCTGTAAACAATAACCTTTTACTTGGATTTATTATTAATTACACTCTTTTTTGTAAGTTAAATTTCTTATCAATAGGGTAGTATTTAAATGAAGCTCTTACCTTGACTTATTCGCATGTTACTCAATATAAGCTTTGTGTTCATAATATAGTAAGATTAATTAAATATATGTTTTGTCGTTTCGTCCCACAAAAATGGGATTTAAATTTTCAGAAATTCATAAGCAATAAAAACATCTACTTTATAACTTTTTTACTTCATAGCAATAAAGCCATCTGCTTTATTTGTTTCATTGATTATATACTTGAATTTATTTAACTAATAGATTGCGTTTTGGAGTTATCTCATTTAAAAATTATCCAACAGACACATCAAATAGATAGTATCCAAATTATCCAGTAGACAAATGAATAAGAGAATACATCCAAATTATCCAGTAGACAAATATCCAATAGGATATATCCAATAGAATATATCCAATAGACAAATGTCCAATACATTATATCCAAATTATCCAATAGAATATGTCCAATAAATTATATACAAATTATCATGTAAACAAGTATCGAATAGATTATATCCACAATATCCAATATATAATCAATCTTTCATCCGATTTCAACCAAAAATGAAATATATGCGTAATATTTGTTAAAAATGAATATAAAAATGTTCACGTACGTATACCTATTTCTTTTTTATGTCGTCTTCACATGTAGAGATTTGAGGATTCTTTTAGAAAATTCCATAGCCTGCTGTGGGATTTTTAAAAAAGCCGGATTTTATTTGACATTTGTCTAAAATTTTCATCCCTATAAATACATTCGCAATAAGAAATTCATACAAAATTTCATTATTTTAATCTACAGGGTGGTTATAATTAAAGTTCCACTTTGAAATGGTCATAAAAGGAATACTACTGGACCGAATGTTATCAAACTTGGTAATAGTTTAAAGAAGATCATGGGAATTTCTTTTCTGCCCCCAAAAAATAAAGTTCAAAAATTCAATACCAGGATAGAAACGTCATTGTTTGCAATATTGTTAAGCAAAATAGGACCTGAAGGAAGGCATCGGGTTTTAAACGTGTTTAATCGTTTCTTAAATGTGTTACAACGCATGTTCAATGTGGCGTCCATTATTTTCTGAAACTAAGTTAAATCGCATTACTGCATTCTCAGCAGTAGTCTTAGCATATTAGGAAGAATGTTACGCACATGTCGTTTATCGCATCTATCTGTTCCGCCAAACTGTTCAGATTATCGCCGTTAACAGTGCTTTTTGAGATACCACACATTCAAAATGATTTGAAACACATTTCAGAAATGATTTAACACCTTTTAAACCAATATCTTCATATCCTATTTTGCTTAAAAATATTGATACAATGCCATTTCACCTCTGGTGGTGAGTTCCTGAACTTCTGGGGGGGGGGGGTCAGAAAGGAAATTTCCATGACATCCTTTCAATTAATACCAAGTTTGATAATATTAGGTCCAGTAGTTTTCCTTTTATGGCTATTTCAAAGTGGAACTTTATTTATAACTACCCTCTATTTCATTTTCATTTATCATATTTGCTGATAGGAAGACGAAATCAATTCAAGAAAAGAATCTTTTTAATGACTCTTTTCTGTTTAAAACAAGGATATTTACTAAATTCCAGTTAACATTATTATGTATCGGAAAAAGTCCTATCACCAAATCCGATTTTTATAAATAGGATTTTTTTTTCGCATCTTTCTTAAGCAAGAAAATGAGACATATTAATATTAGTAGTAATCCACCAAGCAATGCATTATCAGTTATTTTTAAAAACTTATTTTTCTCATCAAAGTAATTTCAGTCCTAATCCTCGAACGGTATAATTTTCAGCTTTTCACCCTATCATTCAAAAGGAAATAAAAAAAAGGAGAAAAGAGAGCTCCGAAAATAAAGCACCATGTCTTGCATGTATCAAGATATAGATATCTGGTGTTGTTGGATGACTTAATTAAATTCCTGAAGTTCATCGATCCTGGAAATAAAGATTTTGTTGTCAGACTCTACTTAATGAGTTCAGAGCTTGTAGCTTGAGGTTATTAACTTGTAAACAGCTCTTGGTCGTTAATCTCGCAAATTAGTTGCAGCGGAGAGTTTTTTCTTGCATAATTACTTTGATTCGCTAATGTATCTCCGCTGGATAAATGACTCGTGAGGAAGAAAAGAAGTCAAATTACAGAGATATTGTCTCTCTGCAATTGGGATGAGAGTTTGCCATACTTTTAAGGAATAAAAGGTAGAAAAAATTGACTTTTGTTGTTTAAGATCTTACCTGGAATTTTTCTGTGAGCAGATGCTATAAAAAGTATTATTTATAGATTTTTGTAACCTTATTTGTAATTTCAAAAAAGTCATATCTTAATAATATATTCCAAATAAGAGGTAAACATATTTAGATCTTAAGGATGCTTTATATATGCAGGGTGGTTATAATTAAACTTCCCCCATAAACAGCATCCGACAACGCAAACGAGTTAACGGATTGCAACGAAATTTTGTATATAGACTATACACGAGATGAGCTCAGGGAATTTCGAAAAATAGTCAACATACCAAATTCCGTTGCAATCCGTTAACTCCTTTGCGTTGTAGGATACTGTTTATAAGAAAGTTGAATTATAACCATCCTGCATATTGTTTTTTTTTTATCTTCGGATTCGAATAATCTGATATTGTTTTTCTCAGATCGAAACATTTTTTTAAAAACAAAACACTAGGAAAAAGTGACCCTTTACACTACTTCGAATTTCAATTACTTGATATAAATTTTATAGATAATTTTATCGATAAATTTTATAGATAAAATTTTATTATTCTAATAACAGATTCGTAATAATTAGAAACTTTACTTTTTGGATAGAATTTCAAAGAAAGAAGAAAAATCTTAGGAACTTAATATTATTTCATATTTTCAATTAGGAACTCAGATTTCTTAGGATTCATTCGTATATTGTAAATATACAAAATATATATATGTTTTTTTTGGATTAAAAAAATTTCGAAACTCATTTTCTTGTGAATATACAAATAGTTTTTTTTTTTTTTTTTTTTTTTGAAATCAGAAAACTTCTACACTAATTTCATTGTAAATAGGCCTTTTTTTTAAATAAAAACATTTCGAAGCTCCTCACAGTAAGAATATTCATTTTTTTTTAAATCAGAAAATTTCAAAACTAATTTCCTAGTGAATGTCAATTGTTTTTTTTTAATCAGAAAATCTCGAAACTTATTTCCTTGTGAATATACAAAAAATAAATAAATAAATAAAAACATTGTTTCTCGAATTAAAAAAAATATATCGAAATTCATTTCAATGGAATTCAGTATGTTCAAACCATCAGTGTATTCAGAATATTATCACCTTAGCCCCTGTTTTTCATTAAATGTAATTCACCCTGACGTCAGGAGAAGCCTTTAACCAATGACGGTTTGAAATTCTGATTCAATGATTTTTTATTTGTATATTTACTATTCACCCAATAAAACGAGCACAATGCATATTTTTGAATTCAATGAAAGCTCTTTATTTCAAGACTATAATCATCTTGTAAAAATTAAAAAATTGTTTTAAGCTACCCATTACAAACTTTACTATAATCCTTTTGTAATGAGTTTGAAATAATCTTGTATGTTAGATTCATCAAACAGTTATTATTGGTCTTCCGTATCAAGAATTTTTTCTTTGTATATGTAAAAAAATGCTTCATGAATAAGCATATTAATTCATTAACATAAATTATTAACCTAATTATCAGAAAAAAACGAGAATATTGCAAATATTGGAGTCATAAAATTATGTTACAAGATGAATCATCTTTTTCGTTAATGGAATTTATAATTTTTAATTTTTAGTAAATGTTTAGTAATAGAGGTAATACATGATAATAATTTTATAAATGGGATAGTTAATCCACACAGATTCCAATTTTTAATTAAACATAGTTATAAAATATAATTATATTAAAATATCATTAAATATTTTTAAAAATTTTTGTAGCTTTTATTGTTGATACTTTTGTTTACACCACTGAATCTCAACGATAAAAAAAAAAAATCTTGCTGCGTAATCATATAATGAATATAGATCTGCGGGCATTCTTTTATAGTAATTTACTTTAAAATTTCATCTTATACATTTTATAATTACTTTTTTTATCATCAACAGTTCTTTATTTGCTAATATATTTTCGAATTCTGTGTTCATGAAAGATTTTTTCGCATCGTAAAAGCAATCAACTTGTTTCTAGAATTGCACTTTTCAGCAGTCCTTGTCCCATTAAATTACGAGAATATTGCTACTGCACTAATTCAGGAGGAATAAATTCAGATTTGAGATGAAAATCATGTCTTCAAGAATATTTTCCCGTCTATGACAAATTGCAAAAACGGTAAATGCTTTGCTCCATAATTCCTCGAAAAATTGAGAACTGTCACGCGAATATATAAAGTGATTGAAATGAAAATGATGTTATTCAGATACTCATAGCTCGGTCTCTATTGAACAGATCAGACTGAACATTCATATATTTCTTACTTAAACTATAAGGTCAAGATTTCCATTAGAAAAAAATAATTTAAAATTTTGTGAATAGTTCGTGGTGTAACGAAATAAAAATAAATATAACAGTTCAAAAATAAAAGAAAATGGAAAATTTTATTTATTTTCCACCTTTATGCTCTATGTGCATATTATTTGTTTCAGTTTCCTGAGACGACCATTTTTCTATGATTCTATCCCACTAAGGGGTGAGACGCGGAAGGATGAACGCATTTTTGGAATTCTACATCATTCTTTTACCCTGATTTCTGCTCTATTAAATACGTTTTCTTTTATTTTTTGCATGTGTATGTCAGTGTCGTGTCGTTCCTGATTGTATTATTTTAATTCAGTCCACGAGTAATTCGAAATTACTTTATTTTAAATATAAATATCTTCTTTTCTTTTTCCTCTGACCCTTATTTTGACGAATTATACCCATCCTAACGCATGCGCAAAAGTGCGGAAGGTTTTTAGAATCCTTTCACAAACAATACCTTGTAAGTTTACAACATACTGAATGCATACAACGAGTCATTAATGATAGTATGGATCATTTCAATGGGAATAACCAGGTATTTCGAAACGATGTTGGCTTATAAGTCCTTATTCTTCTTGTTTGTCCAATGCTTTATTTGTTACATGTCCTTAATAAGCGCGAATTTCGAGAAAATGTGACAGCTAGCAGGTCTTGAGCAGTGTTTTGCCAAATGTCAGTGTTTCAAAAGCAAGGGAGCAGTTGTCCAATTATAGTTCATAATAAAGGCGAAAGAAAATAGGTTTGCCAGTCTGGAGGTTGCCAGCTTAGGCGCATTATCGCAACTTGGCGAAGAAGGGGGTTAAACTCAGGTTCACCCGTGATTTTTAATTACGTTTCCTAGTTCTTTACACATCTTGCACTTACATTAACACTGTGGTTGCTAATCAGCATCTCTCTCTTAGGCCCAAATCCTCAATCCTCCAGCAATCTACCGTATCTACACTATGGAGTGTACACCTAATGAATTCGTTCAGTGATTTTTCGAAGAAGTACGGGCCAAAAGTGAAACTCGAAGGGAATTCACACCATGTTGCTAAGTGCGGGGAATATATCGGTTGTTGTTGCATGGCCTCTGAATTCAATTTGTTGAACTATATTTGCAGCAGTTCTGCGTGTAGATAGCATCTTCTAAATGAAGATGAGCATACTCTATTTATTTCATATGCGATCTCTAGTATTGAACAATTTGCCCTTACCTAAGAAACGTAAGGTAAAATCAAAATATTCAGAGTAATCTTGAAGTTCAATTGTTGAACGAAATGCTTTATGTAAGCGTACAACTTCGATTTTTTTTCGTAAATTAATACACAAGGTTGTCCACGGAATGTCCCCCTTCAGGGGCTCACCTACTATAGGTGAGTACGGGTGTCCCAATCCCGAGGTACCCAGGGATCTTTACTCCCTTCATACTTACTCTCCTCTACGACTTCTGCTATTTGCTTGATCCTTCCATCCCTCGACATCAAGCGAGGGAGCTCTCCATGAGAAGCTGTCGCTGCTCTGTTTGCTTCTTGCTTCTCATGGACAGCCAAAAACCCTACTTGTTGACCGTGCGTGGCAACCCATTAGACGAGTGGTGCACTGTTGATCCCCAGTGTATCAATTCGGTCGGTAGCTAATCACCAGAGTGGTTAGTCTGCTAAGGATCAAGCGAAGGGATCACCTTCTGGGGCTCTGCGTTAAGGGTGGTAGAGGTTCCTGGAAGTGGCCCTTATCGTATAGATTCCGATTAGCATCAAGGTAAGCGCCGAGGCTGGGGATGCCTAGAGCCGGTGGTTGCCTTCCCTTGTTGGGCTCCGTGGTGGGCGGTGCCATCGAAACCCGAATATGAATTGTACTTTGCATGGGTCTTTTCGAAACGTCTTTGTCCGGATATTCGATTACTGAAAATACTCCATTTATCATTTTACACACTGACAAAACCTTCCATAAAGTCTCGCCTTTTCTTATTCAGAAACTTATTGCCTCAACCATTGGAGAAGTCAACGATACTAAAAAACTTAAATCTGGAGATTTATTGATTGAAGCAGTCACAAAATCACAAATATCTGTTCTTAAAAATTTGAAGTATTTAGGAGAATTTCCTGTGGAAACATATGCTCATAAATCATTAAACTATTGCCGTGGTGTTATTTCCGAACTTGACCTCGAATTTGTTTCGGAGTCTGAACTTGTAAGTGAGCTAAAACGCCAAAAAGTTTGTGAAGCCCGCCGAATAAAAATAAAACGTAACGGTCAACTAATTCCAACGAAGCATATAATCTTAACTTTTTGTACTTCTCAGCTTCCGAAAACTATTCTTGCTGGTTATGCACGATACAAGGTTCGCCCTTATATTCCTACTCCTTTACGATGTTTTAACTGTCAGAGGTTCGGCCATTCGAAAAACGCTTGTCGAGGTAAACAGACTTGTTCCCGCTGTGCATCCTTCGGACATTCGAGTACAGAATGCAATGCAGATCCCAAATGTGTTAACTGTGATAATCTACACACCTCAGATTCCAAGGATTGCAATAAGTTGAAAATGGAAAAGAAAATTCAAGAATTCAAAGTAACTGAAAATTTATTATATTCTGAGGCAAGGAAACTTGTGTATCCCCAACCTTCTAATACATCAGCTTCATTACCCTACTCACGAGTAGTCAAAAATACTATTTCTGGTTGTACTCAGACAGATGAAAAATTAACTCGAGTTGTTTGTCCTCCACTTACAAAGTTACAACCTTTTACAACTAATAAATCACAGCCAGATACTAATCCATGTACTCCCGTTATTGCTCAAAACCTTCCTTCACAAACTTCAAAGAATCTTAAGAAAAAAGAAAAATCAAAATATGAAGTGAGAACTGAAAAAACGGAAAGTAAAATGTCTCCAGTTTGCAAAGAAACAACCTTTCGAAACTTGCATTTGATCCATCATTTGGTGGAACTGATGTTCCTCAGCCAACTGGTGAAACTACTAATGTCCCATACAGTGAAATACCACAGGACTTGAATAAATTTAAAACTGTTACATATAAGAAAAAATATAAAAAAGATCACAATTCTGAAAATATATCGAATTCTAAATTCTGGAAGACTTCACCTCGACAAGTTTCCCAATCTATGTCAGTATCTAATTTTATTTCTTCGCAGACCATAAATTCGAAATCAGCTGATAAAATGGATGAAACCAGCTCTGAGCTTGAAACCATATCCACAGATAAGTCCAATCAAAATACTGACACCGAAATAGAATCGGATAATACTATTCAATACAACCCTCACGAAACAATTGATGAAACCCCACCTGCTCCGGAACCTTCTACCGATTTCACCTCAGTTGAGAAAACTGTTTTTACACAAGTTCCCCAAAAATGTACGGTTCAATGGGTTGATCTTAAAAAATTTTACAATAAATCTCCAAATACACATATTCATAACAAATACATAAAAAAACATCGAATAAAAAGATTACAATGAATTTTTTACTTGATTTTGTAATATATTGTATCTGTTTTAACGTTATGAGATTTACATTTGGACGTTTTAAATTACATTGATATTTTAATCTTTTATCATTTTTGGAAAATTTTCCCTTCTGGGATATAATTTGCATTTTTAAGAATACTGATAATATTCATTATTTATCTTTCATTTTGTCACGAATTTGTAATTTTAAATTGTATGCCTGAATTGTACTTGACATATTTTTTGATACCATATGCCTAGAGAAGTATAGTGTTTATTTACCATAAGCTTGGCGCAGCATAGCCAAACATGGCTCTTGCGCCAGAAAAATCCAATCAACCAACCAACCAACCAACCACGGAATGTCCAGTAATCGTGCTACTGAGTGGTCACTTATAGCAGTATTTGAAGAAATTGCAAATGCTTCAACTGTTGCAATTGCAACTTCCTCTACAATTACTGCCTCCATTGCATGTCGTTTATTTCCGGTGTAACATCTAGAGAATCGGTTTCTTCAAACTAATGAATCATGCCTTTAACTCCATTTACGGGCATGAGTGTTTTTCCTTAAATTTTTAGGCACGGATTGCTTCTAAAACATTGCCCACTAAATTAAATTGCTTCTAAAACATTGCCCATTTAATATATTTATATGATTAATGCTTACTCTTTCTTCTTCATCAGCATGCTCACTGTGGGGGAACGATATTTTTAAACCATAAGTACAATCATTATAACGATATTAGATGAACGAGTAATTCGTATCATTTTAAGCTATGCAACGTCATGAATTGAGGAAATTACAAATTATTTTTTCCGACGCAAACCATGGCCCCATTGTCTATTTAATAAATAGATGAAATTCCGTCCTTATACTTTCAGTAGAAACGGAGCCACGAGTCTTTAAATACTGTCGGGACCACAGTAGCCTTGTGGTAAGTTCTCGGCTTCGGAACCAGAGGTTTTCAGATTCGAGACCCGATTCCACCGAAACCCCACCGTGTAATTGGGTCCAGTAGGCGTTACATACGTCGGGGCCAAATACCCTCCTACTGGTGGTGTGTGGTGTGGTAATTTGGAGAGGGATATGCCAGCTCAGGTGTTAACCTCGTCATCTGTCCGTGGTTCAAAATTACGAGGTCCATCCCAAAATAATCCTGGTGTTGCTTTAAAATGGGACGTTATTATAACTAAACTCTAATTGCTTTCAGATTAACTATATAATATAATGTGCTAACTTTTAAGATAAAAATTATCACCACTTCTGTCCATTACTGTTAAATTAATTTAGAATTATTATAATTAGAAAATTTGATTTGCTATGTTTTTGTATGGCTTGAGAAAACTATATTAATTACAAACATTTTTTTTTTAATTTAACAATATTAAATGCTTAATGAACTGTTTAAACATTTTCCACATTTAAAATCCATTGATGGCATTAAAAAAAATCACAAACAACTTCTTTTAAATAAAAATAAATAAAAAGATAACTATTCTATAATATGTCAAAAATTATTCTTGTTATAAAAGCAATTTCAAGTATAACAGGCAATGAATTCAAAGTTTTAATAGCAATGTACGGCATGAAAGCTTTCTAATAACTCAAAGCAGCGTCTTAAAAAATAAGGAATAAATATTTTTAAATAGATTAGGGGCTTTTATTTCGATATTTTAATCATAAATATAATCCAGCAAGAAGATTCAGTAATATGAAAATGGGTTTTAGATATTTTAGTTATTTAAACTTTATGTAATTAATTTTAAATTTATTTTTCTTTTTAAAATCACCTTTTTGAAACTTCCAAAATAAATATCTGATATCGATTGGAATAGGAACTTTTTACAACATACTACATCTCCTCGTTTAAATATATTCATCAAAGTTTATTTTAAAAGTATATACTTTTTATTTCCTTTATATTCTTCCTTTCTTATCTGTTCAACAGTAAGTAAAAGTCATAGCTTCCGCATAAATCAGATACTTCTAAGAATTTGTCTTAATCTTTTGCAAGTTATGCGACGATGAAGCAAAGCGATTCGAAACGTGAGAAAGAGAAAGCAAGCCGAATTATCTGAGGAAGAAGGTACAAAGCACTGAATCGCGTGATAGGGGAGGAAAAAAAGCCGGAATTTTCTGAACAAAACTCTCCAGGGAATTCGGAAGTTTCTGTGTGTGAGTTTCTTATTTAAAGAATGATTAATTATCTCACGTAAAATCTCAGGTCAAACTTTTGATTCATTGTTTATTATTACGTGACAATTATTTAAATGTATTTAATTTTTTTCTGGAACATTGAAGTATTAGTAATTGTCTGAAGCGTCAATGTCGCTTTTGTATGAAATATAGTTGCTCTCTCGTATTTTTCAAATCATATTATTAGTAAATGTATTTAATGTAAATATTTTATTATATTCTAGACTGGCATATTCTATTTCAGAAGTTAGATTCATTTGCTTTAAGTAGATGACTTCGTTGCAAATTCATTTTCCTCAGAAATATCTAATACATTTTATCCACTATTCATAATGTCTGATCAAGATTCTTCGATTATGTTCGCTTGAATTTTGTTTCTTTTATTCGTTAGGAAGTAAGTTGCGTGGATTCTTTTATATTTGTCTTGATTTATACATCTTTAAATACAATTTTCTCAGTTTCTAACTTTTGGTAAAGTCTTCTTGCAACTGACTTCATTAATTAAAATACAATATATTTTTTGTACAAATTTGATATAGTAATTTCTCAATTTATTCTATTGTTCCTGAATATTTAAATAAGTAATACGATCATTTAAAAAGATTCCACAATTGTTTTAATATTTCATAATGTGAAACAACTGAAAAATTTCTTTTAACTACCAGACAAAATTCAGTGTTTAAAAGTTGAATAGAAATGCACCTTATTTTTTTTTGTTCCAGGTTTACAAGTTTTAAAAACATATAAACTATACATATTCAAATAAAGAAATTATATATATTGTGTACCAAATATTAAACTATTTGATAAAATTCTAGAATCGGTGAATTTCACTTTAAACCTCTCCATCACATTTTAACTGCACAACTTTCTTCTAATTATTAAAACACTTTTGAATTGAACTTATATAATTTTCAATTATGTTTTTCTTCATTTTATTTTATTCAAAAATCCTAAAGCATAAACATTTTAAAATAGTTTTGTTTAATTTTCAACAGAAATGTAGTCACATATCTTAACCCAAAGACAATTGTATAAATTTGATTGAGAAATGGAAAAATATTTTCACCTGTGCATTATTTATGAATATGTTTCTTCAAATATTATAAAGCAAGAAATATTCAAATTTTCTTTGAATATTTAAAGATGTAAATATAAATTGAAAATATACAGATGTAAATGTAAATTGAAAATATACAGATGTAAATGTAAATTGAAAATATACAGATGTAAATTTTTAACTCTTCTCAAAAAATACTTCTATAATTTTAGTAGAAACGGAGGAAAATATTGTTTTAGAAAATCATGTGGTCTCTAAAATGTTCGTCCTTTTAATTAAAATATATCCAAGCATTGAATAAAACTATAAATAAATTTACATATTTTATTGTTATTTAAATGGTGTTATTTCGCAAATAAAATATTGCATCATTAATAATTAAAATAACGGATTTTTGAAACATGCATAAAATGAAAATTTATCTTTTTAATATAGCAGCTTTAACGGATTTTTGAAACATGCATAAAATGAAAATTTATCTTTTTAATATAGCAGCTTGGCTTTTACACGTTGCTTCTTTAATATTTTAAAGGGTTGTATTATCTCAGTGACAGTAAATGCATATTTTTCGCATGGATTTAAGGAAAAGTTATTAGATAAAATTAAGTTTACTTTATTAATATTTAAATGGCAAATTAAAACATTTCATTATGATTATAAAATTAGATATAATATCAAAATTTTTCATTTAAAAATTTAGTAATAAATAATAGAATCTGTTCCACGTTAAACTTACTTCATGCAAATCCTTACTGCATGCAAATAATATTTAATGGCCAATTAATCTGTTAAAGTCATATCATATATGATCAGAGTATTTATTACTATTTTTAATTGTTTTTAAAGTTATTTGGGGATAGTAACTTGAATCAGAAGTATTAAAATAGGTTATAATTTATATCTAAAAGTAAATGAATGTAATTAAAATTTCATTTTCTAAGACCTTATATAGAATTTAGTTTGTATGAAAACGTAATATTATTATTTTAACCTTACTAGAAATTCAAAATATGTATGCCGTAAGAACTTGAACTATAAATCTTGCTTGTATTGATACAACAAGAATTTGAACTATCCAAATTAGTTTTTTTGATACAACAACGTTATCCCAACTAGTAAATTAACGTAATTTCGACATCATAAACTCCAGAGAAAAAAAAATATTCTTGAAGTATTTGAATTCAGCAGAAGCGTTTATTTAATGCATTTATTTTTTATTTGTTAAAAATTTGAAAAGTAAATTCAAAAATAGATTATTCAAAAGCTGATAATTCTTTAAATTTTCTATTAACACATTTAAAGTTACATTATATTAAATGTATGTATAGTAACAAAGAAGTTTGATCTAATATCTAAATCAGTCGAAATTACTAAACTTTAAATTATTTAAAATTCTGGATGAAATTTCTGAGATTTTACATTTTTCTAAACCTCTTAAATAAAATACAAATAATTGCAACTTATATGCATAATCCTTACCATATTTGAATAATGAAACTTGTAATACTGTAGTCCTAAGATGAACAATCTTGAAGAAACATGACGTGTTTATTAGAATGCTGATTAAAAATGGAATATTTTTCATCTTTTTTGAAAGATTAGTTTAGTACAAGTTATTGTACTAAACTAACTGAAACTAACTAAAAAAACTACTACTAAACTAACTGTACTAAACTAATTGAAGTTATTAAATTCTTCAAAGATTGACAACAAATAACATTATGTTAAACACTATTCAACAGAATGTAAATATTAAGAAATAGGAGATAAATCAGATTTTTCACACACATTTTGCTTTTTAACAATCTTTTGTAGTTCAATGGAGAATTCGAAAGCTTTTGGAGCAATCAAATGTCTCCTTTGATCACTTGACTACCATGCGACGTCTGAATTGACTTCAGTTTGACTTCTTCTATAATTGAGATTCAAATAGAATTTCGATAGAGCTACAACGTATTTTGTATTGCAATAATATTAACTACACGATATTTTGCTTTAGTACTATCTAATTAACTATCAAGTTAAAAGGCATTTCTTATTTTGGGAAAAATTTATGGAGATAATTTAGCTAGAAATTCGTGGAGATATAGAAATTCTACGTGATAATCTAGTTTAATTTAATTGTATTATTATATCAATTATTGATTTAATTTTATTACTTACAAGTTAAAAAAAATCAAGCATTTTGATTCATGGAAAAATAAGAACGAGATCTATCGGGTTAATGTATAATTTGGAGTTATGCTAATTAAAAAAAAGCATACAATAAAATGCAAAGTTATTTTTATTTGTCCCAACTAAAATGAATGCTTTAATTAAATTTACAATCCATATTTTATGTTAGAAAATATTAGAAACTAAATCTTTTCAAATTTTTTGTTAAATATACACTTAATGTAATAAAAGAAATTTTTGGAAACACGATAAACAAAAATACTGTTTCGTTCAATCTGTTACCTGTGGTGAGCATATCCAATGATCAATACCACAAATCATGCAATCTTTAATGAAACACGCATTAACATAATTCGATCATGATCACCGCAATGTTTCATTAAGGGTTGGAAATATTCTTGAAGTAATTTCCTCAAAGACTTTTGCAATGGCATTTTCCATGAAGATAACAGCAGGAGTGGCATATTATCCATTTATTCGAGTCCAGTGACTGGAATTCTAAGTAGAGAGGAGCCTAAGGATCTTTGAATCAATCTCTACCTTTACGGGAAATGGCAGTCATTCTCGAGACTCTTTGTTGTTAATATTAATAATTATATTTGTTGTGTCCTCTGAGGAACATTTATTATTTTGTTCAGTGGGTGAGGAAAGATTGTTCAAAATCAGATGCAACTTTTCTTGGATTCAAAAATGATGTCTTAGAAATAATGTTCAGATTGGAATAGTTTTCTTTAAATTTTTATTACATTCAAAAATATGTAGTTCATTGGTATTTATTCAAAAATATGGAATTAGTAGCTTTTTCCCTAATCTCATTGCCAATGATTGAGGCCTTAAACAGAACATACTATTCGTTCAATTCTTGTTTTTGATAGATTTTATACAAGTTTTAGATTGATCATGATGTGAGTTTTATCATGAGTTTCGATACATGCTTGGAATATTTGAAATGTGCCAAAACTTAATTAAATGATTTGAGATTCCCTTGCAAATAATACTATCATAATTGTTTGTATTGATATTCATTTTTTTCTCTATTTTCCTTTTAAACTATATTGAATTAAACTTTAAACGGAAAGTATTCAAGAATATGATCATATTTGGAAAGTGTTTCTCTTTTCAGCACTTTAGAGGGGGGAAAAAGGCACATCAGTTTTTATTTACACATAACAAAACGTTTTAAAACAACTTTTACAGTTTCTCAAACAACAAAAACTGAGAATTGGGTCCTTCTCTTCTTGAGAGATGATATTCATAAATAAATAATACCAATATTCAAGGAGAAATCCTTTTTTTAAATACTAGCATAATTTATCCCTAAATGCGGTTTACTTATTTTTTTTAAGTTCATGTTTGATTACAGAATAATAGTTAAATTCTATCTTTCGCCCTGATAGTTCTTTGACGGAAGATCAAAAGATGATTTGATAAAGAATTCAGAAATTAACTAAATTTTTTTTTTCGATTTCCAATTTTATCTGTTTGTATGATTAAGAATTATTAGGAGTCTGTAAATTATCTAATATATTTAGTAACAGTTTTCTTACTATTTCTCTACTTTACTTGTTGAAACTCTCGTAAACCAGTCAACTTTCAAAACGTAAATTCCAACCGTATACTTTTAAAAAAGTAATTATAAAAATAGAATTATAATTACATTTTATATTTACCTTAAAATTATCATTTGTTTGTTACAAGCGCAGAATGAAAATTTGCTACTTTAATTCCCGCAATAACAATGCTTCTGTTCACTTTAACTAACTCAAATTATATCTCGTACATTTTCTTCATAAATCAATCTGTAATTTAAATCAAGATAATTTGTAATTTTAAAAAAAAAATTCGAAAACAAAGTATAAGAGGGAATAAAGATTCAGTATATAATATTATTAACCGTAAAATATTTATTGTGGTAATAAAAATAAATCAACAGATAAATAGGATATTCATTTCCAATTATATTAAAATTTTCGATCTTCGGTATTAGGTGTATTTACAAGTCTTTATACTACTTTTTTAGAATGCATAGCAACATTACTCCAAATGCAAATATTATTACACATCTCTTTGATAGCAAAAGAAAAATGAACAAAGATTTATATATTAATTTTAAAATTAAGATAACTTTTGTCCATAGTTTCTAATAAAATAATAAAGAAACGATAGATTGAAACTTGCTCACCGGTAGCCTACGACATGCTTAGATTACGAAGAATAGCATGATGTATTTAAATAAAAAGAATTAAATCAGAATTAAAATTTTCAAATAGAAATCCTTTTTGTCTAGAAGACTAATTAGTTTCAATTCTGATCTTCGAATAGTTTAAAAAATTTAGACATTTTATTCAACCTAAATATCATTTTAATTCCACTCTGATCTGCATATAAAAACTAATAAAAATAAGATTAAAAATAAGATAAAATTTAAAAAGTACGCAAGTTATCTAATTATTTTCAAGAAATATATTCTTAGAATATAAGTTAGCTGCATTATTTATTTTACTTCCCTGACAACATGGTTAACGTCAGATTTCCAATGAAATAAATTATTTCATAAATAAAAACTTTTATACCTAAATACAATGCATTTTATTCATATGTAATGTAAAGGAAAACGGATTATTTCCATTATCTCAACTACAGAATAAGGAAAATAACAAATTTCTGAAATTACTTTCCAGTTATCTAAAAAATAATATATGGAATGGTAATATCTTTACTATAGAATCATACTAATAAAAGACAGTAAGGCCAAATAACCAAATAAAGAAAAAAAAATATTGATATTCGCATTCAGCATTTTAGGTAAAAATCCTTCCGACATAGGTGAATAAAATGATTTTTGAAAACGGCCCTTCATCCGGTAAAACACCAATCATCCTACGAACAAAACATAAGCATTAGTCCGGTTCGCTAGTGGAATTTCGAATTCTATGTGTGTCGCCATTCTCATTCTGCTGACGATCGTAAACGCTTTTCTGCGTTTGTTTGGAATTTCTCTCGACCAAAAATGTTCAGAGATACAAAGATGTTATGAATTATTTTAGAGCCTATAGAGTCCATCCTCTTATGAAATTTGATGATTTCTATTTATTTACTTCTTTCTTTTTCTATTTATTTTTCTATTTATTTTGGAATCAAACTGAGATTTCCCCAGTTTGAATGAATTTGCTATTCGGAAATTATGATGAGTCATTTTCATATTATAGCTGACATTCAGCTGCCAAAATATTGTTTGCTTTTTTTTTTTTTTTTTTGTATATTCACTTGCCTCGTGTAAATTCAAGAACCTCAAATTAAATAATTCCGTTATTAGGAAAGTAATGCTTATACAGTAAGGTATAACAAATATCTTAATATATATAAATTACGTGTCACGTTGTTTGTCCGCGATGGACTCCTAAACAACTTAACCGATTTTAATGAAATTTGCACACCGTGTGCAGTTTCATTAAAATCGGCATCTAACTTAAAAGATAGGATAGCCCTTTTTTTGAATTTGTAATTAGAATTTTAATTATTAATTAAAAACTAACTTTCCCGCCAAAAAAAATCTTTCTTTTCCCCACCGCCAAATGAGTACGGCTTCAGTTTTTTCCCCCAACAGTCATGAGGCTTAAGATTTTTCGGCTGATTATTTGAAACGATTCTATTTATTTTCTTAATGTTTGATACATTTAAAATTAAACATTGTTAATGAATCGATCTTTCAGATACATTCTTAAGTACTTTTGAATTAAAATAAAACAGAATAAAGAAAATTAAAAATTTCTAATCTGCATAGCGTTACCCCAACTGGTGTAGAAAAACTCACGCATTTACGTTACCGTAACTGGCGTTGAAAATTCACGCATGCGCATTGTGTTCCGATTGTTGACAATATTATCAACGGATGATTCTTGATTTAAATTATTTGTAGGTTAGTTGCATGCTTTTGTAATTAAATTGTATTTATGTTAGTTATATATTTTTTGTATATGCTTATAGTTTTAAGTACATCGTTTTTTAAGCAGTTTTTTTAAACCTGTTTTCAACCGATTATTTTAAACGATTCTTTTTATTTTCTTAGTGTTTGATGCATTTAAAATTAAACATTGTTAATACATCGTTCTGGTCATGATGAATCTGAGAATATTTTGTTGACAAATTCTTGAAATATTACATAAATTAGGAAAGATATTCTTTAGTGCCCATAAAGTTTAAACGCTCAGTGACTGTTTTCAGTAATCATATTACAAAAAAATACTTTGTTTCAGTAAAAAATATTATTATATTCATTGCCGATTAATCCTTTTCACTTTAATTTATAGTATAAATTTTACGGGAACTAACAGAAAATGAGAGAGATACATATTACGTTATGGCTGAAGGCGTTTATAATATTATGAGTGAATTATATGACTATCAAAATTTGAAGTTTTAAAATATGTTGATGAAAAAGCTATTAAAGTAGGATTTGCATAAAATATTTAATTATTAAAATTTTAATGAACATTAAGATTGGCAAACCGGCTGGTCGCCAAAGGCGGCTAGTATAATATAAATAAATACTAGCTGGTACCAAGCGTGTTGCTGCCACAGAAGAAATAATTTGGGAAATATCGTTTGAAATTCGAAATAGCTAACTTGTTTAATTAGGAATGCTAGAAAAAATATTTTTCTTGTCTGCAATGAATAAATTCATTGAAATTTCATGATATATAAAGGAGAAATAAATAATATTTATTCTATTTTTTTTATTATTTTAGATATAATAATTATACTATGCCTGAAAACATCGAGCAAGTGCAAGCAATAGATTGACAATGTTTTATCGTAATCGGATGAA
Source organism: Argiope bruennichi (assembly GCF_947563725.1). Lineage (NCBI taxonomy): Eukaryota > Metazoa > Arthropoda > Arachnida > Araneae > Araneidae > Argiope > Argiope bruennichi. The sequence goes on along the minus strand of NC_079153.1, from coordinate 55,633,634 downwards.
CAGTACGGCAGCTCATAAAATACGAACAAACAAACATTCATTTTTATATATTAGATATGATAGCTGTATTATATATATATATATATATATATATATATATATATATATATATATATATATATATATATATAATAATCGTCGCGCAAGTTCTATATATTCGCAATAAGTTGACCAAATTTCATCGCAATCCGTTGGAAGGTACGGCAGTGCATAAGATATGAACAAACAAAAATTAAATTTTATATATTAGGTAATAAAAATTATATTACTTCCATGCAATAAAGTATCGTATTTATGATTATCAGTGTTTGTTTTTGGCTTAGAGATGAAAAATATTAAATAGGATCTCAGATTTTAAGAGTTTTCATGCTAGTCTTGGAGTTTCATTAATAAAATATTATGTCCCGTTTTAAAACTAAAAGTAAAAACAAAAAATATTGTAAACATCTTCTATTTTTAATTTTTATATCTAATAAAGTATATTTTCAGTAGAGAAAAGTAACTTTTTATGTATATAAAACTTAATTATTATGCAAAATAAATATGTAATATTTTTTTTAAGTAAATTATAAAAATGTGAAACTTTTAATTATAATAATAATTTACATTTCTTACATCACTATTTTTAATAAACTGCCTATTTTCTACATTCTGAGTTTAAAATTCCATTATTTTTCTGGTTTTATAGAAAAGAATTAATATTGAATTTTTATCTTGGACAATGGCTTATTAATTTTTCATTTCATTATATTTAATACCAAAAATATAACATAATTAGTAACTGGTGTCAAATTTATATATAAATGCAACCGTTATTTTCCTGAAATATTTGCTGAGAAAGATAAGATGTTTAATAGGTACGTATGGGAAATTTGTAATTTTATAGATATAGTAACCTTTGTAATTGTAAACCCATTGAATGCAATTAGAGTTCTTTATATTATTCGTTAAAAAGAACATGTTACAATTCAAAATAAAATAAAACATAAATATTATGTTAATTTAATCTTCTATAATCATTATTATATTTCAAATTTATAGTATTTCGATTACTATTGGTTTTTTTTTATTCTGTATGTACTATAAATATTTAAACGTGCAATTCTGAATTCTTAAATCTACGCTCTTTTGTATAACTTAAGTTTCAAAAATTCATTCATCAGTTTGACATTTAGGAAAAAAAATATAAAGAAGCTATAGGACTTATTAATCTTAATAGAGATAATTATTTTTATATATGCAATAGATAATCGAATTATATGTTATATTATATAAAACCTTCTATTCCATTAGAGATAATTTCTGTAAAATGACTATATTATTTGCAAAATCTTGGAGAAACAATTAATCTTGGAGCAGAGATCAAATCTTGGAGAATCAAATATATTTATCTTTAAATCCCCTAGCCCCAAACGACAGATCATTTCTTCGATTGGTTTCTTGCTTTCGTCCGATAGATGTACATTCTTACCTTGTTGTTCGGTCCTCTCCTGAAACATTTTAACCCCTTGCCATACCATTGAGCTCAATGAATTCTTGTAAGTTGTTAGTTCTTGCTCAATGAATTCTTGTCACTTCAATGAATCCTGTAAAGGACGAGTTCTCTAAACTTGATAGTGTGACGCGCAGTAACTCTGGAAAAATTATCTGAAATATAGACATATGCTCTTCAGAGATTACAGATCTTGGGACATCAAAACTAATTTATCTATATAAGAAAGTGACAATCATGTTATTCATCAAGTGTGACGTCAGCAGAAGGAATTTAGCATGCGATATTTGAGAAATGACTTATCATAAATATAGAAACAACGTAATTAACGATTTCTTCAATTAGATTGTTTATTGCATCGTTATGCCAAAAGTTACCAATGCATGAATGATGGGTCCGTGTATGATTAAATGTCATATAAAACTACGAAGGCATGACCTAACTCAAACAATATGTATGGCCAAATTTTGCCCTTACATTTGGTCCTCATTGGTTACCACTAGTATGATATTTATATTATTTTCATTGTCCAAAATCATTACCATTACTATTCGTTTCAATATCCTGAGACGACCACTTTTAAACGATTCCATCTCAATAAGGGGTGAGAAGCCGAAGGATGAGCGCATTTCCGGTATTATTCGTCATATTTTTTTTTATCTTGATTCCAGACCTATTAGATACATTTTCGTTCAATTTATTTTCCTTGCTTATGTGAGTATCGTATAGCTTATGACCTTATTATTTTATTTTCATTTATCCAATTTTATTGTTAAATGTCTCCTCCTTTCATCTTTCCTCTCACCCCTATTTTGACGAATTAAACCCATCCAAACGCATGCGTAAAAGCATGGAAGGTTTTAGAATCCGTTGTCAAACTCTAGTCGATGTGAGTCAAAGGTTTACAAATGAATCGTAGGAAATATCAAAACTTTTCAACTGTTTTGCACTCTTTCATTATTTTTTGAGGTTTACCTCTAAATAATTGAAATGACCAAAATATACATTTCTGGTAAAAATGATTCTCGTTTTTCTTGGGACGCGATTCCATAAGAGTGGTTTCTATTAATATTTCTCTCTTCTTCCCTTTTTATCTTTTACCACGCCAGACGGTGTCTAGAAATTGTCTCAGAAGCAAATTCATGTTTCAGAGGGGGGCTTCTCTTGGCGCGCATATGAATAACTATGCAGAACATTTCTTATTGACAAACATTAAATCTTTTGAACACTTTTTACTGCTTTTTGAATAACAAAATTGGGGAATCGATTGTTTTCTCGTTTACTCAAAATCGATTTGTATGCACGAAGTACAATGGAACTTTCTGAATGAGGCTACTCCGCCTGAAAATTATAGTTGTATGTAAGTGAGGAAAGAATCAAAAATATGATGAAATGAAGGTGTTCTAACAGAGATGGATTTTTTTTCTATATTTACTTATAAAATAATAGTTATTATTGGTAATTGTATATTTTTTGATTAACATTAAATCAGAAAAGAAAATGAGAATTATTTACTTGCTAAAATTTTCAGTACTTTAAATAAATTCCTCATACTATGAGTGTTTATAATTTATAAAAATTATCTGAGTATGTACTTTCATACTCAAATATTTTTGATAATATACTTTTCTGATTTTTTTTTGCTCGATTTCATTAACGAATCATTTATTTCATGAATTTAAGAAAATATAAATTACCATCACATAAATATAATTAACTCACATCAATATTTTTAAGAACTTGCATTATTTAGAAATAAGTACTTCTTGATAAGATATTATTTTCCGATTTATTAGATACTGACCGCTAAACGACAATTTACTTTTTTTTTTGACAAAATTGAACCCATAGCTAAGTAGAAGGGCCAACTTTTTGAATGAACCAATAACTTTAATGATTTATACGTTATCTCAGCATACATGCCGATAGTTTAAAGTAAAAGTAATCGTAAGAAATTTTGCTAAAATAAATGATAATTTTATTTATCACGTATCATTGATGACTATGAAATTTATTATTGCGATTTTTTTTATTTTGATTTTTAAAGGAATAAAACACTTCATATTAAATACAGTAATCATTCCTTTTAATAAAAAGAAATTATAATAAAATAGCTACAGGTATTGTTACTCAAATCGCTTGTTGAGAGTGTTTTTAATTTAATAGAATACGCTGAATGATTGATAACGGTGATTTATTCCATTAATATTATAGAAAATATTTATTTATCAGTTTCGATATCAATATCTCTTTTTCTTAGCCAATAAGTAATGATTGTTGAATAAGATATCTTTGATTATTTTTTCTGGTTTTTGCATTATGTTCCGTTTACATTAAAACACATCGCTTGTTATTGGAATGCAAGGTTCAGTGTTCGAAAATTTCACACATATTATTAAAGCACTAAACAGAGAAAGTAAGTAAATTTCCAAAAAAATAGATATAAGACCTTAATATTTTTAACTATTGGTAATTCACAAAATAACATTTTATTTTTTGCAATTATAATGTGATATGTATATTTGTTTATTATATTGTGATAATATAGTGTTGCATCTTCTGAATTCAGTGAAATTGAAGAAAAGAGAATTGCAAGGCAAAAGGAAGCCTTTTTGCGAATAAAAATCATGTGTACTTTTTTAAAAACTGAGTTTTACAAATTTGCATATCTTCTTATCTCTATATAAATTTTTCTTTTAATTTTATACATTCTTCTGCAAAACGCTATGATAAAGATAAGCACATTTTCCATTTAAAGTTTTTATTACATATATGAAACAATTGCATAGTGTTATAAACGTTCTTTCGAAGAAGCGATGATAAAATCTTTTACGAGCCCGCTTGGAATATTTTCTTGAGTAAATATTTAGATATTTTCTAAAACTTAAACCTTCTGTGTATTTTGAGTTAAATTCATTTTTTTGTTGATTTTTGTAAAATCCGTTGGGAAAAATTATATAGTTTGAATTATGAACAAAAAAATGTTAAATTATTTCTTTTCAAAAGAATCAATAAAATGCTAACAAAAACCAATAATGAATTTTTCTGTTTCTAATAAATATTTATTTAATTTTTTTAAAAACTCAGTGTTCTTCAGCTAAAAAGATAAATATAAAAATAATAATACGATAAATTTCAACAAAATAATTTTGTTCAAATAGACTCTTTGCCTTAACTTGAGATTATAATTTTATGAAAATTCTTTGAAATTTAAACTTGTTGTTCATTTTAAATCAAAATACATATCAATATTTATTTTTTATAAGAATTTTGCCATGGAAATATAAAGATTCGGTGAATGGAGTTTTTTATTCCGCATTAAAGTGGAATCAATAATAAAATTTCAAAAATTCTACAAATGACTTATTACTTTTAATAATTTTATCAGACTTAGATTATTTCTCATCTAAATAAAAATTAATTCTACATTGATCTGAACAATTTTAGCATGGTTAATGAAATCAAGCGACTTTAATCTTCCACATAATTATATTTATAAAGTAAACTAAAATATATTATTTATCAGAATATTATTAATAATATATTATAAAATAATAATAATAAATTTATTAATATTTTAATATATTTATAAATTAATGGGAAGAGACATTTCTTTCTAGCATGAGAACAACTTAACTCTCAAACAGATTTTAAAGAGTGTTTTTTAAAGAGAGATATTTTAAAGAGTGTTTTTTTAAAGAGAGATATTTTAAAGAATGTTTTTTAAAGAGAGATATTTTAAAGAATGTTTTTTAAAGAGAGATATTTTAAATAGTAAAAAAAATTATAGAAATATCCCTAATAAGTTTTGACTCTTCTCTTTCTCCGGAAAATAAATTTTTGATTTTTTAACGCTATGACCATCAAAGATTTAGTTTTTACATATATCTCGATGTAATAACTTCCTCCATATTGAAGCCATCTGAATCTTCTAGATCTGAAATCTGATAGCTAATAATCTATTTTAAACTTGGCGAGATCAAACCATATTAATTTCAAGATATATGTAATTCATATAACATCAAAAGAAACACACTTCAACATTACACACTTCAAAAGAAATGGTTCGCGAGCCGTTGGCTAGAAATTTGCAGCAATTATTTCTACTTCTAACCAGAGCCAAACCATTGGAACGACAACACAAACTAATCATTAATCATTCCTTATCAGTTGCCAAAGAGAGAGAAAGAAAATAAGGATGGAATCTTTGGAAACTCCTCGTTTGCAGATTTAGTTTCACAGATTTGAAAGTTCAAACGAATTAAACACGAACAAATCCACATTTGAAATACGTATCCTCTTTTGTTTGATGGTTGAAAAAAAATCCGTGTTAACATTTACGAATCGGAACTCGTGAGGTGTTAGTGAAACATTAAGATCGCAAGCATTAGAGAGTAGTAAGAAGATTTGAAAAGATTACTTAGATATTCATTGTTTGTTCTCTTTAGGCGTAACTACATATTTAATTTACTCATCTTCTAACTTTACTTGATACCACAACAAATAAATAAAGGTATCTTTAAGATTTCAAACTATCTTCTTATTAAACCTCTAAGACCACAACTTAAATTCAAAGACTATCAAAGAGGTAGTTACATTTTTACCTAGAAATTAGTTTTTTTTTTTTTTTTTCATTCTTGCTGAGTCTCAGAAGCTTTAAAATGAATGTATACGATATATTTGATCTATTTGCTTTCTTGAAATGCATTTTTTACTTTATTATACACATTCTTAAATACTTATCGTTCTTAAATTTATATATCCCTTGTACGTAGTGCCCTTAATTTTCAGCATACATTTTACAAAAGAATGCAAGTGGTGAAATTCATGTGATAGATAATAGTAACATAAAAACCGACCAGCTAGAGAAAGCCACAATGCAGATTAGGCAGGGCTACACCAACATTAAACTTCCGAAGAAATTCATAAAAAAAGCTTAAGAACAGTCATAATTGAAAAAAATAAAGTAAATGGAAATGGAAATGGTAATGTGAAATAAATCATTTAACATTAACGCAAAGTCAGTTATCAATCAGTGAATTAGGTAAGGGAAGACGACGTCTTTCAACAGAATATGATTTTTTCTTCTTACTTCAAAAGATTAGCTTGAAGAAAACAACTTCCGCTAATTTGGAGTACTAAAATTATACTTCACTACGCCACAGTTTCTTGGCATCTAAGAAAGTACGCATTTAATCTAATACAAAAGTGGTTTCGAAGAATTCAATCCAGCAACCTTTCGCAGGAAAAAAATTAGCATAATAGTTAATTTTATTATTCCAAATACAGTAATTTTTCAATATTCCTTTGCTATATAAAAAGAACATTGGTGATATTTTCAATTCAATGGAATAGAATAGAATAGACTAAGCAAAAAGTATCCATGAACCGTGACTCTGATTTGAATACTAATGACATGCCAGATATTTTTTATCCACTTGACATTAAAATCATGATTAAAAATCAAACTGCTTTCCAAAATTAGGTTATTTTAAATTTGAGTTGTTTAAATTTTTGCTATAGTTTTCTTTTCTCTCTTATTATAAATATTATCTTATTATAAATATATCTCTTATTTTCGGTTTTTGCATTCTTTTTGACATTTTTTTTTCTTACTTATAACTTTTTTTTATTTCAATATTTAAAGAAGTATCCACACCGGGAAAGAACATCGGTAAATTTTTAATGTAAATTCTTTAAAGATTCTCCTGGTTGTCTTTGTTATTAGTATTCGTTTCTCTATTAATATAGGTTCCTTTTGTATTTCCTAAAACATTTAATAAGGAATAATGTAAAACATTATTGTGTGATATTTAATAAATACGACGTTATCTTATCAGTCGCACCGTTCAGCAGCCATAATAGTTATATGAGATCGAGTTTTATTGGTTAAATTTGCTGCAACGCGCAATTTAGCTCATCAAAAATGCCATTAAAATAATAAAAAAAATGAATGGGAATGCTTAACTTTGATGAAAATATATTTCCAAATATGAAACATTTGTAATTATTACATACTTACTTATAACTTTTGGTGAATCAAATTCTGTTTTCAAACAAGCTAAATTTTAAAGATACCCATTTCAATAATTTATACATTAAAGAATGAATTAAATTAATTTCATATTTTCTTTTAATCCCAGAAACCAATTATGAGGTAACATGAGGTTATGTCATTCATCACTTAAAACATTTAACTGAAAATTTAGGAATATGATAATTAGTGATATGCATTCCTTTGATTTTGTAAATTCTTTTTTAAAATATAATCATTCACATTATAATGGTCTTATCTTAAGTTTAGTTTCTTTCTTTTAATCCTTTCTAGGGCCATGGGAAGTAAGCTTCCAACCAAATACATCAATCGTTATATGAAGTTATATAGATTGGCATAAGTTTAATTAACCAAATTAATAAAATTAAAATTATCTAATACGCTAAATGAATATCTTTTCGTAAGTTAATTTAAATCCTAAAAATATTTTAATTTACCATGAATAGAAAATAAATGAAATTTCAAAGGATTAAGAAGCTGTATTATTCCGTAAAAAGTCTTGCTAAAATAAATATCCTAAAAAATGAACAAGAAATCCCGAGAAGACGTTTAAAAGTACAATTTCTAGGAAATTCTAACAGAAATTCTTTGAAATGAGATATTTCCTCTTAAATCAGAAATGTGTCGCAATAATTTTTTTTACGAAATCGAAATTTCTCATTTCCTTGTAACTTCTTTTGAAAAAGAAATTATAATTTTCTGCTTAAACAGATTTAAATCTGATATTTCTGTGAATTTCTTTTAATCTCCAGAATTTAATGCAAAAATAAAACGATTTAGACTCATATTAATGAAAAAGGAAGATCAAATGTTTGAAGGCGACCCAAAGTATTAAATCGCATGGCTTAAGGAAAAGTACTAAAGTGCAAATTTTTTTTGGGATATTTTAGAAATCCTTCTAAAAATCATGCGATTTAATACCACGAAAATGAAAATAAGAATATTATAAATTAATTTTTTATTTCCCTGTCTTAAATATTTTGATATTTTATCATTGTTTGAACATCCCTGATTTATATACCGATATTTTTTTCATGAAAGCCTTTTATCACAAATTTGATCGCTTTTTATTACTACGGAAAATAATTAAGAGCATATTTTTTACTGCCTAATGTGCCTGAGTCAGAATATTAAACTTTCGGAATTTATAATATTTGCTTCGTTGCATGGACTGATCTTGAACATTTAATTCAGAAGTGAATTTCCTTATGAACAGAAAATATATTTCACAACTCTGTGTTATGTATAAAAGACATCGCCTTCTTAATACTTTTCTTTAATACTAGTCTTGAAGTTATAGAAATATATTTATTTCAAATTGATTAATTAATTTCAAAACATACCTTCAACATACCTGATTAGCAAGACTCAGTCAATTACGCCAAACATATGGTTAGAATATCTGAAATTATAAATATCTGAATATCCAGTAGTGATCCAACATAACTTTTAAAGTATCTGGATTTCTTTTGTTGTGGAACGGGAATTCGGAGGAATATTGAGAAGATTTTCTTAAAACGATGGCACGCTCTTCATTTAACACCTTCTAGGGCGGTGGGAAGTATGCTTCCCACCAAATTTATCAATCTTTTTATGAAATTATGTAGGTTGGCATAAGTTCTGACAAATTTTTTTAGTAAGTCAAAAACTTAGATTAGCTTCAGTTTTTTATCTGAGATAAGTTGGTGTGTCTTGATTTGTTAACCAAATTAATTAATCAAATTAAATTTATCTAATAAGTTAAATGGTTCCCTTTTCTTATTCTAATTTCAAGCCTAAAAATATTTTAACATAATATGACTAGAAAAAAAAATGGCCCTTTAAAGGGTTAACAGGATGATAGGTGTATAAGAAAATGAGACGGAAAGTCAGAGATTGGCCATTTTGTGATTGGGGGAAACCGCCTCAAAGAAGTGAATTCGGTGAATCGGTCGGTGTTTTGGATTGTTTATGTTCAAGAAGCAGTCCTTTCGACACTGTTTCGTTCAGTGGTGGCGATGTCGACTGCTGTATCCAAGAAGAACTCTCCCAATCTATTAAATATGCACTAAAGTCCAATAGTGTATGAAACTGAGAGAAAATGCCAAAATTAAACTTGTGAAATTTTCAAGTATTTCCTAATTATTTCTAAATTTACTGTAAAAGCGTAGGATGTATTTATTTCTAAATTTTATTCGATTTAAAATCATAATTTTAGATTAATAAAGCGTTTATAATTTTTATTGAAACATTAAATGAATGTTCTTTTCAATGAATTTATAAATTCCTGATAGAAAATGGTTCACGAATAAAGTATATACTTATAACAATATGTATGTGCATTGAAAATCAAATTAACTTTAATAAATTTATAAGTACCTTATTGTATGCGTTTTTGAGTATCGTTGTCTATTTTTATGAAATATATTAATGATATAATTTTTAATTGGAATGTTGATCTTATATTACCATTACTTAGAATATCATGATTTGTCTGTGATTGGAAGCAATAAAAACAGGAAAATATCGAATATCGAAAAAATAAGCAATTTTATATGGCAAAAATTTTAGTATTAAGGAGGAAAAATATAGTGTATATCCACAAAACTTATCTACAAACATACAATATCTAAGAAACATAACTCATTCCAAAATATTTCTGCATGTTAATGATATTGTTCATGAAAGAAAGAACAACAATATTGAGTTCAAATATCTAAAAATAATTTATGGATGCTCCAAAGCGACAATCTATACAGCTGAAGTTTGCAATCAATCTTTCAGAATATGATATTGAATAACTTCAAATACTTATAATTTATTAGTAATTTGGTACATTGCAATTTAATGGTAGATAAATACATAATGATTTATATGATAGATAAAATAAATACTTTATCATTTTATTCTTACATTTATAAAATTTATACTTATACGTTAGATTGCTAGTTATTACCAAGCAAAACCTAACTTTTAGCCTAATTTTTCCTAATTGCATCAATTACTGGCCCTACGTACAAAGAGATCTTATACCTAAGGCTATTTGTAGAGTTTCTCTAAAAGCCTTCCTTTAAGCAGAATTGATAAGTTTAAGTATTTATACTGATTAAAGTATGTAGTAATTAGTATAACAATGTATACATATCAGCTTCACAATTTTAAACAGTCTAATAACATAATATTTGTACATTGAAAAAAAAAGTGGCCCTAGGTACACAAGTCTCCCCTAATATATTTTTTGAAAATTTTTTACTTATAATGTTTACCCAAAAAATAAACTAATGATAAAAATTGACATAAAAGTAGTAAGTTAAATATTAAAAGATACTAAATTAAAAAAAAAAACATACGTAAAAAAATATCGCTTTTTATGCATATTTAAAGAGTGATTCCATTCTACTTTTTTTTTCCATTATGAAATTCGGGCTTCACATATTACAAAGTTACAAATAAGGCTAACTTTATTTCTTTTGTATTTCAGATATTAAAGGTTTTGATCGAAAAAGTTATACGAATATGAAACAACTTTTTCATAAAGAATGCACAGTTTAAAATATGAATATACTATTTTTTATTCAAGGTACTTTTTTTTTCGTATATACCATCTACTAAGTGATACCGCACTCTGTAAATGTACCTATTCTTTCGAAATGTCTTTATATAATTTACATCAATTTATTTAACTTCAGTTTAGAGCTTCGCTTTTAAAATAAACTCCTGAAACATTTCGAAATCAGAATTGCTCACAACTTATTTCTCCTTGAACAAACATATTTATTTAAGCTTATTCTAAATGTGAATTTTTCTTATATTTTCCATACCCATTCTTTTCAACTACAAGTAAGCAGAACTTATGGTTCTCCGCTTACACAGATATAAATCAGACACTTCTAAGAATTTGTCTTAATCTGCTACAAGTTATGCGATAGCGATATAAAAACTTTCCGAAATATATGAAGTGGAAAGCAAGCCGGAATCTCTGAGGGAGACACGAAGTACTGAATCGCTTGATAAAGGAAAAAAAAATGTTGAATTTTTTTCCTAATGAAACTCTCCAGAGAATTTCAAAGTTTCTGTGGATATCGTAGAGTCTAACACTATCAAATTAAGGGAAACGTTTAACATTATAAAAATAGTGTTTAATTTTATTTTTGTTTCAAATTTATGCCTTAAAAGAAAAAGAATCAGCCTTAAGTATTACCAGAATGATTACTTATTTTGTTGAAATTCTTTCATCAAACTGATGGTTTATTGCTTAATTCTGTGACCGTATTTCGAATGTATTTATTTCTATTAAATACTTTTTTTTGGTTTAGCGAAATAAGAATAAATAATTTTCTTTTATCATGGAACCAAGTCATTTTTTGCAGACAAACGTTTCTAATTTTATTTTTCTTCTACCTATTGCTAGAATTGATACTTTTAATCCTTATTGTATTAAATGTTTCGTCCATGTTTACTAGGAGAATTTTGCTGTTCTACGAGTGTTTTAATTAAATCTTTATACTTATCGTATCGCTGTTGATTATTTAAATCGCACATTTTGATTTGAGAATGTATCATAATACTGATTCAGTTATTATTTTATAGAGTAATTGGATGCTTATGGATTCCATGTAATTTTTCTATTTTATGAAATCATTAATAAACAACTAAATTACTTTCGATAAGTATACAATTATAATAACCTGGTGCCTCAAATGATACGTATGTAAAGACAATCTTGCATATTATATCTTAAATTGCTAAATGAAAAAAAAAAAAACAATTTGCAAGATTAAGGCGGTTAAAAAAACTTTTGAAAGGTAAAGTTCATAAAACATCACGGAAATACAATTTCCTTCTAATTCTTATCATTGTTGTTACTTTTAATGAAACACATTGTCAGCATAATTTGATGACAATCATTCATATGTTTTATTTTACGTTTAATATATTTGCTCATTTATTTTAATAACTTTTGCAATGTTATTTTCCATGGAAATATGGTCAGAAGTAACATATTATTTATTTATTTATATAATATGATTGGAATTTTAAGTAGAGAGAAGCTCAAGAATCTTTGAAACAATATTTGCCTTCAAGGAAAATGATAGTCGTTTTATTGATACAATTTCTATTTTAAGAATAGTAATTACATTTGTTGTATCTTCTAAGAAACTTCCATTATTAAGAATAATTTGGTAAGGAAAGATATCGTTCAAAGCTATAAATTATTTTTGAAAGATTCAGGGATAATTTCATAGAAATACTATTTCAAGGAGATTAGTTTTCTGTATTCTTTTGGTATTTAATTATTTTATTGGATTTTCTTAAATTTTATATAAATAAAAAAAATTCCTACGTGTTGTTTTTTCTAATATTTGAATTTTCAATAATTTATTTATTGGACAAAAATATATACATTAGGTTCTAGTTTTGAAACAGATATTTTTTTTTAATAATTGTTATTAGTTCCCACGAAAAGATGATTGTCAATCAATGGAAATCAGCGACATTGAATTGAAGAACTATTGTAATAAAGCTCTAATAATAATAAACATTACTTTTCAATAATGCATGTCTAAAAGTGTTTTACTTAACTTACGATTTAATGTATGTTGTATTAAATTACTATGTTCTTTAATTTACTGGAAATAAATCACTTATATTATAGATAGTAAAATAATAAAACATTTCAAAGCATTTAACATTTAAAAACAAACTTATCCTCTTTTATGGGTTTTAAATTTCTGATCGAAATAAAAACATACCATGTAGAAATTCGAGTATGGAGAAATTCACTCTAAAAAGCAAATAAGAACTGAAATAATAATAACTGAAGAACTATAGTAGATTAATTTTAGCAAGTACTTATCCCCGTAATAAGATATTTCGAACACTTTTTATAATAAAATATTATGAATAAAATATATTCTATCACGTACAGTTTCATCGCAAATTGCAATAAAATTTGTTTGAGAATTTAGTATGTGTATTTTAGTATTTTTGAGAAAAATATTACTTATGTGAGTTCAATGAATATATCAATTGACTTAAAATAATAAATTGGTGGATTAAACTACTAAACAAAAGAAGAAAAAAATATTTGAATCTAGAATATTCGTCTGGATATTGTTCGTCAGATTACAAATGGGCAATTTGCGATGGCATTAAAATGATTTCTAAGTTATTTGGTCAGCAGAAACTGTACGCTAAATTTTCTTCTTTTCTTTGTGAATTAGACAATTGAAACAGAAAACAGCAATATCTAGTCATGAAAGCATTAGATATTAGAGTCAAATACATTCAAAGCTGATTCTGGTTGATTCAAGAAAAGTGTTACTTCCACCACTTCACATAAGTTGGGTCTTATGAAATAATTTGTCAGAGAGTAGTCAAAAGAAAATGGATGCTTCAAATATCTTTGTGACCAGTTCTTAAGTTTATTAGAAGCAAAATTAAGGGAAGATGTGTTTATAGAACAAGACATGAGGAAAATGACAGGAAATGAATTTTGTGACTAAAAGGGAAACAAATGAATGAAAAGACAGGACATGTTTTCAACTATTTATTTTCGCTTTCTTAAAAATTTCTAGAAAAAAAAAACTACTAATCTGCTGGAGAAGAGATAAAAATTTCAAAATTTTAAGCTGCAGCTGAATTTATACCTTGGCTGTTATTCTGAAGTTTTAAGTACAATCAGTGAGGGATATGCTGAAAGATTTCTCCAAGATATGGATGAAACAGATAAGCTGTATCAAGGAGAATGAAATGTCAGCTTGATAGATAGCCGGTTACTACTAGCGACTAAAAAGAAACAATCCCTATAAAATCGACTAGAGGAAAGCCGGGAAAAAAACTTTTGAAGTAAAGAAAAAATGTTTATATGAGAGCTTATAACATTCAACACATAATTATCGATTACTAAAAATAGGATAAAATGTAATTTGTATGAATTTATGAAATTATAAAGTTAAATGAAATTTCAATATATAGCGATTCAATTGTTTTCTTCCAAATCAGTCACTTTGTAAAAAGATTTTTACGTGATAGAAATAAATTCATTTCCTTTTTATAATCAGGACAATATAAAATAAAGATCAGTTATCAATATTAACATAATTTTAAAAAATAAGTTACGTAATAGAAATATATATTTCATTTTTAGTATCAGGACTAAATATAACATAAAACTCAGTTATTAATATAATTTTCAAAAAGCACTTTTGCTGGTCTGTACTATTAAATCAAAGCATAAATTTTGATTACATAATATTTTATTCGAAACTACAATATAAAGAAGGGGGATGAAGGCACAGTTTGTTTTAATTTAGTTATTTATTGATTATCAGTTTTAAGTCCCCTTAAAAATTCCCCTTAAAGTCCTTTTAAAAATTAATCCCCTAAAAAAATGACTTTTATACTGTTTTATATTACATATGTAAATTTTTCTATTTCATATCACTGGTATACATAAAATAAATAATATTAGTAATAAAAGTCTTAAATCTAATGCTAAAAAAAGACTTTTCACGCTTGTTAAAACTTCAAATAAGGACTTCTAAAAAGTTAAAAATAAGGACTACTCATGATTCTTATATAAACCGTATTCTATGGGAAATCAATTCCCAAAGACTCAAAGTAAAGAATCCGGAGGAAGAGAAGAAGAGGCTGTCTTCCTTTTCTTCAACGGAACTTCCAAAAAAATCTACTTTTAAGGAGATAACCAAAAATCATGAACAGTCGAAGTCTTTCAACAATTGTATTAAATGCATTTAAAATACTTTAACACTTCAGAATTTAAAGAGTGTTTTTGGATCTTAAAATTCTTTGCAATGATCCGTTTCAAGATATGACACTAAAATCATCTCTTAATTAAAATTCCGTCTGGCCTTAAAGTGAAAATTAAGATAGAATCAATTCATAAATTTTCTTATATTTATGAAATTTCGATTCAAGAAAAGTGTATGTATTTGTTTCCCCTGAGAAAACTTTATACTAGAATGATTATTTCCTGCAATGCTTATTCATGATGTAAAATTATGTTTCAATTATTTTACTGAGGTTATTTTCACATGTGAAAAGGTTTAAGATATATATTATTTATATTTAAAATAGAAACAAATTCATTACATATATATATATATATATATATATATATATATATATGTGTGTGTTTACATTTATACAATATTACCAAAAGTCCATAGCGTGTTATTTTCAGACATTATTGCACGATATATTATTCATTGTTTATCAAAGAATTTTGAAAATTTTTAACGATAGAAACATTTTAAATATAAATACTTAACAATTGGTTTTAAAGTGATATTTGACAAAAGAAAACTGGAGTTTCACATGTCATAATTTCTAATGCTTGACTTTTATTTTGATGGGCACAAAGATCATTAAATTTCTTTTTTCATAAACTAATAATATGCAGATTGTTAACAAAATATGAAATAGCGGTAATTAATATAAATGTATCAACATAAATTATTATATTGAAGAAATATAAAACTCTTCTTTCCTTAATGTAAATATAATTTTCCTCAAATTATATACTTGTGGTATAAAAATATCTTCTTTCGGCTCAAAATGTGTTGCAGCTGTAAGCATATATATATATATATATATATATATAATATATTTAAATAGTTACATAAATTGTTTCCAGTAAATTACTAATTCATCCAAAAAAATATTTTTTTATTGATAATGATTACAGTTAATTATATTTCTTTCTTTTTTTCCATCATTTTACTATGTATTTCTCACTTCCTTAATTAATGTACATTACTTAATGAGAGAAACCTGAAATTTATATCGTGGAAATAAAAAAAAGTTAAACTATCTTTTGTAATTTTCGAATGTTATCAATTTGATCTATTAATGTCTAAATAACAGAAAACAATATTTTTACAAAAACTAAAAGCTACATACATATTATTTTCTACTACGATATTTCACATGCTTAGCTCACAAAAAGACAATAAAACCCTCAAATATATTTTTAATGTCAAATTTATTTATGTTAACTATTCAATCAATGTCTACCATACCCCCCCCCTCTCCAAAAAAAGCTATGTTAACTTCAGAAGAGGCTTTCTTCCTTTTCTTCAACGGAACTTCCAAAAAAACTACTTTTAAGGATATACCAAAAATCATGAACAGTCGAAGTCTTTCAACAATTGTATTAAATGCATTTAAAATACCTTAACACTTCAGAGAAACCTGAAATTTATATCGTGGAAATAAAAAAAAGTTAAACTATCTTTTGTAATTTTCGAATGTTATCAATTTGATCAATTAATGTCTAAATAACAGAAAACAATATTTTTACAAAAACTAAAAGCTACATACATATTATTTTCTACTATGATATTTCACATGCTTAGCTCATAAACTAAGACAATAAAACCCTCAAATATATTTTTAATGCCAAATTTATTTATGTTAACTATTCAATCAATGTCTATCATACCCCCCCCCCCCTCTCCAAAAAAAGCTATGTTAATTTCAGTAGTAGAGAGTTTGTTTCACAGTTTCCTTTAGGGAATTTTATGTATATTTCAAGACATCACATTTTCAGAAAATAGAATAGATAAAGTTCTAACACATCTCATATACAGACATGAATTCATTTGAAACTCCTAAAAGCTTTATATTTAATGGAATATTTCTGATTCTGTGGACTGTAACAACACTAAAAATAACACATATTTTTTCAACTTCTGCAGTGTGGCAAAGGTTTTGTTCTTTAGTCGATCATAGCAAAGGACAAGAACCTTCTTTAGTGAAAAGTATAAAAAAAAAAATTGTAATTTGCCGTATGATGCCGATACTGCGATAATATAATACTTTCAATTACACTAATAATGACGAATCATTTTGTTATTAAAAATAAAATCAATAAAAAGTTTAATTATTTATATGCTAATATATAATATAATCAAATTTTAATGAAATACTCGTATGACCTTGTTATATCTGAACTTTTAATTAATGTTTTAAAAGCGATAAAATTAAAAAAAATATATATTGCATTACTTTGTCACTCACGCAATTTCCGCTTTTTCTAGGACCGCGGTGGCCTGGTGGTAAGGTCTCGGCTTCGGATCCGGAGGGTTTCAGGTTCGTGACCCGATTTCACCGAAGAACGGTCGTGTAAGGGGGTCTGTTGCACGTTAAATTCGTCATGACCAAACGTCCTCTCGCTGGCTGGTGTGGTGTGGAGAGGGGGGTGCCAGCTCAGATGTCTTCCTCGTCATCTGACCGCGGTTCAAAATTACGAGGTCCGTCCCAAAATAACCCTAATGTTGCTTCAAACGTGACGTTAATATAACCAAACCAAACCAATCCGCTTTTTCTATTTGTATAAACGGAATTAATAATTTCACAGATATCAATGCTTAAGGAAACCATATAATTCAGATGTTAAGAAAATATTCTATGCATTTATGAAAAGTCGAAAATATAAAAACAAAATAAACCGTTATAAAGAAATATTCATGTATCTTATATGAATTATGTCTAATAAGAAATTACAATTATATTTGATTTATTAAATCGTCTCAAAAAGCTTTCGGCTTGTAAACAGTTTCCAACTTTCTACAGTCTTTTACTAGCAAGCCTTTTCTACTAATTGTAACACACATAAAAGACCCAAACATGAGGAATATGTTCCTTTTCACACATTAAATAATTTAATTCCATGTGTGAATTAATCATCACCAAATAACACATTGACATGCATTAAAGACATACCTGATAAGATCTGCCGTTGATGCAATTCAATAGATTTCGGAGCGAAATATTTTTAAAAACAAAACACCGATGGTATAAATAATCATAATCGACAACAATTGCATAAGGTCTGTTATATCACCTCAAAACTTTTAGCATTATAGAATGTTTCCGACTTTCTACAACCATTTATCATCATGAGTTTCTACAAAATTTGGCACTCATAAAAGACCAAAACAAGAGGTAAATAATTCCCTTTACTCGAATAATTTAATTCCATATGTGAATTAATCATCATCAAATAATTCCTTGACGTAAATTAAAGAGAGACATAATGATATCTACCTTTGATCTAATTCAATAGAGTAGAGAGTAAACTATTTTTAAAAACAAAACCAGAGGGCATAAATAATCAGAACCAACAACAATTGTATCAGATCTATTAAAATATCTCAAAACCTGTCGCGTTTTAAAATATCTGACTTTCTACAGCTATTTATCACCATCCTTTTCAACAAAATGTGGCACCCATAAAAGAACAAATCATGAAGAAAATATACCTTTTTCCCACATTGAATAATTTAATTTCATGTGTGAATTAAACATCATCAAATAATTCCTTGACACACATTAAAGAGAGTCCTGATGAGATGTGTCCTTAATCCAATTCAAAAGAGTTGGAAGCCACTATTTTTTAAAAACCAAATAGTCAGAACCGACAACAATTGTATCAGATCTATTAAAACACATCAAAACTTTGAGCATGATAAAGCGTTTCCGACTTTCTACAGCCATTTATCAGCACGCTTTTTTTTTACAAAAATGTGACAGTCATAAGAGATCAAAACATGGAACAAAATATTATCCTTCCATCCCACTTTATCCAAGTGGCAGAATATTTTCCCTTTCGGCTTTTTGGTCGTATGAGACAGATTTCTATTTCTGGTTTGCTGTTATCCTGTCTTTTCCAAGTACCTTTTTTTAAGCAAGTATCGTAGAAAACGTCCACAATTTGCTGTCTACTTGAGTGTCCTTCCATTATATCGGGGTCATGCGCACGGAACGTTTGGAAATGACCTGCACGTGCGACACTGGATAAAACGATTTCGGTTTTTCCTGTGACGTGATCCCATAAGAATGGTTTCTATTATTAATATTTTTCTCTTTTCTTTCTTTTATCGTTAGGCACTTAAGAAAATGCTTGGAAATTGCATGAAAGTGGGATTTGAGTTCGGGAACATATGAATAATGGTTGAGGTTGTTTCTTATTGATAAGCATTAAGATGCTTATCGACAATTATGAGGCAGTGGAAATTAGTTTTTGAATATCAAACTCATTGTATGGATTGTCTTTTCCCTTTAGATAAAATCAATTTTCAAACTTGAAGAATTACAAAATTCTTATTTTGAAATTACTCTTATTAAAGAATTATGGAAATATTCCATACACTTGCATATTTATATACAGATATTCTCCAAACTTGACTCATGGCAGGTAAAACATGCCACAAATACATACATAATACAATATGAATAATAGAATAATAGTATTTGAACTGATTAACATTTTTATTTCATTATATATCAATATTGTTATATCTTTTATATTTTCTTACAAAACCAATGCTATTACAGAATTTTGACTGCTTCTTTTATTTATCGTTGAAGTTGTTTTGATTTTAAAATGTTCAATATTTAAAAGAATATGGAGGTTTGGATGCTCATAATCAACTTAAACTCTTTGAATTTGAAATGCAGTAATAAAAGTTTCCTCATTGATAGCGAGATTTTCAAATAGTAATTTATTTAGGAAAGATAAACTATGAAAGTGTATTTATTTAACATAAAAATATATATGAGTATATTCAAAGAACTTACTGCCTTCGGTCTTATCCATTCAGTTTTGTTAACGTTTTGTTGCTTGTTTGAGTACTTGTTTTTTTGAAACACGGTTTCCATTTTCCAGCAATGAATTTCTTTTGACTATTTATAATTTTTTAAGTATTGTACATTTTATCTATAATTTCTGTTTTATCTCATCAGATAAATAAATCTTTAAAATTTAAGTAATCAAAATAATTTTTGCAATTTCTGATACGGTATCCCTTATTTATAAGTAATCACTGCTGACTTTAATCGATATTATCAGATACTTCACTATTGTTTTCAAAGCTAATAAATTTTATTTGAAGTACGGTTAATTATAAATCCCTTAATACAATGTAATAAGAAGTTACAAATAGATATTTCGTTTAATGTCGATTTCAGGTGGTAATCAAAACATAGATTACCTATGCAGAATACATTATTATTCTTTTTATAATGTGGTACTACAACAATCATTCCATAGCAAAGCTATTTAGATTTTAAATCATTGAACATCATAGAATTAAAATTTAAAAAAAAACAAAACAGAATTCTATTATATCCGCAGAAATGTTTAGTAATTTTACTATCTGGCTCTTGAAATGCATTGTAACAACATAGTATATTTGCGAGAATTAATTAAAGGCTTTTCATTTTCCGCATGTTTTGGATTGTCTATTCGGAAAAATGCTGTCTATTTCTGCTTTCAAGCCACGTAATCAGAAGACATAGCTATTTAATCTAAAGGTAATTTACTTATCAATGTAAGAGATAACAATTCACATTTAATGTAGAAACTTCCTTTGCTATAAATTGTTTTATCTACATTTCTTTTTACCAATAAATTGAAAGCTTACAACGATTAATAAGATATATGATATTGTGATTACAATTAAAAATTTATGAGAAATTTTGGTTACAATTGTTCTGAAATAAGATATCGAAAATACATTTTCGATATCTTATTAAACAGACGCTAACGATTAATCGCCAAAGATCGCACATTGAAATCACGCCAAAGATCGGTATTTCTTAACCATTGTTCGCCCATGCCATAAAATTAATAGACAATTATACCAGTTAGATGCTACAAAAAACAAATTCTCTAGCATTAAAAAAAAAAATGAGCACTCGTGACATTTGCGACCTGGAGCAAGATTTTATGCAGGTAAGGAAGATAACGCTTTTATTAGAGAGTTTGCAAGAAAATTTTGAGAAGAGCGCTCACTCTAGTTTGATATCGTGGCTGCGCTTCGTTGCCTGAGATTCACTAATTCTGAGATAAAATTTAATTCAATATAATCACAATTTTCTGTAAATTCCCATCATGATTTCCGATTATATATAACCATTGTCTCCTTTTCACTTTAAGAAACTATTTATTCGAAATTTGATTATTTAAATTCTTGCCTCATTCACTTCATCCTTTCACGTTGTGAAGACACTGCTAACACTAATTATGTTCTAATAATAAAAAGAGACTTGTCAGTTTACTTTTGGTATCCTAGAATTTTATGTAGTCTAAATATACTATGTAGTCTAAAGCGATATACCTTTTTGGAAAACTTTTTACATTTGATGATTTATTTTTATTTTTGATATCCATTTTATGTTAAATTAAACCAAGAACTTTTTAAAAAACGTTTTCGTGTTGTTTTAGGAAACAATAATGATTTTATAATTACTTATGAAAAATTTTGATAGTTTTTAAAATGTGTGAAAATTTATTGCTGTTTCAATTTTTATTCTTCTATTTCAATGGGTAATTTTTCTCTAATCAAGTTTTTTGTTTAAATTATACAGTATTCATTTTTATAATAATTTACCTAAAAACATCTTTTGACGTGAAGTTAAATTTTATTGAGAATACATTTTAAACATGCACGAGACATTTGAAATTCTTTAATTATATTGCCGATTTTGATAACTGATTAAATGAAATAAATTAAACCATTTCTAATGAAGACAGTATCTTTATTGAAATTTCTGAATTCAAAATATGCTTTATATATAGAATATTCTGTAGGTGTTGTAAAAACACGTTTCAGTGTAAAACATGAACTTCCTAAAAGACAGCATTAATATCTTATATTTATTTTCTTATAAATTTTAAGCACTTCTACATATGATAGTTCCTATATTGCGTAATTTTTTTTGAATTAAAGAGATTATGTTCGTAATTAAAAAAAAAAAAAAAAACGTTTGTTTTTCGGAAGAAGTGTTAAGGATATGGCTCTTGGAAAAGATTTAATTATTAAAGTTTTCCTTCATTTTTAATTCATTTATCTTTAAGTTGTCTATGCAATTTAAGCTTTTGTTATTCTCAATTATTGCTTTTTAAAGATCTTTAAAAATAATAGTTCATAAAAATTTTCATGCATATTTCAAGAAATCTTTCATGAACAAAAATTCATATTTTTACTGAAATTTAAACTCTCTAAGCATTTTGAAAATAATCAGGTTTTTTAACTATAATTATTTGTGAAAATTTTAAGGAAAATTTTAAAAAGCATTATTAACCGAAATAGCTAAATAATCTTTTATTTAAAAACAACGATACCATTAGAAAAAATATTTGATAAATAATTATCTTATTTATATTATGAATTTCGATCATATATTTAAAGAAACAAATAATTTTTATTCACCTTAATGAGAAAATTAATTATGAAACATTATCCAAAAATAACAATAAAATAATTTTAATCAAATAAATTTATTTTATTTAGTAATTATAGTATTAAAAGTTAATTAAAGTTTTTATTTTAATTTTAAATGTGGAAACATTTTACTGCTTTTTCTAAAATATTTCTTAAAAACTGTAATGATTGCAATAAGAAGTAGTAGAATGGTTAAATTAAATTAATTATAATTAATTTAAGAGACAATACAAAAAATATTAAAGTTTGCATACAATTCACATTTTATAATAAATGTTCTTTGGATTTTTTTAAGGGAAACTTTGTTCATCATTTTTAGGTGTTTCATTTAAGAATGAAAATTTGTTATAAAATTAATTCGAAATATTTTCATATCATAATCATTCGAATTTATTATTTTATAGAATTTTTCTTTATTGATTTTAATTCTCATTAGAGTAACCCGTAATATTTTATATGGAATAATTTCACTGGTCAAATTTTTATTATACATTATAAGACCAGATAAATTTAAATAAATTCAACTGTTCAATAAACCATTTTAAGGCATTTTGCTTTTATGGAGGACATCCAATATTTTTCTAGAATTTCGGGAACCATTATCATGGTTGTTACTATCATAAATATCTTGGTTAAAAAATTATGGTATACCATAAGAATTTTCTAGAGAAAAATATTTTATAACCAAACAATGATGTTTTTACGTTTTTCAAGAGATCAAATCATACTGAATGAACTCACTTCAAAATCTATAAAATTCTTACTATGGGACATACGAAGAAATTATTTTCTTTGTGAACGCAGCACAAATCATCGGAATAACACGAAAACAAAGCAAGCCATCAATCTTCAAATGTCAGTTAACAAAGGAATGGCAAGGAAAAGCCTTTGGGGACTTTTGGCTTGCACATATGGCTATGCAGCTTCATTGGTGAATCATAGGGCACATCCAATGAAACTCAAACTGAAGTCTGAAGTATGAATTACACTGTGTTTCTCAAAAAAAGTATATATTCTCATCTGTGAATACTCACCAATGTTTTGGAAAAAGTAGGCTTGTAAATGTGTACAGGCCATTGTGGATGCAGATTTAAGACTTATTCCTGTTTTTTTGTGCGTGTGATTTCTAGATGTATCTATATATTTATTATATATATCTACATCTGCAATTGTGTACAACTTATGTAAAATGTTTGTAGAAATACTTCAGATTCACAACTATTGTTTTAGATTGAGTTTCAAAATTCACTAATTTACAGCCTTTGAGCTTTTGCCAGTTAAATTGCCCCTTTGGTTTCTCCTACCTGAAAATTCCGAAATATGGAGATGAATGAGAAGTCTCCGGTATGGGAATTGTTTCTCTCTTTCTTATGAGTACATTAAGGATGATTAGTTGATTTATCACTAGATCCATGACAGACCATATCCCTTACTTAGGAGTTGTACAGTGGAGGGTGACAACCTTTAGGACTCGACATGAACTTCCACCTCTCTGATATAGTCGTGAAAATCATTCATTTTCCCTGGATACTGAAGCATTACGAAGGAAGGGATATCTCCAATATGTTATTACCATTTGGTTCTTTGATTCCTAATCATTTCTAGAACCAAAATGAGAAGTTCCCAGATAAATAAATGTGCCACACTTTTCCTGGATGTATAGTAATGAATTTTTGGATGTATACATCGATGACTGGAAGTACTTCCTGTTATAATATATGAATAGAGGTCAATAACTGTACTATAGGATCCACCCTTTGGTTCTAGGTTTAGGTTGCCATAATTATCCGCCTATTATAGTTCTAATAGACAGCCAGAAAAGAGAAAACAATATAGCGACTACCATTTCGTTGCATTAATACTCTATTTCGAAGTAACAAATGTCCGTTCCTTTCATTTTTCAAAAATTAAACTAAAGATATCAGAGTAGAATATTTATTGAATTACATTTTGACAAATTCATAAATAATTTTTAAAAAAAGAAAACATTCATCCTATTATACTTTTGAAGTAACAAGTGTCTGTTCCTTTCATTTTTCAAAAAATAAATTAAAGCTTTCAGAATAGATTATTTAGTGAATTTTCCTACAAATTCATAAATAATTTTAAATATAAAACATTCATCCTATTATAATATTTTATATTTTATTTATATCATTTTATATTTTATACTTTAATTCATTTTATTCCGTGCACCAGATTTTTTATTAAAATATGCTATAAAATTATATAATAATGTAAATATCGTCCTTAAAAATGATACGAAATCTTAAAAAAAAAAGATTTTTATAAAATCCCGAAAAGATAAAGATTCATTGAAGTGTGGACTTTCGCCAATAATTTGTTTCTGTAATCATAAATATATCTAAATAAACTTTTCCAAAGTGCAAGTTTCCTTAAGCATTTTCTTATCAATTCTTTTTAAACATTTCTCTTCTTAGAGAAATATAAATCGAGTACTTCCATGAATTTATCTAAATTTCTTAAAGTTCAAGCGATAGCGAAAAGAAATGCATCGAAGAGTAAAAATCGAGCATAAATTCGAAATCTCCGAGGGAAGCACAAAGTACGGAATCATGTGATTCAAGATAAAAAGAGAATTTTTCCGAATGAGAACTTTCTTGGGAATTCTTAAAGTTCCTTTGGAACTCATGAAGGAACCATATCATTCATAGAAACGATAAAAGTAGTGTAAACAGTTTATTTTTTATTAGAAATTTTGACCTTACTTCGTAATTTGATTTTGACTTTTTTGAAAACTAGATATTTATTTTTCACATAGGATTCCAATCAAAAATTAATTATGCTTATTAAGGTGGTATTTATTAAAACTTTTATTCCTTGTTTTTCCGAAAAATTAGATGATAATTATTTAATTGAATCTTTCAGTAATATAGGCTAATTTGTTTTTTTTTTTTTTTTGTTATATCCTAATATATTTGTATGCGTAGAATTTGAAGCTTAATTCGTTGAAAAAGATGATAAAAATATTTCAATTCAATATTTAATCTTATATTATGTCTACATTATTTGATATGTATTTAGAAGGTCTTTCTATGGCGAAAAACTAAGAAATGTTATTAGGAAAAAAGAAAGCATTTGTAAGAAGATGTTAGTGTTTTTTCAGAAGAATAAGCACTTTTTTATGAAATCACCCTGAATTCAGAAATGAAAAAATTAATTTTCTTATGTTTATTGAGTTTAAACCTCTCTCTACTATTCTCGCTGTGAAAGTTCTATACTAATGGACTGATTTAATGGAAAGTAATACTACTGGTTTCTTTCTTTTAAGCGAGGAATTCAGGATGTAAAGCGATGACATCTTTATTCATAAATTGCTTTACATCCTACATCCCTTCCAACATCATTCTAATAATATAAAATATTCAAACTTCATCAAGATTCTTAAATTTTCACAGTATCGAGGACATTGTCATGTTTACATTATCATTTCAAAATGGCAGAATAACATTTATTATATTAAAATAAAAATTTATCAACTTGTCTAGGTCTCCCTACATCATAACGTAAGTGTAAATTATATTACAATTTTTTTATTTTTTATGAAAAAGAAACAAGAGGGGTTAAATAAAAGTAAGTAACATAGGAAGATGACAGAAATCTGATTACCTCATGTGAATTTCAATTCAAATTTTAAAATTTTAAAGCATATTCCATACATTAGACTTTGATTTATGTAATTTGAATTGGAAAAAAAACACAATTTTTATCAATATGAATACGATTTTAGGAATAAAATTCGATTGGGAATTCGGAATTGAGCTTTAAATGTTATTAATTGGAGATGATTATATTTTGAAAAAAAAATGTCTCAAACATAAACTACAACATTCATTTTTCTCCAGATACAGAATAAAAAGAAATACTTTCAACAATCTCAATTTCTTAAAAATATTAAGAGAATAAATATAATATGAATATTCTCGTATATATCTTTCACAACAAAAATTTGAACCTTTAAATCATATAGTAGTTTATAATTTTCACTTTATGAAAATAACCATGGAAATGATAACGGTTGTAAAAAATAGTTTTTAGAATTAGAAATTATAAGAATTCTATTTTGTTTTACAAATGCTCAGAAAAATCGAACTGGTTCTAAGCAAAAGACTGATTATGTTCTTATAAGGTCACAAACAAAAACGTACTTTAATTATTAATTAAAGACACATTAGTACAATGAAAGAAAAATCACGAAACGTGGTTCATTACAAACTGCTAATGTTCTTTCACTAATTTTCACAAAGACATTTCCATTCGCACTTTCCATTAGCATATCTTCAAGAATTACATATTATCCATTTATTCGAATGTTATGACTGAAATCCTAACTAGAAACGTGCTTAAGTGTCTTTGAATCAATCTTCAAATCCGAGGAAAATAGTCTCTGCTTTTAGATGCAATTTCGAGTCAAAATTAATAATTATATTTGTTTCTAACATCAGAGAAGTTTAAATATTAGGATCATTAAGTAAGAGAAGCGATCGTTCAAAACTGAATTGATATTTCCCAATTCGTATTTTCAAATGCACGAAAATAACATATAATTTAAGAAAAGTAACATGATTTTATAAATGTAACATATTTACCAAACACATAATTTTGGCTTTAGTCCTTCATATTTTTTTTAAAGATAATAGAAAACTATTAAATAAAAGATGAATAAGAAAAGTTTAAAATTATTACATTTTACTGGATTTTGATGCTAAATATGAAGTCGGAAAGTTTTAATAATATGGATAACAAAATCAGAAAACATATAAGGTTTTAATCAAATATTCGATAACTTTGATCTTGGTAAACCATCTGGTTCAAAGACAATATTATTCCTGCTTGATTTAGATAAAATATATTATGAATAATTTAATTTGCATGTTTTCTTTTAGAAAGTACGCAAGAAATTATATAAACATTAAAGGTATATTATTTTAATAGCTTTACAATTTCCTGCATTAAATATAAAGGTTTTATATTTAAGAAGAATTTTCCTTTTAACAGCATTTTCAGTCCCATGACATAAAAGTGCCATTAAAAGATCCATTGTCGGATAGGCAATTCAAAAATGCACATTATTTTGCATTATAATTTCGTTTTATGGTGCCTTATATAAACTATATAAATATTAAGCGAAATAATTATTCTTGAACTTACAATAACAGAAGATAATCAGGAGAATAAATATTTGATGAAACTAGTTTGAATTTCATTTTTGAAACTTATGATTTTTAAAATAATAAAAGAATTTTTTTTAATAGTGGTAAAACTCAAGATAAAGTTATTAGGAATATTATTCAGTATAAGATATTAATGTCATTAAAAGAATAGTTTCTTTCACTTTAAAATGGCATATAAAATTGGGTGTGGTCAGAAGCATTTGGAAAGACGTCGGATAAAAGTGGCAAAATATTGTGAAATTTGTAATTAATTATTCATTTACATTTTCCAAGTATGTTTGCAATAAATTTTGTCAATCAATATCCATTTTGTGGAGCGAGTTCCAAAGGAGACACTTAATTTTTTTCGTTATTAATAGAAATATTTTTTAAATATATATTTGAAATTCAGGAATAGTTATTATAGTCTTTTAGAAAAGGCTATTCTTAGAATGTTAAGTAATATTAAAATTATCTTTGATATGAATAATAAACAGAGTGAAAATAATGAACTATTTATAAGTTAATTTCAAGTTTTTAATGAACTAGTTTCAAAATGATTACAGTTTTTACAATAATACGATTTTTCGTATAAATTAAAATCCATAGTTACTTAGTTTCCAAATAAATAGAATATTTCATTCTTTCATTCAATTATTTTGTGAATCTTTGACGTGCATTAATTTAGTTAAAATAAGATTATTTTGACTTGCCTAAATAAGGACTGTTATTTCAAGAAAGGCAACTGTTTGAATTAGGAATTTTTCCATTGTTTATATAAAAATTCGCTTATGATATCTACTTTTTAATTCACGCTGTTATTTAGAAAGCACATCAAACTTGTCTTTTATGCATAGGTATTATTTCTGTGTTATTCTCTGTCATATGTCTGTCCTCCCACAGAATTGTATCTCTAATGCTGAATCACACATTTAAAAAAAAACTTGTTCTATGAGTTTAATCAATTTAAACGATTTAATACGAGAATTAAAGTATGTATATGTAACCATCTTTAAGAAACACAATTTTAAAAAATAAGAAAGTCTTTTTTATTGATATTTTTTTGTTAATGACATATGAAATTAATTAAATTCCACCATTTTAAGATTTGAAAATGGTAAGTTAATTATAGCTATTCCTTCAGAAACAATACACCAGTTTTGTAATCACTTGATGAAGAAAGAATTCAGAACTGTTTTGCAAGAAAAAAAAAAATGACTAACCTACACTTGACACACATCGTTTGCAAGAATAAAATCTCCCATCCTCTTATTTATGAAGAATGATACGAATTTGCTTATATTATTCACAGTGTTGAATAATGTTAATAGAGAAAACCTGCAAAACAGAAGAGAGTAAAAACATTATGTAATTTTTTGAATAGATTGTTTTTTTTCACTGAAGCCACAAATGATGTCTATAAAATACCCCGAGTCCATTGAAACAGCAATCTCCATTTAAACAAAGCTTATGCATTAGTTTCACTCGCTTCTGGAATTTAAATTTCTTTTCTGGCCTCGATTCTTATTCCAGAGGCGAGCGAAAACGCTTTTTTGGAATTTTATTTATTTATTTGGAATTCTGTCTCTGAAAACTTTTAACAGGACAATGTAATTTTAAATATTCTTCAATCACCTTGATGCAGACTTGGCTACTCTCTAATCTGTTCAGAATATTTTCTAAAGAGGTTTTAGATGTAACTGCTCGTTTAAGCTATTTAAGCGTTACTATTTGCTGAATTAATACTATTTTAATTCAGAAAATAGTAACTGAATAGTTATTATTTTAATTTTTAAGAACTATTTAGCATCTTGAAGTTAGCATCCAAAGTATTATTTCGCCATTTTATAATTATAAATCTGTACTGGTGATAATATTTGCTTTTCAACAGATAACATCGATTCTTATACAGGTAGAAATATCTTCGAACATATTGTAATTAAATGCTTAAAATCAGTCATAGATTGCTATATAACAAATGCTATGCGCATGGTTTAGCTCAAGTGGTGACATATTAGAGGTAGTGTTTACTGAGTTTGGAAATGATAAAAAATGTATGAAAGAGCGTGTGTGAAAGTAACCTGATAAATTTAAGGAATATATCTATTAAACCCATTATATAAACAATATAATGTGTTTCATAGATATATTCTATGAAACACGTCATATTGCAACCTTTGACTCTGGCTTTTCAATGTTGCTATAGAGATTGATATAAACAGGTAAAAATATTTCGCAATTTTTTGGCAGTGGCTGCTACAGCAAACTCTACAACAATATCATTTACCATAACGGCGGTATCTTTTTAAATTGCTTAAAGATTCAGCTTCCTCAAATAAAAGAATTGAAGTATAAGAGATGACTGTTGACCGTTTAGTTTGAATTAAGAAATTTTACTCATTAAATCTATTATCTAGTAGATTCCTTTTTACTTGCCAGTGGGGGAGCATATATAAGGAATATATTAAGGGGAAGGTGGACTGTATGAGGCACTATTGCGAATTATTCATTTAGAGTATGAAATTTTCAATGCATATATATTAAACTATATATGTATCAAATTTCTTTAAAACGACTTTTAGAAAAGAAATATATTATTTTTTTTAAAGTTAAAATATATATATTAGATTAATACGTAAATAATAATAAAAATATATATTAAATACAAGCTATGTATGATATGGTAATTCCAAATAAGTACTAATTTTTTAGAATTTTTTTTTTTTTATGTACACTTACTGAATTTTCCTAAAAATTACATTTCATATTAATTAAAAGTAACTTTTAACTGTCTTAAAACCCTCGAAATATAAAATGCATACCCAATTTTCTTTTGATGTTCCTCCATATCTGTATTATCACTTTTATTTTATTTTCTCAAAAATGAAGACACTTGAGACATTTCAAAAACATTTAAATCTAACTACAATATCATTTTGAGAAAATTCATTGAAATGTATTTTCCCCCTCAGGTCTTTCAACTACTCATTTATAGAAGAATATATTTTATGATACAATTATAATTGAAATTGAACATAAATTGTTATGATTAAATAATAAAAATAAAAAGTCCTTTTTGGCCAATTTTTTTTTCAAAGCCCATTGTCTCCTTAAAGAACAATTTATTTTATATATTTTTACAGTAGAGAGGCATAACTTTAGCTATTGTTGCAATTCCTTCCGAAGAACTATTAGTCAACAAGCGTGAATAGAACTCAAACGAATCTTCAATTCACGTTTCAGAGATGAGCTTGATTTTTGATTTAAGTTTTAAACTTTAAGTTTTTTTGTTAATGTTATTGTTTTAAAAAGTAAATATTTTATAAACAACACAGCTGCAATCAACAAGTAAGTTATTCATTCGATAAACAATAAACAAAAG
The DNA here is from genome assembly GCF_947563725.1 of Argiope bruennichi. Taxonomy (NCBI): domain Eukaryota; kingdom Metazoa; phylum Arthropoda; class Arachnida; order Araneae; family Araneidae; genus Argiope; species Argiope bruennichi. Next base: position 55,602,298 of record NC_079153.1, on the reverse strand, counting down.
CAAATTAGATTGAAACATCCACGACAGCTGTCAATCGTTGTTATGAAAGAAAACGTTGATCGAAGAGCGCTTGCATGTTTAAAAAGGGAGTTAAAATTATTGATGAGAATTGGAACTTGGTTTTCGAAGAAGTGATCAATCTGTCATCAGGTGAAAAAGATGCAAACCGTTCAAAAAACAACAACTCTAGAATCACCAGGCTTACCTGTGAGATTTGCCAAAAATGTATATTTGGAACATTCTAAACATATTTTTTTGGATTCCTTTTATGCATTCAAGTGAATATGAAACTGTATTCTTGTTTTTATAGCAATTTCAATTATTTTCTTTTATTTCCATAATATTTCTAGAGTTTTTTATTACTAGTGCGAATATTTCGATTGAAAAATTGGCGATTTCCTTTTTTTCAAGAATCCTGCTAATTATTTAGTCGTTTTATATTGTTTTTTCTATGATAACATTAATTCTATCCATTTAAAATAAAATGTGTTGAATAAATTACATTTATTAAACTTTTCCAATTATAATCTAATTATAATAATGAATCCTATGATTTTTTTTATCTTTTATAATGGCTTATCTGGGAATTACGCGCGACCTTCTATGTTGGTTTAAATAAAACTCTTTCGTGGAAAGGTTAATCTGTTACCATTTGATTTCCAACCATACATTGTGTAGCTGTCTGTACTAATCAAAGGAAGTTCAATTATTCTTCAAAGTGCATTTTATTTAAATAAATTAATATGCCGTAAATAAATAATAAAAATAAGGAAGAGGTCACAGTACGTTTTTAAAATTTGATTTGCCATTGAAATGTCGTCAGTTGATCATAGACGATCTATCTGGCAATTGAAGAGTGATATGTTTACTTCTTATAGGAAATAAAACAAGATTAAAATGAGGCCATTTTGAAATCTACGGGTTTCGTATTAATAGGAGCGTGAGATCCGAATGGTTCATGAACTGTTCTGAAATCGTTCGGATAATTTTTATCTGTGAATCTAAAGAAAAAAAACGAGAACGAGAAGAATACAATTTAGCACAAAAATCATCTCGTATAACTTGTCAATATAGGAGGCGAAAATAACAAGAGGAAGAGTTTGGAATCTTTGGAAGAGTTTGCTTTTGAGATTTGACTTTCGATTCTTTGAAGTTCCATGAGAGACGGAGAAATCAAACACAAACCAGTTCATACTACGTCAAATACCTTTGTGTTATTAAACTACAGATGTACACAGATGATGAAAGATGTTGATAGTGTAAAAACACTATCCACATCTGCAAATCGTTTGTCGCAAACAATTTGATGAACATTCGGCTCACAAATGAACCGAATGACCTTTATGGATAGGGATTTGAAATATATTCCAATGCTTTGAACCGATCTTTGCGCTCCTCATGTGATCTATGTACATTCAGTTTATTCATACACATGCTTTACAAGAAGATTTGAATCGCAACAAGCAAGAAAATGAAAGCTTGAAGGTTTCTAAGAATCATTTTAGTGACGTTGGGAAGACACATCTAGGGTTCAAAGAATACCAATATATATTTATCATTTTCTTTTATTCGAGAAATCATTTTTCCTATTTCTTCCAACATTTCAATAACAAAGATTAATTATTTTACTTCCACTGATATAGCGATATTCTTCTTGCAGTGAATTGTTTGCTATAAAAAACTGGATGCCTACTCAAGCACCCAAAGAACCATATTTCTTCTAACCTGCTAATTTTAAATAAACATGCTTTATTAGAAGTAAGAAACTATCAGAAAACGATAAGTTTGCTTCTGGAATTCCCAAATCATTCCTGATTAGTCATAATTCTAAACTAAATGAACAGTGTTTATTTTAATTACTATTATTTTTTCAATTGAAATATTTATTTTAAATTAATGAGAATTTTCTAAAATGTTTTATAATAAAAATATGAATTTGTATGTCCGTAAAATTCAGAAAATATAAATATTTACCTTACAGAATGTAAATACAAATAAAACATACAAATTCTATGGGTGCCACTATCATGCCTTATTCTTGAAATACAATATCATGCATTTAAGTGAAATAAATTATTTAAAAATGCATTACAAAATTCGATAAAAGTTTGCTTGGAAGAAAAACCAACAAAATTATCTGATAATAAAAGTTGAAAGAAAAATATGATTATTATATATATATATATATATATATATATATATATATATATATATATATATATATATATATATATATATATATATATATATATATATATATATATATATATATATATATAATATAAGGGAAAGAAAAATAGTGCCGATTGCTAAAACAAGAAATATATACAAAATATATTTTTTGGTCTTTTTTATAGAGTTATTTGGTCTTCATCTTTAGTCTACTGAATGCTGAGATATAAAGTTCAAGTTTCAAATAAAAACACAAAATATATTGTTCTATTTAATGTTATTTCATATATTTGTCAGATAGTTTCCAAATTTTCGCAGATTTCCTTTTTGTTTAAAACATTTTTTTTTTAAATGAAATTAAGAATATACACTTAGATAGCATAGATTTTTATTCCAATCTTTTCCTTTTCTTTTTGTCAACTATACAAACAATTAGCAATCTAAAAGCTTATGTCTTTAGACATTTTATATTTAATGGAATTCTTATTAAATTATCTCATTTATACTGGAGTCGGACTTTTCAAGCATCTAAAATTCTTCTAAATCCGAGCTTTCCCCAAATTTAATCCTAGTATAAAGAGTAAAATTCTAAGTTCTTTCTTACAATGATTTATATATATATATATATATATATATATATATATATATATATATATATATATTATAAAAATTCTTTTTTCAAATACCACTAAGTAGAAATTATGGTTTTGTGTTAACATAGATATAAATTATATTTCTAAGAATTTGTCTTAATCCCGAAAGTAATACTATGGCGATTCAAAAAGTGTTGAATCTTGTGATATAGAAAACAAGTCTAAAATTCTGAGGGTGAGACACAAAGCACTGAATCGCGTGATAAAAGAACAGAGCTGAATTTTTCTGAACAAAACTCTCCAGAGAATTTCAGACTTTCTCTTGAAGTCATGCAGCCTAGCACATGACATTTATACGAACGATAAGCTTGATATATATTTTCGGTATTTCTTCATTAGAAATTTCTGCCTTCAGTTGAAAGACAAGCTTCACTTATTTAAATAATATTTGTTTATTTTACGCAGTTTTTCTTCAGACTGTCGATTCATTACATATTTGCGTTATTTTTTAGAATTATTTGTCTCCATTTTTTGGCAATTTGTTTTGGTAATATTTTGGAAGCATACAGTGAAATAAATTTATATATATAATATAGTTTTATTCTTCCATCTAACAGCTGCTACAAAAAATTATTATTAATATTATTAAACTTTTTTCGTTGATCAAGAAATTCATAGTTGTGTTCAGATTTTTTATAAAGTCGCATTTGTTTCTTTTCATTAATTCAAATGCTACTGAATTTCATGTGGTTCTTGCGCTGAAAAGCAACACCCATGAATAAATTAATTACTGTCTATACATTAGAAAAAGATAATAATCTAAGTTACTTATGTTTTACATTACAAAAGATATGAAGCTAATGACTTAATTGTGTTATTTTATTTTTATGAAATTAAATAAGTAAATATGGGCCATTTTGAAAAATTATTTTTACTTATAGTGAAACTTCACAACTGATATGTTTATATTAAAACTTATATTTCTAATAAACAGAATTTTAAAAGAGGAAAAGTTCTTCAATATTTTCAACAAATATGTATTAAAGTAATAACAGATGCATTTTAATTATAATATTAAAGTAATAAAAGACATATTTAAATTATGATATTAAAGTAATAAAAGATATATTTTAATTATGATATTAAAGTAATAAAAAACATATTTTAATTATGATATTAAAATAATAGGACATATTTTTATTATGATATTAAAGTAATAAAAGACATAATTTATTTATGATATTAAAGTAATAAAAGATATATTTTAATTATGATATTAAAGTAATAAAAGACATATTTTAATTATGATATTAAAATAATAAGACATATTTTAATTATGATATTAAAGTAATAAAAGACATATTTTAATTATGATATTAAAGTAATAAAAGACATATTTTAATTATGATATTAAAGTAATAAAAGACATATTTTAATTATGATATTAAAGTAATAAAAAACATATTTTAATTATGATATTAAAGTAATAAGACATATTTTTGTATTAATGTTTTCATTCCTAATAAATAAAATATTAAAAGAAAATTTCAATATCTTCAACAAATATGTATTAAGGTAATTACAAGATACCTTTTTATGCATGATAAGAGATATTACAAAACTTTTACTCCTAATTTTATGCAAGCTGTTTAACAAAACTTCTACTTTCAATAAATATAAAAGGTAACAAAATAAATTCTCATGTAGATTTTCATGAAACAAATTATAGCATGAATCAGTCACGATTTCCCCAAGTGTTTCATGAAACATTGGAAATCTTCAAGTAATTTCCTCAGACATTTGCAACTGCACTTTTCATGAAGATAGCAGCAGGAGTTGCATATTTTTCATTTATTCTAGTGTTCGGTCTTGAATTCTAAGTAGAGAACAGTCTAAGGATCTTTGAATCAATCTTTACCTTCCCCGGAAATGGCAGTCGTTTTCGAGATACAATGTCGATGCTAATATTAGTAATAATGTTTGCTCGTTTCTCTAAGGAGTTCCCATTATTACGATCAGCAGGTGAGGAAATAGTTAGTTCAAAATCAAATGAGATTTTTGTCAGATTCGGGAATAGTTTCATTAAAATATTATTCGGAGGAAATAATTTTAAATTTTCGACGTTTTTTTCTTAAAATAAATTATTGATTGGGATTTTTATTAAATTATGAAATAATCAATGGATTGCATTCTGTAGCATCTTAATTGGCAATATTTCATATATTGAATATAATTATGAACATTTTATTCCTCTTTTCCTTATATTTATTTTACTTTACTGGTGAATTTTATGGTAAATTAATTTATGATTGTTTCAAATATTATTCTATCTTTCATTAAAATATTATTAGGAGGAATTAGTTTAAATTTTCGACATTTTTCTTTCTTAGAATAAATATGTTATTGTTTGTAATTTTTATTTAATTATAAAATCTATGTACTACATGTTGTAACCTATTAACTGGCAAAATTTCATTTATTAAACATGATTATGAGCATTTAATTCCTTTTTTTCAATAGTTTTATTCTATTTTAATTGTGAATTTTATCATCGATTACCTCATGATTGTTTTCAGCATCATTTAACCTTTGTAAATTCTATAAATCATAAATTTGTATTATAAAGTGGTTCTAAAACAGGGGATCATAAAATATTTTTTATACAATACTTTTCTTCTAAGATAATATATCAAGATGTAGTTTAGTTACTTTATTCTGAAAAAAAAAATGAAAGAATTTATTTATATGCTGTATTACGCCGTATCGTCAAAATTAAACGATTGAAATGTGTACTTCTCGACATGATAATTAATAACTTTTAAGAAAATTTGACTATAGAATACAAAATAATTATTAATATTTCTTGCATGAAAATACACAATATATACATTAAATCAATAGTTAAGTGAAAAGAAAAATGTAAGACTTTATTAGTGTATATATATGCTGTAGAAATAAAATCAAGTATATATATATATATATATATATATATATATATATATATATATATATATATTTAATCTTTTACACAGTTTAAAATAATATTTATTCTTTTTAATATTTCATATTTATATATTACTTATCAGAAATACCGCAAATCACAAAAGTTTTGTTACTTAATGAAAAAAAATATTGTTAAAGTAATAGGAAAGAATAGAATACTACACCATTCCCCTGTGCTTTGAATCAGAATGGCTGATTATTTAGCCAGTTAAGCAGATAAGAAACACCTTTTTTTATTACTCATTTAAAAAAACAATACTTATATGGCAAAATCATTTCAATCATTCTTACAAGATGCCAAGACAAAGTAAAGGTATATTCTGTGACATAACTCCTATTACTCTGAAACTGTAGACATAATTATTACTCTGAAACTGTAGACATAATTATTAATGTAACCAAATTTGTGATATTAGAAAAAAATACTTAAATTATGTAAGTCTTAATCATCTTAATCTAAAAATTTTAAATGAAAAGTTCCACCTTTAATTGGTTTTATACTAACACTTATATTCTTTACGTTTAATTTTCGCAGGAACTCATATTTAACGATCAATTAAGGAATTACTTAAGGATAACTTAAGGAATTTGATAATCATTTTGATATTTTTTTTCCAAAAATGATTTAATAAATGTATTAATCTAGTAAAAAAATGTAATAAATTTTTAATATTTTAAATCTCAAAAATGTTTCAAATTGTTATGTATAAAAATCTAAATTAAATAATTCCTTATAATAACTAGGTCAAACATCGATCAGCAGATCAATATTGCTTTCTAAAAATTCCACACTAGTTTTTATAAAGCATAAAAAAACATAATTTCAAAGCATTATTAAGATTCTTTAAATAAGTGTATTTATTAAAATTCGATTTAAGAACAAAAAAAAATATATATATATATAAGAAAAGTCATTGTTTTTTTTTTTAAATATGTCTTACTTTTACTCTTAGTTCTAATAAAACCATAAAAAAGTTTAAAGATTTCGTCAGATTACTTTGAAAGTATTTCTGAGTTAACAAAAGACAGATGTTTAAATTATGAAGTCTAAGAAAAACCAGGTACTTTTTAATTATAGTAAAAAAAATGATATAAATAGAAACTTTCAAAATTAAATCTCCTGCATGAAAACGAATTTCTATTTGAAAATGACAGGGATTTGTTATTATATGATATATAATATTACTGCCTTGAAGATACCTAGGGATTTGTAGTTAGATACAAGGGGAAAAATTAATAAATTCCTTTCCTCTATATTTTCTATCGAATGTATTGTGAATTGAAGAATTATTTATATTATCTCAACTATAAACCAAATAAAATTCCAAAAAGAACGTTTCTATCGTATAACACTTATTACAATGCTAGTTAAATGAAAAACAACATGTGGAGTAGAAATATTTTTTGTTACTATCTGCGAATGTTAAAATAGTAAGTGAGAGAAGAAAGAGAAAAAGAAAATGTACAGAACCTCTCACGATCCTGGAAAAACTCCTTCTTGTAAAGATCACTAAAGAATTGCCTGGAAGTGTCAATGCATCCAGTAAAGCACAAATCATCCCTCGGACAAAACACACGCATCAATCTGGCTGCTTTTCGAACCTAAGATTCGCTTGTGAGGCACATTTCTCTTTCAATGACGACTGCAAATATTTTTCGATAATTGTACGAAATTTCTCTGAACAAAGAATTCAATAGCTGGAACGTTGTTAAAAATTATTTTAGAACTCATGGATCGCCCATGTTTCCTTTCAAATTCAAAGATTTCTTTTCTTCTATTGTTGAATGTATTTTAAATGGATTTTGCGCACTTCCAAATATGTTTTCATATTATTTGCTTTTGAATAACTCAATTATTCCTTTTTATGTATCCAATCAAGTAATAAGTATCTAATCATTAAATTTTAGTGGTTGAAAAGATTATATATATATATATATATATATATATATACACAAAAGTATTAGAATCAAGTTAAAAGGAAAAAACAAAAAATCAAATAAAAATTAAACCAAAAAAATTATAAAAATATAAAAAAATATAAAAAAAAAGAATCCGGCCTGAAGACTTTTTCAAGGGTCACCCTCAGGCAGGGATTCAAAGAAAGGGATTTTTTCTGTGAGGAAATACAGACATTGTCTAATAATGATTCCTCGTGACCCGAAAATCCCCTGAAATTATGCTCAAGAGATATACCATTTTAACAGAAACGAAAATGGTATATCTCTTGAGCATAATTTCAGGGGATTTTCGGGTCACGAGGAATCATTATTAGACAATGTCTGTATTTCCTCACAGAAAAAATCCCTTTCTTTGAATCCCTGCCTGAGGGTGACCCTTGAAAAAGTCTTCAGGCCGGATTCTTTTTTTTTATATTTTTTTATATTTTTATAATTTTTTTGGTTTAATTTTTATTTGATTTTTTGTTTTTTCCTTTTAACTTGATTCTAAAACTTTTGTATCAATTCATCTGTGTTTAGAAGTAGCTGCAATTGCGCTCTCTAAATACTATGAAGTTCTTTTTTGGTTTTAGTTTAAATAGGTTAGAAATTTTAGTTGCGATTTCGAAACTGTTTTGTTTCGTTTTCATTTTAGTTTCGTTTTCAAACTTTTTCTTTCTTAAGATTGGTTATATATATATATATATATAGGAAAGCAGGAAAATGCATTATCATTAATTTTCACACATTCATAAGAAAATGACTTTAAAAAGTCCGTAAACAAATATTTATAAATACATTTAATATAACTTGCAAAAACTAATTATGCTAAAATTTATGCTAAAACATTCATTATTGGTGTCTACCATTTCAATCATGATTTTACGCTATAAACCAAATCATGAAACCATGAAAGCCCAATTTCATATTCCTGAGCAATCATAATTTATGAATGATCTGTAAAATATTAATGATATTTTTATACTTGATAGCATCATATTCTATACTTATTTTCATTTCTTAATATCTTTAGGAATTGAGATTTCTAATGTATTTTCGTTTCCAAAAATATATAATTTTATGTATTATCTGACTATATTATAAAATAAATTTCTTAAGGACAATTGTTAAAATACACTATTTAGTGTACTAAAAAGGCAAGATTAAGTAAATTTTGTTTATTTATAATTATTACTTTTTGTTCTAGAATGCCTTATTATAAATTTTATGAAATCTGGAAATGAGTATTTTTTGTCAATTTTACAATCAAATCATAACACTCGTAAAAAAATAAATTTTAAAATTATTAAAAGATTATTTTTTTTCATTGGAATAACGAAATTGTACAGGATTTCAAGGCAAGTGCATAACATTTCGCCACCCCTAGCCCGCGGTGCCTATAACACTGTTTTATTTAAACATTTGGATAAGCACAAGCTATAAGGGGGGGGGGGAAGAAAAGACAAACCGTCCAAGGATCTCCGCACAGAATCCCATCGATGTCAAATCTTGCACGGCTGTATTTAATGTTTTGGTGAAGCAATAACTAAATGGAGAGGGCAAGAATACCTAAAATACAAATGGTGTCAATGGGGAATTTACACAGACATGTGATCAATCATTAAATAGGGAAAAAAAGGGGAGGATTAATAAATAACATTGCAAACATCTATATGACATATATAAATATATAAACGAACATTGTAGAACCAGAAATCTGTAGCGTCCGTCTGCGTCCTTGGATTTGATTTCCTTCATGAGAATGTGGTCTGTTGGTTTTGTAGGGTATTGCACTTATGAGAGAATAATTTCGGCTGATTTTGACGAGTGACATTTTGATTTTAGCTATTGTGTGGTCTTGAAGAGGTCTTGGAATTTATGGATAGGATTTATCATAGCGGAAAACTTGCCACGTGAAAAGGTATTCGATGCAACTCTCCTGTACCATTCTTCCTCGAGACTTTTGCCTGGCTTTCTCATGTGCCATGAGAGTGTCAGCAGGCAGTTGGCGGCATAGTGAATAGAGGATCCTACCCCCCTCCTCCCAGCTACAGCAAGGAGAGTTGGCAAGATGGAATATGTGTAGGTATGTCCGGAATGGGCCGTGTCTTTCAAGGCTAGCACATCAAAATGTAAATATAAATTCCATTACGTAATTCCATTGATATAAAAATGATGGAAAATATGATTAGCTCTTAATTCTCAATGATTTAAAATCAAAATATGCTTAGGTGCCTTAAATTTATTTCATATCTAAGTTCATATTCAAATAAAGTAAGTATTTTGTTACGACGAAATTTTTTGAAATCGCTGATATCTGAATTGTTCTTTGGAAGTAATTACCTTAAGAGTAATACTTTGAAAATAATATCACTAACATACATGGCAAGATATTTCTCATATACAGAAAATCAGTGAACAAAATATATTCAGAAATAAAAAAGATAGACGTTGAATTCACAAAATTTGAAAAGTCATGTATATAGAATTCAAAAATGAAATTTCAATTTTGATATAATAGATTATAATTAAAATTAGAAAAAAAAGAATATCAAGCAAAAAAAGAAATTTGTGAAAATTAGTTTTTATAATTACAAGAATTCTATTCTTTTCACATACTAAGAAAAATCAAATTTGCTCTGAAATAAATAGTGTTTATTCTCTCCTTATAAGTTCCCGTACAAAACATATATTGATTTTTAATTAACACACATTAACATAGCATAATCATAATCATGTCATATGTTTGATTTGAAACAGAATATCTTCTTGCAGTAATTCCCTCAAAGATTAACGTCACTATCCATAAAGATAACTGCAGGAATTACTTATTATCTATTTGTTCGAATGCTGTAACTGGAATCCTAAGCAGAGACGTGCCTAAGTGCCTTCGAATCAATATTGACCTTCCAGTGAAATAGTCCTTGCTTTAAAGTAAAATTTCGTTATAAGCAGTGGCAATTACATTTGCTTTTAACATCCGAGGCGCCTAATTTTTATAATTAATAAATAACTAAAGATATTAAAAATTTTAAATTTGCTAATTTAAATTAATTTTCGCCCAATTATAAAATATTTTCAGAAAAACGTGTATCTATTGATTCTGAACATTAAGGAGTCATAATAAAAATATAAATTTTAAAATTATGAATTATTCTTAAATTATAAATTATAAAATATTTCAGTCTTTTATGATTTTTAAAATTTTAAAAAATGATTATTACTACCCATAAGCATTTTTTTATGAATTTGGTGTTTACTTTTATTATTATTTAATATATTATATTATTTAAACAAAAAAAAAATGTCTTCATTGATTTCTTTGCTAGAATGGAATTTTTAAAAAATCATAAGTTTTAAATTTGTAATAAAATAGGTATAATATAGAACATTTAATTCCTCACTTGTGAAAGGTATAAATATTAAGTAAGTACATGACATTTTTTGATTTAAAAAAAATAATGACATTCATTACAATTGTTTAAAAGAAAATATAATTTCCTTCAGCTTCAGAAACGACATCTAAATATTTAGGAATCTTTTGATTCATAAGGTCAGGTGGTTAACCTAATTACAATTTCAAAGCAAGCAAGAATAGTATTGCTTTTTAAAAAAAAGTTATTTTAGATAAATATTGAGGTAAATATTATTAGCATAAAACGATAATTTTCTTAAAGAAATTTGTTTATTTCCTTTCTCCTAAATGGGAAAAGATTTAATTACAAGAAGAATTCCGACCTTTTGTCTAAGCATTTATCAAATAAAAACTATAACGCAAAATTAAACAAAGAATCAATTAAGTATTATTAGAATTAAACGCTCCTGAATTTAAATATATTTTTGATTTATAATCAAACTAACGAAAACAAATACAAATCTCACATATTCAGAGAAGGAATTAATTTGAAATATGTATATGAAATTCGGGCATGGATAGTATAGTTTTTAAACAAGACCTATTCCCAAATAATCACTTAATATTCTCAAATAATCAACCCTATACTTAACTAATATACACTTCTCATTAGTGTTATTAGCAATTAACAAAAAATAAATTAATTAAATTCGATTTGTATTTTTAAAACTTCATGTTAGACATTAAATGCAGTAAATTTGTAATTTTATTTCTTTTGAGTTATGCATATAATGAGTTTACACATTTATAATTAATATTCTCATTTAACATTATTGTCATATACAAAGCACGTAATATAAAATATTTCATGAATCAATTATTTATATTTTAAATCAAACAGAATAAAGAAATTTCAATATTAACGATACAGCTTCTTCATGTTATTTCTTATTTCAATTAGATTTGATTTATGCCTTATCCCTTTCGCAGCGAACAGCGCCTTTAGACTCTCGGTTATAGATGCTCACTCTGAGAGAACAGCACCTGTAGGTGCTGAGGCGGAGTTACTCTTTCTGAACGAACAACGTCTTTTGGCGCCGTTCATTTGTGACATATTCTACCCTGAAGTAGGTTTCTAAAATGTCTTCATAGGTAATTGTTTATTGCATTCTAATGTGCTTTGGTGTCGATTCACCTGTTCTGGATTTCTTTTCATGGGGTTAATTATCATTTGTTTTATTTCTAATTTTTTGTTAATTGAAATAAACAGATAATTAAATAAAAAAACAAATAAACCAAGGCAATGATAAATTACAACCATAAATTTGTAGAGATACCACAATTTGGTATCAGTAAATGCCCGAAAATGTCCATTATGTCGTTTGTTTTTAACGTTCTAGCAGCATACGCTTCTTGTGCAGAGATTGTTTTTGCATAATCAAATACAATTATCTGCGAATCTTGCTCGATCAGGGACAAATGAACGACGAATGTGAATTGCGATGGTATGGAATTGTCAACGGATTCTGACCTGAATGAAATGTTAGGAGAAATTGGATACTAATGTAAAATTCAAAAAAGTTACAATAAGAGATGCTTACTGCCAAGTAAATCGGAATCTGATTCTGAAAATATTGAGGAATTACTAGACATCGATCCGCGGCAATTTCTTTGGAGCGCACAAAATCTAGCTCCAAAAGTTTTTGATTTTGATGAGCAGGACACTGGCTGCCTAGATGGAAATTCATATCTGAGCACTCCGCCGTGAAAAGATAAAAAAAAATGCCGTCCAAATCTAACATCCAATTTTGTTCTAAACAAAAAAATCACCAGCATGAAAACAACAATATAAACACATATCATATTATTTTGAAGAGACAGGTTTTTCTTAACAGATGCATGAAGATAAGTGAAATAAAATATTTAATTCTTAGACATGGTACAATGCCAAGACCACAGCTAAAATAAAATTTTCCCCTATAATCATTTATTCAAGCTCATAATTTATCACTCGAACTTATGCAATAGATACATAATAAAAATTTAGTGCGGAATAGACTCATACTCACCTCTGTCCGGAAAATCGATGTTCAAGTTGCATTAAGAAATCAAAAAAAAATAATTATTAAAAAGTTTTTAAGATTAAATTTTAAAACAATAATAAATATGTATTTTTATGTCTACCATTCAGACTCACATATATTTGATAATATTATTGTTTTTTGCTGCCGAAACAAAGAATATTTTTATTTTCTAAAGTAAGGATATCATCAGTTTTATTGAAGATTTGTGTCACTGAAATTATAAGCCATTTGAGAAGAGATCAATGAAAATAATTACTTGCTGAACACCTTGCATACAAAAAAAAACATTAAAATAACTTGCCAAGAAAAACACCTCCCTCATACTTCCTTATATACTCTAATCTGCTTGAAATCTATTCCCAGGCTCGCATAAAAGAAAACTGGTTTTTGAAAAGATCACGAGACAGCATAAATCGCCGGAATGCTCGACAATTGAATCAAATCCATACAAAAGGATTTAAATCTTTGTGATTTAAAGGATATTTCCGACTCTCCATACCCTTTCGCAACACATTTCCATTTCAAAATGTGACACCCAAAATCAACCAAAGCTTGGGAAAATATTCCTCGCAAAACCCACTACTTCCTTTGGGTTAGGAAATTTCTCTAGTTGGCGTATACTATGAATCGTGACTGATATCTTTTATTGATTTGGCGCTGGCCATTCTTTAGTTGTTTTTTTTAACTTTTAATAAATGAAATCCAAAATGTTTTCTCTTTTTTCTCATGTATCTTGCTTGCTCTACATTTGAAATGTTAGAAACATGATTAAGCATTATGTGTGTGTGTGGTATGGAACCACATATAATATTAATATTTGGTTTATATTTTGTTTTTATTGTTATCTATATCAAAAAGTGATATCAAAGGATCATATAGTTATCTAGATAAGATTTATTGTTTTCTTCCCTACATCGAAAGAAATTTGTATATTCGAAAAATTTAACAATTACTTAGAGAGAAAAAAAATATCCTTTTCTCCGAAATTTTTCATGTTTTCAAATATAAAAGTGTTATATGATTTGCATAAATTCATTAATAATAATTTGTATAAATAACAAAAATGTGGTTTCTTATGGCACTTGTCATAAACAAAGCAACTGATAAAAAAAAAGATTTTAAGCGTCTCTTGTTTCAGTAGCGCCATCTAGGACCAAAAACACGACTTAGCTACTCATGAGTCAGAACCGTATTTACGGGCCGACTTCATTCACAGATAGTAATTTAGATCCGAATCAGAGAACGATCACCTTTCAACCAGTACCACCAGTGGTGCTGCCTCTACTTGGAGGACTTTGGGAACATGACAGATTTATACGTGCACCAGCCACTTGATACACGGAAAGTCTTCGGCCGGCGGGGCTCGAACTCACTTCCCTAGGGATTCGAGTTCAACGCCCGATCAAACAGGCTATCCCAGCCTCATAATGAGGATGTAATGTGATATATGCATTTCTTGAAAAAATTCTTGTCTCTTACAAATCTTCTTACAAATAGGCATAACAATCATATATCTGTATATATTTTTGGCTTTATCATAAATACTGGAATAAATTTCTTCTATGTTCATTTTTTTTCATTTTTTCATTATTCTAATTGAAGAAAAACTCCAATAATTCATAAGAATTCAGAAAAGTGTCTTTTAAGGGTACCAAAGTTTCTAATGCAACGTAGAATTTCCCCATAGAATTCCGAGAATTTTTTTGAGAACAAAACCCTGTTCTTGTGCACACTTCAGACTAATCTTCATATTTAGGTTACCAAAATAGTTATTGATTGTTGGATCATTAATCTTATTAAATTTATAAGTATTCACTGAGTATACATTTCATATAGATTACTGTAATCCTTCTCTAAATAAACTTCCGAATTTTTGATTCGCTTAGATTCAAATATATTTTGTTCCACATTAGTTACATATATGCTAATTCATTCATTTGTAACATTTTAATATAAAGATATTTTTACTTGTCTAAATAAGTCAGTTAAAATTTGATACCAAATTTGCAGATTTCTATGAAATTTGGTCTAAAATCTGTTCATAGGAAGTTCTTCTGTCTGGCTGTTCGAATATAAACTAACTATAAAACGAAAAAAATTAGATAGATCAGATTCTTTACACAGATTTAACATCTATTTGTAGACACATGTCAATCTTTGAGCCAAGTCCAATAAAGGGTTGATTGTCTATCGATCTGTCTAATTGCATACAGAAATACTATATAAATGTGATAATTCAAAAACGCAATGACTTTAATATATCAAATTTGATATGGTGACAAGACGTGCATCTTCGTTCCAATCGGTTGTGAAAATATTTCTAAAGCACAAATTCGATTTTTGAATACTATCAACGAATGCCAGGGATTAATCGCCAAATAACTTGCCAAGGAAGATATTATAGACTCAGTAAAAATGCTAAATTCACGCCAAAAATATTTTGTAACTATTGTACGCCAATATTATGCACGTTGTTCCCTGGTATGACAAATTTACGCCAGAAAATTTTGGGAAGACCATACCCACTGATTTATTTAGGAAAAATTCGTTTGCTTCGTTTAAACTAGATGAAGAAAGCATTAAAGGACATTTTTACAAGAAAAAAATTAATACTCAACATTCGACAGAAATCTTCCATCTGAATAATTTCTCACTTTCTTTGATTTCTGAAGAATGATATCGATATAATATTATTTGCCTTATTACATACAATGCAAAACAATGAGCAAAAAGAAGAGCTGCAGGACAAATGAAAGCAAAAAGCGATCCTTTTATGACGTTCCTGAAAGGAATTCGTTTTACTAAGGCTTGCAATGAGATGTCTGCAAAAGATCCTGCATTCTCCGAAACACAGTCATCCTTCGAACAAAGCATATGCATTAGTCTGGCTCGCTTCTAGAATCTAAAGTTCTTCTCTGAGTTGCAATTCTTATTCCGTTGGTGAGCAAAAACGCTTTTTGACATTTTTTTTTTTTTTAATTTTTTCTGCCCAAACATTTTGGTTGTATAATGGTGTCATCAACATCTTGGATGGCTGACCATAATTCCTTTTTAATCGGTGCAGAAATTTTTCCAGAGAGTATTATAAATATTCATTTGTTACTTTTAAGTTACTATTTGCAAAATTAGTATATTACGCCACTTAATCAATTATTTAAATCATAGTTATCTTTTATCAATGCATGGATTTCTCTGTTTGCTGACGATTGTTATTGATTAAAATATTTATCTTTCAAATTATGATATGAATTCCAACATGACTTAAAATTCTTTAAAGGAAATGCAGTTAAATGTATGGCAACTGCCATTATATAATGTATAACTATAATTCATGCAGTGAGATATTAATTGAAATAATATTCGTCGTGTCCTGAAATGATAAAAAAATATTAATGGAAAATAGATAATGAAAGGAAACTAAGGGCTAAATTAAATCTTGGAATAACCAAGTGGTGCCATAAAATGAACAACCACAATACCATTTATTTAAAAGAAATGCATTGCAGTACTTTCAGTATTTTTGTAGCTGAATGTTGCACTATTTTACAGTGAATACTGAAGTTGACTCTTTCCTGATGGTAAAAAGTAAATAAAAATGACATTTTGATGCGAGCTCCTTAATGACCTCACCTGATCATCTAAGTTATAAAACTGGAACTGAAAGAATTGTTCAACCACGGTACTTCAATGCAGCGATTATCTTTATACCTCTCTACAGGGAAAAAATAATAAGAATTATCACAGAACATCGGTAATATAATTTCTAGAAGAGCAATCACTGCTGTTATGAAACTGAATAGAAAAGAATACAATTTAAAAAAATAATAAAAGTGTAATGCAATCAATTGGTACTATATTTTAAAAAGTGGCTAGGATTGTTTGAGATGTGTCTACGCTTAATAATGTAGTAGTCAAGCTATCAACCAAGCATTTTGAATTGAATTTATCAAACAAAGAACATTTCATATCCCTATATAATAATTGAAAAGTATGTGCGGATAGCTGAAATTGAATTGAAGTTGAGTAATCATGTAATATTGAACGATGACCAATAGTCTTATTTTTTTCGTATGGTTAGTATAGCAGCAATGAATAAATGATGATTAGAAATCTATGAGAAAGATAAAACTTTTAGAAGGATATTTCTTCAAAATTTAGGAGTGAATTAAGTAAAACCTCTAATAGCTTTGACTTTGAAGTTTAATATTTACATCTAATTATTTGTTTTCTTGATATTTATTTTGTATCAAGAATTCGATATCGGGTTTTTTTTCTGTTACGTGTATTTTTTAAATGAATAAATGTACTTTAAATCTGAAATATACTTAAATTAATTCTACGATATTTTCTAAGAGTATTACTTATCTTTTCAGAGAATAACATTGTTAATTAAATAAATATAAAATTAAATATATTTTAAACTTAAATAATTAAAAAAATTAAAAGAATCACAGTATAAATAAATGCTCTTTTAAATTTCCTTAGGCAACAGTATGGCACTAGCGTTTTAAGATTATTTTTTTATGGTAAGAATCAGAAAAGTAGAAGACATAAAATGTAGTTATTAAAAATAGTTATCATACATCATTCATTTTTATTAGAAGATATCTAAAATGTATATACTTATTATTTATATTCTTCAGAATATCACACAGGGAAACTTGGCTGTCTTTTTATAGTTTTTAAAACAGCAGAAAACTTTGATGGGGCATTAGTTTATACAGTTTAATATTGTAGCATTGGGAGAACTGATTCCCCTGAAAGAATTATAAAAAATTAAGTGAGATACAAAATTTTATGTTAGGGTCCCAAGTCAGATGAAATAAAAGCATTTAAAAATAAAAGCTATTCAATACCACAATGTCAATTGAAGAAATATTTTTACTCTCCTTTAAAAAATTCCAGTTAAGGAAATACTTTTATACCAAATATGCATAACATATAAAATGATTCATTGCTCTCTTTCCTACCCCTTAAAAAATAACAAAACAAAAAAAAACTTTTTAAAGAGGTTACTAGACAACAGAATTCGTTGAAATCGTTCAACAATTGTATCAAATCTATTTAAAGTAACTCAAGCTTTTACGCCTTAAAAGGAAATTCTAAATTCAGTATTCCTTTCAAAAAACGCTTCCATTCCAAAATGTGATACCCACGAGCAACAAAACCTTGGAAAAAATGTTTCTCGTCAACCCTGTTATCCCCAAGGGACACAACATTTGTCCTGCTGGCGTCTTGCACTTGTCATGACAAATATCTATTATTGGTTTGCCACCGCTTGCCCCTCCTACCAGAACATTTTAAGGAGAACAACTGTTTCGAAAAGTCTGAAACTTTTAGTTCCATTAGAGTGTCCTTCTTATGTTTTGAATTTCTCTAAACTACATGTTTGTATTGTCTGAATTATGCATTAATGGTAGAAAAGAATTTAAACTTCCCTTATCATTTGTTTTAAAAAAAAATGGTTTTTGTTTATATTTTATTTTTCTAACATTTTTATCGTTAACTAGACAAAATAGTCCAGAAGAAATTCAAAAGAAGCAAATTTGTTTTAAATAGTCTTTCGCAAATCTTATTGCAAAACAAACAAAACTTATTGCACACTTTAATTGTAAGCAAAACAAGCTCAAATTGTGAATTTTGGAAGTGTTTTGATAAATATGAACGGTTTAAACTATTTTAAATATATTTCAACAGTAAATAGGGAATAATTGATTGTTGATCTTGCTATATGGAATACGATATTTACTTGAATGCAGCATAATGAGTTTTCAAATAAAACTGCTTAGTTAAAATGGTATTGTTTAATTAAGTAATGGCTAAACCGTAGTAATTAGTAATAGCAAAACGCTCCAATGTCAAGATTGAATTTTACATTTCTTTGATAAAGTTTTTAAACATCAGACAATTGTATCCTTTTTATTTAAGAATGAAAAGAGTGAATGTAATTTTTTCTGAAGGAATTGAATATTTAAGAAAAAAAATTCAAGATTTCAAAAGTATGAATTATTCAGAGAGTGTGGTATATTGAATAAATGTATTCAGAAAATCATTTTTAATTTTTTTGCTACCAAATCTGAAAATTAAAAATGGTACACTATATAAATATGAACAAATTTCAAACAGCAGTATTTTTTGTATTAACATAATCACTTCTATGATTCATGCCTGTGATGCGGATATAAAGATATGTTCACAGGCGATTCACATGGTGAACAGAGTTTTAAAATAAGGAAATAGAAATTAAACATAGACGTGTTTTATTCGCGTCAAATTCTGCATTGAAGAAGAACTTTTGCTGTCACAAAGATATGAATCACATGGCAGTTAACATTTTATATAGTAAAATTAATACTGCCTTATATTGTGGTAAACATGTGAAGAGCTTTATACTCCTTTAAATATTCAAAAGAACAAAAATCGGGGTATCTAATGTAAAAGTTACGACAAACGAAGCAAACAATTTTCAGTATTTCCCAAAATTTTTGATTTTGGCTCTTAAAACGTTTACGAGTATCAGTTTTTATTTCTTCATAAATATTTTTATTCTAATATTGTATTGGAAAGAATAACTGAAAGTCATTTAGTTTATAAAGTGTGTTCCCGTATTCATGGGCCAAATTTTATGAGTATTATTTAGTTAAAATGTATGTAAAAAAATTTCATATATTTTAATAATATTCTGTTTATTAATTTTTTAGAGCAGACGATATGATGTTTACTGATGAAATTTTATTTAAAAAAAGATAATTATTTGAAAATAAATATGTTGAATAAATATATAGGTTTATTTAGTTTGCATTATCTAATCATCTGCTAAGTAATTTTGTTGAATTTGAATGATATTACGCGATTATTCTCTGTTGATATTTTTGCTTGGTTGAGCAATTTTTGATCTCTGAGAAAGTAGGAATTTATCTCATGCGCACGTCTGTGAATTGTAACGGAGGAGAGATGTTAAGGTTATATTTACCATGTAAGCTTCCCAAATAGGTCAATAGTGGATGACAAAAATTTTCAGAGTTTACAACTCTAACTTTGTAAACTTGCTCCATTTATATCGAGAGACCGCATGCGGGCGAATCGAGACTTGGATAAATATATTCTGAGAGATTTTGAAGATAATCTGAGCATTATCACAAGATCAATGGCACGAACTACAGGCGTGATTAAAAACACCGTATGGAAAATTTTGCAAGAGAAAAGTCTTCCCATATTCTTACAGATAATGCAATCATTTAATGCAGTTGATTATCATAGACGCGTAGATTTCTATCATTGACTTTTTGTTTTCAGAACAGTACATACAGTTTGAGGTTCTCTGCAAATGCACTCTTCACAGATGAAGTCATTTTTACTCGAGACAGAGTTTTTAATTTGCACAGTTAATTCCAATCGTAGGCCGAATCTAGTCCACATTCGCATGCTTCACGGAAGAGACTGTCTATTAATCCGCTTGCGGTTATAGTAAATGAGTACCTTATCGACACATATTTGCTATCACAACGAATCAATTGTACGACATAATGAATTTTTTGGAAGAGGATTTACCGGAATTATTTTATTGTGTTCTAATACTGTTCGTAATGCCTTGGGGTTCCAGACTATTTCAGCAATAAAGCGCGTAATTATTTCAGTGCCGTTTTTGGCACTCAAAGAACTGGGCGAGGTGTGGACCTGTCGTTTGGGCATCACGTTCACCTGATTTATCAAGTATCTTTTTCTTGTCGAAGTATCTGAAATCATTCGTCTATGAGATTCCAATTGATACTGAGTAAGATCTCATTGCAAAACTGTCTCCTGCTTTTATTATCCCTAATCTTAATGTCAATGAACCGACTCTCACACCTGCAGCTAATAAAACTATATGATTTGTTTTTGTCCTGCAAGGATGTATTGCACTGTTTTGTATGGGAAATTTTCCTATCTAAGGTATTGGCTTATGTTTGCACTCTTTCATTTTGCAAGTGTCCCAAACTAATTTTGCTGTTAAAGATCCTGAAAACACAGGATTTTCCAACTCCAACTAGTGCAGAAATATCTCCCTCAGTCATAGAGGTATGCTGACAGTTCTATTTCCTATTCCTTTTCTTAAAAGTGTTAGAGGAAAAAAATATCTAAATAAGAGCCAGACAACACACACAATCAATCAATTTTGGCAGCAACTGAAACACAACTGACTTGAAGATCCTGTACATGTGATGATAATGTAATTAAATCAATTTAAACTAGTTAAGATCTTTCCCTCTTAGTAAAAAATTTATTTTCAGACTGGGAATTCCTGTAAAAGCACAAGTTTTATGAAAAATGAAGCTTGCCCCTATCAACTTGCACTGTACTGTATACATTTATTTATTTAAGGCATATTTTAAAGGCACTTTCTCTTTAAAAATAAAAATTTAACTATTTGATCACAATTAGATTTGGTTACCTCTATGTTATTTTTTTATTACTTATTTTTAAATTATTGCCAATGCCCAATGAAAATTCTTCAGTATTTCATAATAGATATCTTGATATTTTTATAATAATGTACAACTCTTTTATATTATTGTCCATTATTACTGCTGTGGACTTTTACGTATTACAAAAATAGAAGATTCAAGACGCCATCCTGGCCTAGGGATAGCGCATCTTTCCCGTGATCTGGGCATCCCGTGTTCCAGTTCCGGTTGTTCTTTTCTCTGTGTTCTGTATTGAGGTGTGTGAAAGAGACCCCCTGTAAAAAGTGGTTGTGCAAGCGATTGTGTGAGTGTCAACTTCGTATGAACTAGAAGTGAGACTTTTGCCCTCGGCTGCTCAGAGGCCTTTATCCTCAGAAGTTACTGCACAAAAACTCGGCTTAAACCGCTTACTTCGATAGAGGGTTTGTCTATGACAAGAGCATAAGTAATAACAACAGAAGTTTCAACAGAATTTTTTGACTATATCGATGCAAAACATTTTTAATTTTTGTCAAGTGTTTTAATATTTTTAAAGAGATTTAGTTATTTTCATTATATTTATTGAAACAGATTCTAAAAGATATTGCTACAAAAAAAACTACAAATACCTTTGAAGACAGTCATTTATTCGCATTTTAACTTTTTAGCAGGACAAATGTATGCCATAGATTTAAAAAAAATGGCCTTTAATAAATGTTTTCTCGGATTATTTCACTATTATATCCTTACTTTGGCTTAAAAATAGTATGAGAAAATTTCAAATCAATTTGTTTTATTCTTACTCTACTGTCTTCACTTTTGTAAAAAAAGAGGAAACATGTTTAGAATTCTAAGAAGTCCAAACATGTTTAGAATTTCTTAATCAAAAAGTTAATGAGGAAAATATAAAATTCGTTCAACATATGAAATATCTTTTTTTTTGTATTTTTAAATAGGCATAATCTATTTGTTTCTGTATATTTATGTTCCTTTCGCCGTATCACATAAAATATATATTTTTCTATGTTTTTAGTGTAGGATTATTTTTATTCTTTTACACATGTGGCTATATTCGGAATAATTTTTTTAAAAATCGCAAAATTCTTTTCCTTTTAAATTTTTCGCAAAACATTTATTCTAAATATACCTATAAAAGAAAAATATCAATAAAAAGACAAATATATTTTATAAATTAGAATAAATATACTTTTAAAAGTTCAAAAGTAATATATACTAAAAACATAACTGTTGCAGAAATATATATATTAGAAGAAAATATATTAGAAGATTTATTCAAACCGTTCAGATTATTTAAGAAACAATTTGGATGATTTTAGAACAAATAAATAATTTTTATGTTTTATCAATTTGTAAAATAAAGTATTTTACGAATTTCTATTGAAAAAATAAAAGGAATTTACAATTTTTTCTTATATTATGAAGCATTAAAGCAACTGTAAAATCATTTTTAAATTAGTAGATAACTTATACAGTAGTTCAGAAACTACAGAATATATTAGAAATTAATATACCATATTTTTACAAAAATAAAATATGCATTGATTTTTGTGGTATATGGAATTTTCATAAAGCGATTATTCTCAAATCCATTAAGTTAGAAAATAACACTTAAAGCAGTAAATATAGCGTTTCATTTTAACGTATGAAAATATAAAACTCGTTGTAATTTCCAAAAAAATAATCGTGGTAAAAAAAGGCGATTTTTTTAAAGGAACCTTCTTAGATTATATTATATATATTAATAATAAAACCAAATAGATTTTATTTTCTCTAACCATTCACTTTCAAAAAGAAATCACAAAAACGTAGTCTACATATGTGAACTACATTCTTTAGATGAACAAAATCCCAGACACCAATAAGGAAGAAACCGTCCAATAACTGTACTTCCTGTACATAAAGAATAACAAGAAAATGATTGCCAGGCATCAAACCAGAACAGCAAAAAAGTGGAAAGCGTCCAGCAATTGGATTATCCCATTTAAAGCACCACAAACCTTTACGTTTTAGAGAATACTTCTGAACCTCTGTACTAGTATCTCAATATGTTTCCGCTCCAGAATGTGACACCCTAGAGCGACTAAGGCTTGGAAAAATATTCCTCGTCAACTCCACTATCCCCATGTGACCAAACATTTCTCCTGTTGATGTCGTGTACGTGTCATGACAAATATCCATTATTGGTCTGCTACCTCTCTCCTTTCCTTCCAAAACTTTTTTTAAGAATAAGTCGTTCGAAAAGTCCGAAATTTTCTCTCCATTTGAGTGCCCTTCTATTATTCTGAGGTCCTGCATACTAGACGTTTGGAATGTCCGAAACGTGCATGGCTGGCGAAAACGATTTGAGCTTCCCTTGTGACGTGATTCCATAAGAATAGTTGGTATTTTTATTTCTTTTTTTCTTTTATATTTATTGTTAACAAGACCAGACTGTCTGTAAGGGCCTAAGAAACAGATTCGTTTTTTAAATGTTTACTTTTCATGGGAATATATGAATAATGGGGCAATTGAATTATAAACATTTTATTATTTTTGATATTTTTTTACTGTTTACATATGTATATTTATTGCAAAAATACAGGTATTCACGGTTTTGTCATACCTGTGGACATAAATCCTCAAAATGACCTCACACATTTAATATTTAATAAAATATAATAAAAATGATAATTTATTTACCGACAGTTTATGAAAAAACAGGAAACTGAATTAAGAATATTTATTTAGTGAATATTACAGAGTTCCAAACAAATTTTTGATATACGTTGAAATTAATTTATTGTTGGCTCAAACATTGCCAGCTAGGGAATAGAAATTTATCTTCGAATTATAAATAGGAAAAAAACGTAAAGCGCTACAAAGAAATAAATAATACGATTTTTTGACACCAAACATCTACTTTAATTAAAAAACGATTTATATACAGAAGGAATTAGTAGATTCTTGAAATAAAATGCTTTATTAAAAAATGCACGTGTTTATTAGTAATGGAAACTTAATAAATACCATGTATTGAAAATATTCCAATGGGAAAAGATATCCAATGTCATCTTAAATTTATGTTTGTTTACGAAATGAATGTTTAAACAAAATATTATCATACATTTGATTTAGTAAAGAAAAAGAATTTATTTGAAATGTTTTTATTAAACACATTTTAATAGTTTTTTAAAAATAATTTTAATGTTTTTTGCGTCCTTTTAATTGATTGAGAGTGTAAATTATGTTGAATTTATTTAATTTATTGATTTTCTATATAAAAAAAATTCCTTTTCAAATCGTTTTATTTACATGTTCTTTGGAAGGAATTATTGAAAAATTTGAAACATACTTTAATTAAAGTACGTTAATACATTACGTACATTAATTAATGTACTGCAAATAAATGTATCTACCATTTTTATTCAGAATTTAGTTCTGCATTCTTGACAGTGCAATATCTGTATATTTGATCTCGCATTAGCACAGTGACCTTCAGCACATTATTAGTATTTATTCCTCAATAATTTCAAAATTATTGCTCTAAATTATTATTTATTAAAATTATTATTTATTTTTAAAATTGTTGTTTATTAAAAAATTGAAGTAATCGAAAAAATTTTGCTACCATGCATGCAAAAATGCATGCATGGTAGCAAATATCTACAAAGGCTTTAAAGGGTATTTAAAGGTTTAGGAAGTTTCAAGAATAAATATATAACGAATTATTTTGTAGCCTTTTCTGTGTAAGTTTTAAACAAATATGAAATAACATTTCCTGCAAACTTACCAGTAAATACTTTAATTGTTGGTATTTATTGTTTCTGTTCTGTGGAATTGAGGCACGTAAAATTAAACGATTCTTATTCGATTAAATAACTTAAGAACATTTGGTTATGTTATTTTAACATGTTGAAATAATTGATATTTTTGGTGGTTATATTGCAAGATTTGTCAACCAGAAATTTTTAAATATATTTCTGAGTCTTATGTTAGTTCACAATGAAATAAAGTTGATTTATGGTTCGAATAGTTAATGATATGAATGTCTCATTTTGAAACAACTTGGAGGCTATTTTGGAACAGACAACTCTGGTTTGAAGCAAGACAAGATGATGAGAACGATATCTACGTACGAATTTCATCCCAAATTTCTATACCAAAAGGAGGTGCTTTGTAAAGTGAACATGATATGAAAAATGCATGACATCTCTCTCTCTCTCTCATCTAATTATACAAACACTCTTGGTATAGAAATTTGGGATGAAATTCGTACGTAGATATCGTTCTCATCATCTTGTCATGCTTCAAACCAGAGAGAGAGAGTGAGTGAGTGAGTGAGTGAGTGTGAGTGTGTGAATTAAATAGATAAGATGAATTTGAATCTCTCTCTCTCTCTCTCTTATCTAATGTATCTAATTTAGATCTGTTGGATATGTATCTAATTTAGATCTTTCTTAACTGAAATTCAAATGAGCCCTTACAAATTAATGATAAAAATTAACATAGTAAATTAACATGAAGAAGCCATAGCCATGCCCATTTAATAAAGTAATATGATTGGAATTCTGAGAATCAATTTTATTGTCTTTTTTTTTTTCAAATCGTCCTTTTGTTACGTTTTAACCAGAAAGTAACGTGATCACTTTAAATCTGAAATGAGATTTATGCCATTTTAAGCAACTATTTTATAGATTTAATAGAAGAGGAAAATAATTAAAATAATTGAACGATCAAGTAATTTCGACCCTTATTATTTGAATTCGAATTTTAAAAGCAAAATATAAAAAAGCAATTTAAAATATGCTCAAACTTCTAATTCGAAATATTTGAAAGAACAGCATTTCTTTACGCTATATTTATGTATTTAAATTTTAATTTCAAAGTTTATTTTTAATTATACAACATGGATAATGCAAAAATGAAAAATAGGTTCATCAATTTTCATCGTTTGTAAATTAAAACAAAGAAAATTATGTGTATGTCTCCAACACAATATTTGTGCTATAAAATACAGTTAATTTTTCTTTTTCAAAATCAGAGAAATGATTATGCTGATCATAGAATTTCTATTTTTTAAAAATTACATGCCATAATGTGAGGTGTTTTATGTTTGTGTTGTGTATTATTTTATGCCATGTGCTGGGAGAGAAGTGAAGAAAAATCTAAATATGTTGACTAATTTTTAATTGAAAATCCAATAAGGATTTTTAAAAATATCACAAATTAAACATTCTACTTCTGTAGATGTAACTCCGATTTGGTAGCTTTCAATCCAATGACTTGCCTGTAAAATATTTTTTAAACTCTTTTCGTCATGTGTGTCACGCCACACAGTTTACAGTCAGTATGCCAGTTTGTAAATATTATTAACTAAAAATAATTCATTTTATTCGTTATCATTAATTATTTTTTAAGAAGTTCTCCAACGTTAAATAGTTCTTAAATAATATTTTGCAACAAACTACAAAATTTAATATTGGTTCGATATTTTTCTGTAAAGCACATTTGTGCTTCTTGCTCACAAAATTGCTTAGTATTTTAATATTAAACTAAAATAAGGAGAAAGTTTTTATTGTATCATCAACATAATATTCCATTTTATTCCATTTCTAGGGGAAGGAATTGCAGAGTTGAGAACTGTCTGTAGTTTCTGAAATGCAAGGTTAAATTCCTTCAGTTTTAGCTCAATCAATTTTAACTAAAATGAATGACTTTTTAATTTCTGAGATACTAAAAAAGATATTAAGAAAAGAAAAAGATATTAATTGAGCCAAAAAGCTCAAATCACAAAGAAAGGAAGTTTCTTAGTGAAAATATGTATAGAAATAAACATATAACAAATCGTGTAAAAAAATATAGAAAAGAAAAAAAAAAGAATTTATACAATGAAGGGAGTAAAACATCAACTGAATTAAGTTTCATAAATGAATTATACAAAATCTAACAAGTATGAACCAGGAGACAAAGTAAATTGAGCAGATCCCCATACATAAAATATACGTACAAAATATTGACACAGAAAAGAATATATATATATATATATATATATATATATATATATACACACAAAATTCTTGTATAAACAAGGTAATAAGAGGAAAAAATGCTATCTAAGTGTGCAAGAAAACAAAAAAGCGTTAAAAAGATTGCAGTCATATGGATGTAAGTAAACAATGAAAGAAACCATACTATAGTATTCATTCATAAACTTTTTTCACTGAATGAATGTTTTTCAGAAATTACTTTAATACATGCTAGTATTATTTACTTTACACCCTTAACTTTACCATTAAAAACAAAGTAAGCCCAAAGAAGAGAAATTGGAAAATCAAAATATTTCATATCCACTATGAAGTTTAAACCCCCTATAAAGTGTCCTAGTTTAAAATGTGTAAATTAAAAATTAGGTTCAAATTGTTGATTCTTTAAACGTCCATGAATAGCGCAATTCCAATCGGATATAAAATCCTCTTTAAAAATATTTTTATAATGATATTTTGAAACACTTATTTTCTTCAAAATACTTTTTTGTGCATCTTTTACAAGATGTTCAGCAAATCCATTGCTAAAAATGTATACCTGTGCCCTAAGAACAGTAAACAAAACTTAAATCCGTGATTTCCAAAAAGTTAGATTAATTTGAATTTCAAGTTTATTTTAGTTTGAAAATTAATATAATTTAAAATACATTAACATGAAAGAAACTCGCTGCAACGAAAAAAATGCAATAGAAAATATTGAGATAATGCAATAAAGATTACAGGTATTTTATATTTTTCTTATTAAAATATGAATATTTAATCTTTATATGGATTTCGTCTGTGTTACATATATTATCCATATTATTTCAAAAACTGTATGGGTCTCTTCTTTTAAACGTATTCCACACAGTATAAATAAAATCAAAAAAATGAAATCCACAAAAGAGGGTGCAAAGTAAAAGAATCCTTCGTGCTTTAGAAGACAACCAGAGTTTTCTGGAAATAAATTCGTAAATCCAAATAATAGAGTCTACATTTCACAATTGTTCATGCTATACCTATAGGAACTATTTTTAAAGAGATAACCAGAAACCACATGCTCGGAATCGTCCCACAAAGCCACAAAGATATCGAATCTATTTAAAGTACTTCTAAATCTCGAGCTTTAGAGAGTATTCCTTGCTCTCCATGACCATTTCTCTCCATGCTCTTTTTTTTTCTAGAATGTGACATCTAACTTCTACAGAATGCTTGGAAAAATATTTTGTCATGTCCACTGCTCTAGAACGGCAGGACAATTCTCATACTGACGCTTTTCATCTGTCATGACAAATATCCGTTATTGGTTTGCCGCTGCCACACCTTCATTTTTTATTCAAGGGGAAGTTTTTTCAAAAATTTCTAAGTTTAATCCCCGTTTTTTCAGAGTCTTGAATAATATATGTTTGTAATGTTTAAAACAAGCAAGTGTAGAGAAAATAATTTTGAGTTCTTTTGTCTTGTGATACCGGGAGAATGGTTTGCATATTTTTTTCCACTTTAACTGTTACTTGAAAAAAAAAATGTGTTTTCTGTTTTCTTTATAATGAAATAGTTTAGTTGTAAACCAATAATAAACCAATAATTTTAGTAAACCAATTAGTTTGTCATGTTCAATTATTAAAAAAAAAAAAAAAAAATGAAAGCTGTCACAGGAAATATCAAAATTTCGCTTAATTTTCAATTATTTAAAATTAGTTGTTTTTAATAAATTTAAAAATCGTTCATTATTATATAGTTTTTTAATCCCTAGAATATATATATATATAATATGCTAAGTTATAACTCTAGGCTAAACAGCCTGGCTATTTGTGCCCTAATTCACACATTCCTTTTTATTATTAGTAGATATATAATTTAAGCTTTGCATATAATTGCTTTTAAGTATCTGGAATAGAAAAATAATAATTTTGAAGAACAAGTGATCTGCATTGTGATTGACAAGTGCTAGCAAAATTATAAGTATATTTTCAATAGCGTTTGTAGCTTTTGTATGCCAAATTAAAGTTGAAGCTTATCTTTTAAGAAGTGAATGTTGTGTGTTACTAGACTGAATTACTATTCTGTCTTATATCTATTGTTATTCTTATCACTTGCATTTAAACTAGCCGAAATGTGCCGTTGGTTTTTTTTTTTAATTTTTATGGAGTTTCAATCATTTTTAAGTACGTGAAATTATTTTGATTTCCATTTGATAGATTGTTGAGTACCAAATTTCTCTGAATGATTTTAGTGTAAATGTGTATCAGATTTTTTTTCTTTAATTTGAAGTTATAAGATAATTTATGTCGTTGAACATGATGGCAGACTTTTTCATTTCTTCTTACCATAATAGCCTTTAAAATAATTTACTCTATAGTTATGAATATCTGAAATCTGAATGAAATCATTTACATGAAGTTTTCTTCAATGCAATATCCAGAATATGATTGTCCCAGTCTCAGATACATATAAAGGCTAATTCTTAATTTTATATCCATGTCTTACTGACCAGAAAATATTAAAAACCTGTAAATGGTTCGATTTGTTACATAATGTGTTCCAGCAACAGTGGCGATAATCAATGTCTTGCATCAAATTAAGCTTCGAAAGGCCTCCATCCGTCGTTGGTACAAAAATAAACAACTTTGTACTACGACTTCCACCTTCTGGATATTTATCCAGTTTGAATGATGTACATCATTTTGTGTATTCATTGACAGTAATTTTTTTCCATATAATTTTGCCATGAGTTCTGAATAAATTTGTTGGCGTACTTACCATATTTTTTACTTTCTACTTTATCAACATTTTGTACTTTTTTTTTATTTGCTCGGTTACTTTTCTAGCTAAAAAGAATAAATAATTTCTGAATTCTTAAATATAGACATAGGATTCTATTTTTTAAAAAAATGTTATAAATGATGTAAAAAAATTATATTTTTCTTTCTGAATTAATAAATTCATTGCCGCAAATCGCAAAAATCTAATTTTTTTATATTGTAGTCGTTGCTGCTAATCATATTAAGTAAAATGTTCTTGAAATATTATTATTTTTTTTAATTCTGCAATGCTTTTGTGTCCAAATGTGCTAGTATTTTACCTTTTATTATCTTTCAATTTTCACATGGTACTGTATTAATTCAAAAGCTTTGAGATCCATTGAAATTTTGATGTCTACTTCTATGAACATTGTTCTTCATTTATTGAATAGCGACACAAGATTATCTCTCTTCGGAAACTTGCTAAAGTTAAGCATATAAGATGATGCATGGCCCAGATGGTTGCCAACGGATTGAAAGTCCCATTTTTGTTTGCATACATAAAATACTTATGTTTCATCTTTTTGTATGTTTTAATTTTTTTCCTGTATTCTGTATATTTTATTTAAGCAAAAAAATTATTCGATAAAATTGTTATTTAAATTTTTACATCTGCTCAATTACCATTAAAATTGGAAATATCACCAAATAATTGAAATATTTTGCATAAAAACAGTGATTCCATAAAGTCTTCCAAATTATTTGTTGTGTAATTAACAACCTTGGTGAAGTCTTAGAAAGTGCTATAGAGTATTTATTTGCATCCAAATGTAATATTTATTAGGTTAGCACTAACTAAAAAAAACATTTTAAAAATTCAGTAAGTGAAACGCTGAAATAATTATTTTAAGCTATTCAAATCGTCTGAATTGACTATACTAACGTGTCTTCCTTTGGGAGACCAAAGAAATGGTCTAAAGCGGTGATATTCAAAGCTTCAAAATACAATCAATTTCTGTAGTAGAGAACTGTAGGATGATTTTGTTTAAAAAGCATGCCACAAATATTTTAACATATATGATTAAAAGGACTACATAAAAAAAAATGAGATTTTTTCCCGAAGTATATTTATTGACTCAAGTTGCATAAATATAATTAATTTCGCCATTGAAAGAATTTTTTCGGTTTGATACATATGCCTATCAAACAAATCATAAAGTAACTTAGCCATGATTAGACTTCAATACTGAATGTCTGAATCTATACTTTTTGATTTGTTTCAAGCGCTAAATTATTTTTTATTGTGCTTCTCACCTGCATTTGTGTATTTCTAATTGACTTCTAAGTTTTCATTTCTATATCTCTAAATCATTTGTATTATACACACCATTCAAAATTGTTAGCTACAGAGGTTCCATTAATATTTTTCTAATCCCCGTTAACTAGAAAACTGTGACAATTGTTGCCATAACTTGGTGTTTAGCTATTTTAAAACATACGGTGATATCAGTTACAGCGCCACCTGGCCGCAGGCAACGCGGTTAGTTCTACTATCGGAACGCGCATCCGTTTGGATGTGATTTTCCAAATCTATGAGCGTAGGAACTTGTGAAAACAAAAAATATCATCTTTTGAACAAAACGTATTGATCCGATGTCATAGAGCACTTCAAACACCGAAAATATAAGTATCTGCGTATTTGCATTCCTTGAGTGCGTTTTGATTTTTTTTTTATATCATCATTGCACTCAAGGCGCCTTCACATCATATTCAGTAAATTGAAGACATGTTACATTTTTTAATTGACTTTTTCTCTTAACATATTTGTTTAAAGATAGGAAAGCTAACATCGTTATTTGATAAAAGGTATCGATTTACCTGATCCTATGATTACTTTACTATGCCAATGCACTACGTCAATAATTGCCCACCGTTCTCAAGTTAATGTGTGTTAGAAGGAATTTAATGGATATTCTGTATACGTATGCATACTTACATGTTGAAAAATAGGGTACATTTTTTCGTATATTCTTTTGTGAATTTCGCATTTTTCTTTTTTGCATGAAACTTTCTTCTATTTTTTTACTGAACATTCAAATCTTGTATTATACTTATTCACAAACATAGAATATTTTGTCAAGAGAAAAAATGAATACAGGCAAATTTGTCTTTCGTTTCTTTATTTTTTTTATTTATTACTACTTTCAACTACTAATATGCGTCTAGACTAGCTAACAAGGCATACATTTTTCGGTTAAAAAGATACGTGCATAAGTGTACATACAAAAATATACCGGGAATAAAATATTCAAATACAAAAGATCCTTTTTTCTTCGTCATTTCCTATTTAGTTACAAAGCAATATTTAAATAAGACATTTGTAGATGTTTTGTAATGTTGTGAAGTTAAAAAATGATTTTTTGAAAGCTATCCATGATGTAGTAATTTTTTACGATTGTTTTATACTTTCAATTTTCTGAAAGTTCTGAAAATGCAAAAGCATTTTTTTTGCTGATTTTTACAGGAGATTTCTTCTTCTCTATTATCTGGTTATTGTGGTTTTTACTATCAAAAAACTTTACTGTTATATACATAGTTTTACATATAATCTTTTTATTTACATAACGTTGGTTTTGGCAATTTAATGAATATGTCTCTTCTGACATTTGAATTTAAATAGATATTCTTTGTGACCTGATTCCACAAATTTATTTCCTTTCTTTCTCTCTTTTTTTCGTTTATTTTTGCCTTTAACTAAAAGTGACGGTGTCTAGGAATGTGTCTGTAAAACGGATTCATATTACAAAGTGTGTCTCCATCTGAATAAATATAAATAGCGACAAAGAAATATTCTTATTTATGTATATTTAAGTGTTTGAAAAAAAATTCTATTGTTTTCCACATCACAAAAATGAAGAATT
The DNA here is from genome assembly GCF_947563725.1 of Argiope bruennichi. Lineage (NCBI taxonomy): Eukaryota > Metazoa > Arthropoda > Arachnida > Araneae > Araneidae > Argiope > Argiope bruennichi. Next base: position 55,569,045 of record NC_079153.1, on the reverse strand, counting down.
GTTATTTCAAAGAAAACGATTTTTATGCTCACGTAATAACCAGATTCACAGGACAAAACAATTGCATTAAAAATATATCCCAAGCAGCAAAAGATTGTTGGCCAAGCATCGCCCCACGTAACGAGCGAGATTGGGGCGAGATCGGAGGCGATCTCGCCCCGACATTGATCATGTCCCCCGGCGGTTCGCCGCGCGATGGTCGCCCCGACTTGTTTTCGACGAATTTGCCGATCCTTTGGCGACTTGTTATTATCACGGGCGACGTTATACCAAGCATTTCGCGACCTGTTTTATCAATGGGCGACCCAATACCAATCATTTCCCGATGTGTTTTAACAATAGGCGACCCAATACCAATCATTTCCCCATGTGTTTTAACAATCGGCGACCCAATACCAATCATTTCCCCATGTGTTTTAGCAATGGGCGACCCAATACCAATCATTTCCCCATGTATTTTAGTAATGGGCAACCAAATGCCAATCAATAGGCAATTTATTTCTGAACACTTGCTGGTGTCAAATTGAAATATTAGTTTAATGGTTATTCAATTTTCTCAAACTCTAGAAACTAGTGTCATAACATTTAAAACTATCAAACTTTCAAAATTTTGTCAAAAGACTGAAAATACGAGATATTTTGAATAGTTTACTTTTCTTTTTTACCTATTAATAATAGTGTTTGTTATTTATTTTGATAAATTTAAAATTCCATAAAATACTTGTTTTCGATAAAGATTCATGGAAAATGTCATTCTAACAATTCTTCCAACTTTTTTTAACTATTATTATAGCATAGATTTTACCACAATCTTACCCTATAAAATGTTTAAATGACATTTTTTTACTGCTCTTTACAAAAAATAAACACATGTTAAAATTATCTGAAATAATTTTAAATTTGATCCCCTGAACATCTATCTACATATAAGATTTATTTCCTTCATTGATATTTCCTATTTATTTTCATTGTTTAATGCATGGGAAGAAATGTTAACATAATCATAGTTTCAATTATATAATTAATCAGTATGATTTTAACTGATATTAGAAATTTAAAAGTAGATGTATTATATATATTGCCTATATCATTTGTTTTTAAAAGCTATTTTATAAAAATTCGAAACAGAAAAATATATAATTCCTATTAAAAAAAATATATATATATATATTTTTACTATACACACTTTTATATTGCTTAATGTGAGCAATAAACAAATAATTCCTAAAGAATAATGAATAAAACACAAATTCCTATTTTAACACCCTAAAATTTAATGCATTGGTAAAAAATAGTTTCAAACACTAAATTATATAATTCATATTATATGTTTCTTCAATAGAAAATATTTTACAAGCACAAATTAATAAGTTACTTCAAATTTCTAATATTTTCATAATTTATGTTTAGTGAGGTTTAGATTCGTAGCAAAATAACAAAATTTGATCAATGTTAAACCCCGAATATTTCACAAACATGTTTCATAAAAATTCCATATACAAAAATGTAACGCTTCTTTCAATTTTACTGATTCTATTTACTATTGATTTTACAAAATTACTTCATGAAGAAATTTTATACCTCATTATAAATTTTAGTGTTAGCTAATGTCCAATAGATAAAATTTTACAAGCACAACGTAATAATTTACTTCAAATTTCTAATATTTTTTTTATTATCTATGATTAGTTTGGTTTTGTAGCACAAGAACCAAATTTAATTAATGATTAACACTGAATATTTCACAAAAATTCCATACCCAAACATGGAACACTTCTTCCCATTATAGGAGATTTTATTTACTATTAATTTACAGAGTTACTTCATATTGCATTAATTTTAAACCTCATTATAAATGTTAGTGTTAGCTAATATTCAATAAACAACAATTTACAAGCACAAACTTACTTCTTATTTAATAACTTACTTCAAATTTCTAATTTTTTCATAATTTATGTTTAGTGAGGTTTAGATTTGTGGCAAAATAACCAAATTTGATCTATGATTAACTCTGAATATTTGAAAAATATGTTTCACAAAAATTCCATGCACAAAAATACAACACTTCTTTTACTTATACGAAATCTTATTTATTATTAACTTACAAAGTTACTTTATGGTGTAGAAATTTTATACCTCATTACAAATGTTAGTGTTAGCTAATGTCCAATTGATAACATTTTACAAGCACAAATTAACAATTTACTTCAAATTTCTAATTTTTTTTAAAATCTATGATTAGTTTGGTTTTGTTTCATGGCACAAGAACCAAATTTGATCTATGATTAACTCTGAATATTTCACAAAAACTCCATACCTAAAAATGTAAACACTACTTTCAATTATACAAAATTTCTTTAGACAAATATTTTTTTAATTATTATTTTCCCCTCTTTATTTTTAGGAGAAAAGAAAAACAACTATGCAAAACAATTTATTTACAAAGACCTTCATTAAATAATATTTTAGAAATACAAAGTAAAATAATAATTTACTTGAAATTTTTTACTGAATTTTCTGTAATGACTTATACACCCAAGCAAAATCCTGAAACTATGACTTATAATTTAGAAGAATAAATAATATTGACACAAAGTAATTTATAAAAAATTTATTTAAACTTTATTATGTAATACTTGAAGAGTTTGAAATTTCTAAAAATCCACACACATTTATATAAATATTATATATATGTATAACTGAATCTTCAGCTACATATAAAAAATTATACATTTATTTATACATTTCATTTTTCCTTTTTGCTGAACCTAGAAAACAATTATAATAGTAATTGAGATTTCGCTTCATTTAAAAGTACAAATAAAACATTTGTTGACAATTGGAGATGAGTAATTAACAAGCAAAAGTCTTATAGAACTTTATAAGCATAATATTTTTGTTCTGATACTGGACTGTGTAAGCAAACTTTATAATAATGTTTAGGATAATAAAGAAAGAAAAAAACTCAAACTAATGGGAGTAAAATTTATGTTACTGTTTTATGAAATGCGACATACTTTGAAATTATTCATATAAGAGAACTCAAAAGTGCCTGCATAATCTCAAGTTTTAAAGAATTTTTTTTTTTGAAGTTTAAAATAAATACATTCTGCTAAACTTTTTTTAGCCACATGTCAAAATAAAAATAATTACACAAATGTTATTTCAATACCAAAATATAAAAATGTTATTTAATACTTTATTAAACTTCTTTCATAGAAAAATTGTAAATGAAAAGGAAAATTAACTAAGCTAAATAGAATTAAAATCACTTGAATTATCAGTCTAAAAAATTAATGAGGTTGCCATTAAAAAAAAATATTCAAATTATATAGAAAAATAAAATTTGTACAAAACAAAATTTATGCCTTTCTAATTAAGGCAAATAAGTTTTCAGATAAAAAAAAATCAGAAATTAAAATTTACTTACTTGTCATTCAAGCCTATCACATTGCAACATTTTGAAGTTTTACTACATTTTTCACGAAAAGACATTAGATATTTTGGCACTTTAACACATACATCTGATAAATCCTTGATTGCTTCCCCTGCTCTGAGTAATTGCAACTGACCAGAGAGAAATTTTGTGATTTGGAATATCTTCAATTCTAAACAAGTTCTTAGGATATTAAGTGAATTGGGACTTATAATTGTCTCGCATATAATTGTTTTAAATTTCCTTCTGATGTTCCAAGTCGGTAGAAACCATACTCCGTCACATTAATTGTAACTTCCAATATTTTGCTCTTTTTTGAAGTCAGAAATAGAAACTTGCACAGTAGTTTCCAGCACAGTACAAATAGTGAGAAATTTTTTTTGGTTTATATTTATAGATCAATTTTAAAATTTATTTTATCTTTAATTGCATTTTCAGTTTTGAAACAAAGGTTGCACAAAATTTTTATTTCATTGAATGAGAGATGTATTTCATACTTTGCCAGGTTGTCATTTGGCATTCTATAGAATGCTTAGAAAATGTATGAAATACAAATTGTTTCATACATTACTGGCTTGTTTTAGGCATTATATACAATGCTTGGCCATTCTATAGAATACTGGATTTCATATTTTGCTGGTAATACATATAAAAAATTATACATATACTTTTCTTCAAGTTCACTCTTCTTTTTTCAGATTTGATGAACCTAAAAAACATATTCCTTAATTAGAATAATAATTGAGCTTTCACTTCTTTTAAAAGTACAAATAAAATATTTGTTGACAATTGGAGATATGTAATTAAGGAGTAAAATAGATATATAGAACTTCATAAGCTTGATAATGTTTTCAATCTGATAATGAACTATATAGGCAAATATTATAATAATGTTTAGAACAATAGAGAAAAATAATATAAACTAATGGGTGTAAAATTTATGTTACTATTTTATGAAAGGTGAAATAATTATAAACTATTCACATAAGAGTATTCAAATATAACTACATAATTGCAAGTTTTAAAGATTTTTTTTTTTTTTTTTTGAAATTTACAATAAATATATTCTACTAATCTATTTTTTTAGCCTTATTTCGAAATAAAAATAATAACACAAATGTTATTGCAAAACCAAAACATAAGAACGCAATTTAATATTTTTTTAAAAAACTTTTTTCATTAGAAATTGTTGTTAACAAAAGGAAAGGCATTGTAAATGAAATGGAAAAATATCTGCAATAATTTAAGAACAGACACAAAAAAAAAAAAAAAGATAGGAAATAAAATCACTTGAAAAGAATACAAACAAGAAAAGAAATGATAATCGTCGCTTACGCCTAACGCTAATACCACGTGCAACTCCATGTTAAGCAACGAGTTCGAACGGCTTCAACAAAAATAATCTTTTTTATTCACTATTTAGAATAAATAATATATTATTTACAAATATATAATAATAAAAACTTTACACTTACCAAGTTTCTTGAAATGACAGTATGCATTGCTGGTTGAATTTCAAAATCCAAACTATGTTCGCATAGCGCCACCTAGGAAAAGCAACTTTCCCGACATCGAGGCGACTATGGGCCGATTGCGTTGAGCCGGTCTTTTTCACTAAGTCGCCGTAGGAGTTCGCCCCGATGAAAAAGCGATCTTCAGAGGCGACAGAAAAAAATATGGTCAAAATCCGATGTCGCGCCAATGCAAAGGTGACATTGGCAAAATACGGGGGGCATATATCAGATGGCTGCGATGCTTGGCCAATCGTTTAGCGACTTCTCTTGCTGCTTGGGATGCTTATGAGTCATTCTTGAAAAAATAATAATGAGATAAATAATTCAGAAGAGAAGAATAATTTTTCATTCTTTTGAATATTTATATATTTTATCTTTCCTCCTTATTTCATATTTGATCAGAAAATGCTTAATTGTGTGTAGATGATTTGAACAAAAAGTACCGATTAACATCATGGAGTGTGAAGTTATTTTCTTCAACTATGAAAAATAGATTTTTGCATTTTCTTATGTCATGGATGTAAAGTGCCAGAAAAACTGGTACAACATTCTAATATTGTGTGGAGCCCCAAACGTGCAGGCAGCAGTTCTGCAACACGGTGTGGCCTGAATTCAACTAATTTGTGAAGATATTCTGTAGACAATTCACACCATGATTCCTGCAGGGTAGTCCACAAAACCATGGGAGTGCGAAGAAGTGAAGGACATCACTTCGCAAAACATCCCAGATCTGCTCGATAATGTTCATGTCAGAGGAATTATGTGGTCAAGAGAGAGAACGAAATCCAGAAGAGTGCTCCTCAAGGTACTCGGTAGCTACTGTAGACCTGTGGGGTGGCGCATAATCCTGTTTGAATTGTCCACGTCCATCGGAATGCACACAGGACAAGAATGGATGCAGGTGATCAGAAAGGATGTTAACGTACCCTTGACCTGTCATGGTCGAGCCTAGACGTATCAACGGTCCCATTTCATGCCAAGTGCAACCCGCCCCATACCATTGCGGAGCCTCCACCAGGTTGAACAGTTTCTTGTACGCATGGATTCATGAGGGTTTCTCCACACCCGTGCGTGTCCATTCTCTAGATACAATTGGAAACGTGACTCATCAAAGTAGACAAAGTTTTTCCATTCATTAAGAGTTCAATGACGGTGTTGGGTAGGCCGGGCAAGGCGCAGAGCTTTGTGCCGCTGAATCAACAATGGTACACGAAAGGATCTGCGGCTGCGTAAGCCCATATCAAGTAAGGTAACGTTGCTCAGTGCATACGCTGACACTTTTTGATGAGCCTGCATTCAAATTCACACCAATTTGAGGAAGTGTTGTATTACGAACTTAGTGCATAAAAATACTTCAAAATGAAGAGAACGATTGATGTGATTGATACCCATATATTCTTGTAGTAAATTAGCAAATTATAGTAGATTTGCTATATGACTAGTAATAAAGCTTAAATATGAATCTTTAAAAAAATATTTAAATGTTTTGTGATAATTTTATGCAAATAAAATATTTCCCTGTTTTAATAATAAGCGGAGAAGCAACAACGTGTAAGCGTTAATTTATTTTACTTATTTGGATTTGCTAATTATCTAGTGTTAGTAGAATATATTGTTCAAAGTCACGAAATTACCTGTTAAGTTTTTGTTTTTAATACAGTTCAAGAAATGAAATGTATTGCAAACTAAATAATTTTTTTTCTGTTTTTGCAATGTCCATATTTCTTTACTAATTTCACAATGATTAAACTTTGAATTAACTTAATGTAAACATTGATGCTAACTCCATATAGTTTTTTGAAATTTTTTAAAATTTTATACAAAGTTATGTACCTGAGCTCTAATATTAGAATCCTTACTTAACAAAGTAGATTTAGTTGTTTGTTTTGGATAGCATCAGCACTGAAATAAAACAAAGAGAACTTATGCGTAGCTATTGTTAATGTAGTTGCTGTATAGGCAGCGACATGAACTTGAAAATGCAATTAAAAAACTGATGCTATTACATCTTTTACGAGTTATTTTCTATAGGTATAAATATCATCATATCAAATTAATCAATGTATTAATTTATAACAGTAAATTAAAGAAATTAGAACAAGTATTATGCTATGTAATTTAGTTACCATTCCATCTCACTGTAAACAAGAACTTACTAAATCGTAAATATCCAACACCAATTTAATAGAAATGTTTCTCACTAAAACATAACTTTGATGTTTATTTGAGTTGTTATTTTTTTTATTGAAAATATGAGTAAAATTATGGAAATAAAGATTTTCCTTTTTATCCGAAAAATAAGAGAAATAATTAGAGGAAAATTATTTCCATGATGCTCGAGAAACTGACAAGTTTCATGAAAAGATTTATATATTTTGAAAAATGTATTGTCAACCAATATCTTTGGGTTATATATATTTGAAAACACTCAACCAATATCTTTGAGTTTAAGAGACCTTTCAATAATAAAGTAAATTGTATGCTATTTTTAAGAATCATATTGATTCATTCATTTTATAAATTAATTTTCTGAAAAGAGAAAAGTGATGGCAATTTCAGAACTATTTCGGCTAGTATCGAATTCCCTAACTTGGGCACCAGGTAGATATTTTTATGTGAGTATTAATAATAAATTAAAGAAGAAAAAATGAATCTAGTTTGTAAGCTTTAGAAATTAGATTTTTTTGTGAAACTGCTTTCATTAAAATAATCCTTGAATGCTTAATCAAAGAATCATTAATTGAAGCAGTAGGGTTATCGCCTTAGAGTCAAAATACGGAGAGAAAAACTGTCACCATATTAGCATTTAGGGCTATCCACATATTTATATAGACCACATATTATATAGGTCACATATTTATATAGACCACATATTATATAGGTCACATATTTATATAGACCACATATTATATAGGTCACATATTTATATAGACCACATATTATATAGATCACATATTTATATAGACCACATATTATATAGGTCACATATTTATATAGATCAGAGACAAAAACGTTGACCACTTAAGTATATAATTGTAATTTTGATCTTGAAATAACCAACATGCATCATTTTTAGGCAATTGCAATTTTTTTTTAAATAAAAAGATATTTTTAAAAATTGCATCTGGAATGGTTTTAATATCCGAAATAACTGATAAGTTACCCCATACATAAATAATAATATGCTAAATGATTCTAAAGAAATTGAAATTAATACTAGGGTTCAATAAAATATTAATAATATGAATATAACTGAACTACAATGATCACAACGTAAACGCATAATAACCCTATAAGCACAAAATGCCCCAAAACATTGTTACGATATTTATATGATATTGGCAGTCATTTAGAAAGTCGCATAACATCGAGGAGATATCACACAATCGGGATGTGATAACTGGATACAATAGGATAGGATAGTACTATAAAAATCCACAAAAGTTATGTGAAAACAGACTTATAATGTGTGGTTGGTTATCCTCAAAATTGAAAATTTACCCACAAAGAAGCGACATTAAAACAGACTCAATTACTTGTAATTCGAAAACAGACTACTGTCACCCCCCCTCCCCGTGAACTATGTAGGTATTTCGCTTAGTAAAGCATCTTGACAGTGCACCTGAAATTTCAGGCTTCAAAATAATTCGCATAAATAAATAAAAAAAAGCTTCACGAAGATTTTTGTCGTCGAGAGGAATTCCGAACTAATGTCGAACTAATGTGTTTCGGATCGCTAGCTGAATGAGAATAGTGACTCACAAAAGAATTTGAGATTCCAGTAGCGAGTCGAACTAATGCGAGTGTTTTATTCGGGAAGAGATTTGTGCTTTGCTGAACGCATTGCCATTTACAGGCATCTGTTTGATGAATTCAACAGGGAAAAGTTTCGCCTAGAATGCCAAACAACGACACAGTTTATTTTTGTACATTTGAATGTCTGTACAATATCTCTTTTTAGAAATATCAAACTAAGTTCTTGCAATTAAAATAATGTGTTTTGTTTTAAAGAACTCTTATGATATAAAAACAAACGATTTGAATGAAACCACTTTGAATTTTGTCATTTGTATCAGATGAAATTTTATATGAATTAAACCATTAATAAATCAGGAATCCAGATGCATTTTATTTAGTTTCCTAGTAAATTGTAAAAAATACTATTGAAAATAAAAATTAGAAATTATTAAAATATTTTTTAATAAATAATTAACTTCACCAAATTAATTTTCCAGTGAAGTTTTTATAATGTTTTCTTGCGAACTGTTGGCTCTAAACTGTATAAAATTGCAATTAAAGTTGAAAGAAAAGTAAATTTGTATCTTAACAATTCTTATTGAAAAAATACTTAAATTAAAAAAAAATAGATTCTAAGTTAACATTTTCTTAGAAAAAAAATAATTGTTCGACTTTAATTGAAATAAAATCTTATTCTCGTAAATTAAAGTACCAATCTAAAGAAATGCAAATTATTTACCTGATATTTGCAGACAAAAACAAAACAAAAGTTCTAAATAAAAAATTACGAATAATCTACCAGGAATGTGTATATTTCAAATATTCTACTTATAAGATCCATAAACTTTTGCTAATATTTATTATTAATGTTCTCTAATTATTGCTTAGGAATAAATAATTTTATAATAGTACTGGAACTAAGCACTGCAGAAGTTTAAAGTGACTTTAATTTAGCGTTATTCAGATTAAATTCTGATGCATTTTTAGATGAATGGCGGGCTAATTTATGACATGAAAAGAATTCTGTATAAACATGTCGCAGAATCGAATTTACAAACAGTAAAATTTTTAAAAAATAAAAGTAAGATAATATATGTTTTATAACACTTTGAAAATGATTTAATTTCGTTTTGAGATTCTATAACAGATAAAAGCGCTTATTAAAGTTACGTCATTTAAAAGCGCAATTCTTAGGCCTGAAAATCTAACTCTATGAATATTTAGTATTAATATATTTAACATATGCATCATAACAAATTAAACTAAATGAACATTTAGTATAAACTAAATCAAATCTACAATATTACAATAGAATAATAAAACTATATTATTTGGTACAAACGTAAATAACTTAAATAAATAAATAAAATTGTCATTGAATTTTTTTATTATATTACTCTACAGTGTTTCAATTGTAATTCGAAGACTTACACAAAACTTAAGCAATTTATAAACATGTCTTTCGCTCGCTATCCAAGGAGTTCCATCATCTTCTATCTCAAATAGATTGTTCTCTGTAGCATGAGTCATAACATGCATGTGTTATCCAAAAATATAAAAGTTTGATGAATTCATTTAAAAAAAAATTAGGAAACTATACAATGTCAATCGGAAAAATATGAATGCATCTATGTTCACTTTCGAGGAGAGAAATAAACACACGTTTCTATATAAACCAATTTCTGAGAGAACAAATTCCTATAGACTGCATAGAGACCCACCGACGACTGTCCTTCAAGACGATTCCAAGAAAATCATTTTTGAAAAAGATAACAAAACATCATAAATCTATAAACTATCCATAATACTATCAAATCCATTTCAAGCACATAAAGTCTTTTCACGTTAGAACACTTTTGGTTCTCTATGCTCATTTCTCAATAAGCTTCTACTCGAAAATGTGAAACCCTAAAGCATCCAGAACAAGAAAAATACTTTGGAATATTTTTCTTACTGGCGTGTTGCTCGTGTCATAAGAACGCATCCATTACTCTGGTTTTTCAGCGCCCACCATTTTCTAAAAGAAAATTTTAAAGTAAAAAAAATCAAGTCTAAAAATGTCTGGTTTTTTCATACGACTTTCGATTGATCTAGATCACACATACTCCAGATTTCGAATATTTTAATAGGGCTGACCTGCAGTAAACTATTTAAGACTTTCTAGTGACTTAATCCGATTAGGAAGGTTTGTATAGGTATTTCTTTTTTAACATTTGGTGCTTGTTTATTTTCACGACATCTTTTTTCAAATTTACTCGGCGATTTTCAGATAATTATGCCAATAACTCTAAGATAATACGCTTACATAGTGATTTTAAAATGATTACGACATGAACGCGAAAATAATAGGAGATTTTTCCATTATACCAAGATCCGTTACTATTTCACGTAAATTGCCGATATTTCTTACATTCCTGCGTTTTGCTTGGCGATGTTTATATTACGCCAAAATCGTCTGTTATATCAGCGATTTTTAGCTTAATCCAAGGTCTTCAACAACGATTTGCGAAACGCTAAGCTTGTGACATGTTGCCGTATGTGGCGATTTATTGCAGTAACCATAAATATAAAGAAGTACTATCTAATAATGGACTTTCTCTTCATTTCGCAATTCGACAGCAAACTTTCTCTAAATGTATTTTGTTTAAAATTTAATAGAAATCTACAAATTTTATTTAAAGAACATATACCACTTTAACTCAATGTATTTTGGATATATTTTTTACAAACAGATATAATGCCAAAAATTTTAATTCGGGAGGTCTAAAAAAGTAAAAATTCCTTAAAATATTAAGTTTGAATTTCTGATTTTCACAATATTTTCCCAATATTCTGCAAGCGAAAAAATAGAAAGAAAATATCGACAGCAGAATAACGACAACAATTATAATCATTTATGGCTCAATACGCTACCAACTACTTGCTTATCAATGCAAAGCATTACAATCAATTATGCGCGCAATATAAAATATTTTGAATGTCAATTGTAAACGCCATATCATTATTCTTTTATAATCCAGAATGTTTATGTATATAACGTTTATGTTAAAGATAGGAAATGTATCTTTTAACATTCCGTGCTTCGGTGACATATTATTTAGTTTTAATAAAGTAATCAACGTAAGGATTTTGAATTTTATGTGATGTCATTTTTAACACACACCATTAAAATATTTTTCTAGAAGATGTAATAAATATCCATTTAATTATTCCCGTTCCAACTCTTCCACCAACTCGTTCCACCAACTTCCACCAATTTTACTAATTTTTAAGGTTCTCTTCTTGTGGAGCAGAATCACTACTTAATGTCTACTTTATGAATTTTATGACATTTCAAATACATTTTAAATAAGATTTCACATAGATAAAATTTTTCATTTCTAATTTTTGCAGATAACATAGTTATACATATATTGTTAGTTATAACTATGTATAGTTATACATAGTAAGCATTGTTTATATCACTAAAATTATTTAATGATTAATTTCACATAAATATGTATTTTATTTAATATTATTATGAAATATCATACACTTGCATGGACCGAAATGACTGTGTTTTAAATAGTATTGTACAAAAGTATTCAAAGAAAGAACAGGAAAAAAATGAATGCGTATAAATCTAATATCGTTTCTAATGGGAAATATATTTTTTATCTTGCATCCTGGACAAATATTTTTTTTAAAGTATTGTTATATCCTTTTCACTTTTATTACAAATTACAGAAGTAATATATTTAAAGTAATACTTGGAATATAAGAATATCATGGGATTCTCAAGTTTCCATAACTTTTGATATTTCATTAATTTTTTAAATCAGTTATGTTATATGTTATTTGATATGATTAGACCTTCAGATTGTTTTCTTTCATAAATTAAATGTAGAATTGTGTCTGTCGGTGTCTTAAAGCGATAATGTAACATCCATCTGAGCTAGACGAATGCAATTTGGCATTTGGTCTTTAAACAAAAGCTATGGATTTATCTCAGAATTTGAATAAAATTAGTTTAAAGAGTGTCTGTCTGCCCGGCTATCCAAATAAAAATTAACTGCATAACTGTAAAATGAGAAGATCTACATAGATTAAATTTAGTACACTGAATTAACATATAAAATGTAGTCAAATATCAAAATTTTAACCAAATCCTTCAGAAGGATTGACCGTCTGTCGGTCTTTCTTTTCTATGCTTATAAATATGATAATGCAGAAACGGAGCAACTTAGATAAATGAAATTTGGTTCATATTTTTAGCATCTAAAAGGTAGATCCATTTTAAATTTTGAACCACATTTGTCAAAACGTTGACTGTATACATTCAAATGCATGAAATAGAGAAAACTCAGAAACACAATGAATTAAATAAATGAAGTTTATCATGTAATTTTGTGACTACAATTATAATTCTTAACGACTTCTGGTTTCAGTTAGTTGTAAAAAGGCGCTTAAAATACGATTCGATTCGATTCGATTCGATTTCTATTTTCTTGTATTTATGTATTAATAGTATTCCAGTGATTAATAGGGAATCCATAGATACACAAATAACATGGTACTAGTATCTTTCGTAACTATTGTTAATCAGTGGTTTGTGGTTAATTTTTCAAAAATACATTTTTTAAAGAGTATACGAGAAACTTTAAGGGAGACTATTCTCGCTGGTTTAGCTATCGTAATCACATTCTTCTGTTCATATCGTAATCATTCAAGAACATAAACAGACATCTTAATAAAGGATTTCTTCCTACATTTGAGAGAAATCTGCACATTTTATGTCAAATTATGTTATGTTAAACCTATTTCTCCAGCTTTCAACTATCTAATTCAACCTCACCAGATACTCAAAAAAATGATCTTGAGTTGTCATGGTAACAAATAGACAGGGTGGCAGAAAGTACCATTGACCACTTTTGCCACCAATGAACAGCTCAATATCGACAAGTCATGGTAGGGTCGATTGTTTCCTATATTTCCTACCAGTGACCACCAAGAGTCAATTACTCAGGCTTGACAGTCTCTTGAAGACGGCGAAACTCTGGTTAGACTAGAGGAATATGTTTTGCCCAAAACAATCCCGTGATCTTTGTAATAATTCCACAGACATCATGATAAATTAATAGAGACACAAATCCCAAAATGCTTTTTCCAGATTTAAGTATACATTTTCTCAAAATCTAACGATCCAGCATTTTTGTGTACAATATTTTCTTTCTTTCTCTCTCTCTCTATCTATCTATCTTTCTCTCTCTCTATCTATCTTTCTCTCTCTCTATCTATCTTTCTCTCTCTCTCTATCTATCTATCTTTCTCTATCTATCTATCTATCTATCTCTCTCTCTCTATATATATATACATGTGTGTGTGTGTGTGTGTGTGTGTGCGCGCGCTAGAAAGAATAATGCAATAAATTAATAAAAAAATAAGAGAAACAAATTAATTCCTGAAATAACTTAATTGCAAATGCATAAAGCAGAAAATAAAACGGTTGATACATATTTTTTTAAAAATCAAAAATTTATTAAATGAGATAAAATACAACGTTAATTATTGAAACATATTAACCAATAAAATAAATACCTATTAAAACTGATGCATATAAACCAATAAAAACTGATTCAAAGAAAAAAAAGTAAATGCTTCTAAATAAATAAGATAAAGATAAATAAGGGAATATATCGTTATATTATGCTTTTTATAAATGACTTTTTAAACAACCGGATTGGTTTAGCAATAAAATAAAACTAAGATAAGTGACGAGGAAAATAAGTATTAATGATCCTTAACATTTCAATACTTTTTCGAACAAAAAAAGTTTTCACTAGCGAACAAAAAAAAAAAAAAATCATGAAGATTTGTAAGAAGCCCACTCCGATAGCCACGCGCTACAAAATAATTCATAACAACTTCCACTACTGAAACGTTTATAGAAAGAGAGATTCCGGACGAACATCGAAAAGCGTTTCTGTTCGCCAGTGGAATGAGAATAGCAGCCAACAAAAGAATTTCAGAATCCAGAAGCGAGTGAGACTAAAAAATGTGCTTTGTTTAGAGATGATGGGTGTTTTGCTGGGCGCAGAGTCGTGTGTAGACATGTCTTTGCTGATCCCTGAAAGAAGGAATTTCTCTAGAAATGTGGAACGGAGAAATTTTATTTATTTTTCCTTCCCTTTCACTCTGTATCTCTTGCAAACGTATATAATTCGCAAGAATAAAGTAAGCTGCTGGACATTGTTCTCTAGAATTTGGCAGTGGGAAATGTTTGTCGGATAAGAGATTTCTGGTAAATTTTTGGTTTATCGGAATATTTCTTCAGGGATGTGGATCGCATTTTTCTCTTTCTTTGCCTTTCATCAAAACTAGATAAATAGTATCTGAAAGGAGAACTTTTCAGTTTTGAGTTTGTTTTAACTGTCGTCTTTCTGAGTTCTACTGATACCTACGCTATGAATAAAAATTGCTTTAAAGAAAAGTCAAAATTTTGATTTTTTAATCTATATATACATTATTCTTTAATTTTACAATGTTTTTTTTTTCAAATACACATTTAATTTCCAATTTATTTGGTTGAATATTTAATTTTTGTTTCAATTAATTTGAATATTATATTTTCTCATAAATAGTACTTATCTAAATTAGCAATTCTGTCCATCTATTATTTTCTAGTTGATTAAATAATTAGTGCCGCGAATAATGCAGTTTAAATCTCCAAAGTAAATCTTCAACATTTATAAATTAAATTATTTCATAAATTTAAACCAAATGTCAACTTGAGAAATTTTCTGAACTACAATATGCTTCATATAATTAGAAAGAATAAATTCCCTAACCCAATCATTGATCCGATTTCACCAAAGCTGGCAATGGGGGAAACTATGAAATGATGTTCTTTTGTAGGCTATTAATCTGTACCTCTTTCTGAACTATTTTGTAATAATTTGCTGTTCTTTTATAACTATTAATACCCTCCTTTAAAAGAGCCTTAACGCATGGTAAAATTAAATGCATATATATTCTGGTCCTCGGCGATGAAATAAAGTACTATAGTAAGTAACAAATTGAATATAAACCTTATGTGAAGCTGGGTAAGTTAAAATTAGATTTGACGAAAGGCGTCATCTTTTCAACGTCAATGATTGAAGGTTAACAAGTAGAGCCTAATTTTATAACATTCCTTGGTTATATGCATATTTAGATATTTAAGATGAAGGTGTTCATTCAGATTATCTTTAAATGCATTTTCCTGTCCAGTTGATTGTGATGAATAATTCTTTGAAACAAAATTTAACCCTTTATAACACAAAATGGATGATAAAATACAAGGTATTTTGATACTACTCTCTTCTATAAGAAATGAGATTTTCTTATAGAAGAGAGAAGTACTCTCTTCAAATAAGAAATGAGATTTTCACAATTTTTATAATAAAATGAAAAAAGCGGCAGCTATAGTTATATCAAATATTTATATTCTTTTCTATTTGATTGAACTAAACGATGAATTTAAGATTTAATTTATAAAGAAATAAAACTGCGCTGTTTAGTATTAAGAATTATTTTTTCTTCTATTTTTCGAATTTTACATTTAAAATTATCATCAATTTCATGATGAGTGGAATTTAGATTAAATTAAGAACACATGCATTTGAGTATCTGTGCAAAAAAATATGTGTACTTGTACTGTAAGGCTTACTTTAATTACATTTAAGTGCTTTTTTTTCATTTTGTGAGCAAAGAAACGAAATGTATGAGAACAATCAAGGGATGCTAGAAAATGTCATACATTTTGAAATGTGAGATTAGAGAAAGAAATAAATGCTATGATAAACAATATCAATCTGTATCGATACATTTCATATACATTATAGTATAATTAATATACATTTATTTTATGAGTTTCTGTTGTAACATGGTATATGATAATGTGATTTGAAAATTTGATGTAATTACACCTTTTATGAGTAATTTCATATTTTTTAAAAATTACTCTTTCTTGCATATTTTTAATTAATTAATTTAAAGTATTAAAGGACTTAAGATCAGTCATATATTATGCTATGCCCTTTTTTTCTATTCATTAAACTTGATAATTATCCTAACTATTCAATAAACAATTTAGCAGAAGCATTTTTACATTAAAGGAATATTTTCTTAATTTGGATTAATATCCTTTTATTGGAAATATGGATGAAATAATTAATTTTTACATAAATAATAGTAAATTTTTGTATTTTAAGCATGCATAACCCGCAAAATATTCACTTTAGTGTTTCAGAGAGTATTGGAGCCATAAAAGAAATTTTATGTTCCTCTTTCAAGAATGATATTAATAACGCTTCATAAATTAAAATACATAAATCCAAAATGATAAAGTGCATATCAAAATTTCTTGTCAAAAATAAGTTCCTGTGACCAGTTTGTGAAACCCACCAATGTTTTAATTTGATTACTAACGATAAACCAAATCAGGAAAGCTAATGATAACCTCATAAGGTTATTAGCTTTGTAGTTTTTGAATATGACATATTGCTGTAAAATTACATTTGCGACATTATTTTCTAAAATTACTGTTTAAAGATTGAAATGCCATCTTAATATCAGAATTCTAAACAATCCACAAAATGATGCGAGAAAAGGCAATTCCGGACATACTTCCTATCTATACACCATTTCGGAACAAAGAAAAATGATAATTGCATATTTTGTCCGCATCCTTTTCACAGGAGTTATCCCAGAAACAGGGCTTTCGAGCAAATAAAAAAAATGAGTAATAACAAAAAAGAACAGAAAACGACTCCAGAAATGGTTTAAAAACTCCATACAACTGACAAAACTTATCAAAGAGTAACAAAAGTTTATTAATCATAGAAGTCTACAAAAATATTATATAAAAATTGACATAATTTTTTTTACCATCCAATAATATAATTTTTGGATGGTATAGGCATCATTGAACATTTTCCATTAAATGAAACACTTGAAAACAGATTCAGAAATCAGTAACATGATTCATGTTTAGTAACCTATTTATTGAATAGAAAAAGCTATTTTTCTACAGATAAAGTATCATGTCTGTTCAGGTATTTGTGCAATTAATCATGGGCTACAAAATAATTCGTTAAAAATGTGTTTGCTTTTGAACGTTTTCCGCCACAGAAACTTCCAAACAAACGACAAAAACGGTTTTGCTCCCCAGTTACATGAGAATTGCGATCCACGACAGAATTTCGAATTCTAGAAACAAGTTCAAACTAATGCGAATGCTTTGTTCCGAGGAAGATTACTGCTTTGTTGGACGCAATGCCATTTGCAAACATCTCTTTGCTGACCATAACAGGAAATAATTTCTCTGGGAAAGTCGGACGAAATAACGGTTTATTTTATCTGTCTGTGTTTTTCTGCAATATATCCTGCTTAACAACAACAATAATAAAAACACCTTACATCAAAAAAAAAGTATGTATAGATTTCAAAAAATCTTAAGACGCAGTTTGTCATATCAACTTTTGACATTTGTTTCGAAGAAAGTGTCAAAGAGATTAACATAACAAAGCTAAATTGTATAGTTTACTAATAAATTATAAAATATATTAATAAATGAAAAAGTATAATCAAGTATTTGAAAATAAGAAAAACAGTAAATATAAGAAATATTCTTTATATTTAAGTTCAAGTGTGTCAGTTTAATTTACGAGTAACTTGTGAATGGTTTGGTGATACCCTAACTCCCTATATTTCTGATTATTTTTAGTTGCTAAATTAAATTATAATCATTATTATTTCTGCTATTATTTAATTTTGAATAAACGGTGAATAAATACTTTGAAATTCTTTCAATTAAAAAAGTATGATTTTAAAATTAAAAAATCAAATAACAAATAAACTTTAGATTAGCTTTTTGTTTAGAAATAATTTAGAAAAATTTCATTTCATTCGAATAATCAAAAGAAAATCTTATTTTGGTTATATATAAACTATACAATACAAAAAATATAAATTTATTTTCCTGATAGAAGTTATAGATTAAAAAAATGACGAAACTAAGGCTCTAATTTATCAATAGTTTATCTATGATAAAAAAAAAATCAACGTATTTTACTTATAGGAAGGAAATATTCTTTTACCGTAATTTATAATCAATATTTTTAAAAATTTATTTAGCATAAAGATATGTTATACACCTTGTTATAATTGAAAATTGCAATAATTTAAAGAAATATTATTTTAAAATTATTTGAATTATCTTTTATTTCTAAGCTCAAACACTAAGTTTAATTCAGGCTAAGAAAAAAAAATGCTTTAATATTCGCCATATACTGGTTTTATTGAAGATCACAAAACAAGAAATTAAAACTAAAATTAAATAAGAAATTATTTACTACATCTTAAAATTACTGAATTATTTTTTTATGATAATTTTAGGCATAATTTTCTTAATTTTCATTCATGCTAAAATGGTGAGAACTGTTCAATTTTATATTAATGAATTGAAAAAACTTTTAAAAAAATTACATCAGATTTCAACATGGAATTCTATATCATTTGTGCTACATGAAAATAACTAGATGAAAAGGCGTAAAAAAGAAACTAGATCTTCAGTCTTTAATCATGACATAGAAGCTATACGGCCAAATTAAAAATCTAAATAATATAATTAAATAAAAACCTTTTCTTAAATGATGAAGTTAAAATGTTTAGAAATATGTTTTCTTGTAATATATTCTTATTTAGTTTAAGACCTTCACAATATAACAACATATATAACGTTTTATATATAAAAAAACTATAAGTATTTTGTTGACAACTCATGGATCATTTTCATTTCCTTTTTCTGAAATCGATGTATATGTATGTTATCGGATTCGTCTCATTGTTTCTTTCAAAGCCATATAAACCCAAACCTTTTACAATGTTCCAAAAATATAACAATAAAATGTAAGTTCCAAATATATGAAAACATCAGTGTAAACCTTCGGAAAAAGAAAAACACACGTGTTTCTATGAAATATATTATCCGAAAAACAAATTCCTCACCACACAGATATTTTCTGATGGCTCTTCAGAGGATTCCAAGACTGCTTTCCAGAGGATTCGAAGGAAGCTGCTTTTAAAGATGTACCAGACAGTATAAATTGCAAAAACTGTCTAACAATTGTGCCAAATCCATTTAAAAATATCAGAATTTTTCATTTTTTAGTATTTGTAAGTGGCCATAGTTATTTCTGAAGATATTGTCATTCTTGACCCGAGAGTGCTCAAAAAATGAAAATATTTTAGAACAATTTTCCTTCTAGGGCCTTACTCGTTTTACGAGAAGATATCTGTGGTTGATTTTCAGTGTCCAGTGAAACCCAAAGAATTTTTTAGAGAGAAATTATTCTTAAAGTATTATTTTTTTTCATTTTAGTTCTACTTTATTGATATAAACCCCATCTATTTCACACTTCGAACGTTCGAATCGTTATCAGAAAATTATTTGATACAGCCTTGTGACAAAACAATGTGTCTGTTAAAAAACAGCTATAAACAGTTTATAATATTCCATTCAAATATAATTTAATCAACCTTGTTATCAGGATTATATGTATAATCATTTCACTTTTAATGCTATTTATAGTTAACTGGAAGTCTAATAGAACGTTCCAGACAAATTTAGTTCTTTATTCAAAGGATGTTTTTGTTATGGAATTCATATGAATAAAAGTTATTAACATTCTTATTGATCAGTAGAATTTCTTTTAAATCTTAATTTTCTTAATAACAAACAATAAAGCTCATTTTTTTTCTCTGTTACTAAGGAAACGACTTTTGTATATAAGGAATAACAAAATTCGTCGAGTTTATATACTCAATCAAAAGTAAGTGCTTATATTTAGACTTTAGACGTGAAGTATATATTGATTAGTTAATGAGTATTGTTCCCTGTCTGAAAACATATTTCCTGGCAAGATTCACCAATTAAAAAAACACTAACAATTTGTGGTTTACAATTAAAATATCAATATAAAAATGCATGGATTAAAATTCTTCTTAACTCATTATTTAAAACTTAGTTTTCCTAACTTCTCAACTCATATTCATAAATTTGAAAAAAAAAAATGATGAAAAATAAAATAGAAATATTGATACTAGAAAATAGGTAAAAAGCATAAGAATACGAATATAAGTGCTTTAAAATATGTGTCTATTAAAAAAAAAAGATATTTCTGAAACAAAAAATTTCTTGAAACCACTCTTTAAATTTCATTATTACATTTTTTTAAAATCCAGAACGAATATTCTCATTAATTTAATATTAGACTTAATTGTTTAAAAAAGACCATGTATTGTATTTCATGCCCTGTTAAAAATTTTGTGTTATAGAGAGCTATATTTGGTCCTTTCTTCTGTATAAATATTCGCGTTTTTATTACTGTGCGTATGGTCTCACTCAGTAAAATCATCATTCAAAAATTAACTCTCCAATGGTCGTAGGAAATCAATTGCTTACGAGTAATTTTTGATTCAAAATTAACATTGAAATCCCACATAACTTCTCAGATTCGCTATAATAGCCAGATGGCTCATGTGAAAGGAAAATTAGAAATCTTTGTAACATCAAAAACTATTAAGAATTAATTAAGAATAATTAAGAACTAATTCAGAAGACTTTCTGAAAAAATTTTAATAGTTTATTCATTTTGCAAACAAAACTTTTTTTAAAATTAAAACTACATTCCAATTCCTAATATCGAATATGTTAAAGTAATCCTATTCCAACTCCTAAATTAAAATTTATAAATCACTATTTTCAATTAAAAGACAAAATCACTCATCCTCTCATAATTATCATATCTTACAACATGACAAATATTCATTCCTCGATTCTTATGACCAAAACTACACAAAATCTTTTTAATTATTCCCCTTCCTGAACTCGGTCCTATGTTTACAAAACGCAAACTCACCCACTATCAAATTCCTTAAATATCAGAAATCGTCCATAATCCGGCTCCTTTCGAGAAAGAAGCAACTCCCTTGGCTATATCATTTCTTTACAGAATCCCGACTCGCCATCTCTCTTCAGACAACAAACTCATTCAAAAATTGAATATGCATTAAACTTATTTACATCAATCTTAGAGAATCAAGAACTCCTGCTTTCATAATTTCATTTTTACATCTTGCTGCGTGGAGGAGGAGTCGCAGTTTATTCTGTATAGTTTCATCTTCATTTTATGTAAAAAAGTTTGTGTATACAAGTTTGGCGTGTGCAATGAAGATGTTTAAAAATCTTGTAAGCTTGCGTCTCCCTCTTTATCATTCAAGGTCACATTGAAATCTGACAAACGTAATGAAGTGATTCATTAATTAGGATTTATTGGGTTCTCTAATTGAAGATTTACAAACCATAAACATGTCCTTTAAAATGAAAATTTATAAAGTTTGATGAAACCATAATCTTAATATATATAAATTACGTGTCACGTTGTTTGTCCGCAATGGACTCCTAAACTACTTAACCGATTTTAATCAAATTTGCACACCATGTGCAGTTTGATCTAACTTAAAAGATAGGATAGCCCTTTTTTTGAATTTTTAATTAGAATTTTAATTATTAATTAAAAACTAACTTTCCCGCCAAAAAAATCTTTTTCATTTTTCCCATCGCCAAATGAGTACGGTTTCAATTTTTTTCCCCAACAGTCATGAGGCTAGGCTTAAGATTTTTCGGCTGATTATTTGAAACGATTCTATTTATTTTCTTAATGCTAGATGCATTTAAAATTAAACATTGTTAATGAATCGATCTTTCAGATTCATTCTTAAGTACTTTTGAATTAAAATAAAACAGAATAAAGGAAATTAAAAATTTCTAATCTACATAGCGTTACCCCAACTGGAGTAGAAAAATTCACGCATTTACGTTACTGTAACTGGCGTTGACAATTCACGCATGCGCATTGTGTTCTGATTTTTGACAGCGGATTCAACGGATTCGGACTTGATTTAAATTCTTTTTAGGTTAGTTGTGTGCTTTTGTAATTAAATTGTATTTATGTTAATTAAATATTTTTTGTAGATGCTTATAGTTAAGTATATCGTTTTTAAGTAGTTTATTTTAACCTGTTTTCGACCGATTATTTTAAACGATTCTGTTTATTTTCTTAGTGTTTGCTGCATTTAAAATTAAACATTGTTAATGAATCGATCTGCTCATCATGAATCTGAGAAAATTTTGTTGACGAATTCTTG
Source organism: Argiope bruennichi (assembly GCF_947563725.1). Classification (NCBI taxonomy): domain Eukaryota; kingdom Metazoa; phylum Arthropoda; class Arachnida; order Araneae; family Araneidae; genus Argiope; species Argiope bruennichi. The sequence continues at coordinate 55,546,128 of NC_079153.1, read as the reverse complement.
AGATATTATTTAAATTAAGATATATATTCTTTAGTGCCAATAAAGTTTAAACGTTCAGTGACTCTGTTTTCAGAAATCATATTATAAAAAAATGCTTTGTTTCAGTTAAAAATATTATTATATTAATTGCAGATTCATCCCTTCCACTTTAATTTAAAGCATAAATTCTACGGGAGCTAACTGAAACTTAGAGAGATACATTTTACGTTATGACTGAAGGCCTTTATAATATTATGAGTAAATTATATGACTATCAAAATTTGAAGTTTTAAAATATTTTGATGAAGAAGTTACTAAAGTAGGAATTGCATAAAATATTTAATTATTAAAATTTTAACGAACATTAAGATCGGCGAACCGGCTGGTCGACAAAGGCGGCTAGTAAATATATATAATACAATGTAGCATTTTCACTTCAAGTAATCGTTCTCATCAGCATTTTAATGCTCCATCCACTGTAGCTGGATTGACACTTATTGTTTTCTCATGTTTTTTTATTCCTTAATTAATGAAAGTTAGATCAAAATAAGGTATTAATGTGTGTGTGTGTTTAAAACTAATATTATTTTAAGGACAAATTTAGAAAAATATATAAAGATTTTATCAATGAATGTATAGATAAATTTTGAAGAAAAAAAATCACTTTTATCTTTGCTTTTATTTGACTGATTCGAGAAAAATACTTCACACTTGCATAAATAAAAAATTATCGTTTCCTATATATTCTTGAGCATTTAACATTTCTAGAAAATAACGAAGGAAGAAACGAATATAAATATAAAAGCTGCACAAAAAGAAAATATACTTTTATCTAATATCTGAACACATGCTTTTCAAAAATTATTAATTTTACTTACAAATTGCAGAAGTATCGTCCTTCTATGAACCTATGATGCACATGGATATTATGTGGCCCTCAGAATCTCAGAAAACTTATTTTATTGCAATCTCAATGGATTTTGAAATTACAGATTATATGTGTTAATTAGGTGATATTATTAGGTATTAATTCTTTGAAAATTCAGCTTTCATTTATTCATTGAACCGGAACATGTTTTTCTCAAGAGTTTGAGTTGTTCGGCCATTTTTATCAACTTTCCTAATTTTAATATTAAGAAATATTCATAATTTCAAAATTAATTTTAAGCTGCGATAGTTAAAAAAATGCTACGACAATTAAAAGAACAGTATCTTTTTAAATATACTATAAATTGAGGTTTTAAAAATAATTATTTTATATTCAATGAGTTTTTATAAAATATTAATGAGTAAAGTATGATCCATATTATTTTATTGTAGATACAGCATGAAAAATATTCTCAGAAAATACTTTGAATATTTTTGATGAATAATAAGCAAAAAAATATAAAAGACATCGAATAAAAACTTCTCTGGTGCAAATAGAAAACTTTAAACATCCTAAACATACATACGTATTAGTTATTGTCTCGAATAGCAACAGAATTAGTTGAAGTGAAATCAGTGATATTAAAATCGTTTTCCAATAAGAGAAAAGTCCATTTCTGTATCCATCTCTACAATCCATTAAGAGATAAATGTCATTATAAGTAATAACTGACTTTTAATTATTAAACATGACCATTTTCAAGCTTTTTACTGATTTCGAAGACTTCAAATTCTCCAATAAAACCACCGATAAAACTACTCTTTCAACAGAAACGCTAAACTATATCAAATTTAGTGTTATATTTAAATTTTCAGCTGAAGAAAATCTTAAATGATTTAGAATTGCCAGTATAGTTATTAGTTTTTAATAATAGTTTGCAGGGTTCATAAAATAATTATGCTGGTTACAAGCGGCATATATTACAAAGATATTTTATATATGCTTACTTCGAAATTCAGATTAGAAATGTATGAATCTGAGATTAAATGTGAGATGGCATCAACCAATGAGATCTTAATCCTGCCGTCACATTATGAGAAACTTTTTCATAAATAGTATTCATTCGTTCATTACCCAGAAGACTCAACTTAAGTGTTTGATGTCGAGACGAACGAAAGCCAGGTAGTAATAAGCATGTAGAACAAAGTATATCAAATCTTATAACTTTAAACGAGCATTTCTAGTATATATATATATAAATCTATTTATTGCATATATCTCGGAAAGGGCTCTAATGATTTCGATAAAATTTTATATTTAGATAAGGTTTTGTTTTTTATCTATATAGGTATCTTTCCTAAAAAAAACGCGCTTTTATACGCACACAAAAAAAGTTTTTTATAACTAAATATTAGAGCATTTTCTATCTGCTCTCTTGTTAGCAATGTCATATGGATCCGCTCCTGGATCCGATTTCTCCATGGAGAAACTGAGTGTCAGCTCAAAAATATAAGTAATTATAGATAAACGGTAAAATGAATACTGTAATATAGCAGATTGATTCGAATACCAAGTAAAACAAAGTGCATTCAGCATTTATTATTTAAATGATCAATTCATATGCAGGCAGGATTTAAAAATATTCATATTTAATCAGTATTTGATTCATATCTAAATATTCTCTCCGACAAAAAAAATCGACGATTTTACAGGAAAAAAAAGTGCTGAGGGAAGCGTGGTTGTACAGAGATTTAAAAAATAAGTCAAGGATAATAGATTTTGAAATGCCTAAAATTTAAAAGAGTAAGACAGTTGTTTAAAAAAAACAAATTCATAAGATCATGCTTCAAAATAATTCATAACAACTTATACAGAGGGAAACAACTTATGTTCTGAAAGCTTTTGTAGAGAGAGAAATTCCGAACAAATGTCGAAAAGCTTTTCATTCGCCAGCGGAATGACGATTGCTGCTCACAAAAGAATTTCAGATTCCAGAAGTGAATGAGTGAGACTAATACATGTGCTTTCTTCAAGGGTGATAGGTGTTTTGCTATACGCAGTGCCGTTTGGACACATCTCTTTGGTGACCTCTGCAGGGAGTATTTTTGTACTGTCGGAGGAATATCTTTTTTATTTTTCACTTCTTCTTTTATCTATTTCTCTCGCCGACTGCATACAGTTCGCAGGAATAAAGCATGTATGATTCCCTTCATTGTGCCTAAGAATTATGACATTGGGATTTAATATTCTGGTAGGATAAATTGTTCTCTCTTTTTCTAATGCGTCAGATACAGATTCATTGTTTCCGAGGAAGTGATTTATTTTGGTGTATAAGTTCTGACCTTTCTTTAACGTTCATTCATATAACCAAGATTTGTGTTGTCAATAGAAATAACTTTAAAAGAAATGCCAAAATCTTAATTTTTAATTTTTTTAAAATCTTATTTTTTTAAGGTATATTCATTTGAAAATGAAGTGTTTCAGTGACTCAAACATGTTTAAAACAACTGAAAGTTTTTATGCCTGAAAAGAAATAGGATAAGATAAAAATTAAATACAAATCTTGTTCGAGTTTCGCATTTCCATGAACCAAGAGAGAAAGCTCTTAGCAGGAATCAGAAAACATTAAGTGTAAGTGGTTCCAATCAATTATAACATGCATTTAAAAATCATTTTTGGAATAAAATTCCTGGATATTTATTAGAATAAAAAAAATTAATTTAGCTGCTTCTTTTTGCAAGTCAATAAGCAGATTCATTGTTAGAAATTCCAAAGAAAAGAAAGATCATATATCACTGCTTGTAAAGAAATTTAGATCTTCTTGGATTTTTCAGATTAGTTAATTTTGAGAATTATAATTGCTTATTATTAAAATGATAATTGCAAATTAAGAAATACAATTTAAATACGGTGATTCTAAATCATTAATATTTTCTATTTAGTAAACGAATATTTAATGTTTAGAAGAAATTCATCAGTGTTATCTACGTTATCCATATCATTTCAAATTAAAACAATGTAGGACTCATTCTTTGAACATATTCCACACATATATATCCAACTACAAAAAAGAGGGAATTAAAACAGTTTTCTTCAAAAAAACATCTTGACATGTAAAAAAAAATATTTCGTGCTTCATTCGTTTTCTGAATGTTGTGGGAAATAAGTTCCCAGAGATACACGACACAGAGGGAGTACCACATATCTTCTCGTTCTACTTTTAGAAACTATTTTCTAATTATAACCAGAAATCATAAATATTCCAACAAAGTTATAGAATCTAATTTACTTAAAATTCTTTAAAATTTCGAAGCTTGGAGATTACACCCAATTTTTCATAGACTATTCTGTGTTTATTTCCTTTCTAGATTGTGATATCAAAGTGCAACACATGTTTGGAAAATATTTCTCTTATTCTCCCTTACTCCTATCGTACAGGACATTTTCCTGTTTGTGTCTTGCTTATGTTATGATAAATATCCATCATTGATTTGCCGTTGCATCACACACTTTTTTAAAGAGAAATTGTCTGAAATTTTTCAAACTTTATTTTAGTGTACTCTTCCATTATTTCTAACTACATAATTCAAATGTTTGAAATGACAACTTAATAGTTTGGTCTGAACTGGTGCTTAAAATTGTTTGGTGCTTGCCGTTCTTGTGCCTTATTTTCCCGAATAGCGCTCGCATACTTTTTTAAAGAGAAATTGTCCAAAAATTTTCAAACTTTATTTTACTGTACCCTCCCATTCTTTCTAACTACATAATTCAAATGTCTGAAATGACTACTTGATAGTTTTGTCCTAACTAGTGCTTAAAATTGTTTGGTGTTTGCCGTTCTTGTGCCTTATTTTCCTGAATAGCGCTCGCACAACATATTTTACTTTTGTAATCCCCTGATTTGCCAGTATTGTTAAATTACTGTATACTTCTACAGATGAATTCTGATGGTTATGGTATCTGATAAATATGGCTCAGCAAAACTCGCTTGTTCCAGTTTCTAGATTAGATTTTATTACATATTTTATTACTTTAAAAGTATGATTTTTTCATTTACTATCTCGGTATATTGCAAGCTGCAAATATCATTTCTTTTCAATTTGGATCAAAAATAAAGTACATCTGGAACGTACATGATATATATAAAAAAATTCTGACTAAAAAACACTTTTAAAAAGTCAGATTTTCAATCACTAACGAGGTATTGAGTTCGACAAGACAATACTTTGAATGGTTTTCTAAAAAAATGACTTTTGAAAATGTGTGAGAAAAGAAAATTCTTTTTATCCTGATATCAATATTAGATTTTGTATCTCTGTTTTAATATTTAACATTTAAACGCCAAGATTTTAAAAAATATTAAATATAAGTAAAATTTAAAAAAAAAATCTAACATCCATTTTTGTAAACAGTCTGTCCTTCTGGCATTTTTCGGGGAAAAGAGATATCTGTAAATAAAAATGTCATTCTATTTTTGCTGTCTGTAAACTTTTTAAATTCAATATTGTAATTTTAAAGCTCATGCTATTTGATTCAAGCAATCGATTTCAATATATATTTGTTTTAAAAAAATGATAAATCCAAAATCCCTTTGGATAGACAGGTAGTCAAATACTATATGCCTATCCTAGTTTCACGATGTCTATAGTCTATCTATCGGTCATAGTATTTACATAGAATCTGTAGATTGTTTTCAGATATTGAATGACATCTATTCTGAGGAAATTCGGTTGGCCGAGTGTAAGTGAAACATATAACAGTAAGTGGAACAAAATAAAGGGAGACAGATTAAATTTGGTATAGAGATTTAATATCTAAAGTGTAGATATATTTATAAAATTTAGGATCAAATCTGTCAAACAGTTGACCGCTTTCGATCTGTAATTTCATTGGCATGAAAAACACGGTAACTCAAACCTTCAATCACATAAAGAAATGAAATTTGATACGTGATCTTGTGTTTGAAATTGCAGTTATATGCCAAATTTCAGATTCAATCTATCGGAAAAGAAACAATCTAATATACAAATTCGATATTGTACTTGTAATAGCATGCCAAAGATTAATCAGGAAGAATAACAGCTTTTTCAAAGAGTATTTTAGAAACTAATGAAAAGACCATTTCCGCTGAGTTTTAAGAAAATTTTAAAGTTAACAATTTGTTCCTGATTTTTACAGTTTCAACGCTACCGACGAGATATCTCGTCTTTCAGATACTTCCAATTACGGTTTTCTGTGGGCTAAAATCTGTCTCTTATACCAGTTCAGATAGGTTGATAGATATACATTAGAATGTTCAACCTATCTAAATTGGCATAAGAGACAAATTTTAATCCACAGAAAACTGTAATTGGAAGTATCTGAAAGACGAGATATTTCGTCGGTAGGGATGAAAGTGTTAAGCTTATGATGTTACTATCTAATGGGCATCTAAATGAACTTTTTGTTTAGAATATTAGTGTATGGATATTATTTTATTTAATAAGACTAATGACAGAATGGATTTAAAAAATTCAGATATCTGGGGGTTTTAATAATTTACTTATTGTTTAAGCCTATTCCATACAATTATGTTGAGTTAAATTTTTGTCTACTCAAAGGTGATATGAATAGTTAATAGTATTAATTTGTGGCAGTTTTTACATTGAATGATAAATGTTATTATTTACACCATTTAAGTCATTTAATAACTTTTGTTGGGAAATTAGAACTGTCTCTAACAATTAAGAATTTTGTTACAGGATCGCAATTAAAAAAATATATAAGATATACGATAGTGACCAAAATTGTGGAAGCCTTTTGACATAAGGACATTTTTTGAGATTTAATGGCTCATAGCAAATTTTAATAAGAAAAATGCCATAATGTTGGAAATCATTTTGAAGGTAATTTAAGCAAAAATGAAATAATTTTTTATGCTGGATTTGTATTGGAAAATCACTTATGAAGAAAACAAATAGGGCACATATGAAATTTTTTCACTTGTAGCAATTATTATTTAGTTGGATAACTTTAATTTAAATTATGCATTGCAAGGATGTTCCACAGAATTCAACAATGCTTTTAGATCCGTATATGTTATTATGGGATACCCGTTTTGATTTATTGCTTAAATCAATTAGATTTTGATACTCATTTGCTTCTGTGTAACAAGTTACTTAAGCTTAGTCCATACAATTATGTTGAGTTAAATTTTTGTCTACTCAAAGGTGATTTGAATAGTTAATAGTATTAATTTGTGGCAGTTTTTACATTCAATGATAACTTGGTATGGAGCTGAATTCTCTTGAAATGTAAATTTTTCATTATTTTGGAAACAAATCATATGCAAAAGACAGCAATTTCAGAGCAAGCATTTCATTTAGTTATTTTTGGCATCTATAATTCTATTTATCATACAAATTCTGCTACATAATACATTCTCAGATAATAACATTGATTGTTTATTTAACAGTATTAGTAAAGCAATTAATATCAAAAGCTCTTATTCTTCTCCTTACGTATTTTATGTCATGGCTTCCAAAATAATGAGATTTTAATTTCATCATTCTAAATCACTATTCCATTGCTTTAGTATCCAATTAACATATTGTTTCTCCCAGTTTAATCGTGCTTCTTCCCTAAAATAAGATACCTTTTTAATGGAATGTTGGCATTTTGAGTAGATTTCTATAATCTGCGTTGAATGATCCTGGTACCAAACTTCATATTGAAAAGAATCATTTCATTTTATAAATGTGAATTTCTTCTATCATGTGGGCATAATACTTTAATTATTCTATCATCACTTATGCTGTGCATCTTTTCCTGCCTTTACCAGTTTGATTTTGTAGTGACTGAGCTTCCTTAAAATCCATCTAAAATTTTGAAATACATCCTTAATTTGGAATTCTTCTGATTTTCTTTCTGGTTCCATTTAAATTAATGCCTAGTTCATGCAATAGTAAAATTTATTTAAATTGTTGTTAATAAAATTTTGCATCATTATCAATTAACACTTTGTTCATTTCTTTAATTTTTTTAAGGTTTCAATCACAAAATGGAGGAAAACAAAGAAAAATACTGACTTGATTACAAAATCATAAATAAATGTCCACCTCTAAGCTCCAAAACATGAGAGAGACTTAAGTTTAAGTTTTCTTACATTTTTATTCTTTAAGTTTTTTACATGAAAGTTACTTACACTGCTCATTGGATGTTTACTAAAATTTCTAAGTCTCGTATTATATTTATTTCTATACAAGAAAGCGTTTGAAAAATAAAATAACTGGCAATAGTATTTTCCTTGTTTATAAAACAATTTTCAAGCAACAATAACAAAATTTGTAGAATAAAATCATTTGTTAAAAAAAGAATTATGCGAGACAGTAAATTCAAACAATATAAAGGGAATAAAATATTCGAATCGAAAAGAAATACTTGTTATTTTACTCTCTTCTCTAGTTTCGAAACAAAAGTTAAATGAGTCATTTGCATCTTGTTCGTTACGTTGAAAGTTTAAAAAAGTATTTTGTAGAGAGTTTTGGAATTCCGATTGCGGGTTTTTCTAATTTTGACATTGGATTTTTTTCTGAAAATTTTGCTTATCGTATTTTTATCGGAAAAGCATAAAGTGGCAGCATACTTTCTAGCTAATTATATATGGATTTACGTAATTTTTCTTACCTAAACTGGTAGGAGGAATGAAATGAAATATTTTTTCTTCGTTTTTAATAGTTTCTCTTTGTGATCTGATTCCCTGATTATGGTTTTTATTTATATTTCTTTTCATTGCTTTTTTCTCCCTTTTTTTAACAAGACAAGATGGTGTCTAGGGAAGTATCTAAAAAGGATTTTTGCATTAGGCAGCGTCTCCATTGGCTCAAATATGAATAACGACACATCATATTTTGCCATACATGTTTCAATTTTTCTAAGCCATCTTTATTCTTTTTCAATAAAAAAAACTGGGTCATTCATGTATTTTCCTTCATTTAAAAAAACGATCCTAATTCATAAATACTCATAATAATGAAATTTATACAACAAAACGAGTTGGTTAGTTAAAAAAATTTTCCGGAGATATGGAAATTATGCTAGAAGCTAATTTCTAGTCAGCTATAAAAATTCAAATGTCACATATGGAAACAAATAAATAATATTAATAATAATGAAATAAAACAATCGAATTGTAGGAATATGAATTTCCTTTCTTATATATTTATAATATTTTATTTGTTCCGTCATCCACTCATATATCTGAAATGAAAGCATTTACACTCACGTTTGCATATTTGTAAGAAAGTTGGGAACACATTTTTTTTTCTATATTGATGCAACAATTTTAAAATTATTTGATGACTTTTTTTTCTAATTTCCATATACTACCCAAGCCGTCTTTTACAATCAACTGTTCTCCAATAAACCTCATATCTAAAATAATTTGCAAAGGCAAACAACCATTCTCCCAAGCGCAAAGCCTGAAGTGATATTGCCAATTTTTATTTCATATGTAATCAATGCCATCAATGGTCATACAAGTTAAATACCAAATCAACGGTGCCCTTCTTTCAGCCATTCTCCATTTCCAAGATAAATTTCAAAAGTATTATTTCATTGTACATACTATGTGGAGAAAAACTGGCAGAGTTTATCAGTCACAGCCACAAAATAAAATACCTTATGTACTGATTTTGTTAATTTTTTTATTTCGCATGGAAGCCTTCCTTCAATTAGCCTCCAATTTCGAGAAATAGTTTGAAATTTAAAAAAAAATCAAAGGCTTCCATTCCAACAAATAGAATATATTAAAACCTAAAGATTCTTCACATAAAACAATATTAAAACTTAATATGCCGGCGTCCTGGCCTAGAGGTAGCGTGTCTTCTCCGTGATCTAGGCGTACCGGTTCGAGTCTGGTTCGGGCAGGGTTGTTCTCTATCCTGCGTTTTATCTGTGTGGTGCGTGAATGAGCTCCTCTGTAAAAAGGGGTTGTGCAAGCGAGTGTGAGTGTGTGTCATCTTCATATGAGCTAGAAGTCAGACTTCTGCCTTCGGGTGTTCAGGAGTCTTTACCCTCAGAAGCTACTGCGCAAAAACTTGGCTTAAAATAGTCACACGACAACAACAAACAAAAACCTAATATCTTTATATACATCCGTTTATTAAAGAAAAACTTCATAAACAAGAGCTATATTACAAATAAACATGTTTTCGCCTAGCTTCTTCACATGAAAAACAATAAATTTATTCTTTATTGAATCTAATTTAATTATATTAATATCCTATTTTAAATCTAGAGGAGTGTTGTGAGGGAATGGTTATATTAATTTTAAACCACCGTTAGATGAAGAAGACAACATCTGATTCGGGACTCATGTTCTAATATTCCACACCATGCTATCAGTTCCTGCTCTTTGCAAAAGAAGGTAAAAATCAGAAGTAATAATAAAAAAAAGTGCAGAAATCACAATGTCTAACAACATATGAATAAATTTAAAAACTTCATTCATTCGACAAAAATGCAAGATTAATATGCCTTTATTATTTTAAGCATTTTTCTTATGTTTTTATTTCTTTTACTAACACCATGCTTTGCTTTTTTCAAAGTTTAGTTTTCGAGTCAATTCATTTCAAAAATGCCTTCCTGCAATGCATAAAAGCTTTGAAAAAAATATTTCTTTGAGTATTTTTTTCTATTTTATAAACTTAATATTATGGTCTTAAACAAATCATCTTATGGTCATCATTCACAAAAATTATTTGAAAGATCCATGAATAATTCCAAATCAATTTTCATGAATTGAAGCCATGTCAGCAGAAATATTTACATAAATAACGCGCAAATGAGAATATTTCCTCTTCATAACAAGTCAGTAAACATTTCACAGTTACATTTTTAGCTTTCTTCCTCGAATGAATGAACATTAGAAACGACTGAATTGAACTGAGAGACTACAAAATCGTTTTCCAATAAGAGAAAACTTCTATTTTGGGTCTATCTTTAGGATCAGTTAATATCATTCTTAGTAATAATCGTATTTTATTTATCTAGGATGACATAAAAGCTTAGCCGATGTATTTGAAGATTTTAAATTCCTTCTTTCACTAGGTAACTGTTATGCCAATTCATTGATTAATTTTATGAAAATGACTTAAGTTCCAAAACTGTTTATTTCTACTAATAATAAATGAGCATTTGTTTGTTGGCTATCTGCACGACAAACCATTTCATCTAAAGCTGTCAATGGCCGGGTAATTTAGCCCAAATTAATGTTAAATGGGTACAAATGAAAATATCGTAGCTATTTCTATTCTTTAGAGTGGAATTCTTTACTCAAAAATTAATTAAAGTTTAAACAAAATTCATTCTTTTTGCATTAATAACAGAAAAAAATACTATTAAAATATTAAATCGTGTTAAAAATATAATAGATCTTCTACATTTACTTTCTTATTTCGAAAATGATTGAAGCCATGTGAATGAAAACTTAATAAGTTGAAGAAAAGTTAAATGAATGAAAGAACAGAAATATTAATTGCAACATTATGTAAAAAGTATAAGCTTCAAAAAATTCAGGAAGCTACAGATGCTTTAGTTGTATTATTTTTTTAAATCTTTATTATGAATTGAGATTATAAGCGTTTCCTTTTGTTTTTATATTATCTTTTATAATTAATTAAATTATTTTCTGAAATTTTCTCTTTCGCATGATAATATTGTTGCACAATTATGCTTGCGCCATAATGAAATTCAAAACGTTTTTTTTTTTTTTAATGGCAGAAAATAAATTACTGTGTAGTGTCATTCATTTTCTTAAATATTCTAAAAATACATTAATTATTTATCTTTTCTTGTTAAATAATTCATATTTATTGATTTTTGTTGCAATATATATAGCGAGACAAGATAACTGATAATGCAATTAAAAAAATTGATATAATTCTTTGCAAATGACTGAATATGGATAAAAAATATTATTTTTTATAGAATATGTGTGAGATTATAGTATTATAAGACATTAACAATCTGAAATATTACACGACGTCGTTTATTTAATCTTTCATGTTAACAATTATATTTCCTTTACTTAATATCCCATATTAACCATTAAAAATTCACTATTTAAAGTCCCATAATAACCATCATAAGTATTCAGCAGCAATTTAAAAATGTTTCAATCAATTTTTTTTTTTTTTTTTTTTAAGCTGGGTAACATATTTAGTTGGAAATATGAATGGAATAATAAATTTTCTCTTATTCCTGAAACAAACATATGAAGTAAACTTCGAAAAGATTATTTTTTATTTTGTATTGTATAAAATTGCAAAACAATTTCTTTTAGTATTTAAGAAGGAATGGAGTAATAAATAAAATTATTTTTCTCAATTTAAAAACCACACTGATTTTTTTTTCATTTCATAAATTAACACAAAAAAATGAAAACTTTTTTCGTTTCTACAGCATTATTAATAATAAACTTCAATACCTATTTTCTCTATTAGATAAAAATTTTCATTTCATTTTAATCAATAGCCAAAAAAGAAAGTTAACTAATATCTTTGCATTTTTTTAGACAAAATATTCCTATGGAACCACAACTCTGACCATAGGACTTAGAATACTCAATGAAAGGATCGAGAACAGAATAATACACATCTTAATATCAAAGCACAGAACCTTTACAAAAGAAACAAACTAACAACACACACACACACACACACACACACACACACACACACACACACACACACACACACACACACACACACACACACACACACACACATGAAGAACACCAGAAACAATATGAATTTGCTAAAATAACGTGGGAAACAAGCATTGCAATAACGTGGGAACAAGCATCGTAATGCAAAAATTAACCCTAATTCTTTTTTGATAATCTTCAAAATTGGGAATTTTCGACAAAAACAATATTGAAACTTAAAATAACAAGAAAATAATATGAGTGTATAATCAAGCATTGTGGTTTATTTATGGAGTAAAAGAAACTATTGCGTCCATTGAAAATATCATGGCATTAACGGCTGTCCTTGATTCCAGCCACGGGTTATAAAATAATTTGTAAAAAAAGAAGTTTCCAGTGTAGCCAAGAAAAACTTTAATCACATATCGAAAAGGATTTGGCTTGCTAGGTGAATGAGAATGGCGACTCACAAAATAATTTCAGATTCCAAAAACGAATCAGGCTAATGCAAGTGTTTTGTTACGAAAAAAGTCTGGTGTTTTTCTGATCCCAGTTTCATTTTCAGACAACTCTTTGGTGACCTCAACATGAAACAGTTCCGCAAGGGATGTCGAAAACATTTTATTCTTGCCTGTCCCTTCTTTCAATCAGTTACCTTTTGTTTAGCGTTATAATCCTGGGAAATAAAAATGATTCCGGACATTGTTTGAAAAAAAATATGGTGGAGATAGAAAAAAATGTGAGTGATTGTCATTTGAAATTTGATGTTTTTTGTAAAAATTTCCCATTTATTGTGAATGGTATTGTTACACAAAAAATTAAATACAGATTTGAAATTAAAAAACTCTGAAAATATAAGAAAAATTATTCTATTGAACTTTAATTTGATATTTAAAAAAAACTTATCACATGTTTACATACAAAATATCTTCTCTCCGGAATTCTATGAGGTTACAAAAGATGAAAATTATATATATAATATTGAAATTTCTTGTAATTAAAGATGGTAACTTTTCAAAATTAAATAAATATTAAATTATTAAATTAATATTTTGCTTAAAAGAACTTTAGAAATAATAATTTCTAAAGTCTAATTTAAAGAATGTGCTCTCCTGTGATATTTAAATTATCCAATGGAGAGAAAACTAAACTAATTATTCTGACGTAAGCTGTGATGAGCACTAATTAAAATTCTGTTCAAGAATTATCAGTTATCTAGTCAGTAATACATATCAAATGTTTTACATAGAAGACTAGTTCTTATAAAATAGTCCTGTACTGAATTTTAACATTGCCATTCTTAAACTGATTTGTATTCATACTCTTTTAATACTGATATTTATTAAATGATTCTTATATTGTTATTTACGATACATGTACGTTTAATGCCAAATAAGAATTATTAGTCTTATATTGGTATTATCACTCATAATTAAAATTTAAAATTATTTGATTTCAAGTTATTTGGATTATCATCTCATTCCTGGTTTCGATCTCAATAATGCGTTTAATTTAATGCCCCATTTGTTTTGAAGTTATGTTGTAAGAATGTAGAATTGAAAATAAATAACGGTTATTTTACCACAGCTTGAAATAACATTTTGTTGAACTATTTTTTTTTTTTTTTGATAATTATTGTAAAAATCAAACGATTCTGAGACATGGTAAGGCGATGACAATAACGATAAAATAACTTCAAATTAATACCAAATCTGTATTTGGTTTTATTCATTTCATCATTTTTATCAAAAGCCGTTAAATTAGAAAGAAATTCCGTAGAAAAGAAATGATTATCCTCCTAATAATGAAAGCCGGAAGTGAAATAAGTAATGCAAGTAAATAAATTTATTTTAAAATAAGAACTGATAAAAATTACAGTACTATACTTACCTTTAATTAATTTCAGTTTTAGTTCTCAGACCTTCTCATTGCAGCAACAACTATAATATGTTATATAAACAACAATTTTATATTGTTTGCTTGCAGTTCATAAAATTTCTTCATTTTTGAGCTGAAAGATAGGCATTTATGTCATTGTTATTCAAATTTATATAAAAATCGCTCTTTCAGAATATTCCAAAAGTTTGGCAAACTATAAAAGGTAAATAACAAAAATATAAAAATCAAAAATATACTACTGAGAAGGAAATAAAATGCGTATATTTTTTATATACGCTATATTCCACGGAAAATAAATTCTTACAGACCACACAGAGACCATCCGACGGCCGTTCTTCAAGAAAGTTCCAAGAAAACTATATTTAAAGAGATAACCAGACAGCATAAATCGTAGACCCCATCCAACAATTCTATCAAATCCATTTAAAGCACATCAAACATTTTTACGTTACAGTATTTCCTACTCTCCAATGGAGAGTTACTTTTGGCCATTTTTCAACTCCCTTCCACTCTAAAATGCGACACCCCAGAGCGTCCAAAACATGAAAAATATTTCGGAACACTTTCGACTTGAGCATGTCAAGAAGAGATATATATTATTGGTTTCCCAGTGTCCACCGATGTCCTAAGAATATTTAGGTAGAAATCACTTATAAAGTCCTCAAATTTTGTTCTTTTGTGTGCCCTTCTGTGTTTTTGGTTCTGCAAATTCCACGTTTTGAATATTCATAACGTATTGAACTACAAAAAACTATTTGAGCCTTGTGACGTGATTCGATTAGGATGGTTTAAATAAATATTTTTCATAGTTAAATGAACCTGACGTCATCTAGTAAGCTGCAGAAAAATAGAATCGCTATTCATAGTATGTTTTTGTTGCAAAGTAAATATATCTAAAGATGCATTATATGCCTCATTGGTAAACTTTTTGTTTAGTCGTTTCCTTTTAAAATATCTCGTACAGCCGGTTGTTTTTTTCTTTATTCGGGAAATGGTATATATGATTGAGAAATAGGGATATTTTATTATTGAATTTATTCTGTTAATAGAATTTACTTATTTTTAAGAATAGGATATGTAATAAGAGTAAGATATTTAATAAATGACTCCGCATTTCGTTTTATAGTTATTTATTTATAAAACATGACTAAAGAACAATAAATATAAGAATAAATATACTATAACAGTACAGTTATTTTTATATTAAGACATAACTATATAACAAAATAAAACATAACTATTGTTACAGCTTCACGCCGATAGATGGCGTATCTGTCGAGTACAAAGTTCTTGTTAATTCTTTTTGTATCAGAACGTAGAGTGTGTAAGAACGATTCTGTGAAAGAGACGAGGCATCCAACTGTGAGAGGTGTCCTAATCTGTAGCAGTCTACATGAAGTGGCATAAAAAATGTGTCCGAAAAGAAAATGGTGTTCACCAGAAAGAAATGAGTAATTATTTGAAGAGAATTACATTAAGTGGTCCGTCGACTACGCAGTATTGAACCATCGAGAGTTTTGTGAAGTCGGCAAGTGTTTCTGTTTTGCCGCGTGTGTTTATTTGATATTGTTCTCAGTGAATTCTGAATCCTTAGAGTGATCTTCAATGGATATAAAGTGTAAATTCCTATGATTGGACTATCCGATGATTGGATTATTATGTCCGTTTTGGTTTCAGGGTAACTGTGAGTATACTTTTGTTTTCCAAATTTGTGTATTAGTTTCGTTTTTATGAGTTGCATATATTCAGAGTTCTCTTTTCAAAATGCTTTCAAAACTTAAAAAGAGTGAATTAATTGAAGTTGCCGAGGAACTAGAAATTGATATTCCTTCGGGTGCCAAAGTAGTTACTATTAAAGATTTAATTGAAAAGAGCGAGATCTATATAGATAATTATGAATTCGTAAAAACTATAGTTGAGTCAATAATTGATAGGAAAAAAGATTACGAGAAAAATGAAGCACAGAAACTAGAATTGGAAAAACTTAAACTCGCGCAATTAGAAAAACAACTTGAGCTTGCGAATTTACAAAAAGATGTAACACAAAAGGTTAATGTAACAAATAGCGATTCTGATTCTAATTTTAGCTTAGAAAGTTTGATAAAAAGTGTCAAAACTTTAACTATTCCTGTTCCTACACGAGCAGAGTCGTATAATTTATTTTTCCAATCGCTTGAAAGAGCTTTCAAAACCAAACATGTCCCAGAACAATTCAAATCAGAGATCCTATTAAATATTTTAGGCGAAAAAGTTACCAACTTAATGATATATTTAAATGAAGATGAATTGTGTATGTATGACAAATTAAAAGAATTAGTGTTAAAAGAATTTCAGTCCACCCCACAAGAAGTTTTAAATAATTTCCGTAAAGAGAAAAAACGTCCAAACGAAAGCTATATCCAGTTTGCATCGCGACTTAGTGCAGCTTTTGATTATTATTGTCAATTAAGAAAGGTAAATGATTTTAAGGGAGTTTGTGAACTCATGGTTTCGGAAAAAATATTTGATTCATTAGATCGTGAACTGCAAATTCATATTGGAGTGAAACAAGGAGAATCTTGGTATGTGCCACCAGATTTGGCCAGGCATTGCGATATTTATGTATCCTCAAAATTCAAAAACGATAGTAATGTGTTTTCACGACCGCAAATTGTAAACCATTCTCAAAAATATCGTAAAGAATACAGTCCACAAAAAGCTTTTGTATCGGAAGTTAAAACTCCGAAATGTGTAATTTGTAAATCTAATGAAAATCATTCCCTGAATGTATGTCCTGTGTTCAAAAATATGATTGTTAATGAGAGAATAGAAGTCGTTAAAAATAAGCAATTATGTTTTAATTGTTTAAATCACCATAAAATTGCTAACTGTTATTCAAAATCCAGTTGCTCCATTTGCAAAAAACGACATAACACTCTTTTGCACTTGGGAAATACTCAAAGCGAAACTGAAACTCGCTCGCAAAATGCTAACGCGGGATTAAATCCAAGGTCAAATGTATTCGTTCCGCGAATTGAAAATCCTAGTCATAATTCTTCACAACTGACGAATGAGTCACCTGCTAACAGTACGCATTCATTCACTGCTACCAACTTAAATCTAAACAAAATGGTTTTATTAAGTACTGCAAATGTAATGATTCAAAATAATGTAGGAATGTTTATGAGTGCACGTGCGTTACTGGATGTTGGTAGTATGAGTCATTTCATTTCAAAACGTTTAGCCGATAAACTGAATTTGAAAAAAGAAAGACGAAACATTGTGGTTTCTGGACTAAATCAATCTTCTTCTGTTATTAACTGGATCGTAAAAACAAAAATTTCGAACGTTAGCGGAAGCTTTGAAAAGGGAATTGAGTTATTGGTAGTGCCGCATATAACAGATTGTATCCCCTCGAAACAATTTGACATTGATACGCTAGAATTAGATAGTTTCAATTTAGCGGATGTGAGTTTCAATGAACCTGGAGAGGTGGATATTTTATTAGGTGCCCAAATATTCTATGAACTTTTAAGATCGGGTCAAATTAGGTTTCCGGGAACAGACATTGTTTTTCAAAATACTGTGTTTGGGTTTGTTGCTACCGGAAGTGTTCCAATAGAAAACGAAACTACTGTTCATTGTGGGTTGGTAATAGAAGATTTGGATGCAAATTTAAGGAAATTTTGGGAAATTGAAGATATTGAGGGGGATAAATTACAAAATGATGAGAGTTTAATATGTTAAGATCATTTCATGAAAACACATTTCAGAAATGACGATGGAAGCTATGTTGTTAAAATGCCGTTTAAAATAGACCCCCCATGTTTAGGCGAATCAAAACACATTGCTACTAAAAGATTTAATTCACTTTGGCAACGTTTGAAGAGAGAACCAGAGTATAGGCAACTATACAGCGAATTTTTAACTGAGTATGAGAATTTGGGGCATATGCAGGCAACTTGCGAAACTCCAAGGTACATTATGCCTCATCATGGCGTTTTTAGGCCAGAAAGTAGTACTACAAAATTACGCGTTGTTTTCAACGCATCAGAGGCAACGTCATCTGGACAATCGCTTAATGATAATTTGTATTCAGGATCTGTTGTCCAAGATGATTTGTTTGCTATTTTGTTGAGGTTTCGAAAACATTCTATAGTTTTCACCGCTGATATAAAAAAGATGTATCGTCAAATTTGGATGCATCCAGATCAGTGTGATTTACAATGTATTTTATGGAAGGATTTAGAGGAAGAGAAATTACGTGTATTTAAGTTGCTCACTGTTACCTACGGAACCAAATGCGCTCCTTACTTGGCGACCAGAGTACTAAAACAAATATGCTGTGATGAGCAGAACAACTATCCTTTAGCCGCTGCTGCTGGCAAAGATTTTTACGTCGATGATATACTCAGTGGTACCGAGGATTTATCTTCTGCCATTGAACTACAAGACCAGTTAATACATTTGTTAAAATCAGCTGGTATGGAGCTTCACAAATGGAGCTCAAATAATCCTGTTTTGTTACAAAATGTACCAACGTCGGACCGAGAATACAATTTCGATAACCCCAACTCAGCAACTTTAAAAACTTTGGGATTACAATTCAATCCTGAAAAGGATACATTTAGTTTTAGTGTTCAAAAAATTGTGAGACCTGCAACAAAAAGAACAATGCTATCGGACATATCCAGATTGTTTGATCCTTTAGGTCTCTTAGGACCTTTGATAATCACAGCGAAGATGTTCTTGCAGAAGTTGTGGATTTTGAGAATTGATTGGGACGATGAAGTTCCCTTACACTTAAATAGAGAGTGGGAAAAATTTAGTTCTGAATTGAGTCAATTGAAAAATGTAAACATAGATCGTCATGTGTTATGTTCTGAAGTTCTGAAAGTAGACCTGATAGGCTTCGGAGATGCTTCGAAAAATGCATATGGTTGTGCTGTCTACACCAGGTCTTTGTCAAGGTCTGGTGAAATAAAGGTGTCACTCTTATGCAGCAAATCTCGAGTGGCTCCCATCAAAGAAATTAGTATCCCACGTTTGGAGCTGTGTGCAGCGGATCTGCTTTCCAAGCTTACCGTTAAGGTTCTGTCATCCTTGCAACTAGACATTGATGGAGTACATTTGTACTCGGACTCCACTGTGGTGCTTGCCTGGATCAAAACTCCACCAACATTGTTGAAAACTTTTGTGGCTAATCGAGTCGCTAGGATTCAAGAGTATACTAAGAACTTCCAATGGCATTATGTAAATACTGCTGAGAATCCTGCGGACTTGATATCACGAGGAGTTTTCCCTTCAAAGATCCAACAGTTGGGCATTTGGTGGAATGGACCGTGTTTTCTTTCATCTAGTAGCTGTCCAAACTTCAATGACGATCCTGGTGTCTCAGATGATGAATATCTTCTTGAGGTGAAAAGAACTGCAAAGAACTCTGAACTGAATAATGATCCTATGATTAATCTTTCCATTTGTAATATTCCTAGTTTTTTACAGTGCATATTAGATATAAGTAATAATTATAGTAAAATTGTTCGTATTTTAAGTTATGTTTTCAGGTTTGTCAAGAATCTAAAAGAAGCAGTGAAGACAACAGGTCCACTGAATGCTGAGGAATTGAACTATGCAGAGACATTTTTAATTAAAAATATCCAAATCCAAGAGTTTGCCAAAGACGTCAGTAGTCTCCAAAAACACCACTGTGTGTCTCCTGGTAGTAAATTAAAAACTTTGAATCCTTTCTTGGATTCTAAAGGATTGTTAAGAGTCGGAGGACGGTTGGGTAATAGTAATTTTAATTTTAATAAAAAGCATCAAATAATTTTGCCAAAAAGCCATAGATTAACTTTAATTATAATAGAACATTTTCATAATAAATATTTACATGTTGGTGCTTCTTCCTTGCTATATCTTGTTAGAGAAAAATTTTGGCCTCTAAATGGACGTAATAGCTGCAGAAAAATCGTTCATCAATGTATCATTTGTTTCAAAGCCCAACCAATTGTACCTTCTCAAATCATGGGCAATTTGCCCAAGGAAAGAGTGTCTCCAGATTTTGCTTTTAATTGTGCTGGTGCCGATTTCTGTGGGCCGTTTTATATTAAGAATAAGGCTCAGCGTAAAGGTGCTTTACAAAAAATTTATATTTGTATGTTTTTGTTTTAAAGCTGTTCATATAGAAATTGTTTCAGATTTGACTTCTGCTTCCTTTATAGCGACTTTAAAACGATTCATGGCTCGAAGAGGTAAATGTGCGAAACTATTTTCAGATAATGCTAAGAATTTGGTAGGAGCTAATAGAGAAATTAAAAAACTTCATGAAATGGTTAGAAAACCAGATGAAAAGCTGGCAGGCTATTTAGCTGCAGAAGGTATTGAGTGGAAATTTATTCCACCTAGATCCCCACACTTTGGCGGTCTTTGGGAGGCAGCTATAAAGTCATTTAAATACCATCTAAAAAGAGTTGTTAAGGGAATAAACTTAACTTATGAAGAGTTCTTAACGGTAATTGTGCAAATTGAGGGAATTTTGAATTCTCGACCACTTTGCCCCTTGTCAGCTAACGAGGACGATTTTGAGGTTCTTACTCCTGCACATTTTTTAATAAATAGGTCTTTAACCTCTTTGAATGAGCCTGATTTGACAAATTTAAAAGAAAGTCATCTCAAGAAATGGCAAAAGGTAACTAGACTTGTACAATATATGTGGAAATTTTGGCATCGTAATTATTTAAGTCAGTTACAACAGAGATCTAAATGGATGCTTGACAAAAATAATGTAAAATTAGGAGATTTAGTGTTATTAATTGAAGATAATTTGCCTTGTTATAAATGGGCTATGGGTAGGATAATTAAAATTTATTATGGTGATGATAAGAAAATTCGTGTTGTTAAGATTAAAACACAGTCTAGTATTTGTAAAAGAGCCATTTCTAAAATTTGTGTATTGCCTATGGAACATAATTAATTTGTAATATTTAATGTTGAAATTTGTAAGTTTTGATTGTTATTTCTTAAAGATGTTGATTATTATGTATATTGTGTGTTTTTTACTAGCTTTGTGTAAAAGTTGTAATATTGTTTATGTTATTGAACATTGTAATCTCTTGAAACCTTGGGGTTTCAAGGTGGGGAGTATGTTACAGCTTCACGCCGATAGATGGCGTATCTGTCGAGTACAAAGTTCTTGTTAATTCTTTTTGTATCAGAACGTAGAGTGTGTAAGAACGATTCTGTGAAAGAGACGAGGCATCCAACTGTGAGAGGTGTCCTAATCTGTAGCAGTCTACATGAAGTGGCATAAAAAATGTGTCCGAAAAGAAAATGGTGTTCACCAGAAAGAAATGAGTAATTATTTGAAGAGAATTACAACTATAAATACATAATATTTCCTGTTAGTTGGAAATATAAATGAAAAATATTTTTTTCTGACATAATTCATCAATTTAAAAGTTAAAAATTAGTTATTAACTATCAATGTGATAGTTTATAAATGCATGAATTAAAAACGTTCCATATTTTTTCCCCTTATTCTCAAAATTTTAATATAATGTTTCATCTCAAAATTGTTTGAATTTAATTGTACAATTTAAAAATTTTAACAGGTAAAAAAAAAACAAGAATAGAGAGTATTGATATAAGAAAATAATAGACAAACATTTTAGCTAATTATGGGAATAGCATCAGAGTTATGTGCTCACCAATGTGATCTGTCAATTATGTGCTCACCAATAAAAAATATTAAAATAACATATTTCTAAAATAAGCTTTTTTTTCGAATCACTCTTAAAAACAACATTATAAATTTAAAATATAAAATAAGTAGGTGTAATACAGTCGTGATCGGATTTTTGATTCAAGTAATCGAGTTTGAATCAAGTAAGATTAATAAGCATTTTACTTATTGAATGTGTTTTGTCTTTTATATTGCTCCCATAAACATGCAATATTTTTGGCTATAATAAATACGTGCATTATATATATACATATATATTTTCATTTTCATTTTATGTTCTTACTCATTATCTTCAATAAGTTTTAATAATTTTAATTCCTTATCCTCTAAGATTTTAGGTTTTTTTTTCTGTTTATTTATGACTCCTTAAGTAGATTTATAAGGAAATCTCTAGATATTTTATTTTTTTATTGAAAAAAGTTTGATTGATAAGATATGTATAACATTGCTGAGATTAGTAATGTTATTCCAACGTTATATATATATGTGTGTGTGTGTGTGTGTGTGTGTGTGTGTATTTATGCATAATATATGTATTTTATCATATCTTTCCTTTGATATATTCTTGTAAGATATTGCAAAGATGCTTGAATCTAAATAACTGTACTCTGAATAGCGTTGTATAAAGATTAAAAGAAATTAGAAGAGAATTGAATTTAATATCTTCACTGAAAGGAGGCTTACTTTCACATTTCATTGCAAACTGATATGTTCAAATTTCTTTTTATGATTTCTTCTGCTTTCTTACCAGCTATAGAAACATGTTCCTGTAACATATAGTATTAAATAAATAGCATGCAAACTTTTGATAGATCATTAAATTTATAAAATAATTATGAAGTATGTCATTTGAATAAAATTATTAAGCCTTAAATCCTATTTTAAATATATTTTAATTCATTCGCTGGGGCTTGAAATGTTTTTATCAAGAATTAGAATGTAATGTCTACTACTGTTCTTTTTTCTCGTAAAGCCATTATTAGCAATGCTAACCCACATTCAATATTAAAAGATAAAGGTAAATTATTAAATTAGTACAATTAAAATATTCACACTTCCTTTTTTGTAAAAGAAATGTCAAAGAAATGCTAAGCGGAATTTACAAAGTAATTAATTACTTACTAACCAATATTTATGATGTTAAAAATAATCACTTTAACATTCAGTGAACTTAGATAAAATATAAATAAACAAAGTAAAATATTTATTTAATTGTAGCTCTTTCAAGCGAACAATTCGTTCATCTTTCTTCGAATACATTTGATCAATAATATACAATAATATAGAAAAGGCTACAAAAGGGAAATTTTCTGCTTGAAACTACGACACTAAACATCAAAAATAGTTTCACACATCAGTTATTGACTGGAATAACTTTCAGTTCTGCAGAAGTGAAATCAGTGACTTCAAAATCGTTTTCCAATAAGAGAAAAGTCCATTTCTGTATCCATCTCTGATTCATTAAAAGATAAATGTCATTCTAAGTAATAATCGACTTTTAATTATCAAAATCGAGGACATTTATGGCTGCTTGATGATTCCCAAGACTTAAAATTCCCCCATAAAGCCACTGATTAGGCAACTCACCCAAAAGTAACGCGAAACTGGCGCAAATAATTTCTCAGACTGCGATTTTTCAAACGAGGAAAAGTGACTATTTAATGAGATAGAATTACCAGTACTTTTATTATTTAATAATAAGTGTTTCAAAGTACTTTGTGAAGTAAATACTTCTGTATCAGTGGAATATTATCCGAATTAATATTAAGAAATAATTTTCACTTTGAAATATCTGATTGAGAATCTATCCGAGGTTTTGTATCATAATATTATTGAAATATTAAAATTAGAATAACGTTGATATTATAAAGGATCTTATTTATTAGACATTAAATGTGAATGCAACAAATTTGTAGCAAGTAAAATGTATCCATTACAAAATAACAGTTCACAGAATATTCTTATTTCAACTCACTTGGTCGTCATTGTAACAAAATGGTCGTCACAATGCGTTGATAATTTCGGATATTTATGTTTATTAATAATAAATATAATGTTCGGAACCCTTGTAGATTCAATGTAGTTAACAAAAATATTTATAAATTTATTGACTGAAGCATCATTTTTTAAATCAAATCTGAAATCCATTTTGTTTATTGAAAAATGGTGGTTTTAATATAATTTTTTGTTGGGTACCGAGTCATGTAGACATTTGAAGTAATGAAAAAGCATATTCAGCAAAAAGATATGTTGGCGGTTTGAAAGATTGGACTTCCATTTTGTAACCTTAAGATTCACTCGTCAAAAATTTTCATCTTGGCAAGAGGCATGGGAACTGCAGATTCATAATAAGCTAAGCTATATGAAACCTGCATTGTTTTTGGCTTGTGAAATGGATACCAAACTGACTCACCTCCATATAGAACACATTCGCTACAATCACAAGCTTCTTATTTTTGGTGAGATGATACCAATGTGTTCTGTATGCAATGTCGATTTTTGTGTAAAGCACACTTCATTTGAATGCACTGGTTTTAACATTCAACATGTCTACTATTTTCTATCATTAACTTAACAAGAATTAGTGGTTAAGAAATATCTCTAAAATATTTTAAACTTTTTAAAAGCCATCCATTTTTTTTACTTGGATTTATAATTTTTCACCTTCTGTTTGTTTTTTGCTATTTTTCGCAACAGTTTTTTTTTTTTATATTTTCATATGTTAACACCTTACATTTTTACCCATTTTTCTTTTGCATCTCCATATTTTATTGGGTATTAAATTGATACCATTGCTTTTATATTCAAATCTCTTGTTTAATGTTCTCTGATTTTACCATTTGCTTGGTGCAGTATAACCAAATATGATTCTTAAGTCATTGAACCGCTAGCAAACAAATTGAAGTTCTCATTTTCCTGTCGTTTTGTAAGGAGAATATGTGAAACATAAGTGATTATAATTTAACCCCATCTTTCTTCAATCTTTCTTGAAATAAATTTCATCAACATATTTTCTTTGTACATTATTTATAGGGAAAGTAACGGGATATAGTTCTTATACTGCCTTTGTACAAATTTTGCCAGTTTTTATTTCATTTGAAAATTCTTAACTCTAGATAAGTCATCACTCTTGTTCTATCCTCCACTAGGACCAGGGTTTGAGAAAAACCTCTAAAGCATTATTTCACTATATATTCTCTATGAAGATAATAACAAAATCTTCCAGTACCAATCAATGTATCGTTAGTGGATTTTTTTCATTTGAAAATTCATGAAATCTAGATACGTTGATAATTATTGCCTATACACGCCACCATCCTATATTTCCGAGAGACGTTGCACAGTAAAAAAATACATATATCTTCCAGTCTAAGAAATTGGAGCAAATTTGGTAACTTTGCACGGTAATTGATTCAACCATTCTGTTAGAAAAATCAACTGATTTGAATGATATAAATGCAGTTCATCATAGTTGTTTGGAGTGATTCCTTTAATGATATTAATATGATGATTGGATAAGTGCTCGGCATGAATGGCTAGTTATAAATGAAATTAAAAGATTTCGTTTCTTATAATAAGAATGAAAGAAAGAACAAAGAAGGATATTAGGATAAATATTACAACGACCGATTCATATGGAAAACTGAAGTTTTATACGTAACTTGTAAAGGAAATAATATATTATTTCAAAAAGAACAAATGCTATGAATTTTCTTAAAATGAAACCATTATTAGCTCAAATTCATTCGTTTTAATCCCTTGTGAAATCTACGATTTAACTTCCTCTATAATATTTATACATTTTTAAAGAATATCTTCATCTGCCGTAAAGTTTTGACTATTGCCATGTTATGCAATAAATTTATCTTGTACAGACATTTGCTTGGGACATATCATGATTTAGAATAGGAAAAAATTATCACATTAAAAGTAAGTTGTTATAGATAAGAATTCAATGTATTTTCTCTTTGTTTTTGTTATTTTGATGCATTCTCAATTTGGATACCATCTAATTTTCAATTTGTTTTCGGACAAATATATCTGACATTGAATTTAGTGATTATCTTTCGCCAATTTGAAATTCAGATGCATCAGAATCGAATATGCAATTATTAAAATTTTATTTTGCGATTTTTCCATTGTAATAATAAATGTTATTTAAACTGCAAATTCTGTCAAAGATTTTCGCCAAATCAATTCTGTCAAAATGGTTCATTTATCGGTGAGCTGCGAAGGATTTCATTACTACTGAAAAAAGTAATAATGCAATGAATAAACGCGACATTTAAATTGTCATATGTAAAATGACAAAAGTGAAGGTGATTAAAAACAAATAATCATCAAAAACATGCATTATTACGAAATTTCATATCTTAAGAAGACTTAAAACAGCCGGGCAGCGATCAGCATGATTTAAAGAGAAAATGTAACTATAATATCCTTAACTGAAAATCTCATTTCTTAGTACAAAATGAACAGGAATGGTATTTCCTCACTTTTATCACATACTTACTAATAAAAGAGCAATTTCACTCAAGAAAATTATGGATATTGTGAAAAGCATAGTTCACCTGAGAAAGTAATAGTAAACCGTATTCAACCATGTAATTACAAGGTTATCGAATTTTTTTGTTGGTTTGAGAATCGTAGACACAGGCAAGGCGGAAAGGTAACAATGCAATAGAATAAGTTTCTCCTCCTCTTAGAACATTCAAAATATGACCAATTTCATAGTTTGTAAAAATAATTGAGCATGCACTTTGGGTGGCTAATTTTTGATTGATAAAACTCAATATACGATAAAATTTTGGCATAAAGCTTCATAGCGAAAATATTAAATGTCAGTGTATTTTTAGAATTATCGCATTCAAATACATGCAAATATTGAGACCGAGAAACGGCGAATCTTTAGATGAAATGGGTCAATTCATACAGATTTAAAATTATAATGGCAAAACAAGTAACCAAAATTTATCTATCTAACTCTCTCTTAAATTTATATACCGAGTTCAATGCAGAAGATCACTTCCAAAACTATGCAGATATTTATGAATTTGATGTAAATGCCAAATGCCTTAATTCATTTAAGTAAATTGCTACGCGTTTTGAAATACCATGCTCACAGATGAGAAGGAATAATTTAAAAACTACATTTCTAAGATTCAGGGACTATTGAAATGTTAAGATATATCAATATTTTGAGGTCGAAGTTTTAAATGATTACTATACATTGTTTACACATTCGTAAACATAAAACAAATAAATTCTTAAAACTTAAAAGAGGAAAATTATAAATAAATAATAAATCTAATTTCAAAAATGTTTGTTTTTAAAAAAATAAAAATCCATTGAAAGAGGTGCGAGAATCAACAAGAATCGTTGTAAAGCATACAAAATTCAAGCTGATGAAACAAAAACAAAAGATTCAAAATTACTAAAACAAAACACTGTTTTAGTGAATATTGTGCTAGATTCGAATTTCCCATAAACACTTTTCTGTTTACGCATTTGCTGACCAAGCGATAGAATAAAAATAACACCCAATCCGAAACTTTTCCGATCGAATAAAAGATTTCATGGGCAAGTAAAAAAAAAAAAAATGAATCATCAAGGTTTGAAAGAGCCGGCACCGACAGCCACGTGCTTCAAAATAATTCATAACAACGTTCCACAGCTGAAAGTTTTTTGGAGAGAGAAAATTCCGAACAAATGTCGAAAAGCGTTTCCGCTCACCAACGGAATGAGAATCGCGGCTCACAAAAGAATTTCAGATTCCAGAAGCGAGTGAGACTAATAGATGTGCTTTGTTCAGGGATGATGGGTGTTTTGCTGGACGCAGTGCCGTTTGGAGACATCTCTTTGGTGACCTCTGTAGCGAGGATTTTCGCCCAAAATGTCAGATGAAAGCATTTTGTTTATTTTTCCCGCTTCTTTTTCTGGCTGTTTCTCTCACTGTATGTATAGAATTCGAAAGAATAAAGCAAGTATAATGCTGCGCATTGTTCTTAAAAAGTTTGGCAACGGGGATATTATTCTGGTGAGAGATTTCTTGTAAATTTTTGATATACCAGAATATCGTTATGTTGTACAGAATTTGCGATTCTTTTCACCAAGCGTGTCAGAATCTGACCCATTGTTTTTGAAAAATGGATGGATTCTCTTTATTGTGTGGCATTGGTTTAAAGATCATATGTTTAATTTTGACTGACATTTGCCTTGTCTTTCAAAATAACTCTGAACAAAGATTTAAAAATGCAACTCTTTTAAATTTCATATTTTTCTATTTCCTTGCGCTTTTTGAAACGTACAATTTATTAATCTTTAGTTTGATCAGATGTTTGTTTCGATTTTATATCTCGTTTAGATATCACATCTAGATTAGTTATAATCTATCTATTTATTTTTGTCACGTATATCTGTTCAAATTTTAGTCTCTGTAATGATTAAAAGTTTGATACAAAAACATTGCATCCCAGCAACTGTAAAGTAAATCTATGAAACAAATCATTAATATTATGAGATATTATATAAATTCTAATAAAATTCATAAACTGATATATATTTTGTGAATTTTTTTCGAATAAGAAAGAATGCCTTTTATACATCAGATATTTGTTTCGATTTTATATCTCATTTAGATATCGCATCAGTATTTATTTTTGTCACGTATATTTGTTCAAATATTAGTCTCTGAAATGATTAAATGTCTGGTCCGAAAACAATGCATCTCAGCAACTGTAAAGTAATTCTATAAAAAAAGTCATTAAAATTAAGTGAAATTATATAAATTAAATATAATTCATCTAGATATATATATTTGTGATATTTGTTTAGAACTGAAAGGAAAATAATACATATTTCCAAGCTTTCGAAAATTCTTTTTTAAAATGGCAGAATAAAAGTATAGATTGATTGCATTTGGATATATTTAAATTTTGAAATAAACTTTTTCTATGAAAAAAACCTTTACTAATAGTTAGTTTCATTTAGTTAATAAAACTGTCATCATTAAGTAATGATTGTTAATGACTATTTGGGAATATGGTAACTCAATATCGCTCTGAGCTATGCGATTGAAATTTAGTACGCGGAAATACAACAAAATTTACATATTTCTATCGAATTTTGAATGAAATCCATTCGCAGGAAGTTTAAATTTGATACACAGATTTTACATCTAAAACATAGATATATATTCAAATTTTGAATTAAATTCAACCGACGGTTAACCGTTTGTCGATTTTTGATTTCGCATGTATATAATCTTAATAACTGATAAAGAGAATGCGCCAGTTCGATGAAATGCGTAAGCTGTGTCAAATTTTGGTATCAACAAGCTGGCTAAAAGGCACCCAAAGAAATTAATTTCATTACAGATTCAATATAAATGCTATATTCACGTCAAATATCTAAATTTTGTAATTTTCGTTCGCCATTGTCATGCAAGTAACCTTAAGTAAATACCCTTTCAAGAAAGATGTTTACTTCTCACGCAGATATCAAAATTCTACTTGATAACTAGTTTGAATCTAAACAATCAGACGTTTTTCACCGAGGAGTTTATCTGTTGCTCGTAAGATGAGAAATTTTTGTAGTTTCTGATTGAAGTATTTTGAATAAATGGTTCTTTAATTTTTATAACATACTAGTGTCTCTTTTAACTTAAAAACGAAAAATTATATTTTTCTCTCAATAATTATTATTGTTCCAAATGAAGACGTCTTGAAAGAAATGGACAACTCCTTTATCTAATATTTTGTGATTATAAATTTGTGACAACAATAGAGTACACTATTGTTATATCTATCGAACTTAATCTATACTTATAATAAAGCTCAATGTGTGTGTGTGTGTGTGTGTGTGTGTGTGTTGGCGATCTACAGGCCAGACCATTCAACCTAAAGCTACCAAATTTGTCACGTGTATACCTTGGAGGCCGAGAATGTACACCTGGGGGTTATTTTTTCGAATTTTTAATTAGAATTTTATTTATTTAAAAAGTAAGCGAAATTTTGGCTTGTTTCTGCTATAACTTCTGAAAATATTACCGCACAAAAAAGATTTTTACATGAAGTTAAAGATAAAAAATTTATCTTTTAAATGATACCAATGTTTTAACCTTAAAATTAAATTTCTGTTATCAATGAATTTTTAAATAAATATTTTAACTATATTTTTCAACAATTTTTTTCGTACAAAATAAAAATAAAATTTAAGCTGCACGAGCACGTTTCACATTCATGGGAAAAAATTAGCTTTTTTCAAAGTGTTGCCATCATATTGATTAAAGCTCCAATTAAAAAAAAATTAAATCTTTTTGGAAATGAAATCTGCAAAAATATAATTTTCGCACGTGTCTGTAGGAAATGAAACAAATATGAAATTTTATTTTTTTTAAAAATAAATTCAAGAAAAATTATTTTATGATCTTTTACACTCTCTATATTATTAATCCAATGAATCAGTTTTATTTTAAGGCAAGTTTTGTTTAATATGAACAGGATATCCTTTCAAATCAGGGCCACACAGATAATTTGTAAACCTTTAGTAAGACACAGATCTGCTAAAATGGTCTAAATGGAAAATGGTTATATTTTATGTAACTTGATTCAATAAATGCTCTAATAAATAACGAATTTTTGATTTTACATAAAGCTTCTGCTGTGGAAATCATGGATAACAAAATGTTCTTGAAACACTAATATTTTAAATAAAAAGAGTTAATTTCCAATCAACTAAATCAATCACTTAAACTGACTGATTTATGAAAATTTGAATATCACTAATCAATAAAAAAAGGATAATTTTAGATTTTCCATCGATCGTATCAAAGAAAATACGCCAATCAGCGCGCAGGTTTCTCAAGATTAATTGGCCTAAGATTATGAAAATGTTGAGTTTTTCTAAATTTTTAACATTCAAAACTTCATAAATAAGTCTTAGTTGATCGTTGAAAATAGAAACATTCATTCATTTATTTAAAATTTGGTGTGTACAGAATATTTTTCAGAATCTGATACCTTACTGCATTAAATTTAGACTTCATAATTTTTGAAATATATTTTTAGGCCGGAACAAAATATTTTTATTCATTTCATTTCAATCCCTTTGAAAGAAAAACTAAAAACTGTATTTTATGCTGAATCTGAGAAATTTTTGTTGAATTATTGTTTGACATATTACATAAATTATGAAAAATATTTTGTAGTTCACATAAGACTTAAATACCGAGCGATTCTGTTTGCAATACTCATATTCAATAATAATAAAAATAATAAAATAACAATAAAAATTATAAATAAAATAAAAAGCTTGGTTTCATTAAAAAATATCTTTATACTATTTGCAATTTTAGCATTTCCACTTTAAATTAAAGTTGAAGTTTTATCAGAAATGACAACACATTAGGAAAATATATATATTAAATTGAAAGAAAAGATCTAAACAACAGTATAAGTTTGGTATCAAAATTTGAAGATTAAAAATGTTTTGTTTGAGAATCTATTAAGAGACCAGTTACTTAAAATATTTAATTGAAAATTGTAGCGAGCGGTAATACTGGCGAACCGTCTGGTCGCAAAAGGCGGCTAGTATATAATAAAAGTCGAATATATTTAGTATTTTTTCCGTGAAAGTTAATTTTCTTTTATGTAATGTTGAATTGAATTCAAAAAAAGTTTATGTGCAGGCATTTTCACATATTCAATTTTAATTAATGAGTTAATAACTTTGTGTAATCTGAGAAATCGAAATTGCTATTTGTTGTTGTTTCTTATGGCACTTGCCATGGACAAACCCGCTGTCCAAAGACAGCCAATTTAAGCCTAAAGGGGAGCGTCTTTTTATAGTAACTCCAACTAGGGCCAAGAGTAGGACTTGACTACTCACGCATCACTCATTCGCTTGCACAACCCATTTTTACAGGAGGGCATATTCACACATCTCACAGATAGAACAGGAAGAACAACCCTGCCCAAACCAGGATGCCCAGATCACCGGGAAGATGCGCTACCCCTATGCCAGGACGCCGGCGAAATTGCTATTTTCAGTTTATAGTCATGAAAGATTGAAGATCTAAAAAGGTAGAATGCACGAAAATCATTAAAAAAGAAATATCACGCCTAAAAGAACTAAAAATTGTCTCTATAATCATCCAAAATGTGACAACAAAGGACAATATGCTTCAAAAAAATTCTTTGTTAATCCCACTACACCCAACGGAATTTTCATTTCTGCCTTCTTGAAATGCGATATCACTAATATCGTTATTGGATTCTAATCCTTTCTTCTGCAGATTTTTTTAAGAAATAGTGCTTCTGAAAATCTGAAGTTTTTGGCATGTTTTAAAGCTTTTCTTCTATGCATGAAATCTCTTTGAAATATTCGAATTGCTCACTTTGATGAAAACGATCTGAATATTCTCTATGGATTGATTTCAAAAGAATGACATGAGTTAATATTTATTCTTTTTTTCTATATGCTTTATTTTCAACTGGATTATACTGAATCTAAAAGATACAGGAAATCCGAGTTCGTGTCCCAAAGTGCTTTTCTTAAGAGGTATATATATATATATATATATATATATATATAAACCCGATGGATTGATAAAATTTTCAACTGATCTTATTGATAAAGATTGAATTTTTGATATACTGCTTTTTTCTTTTTTGAAAGGCCAAACGGCAGATTGGATTGTTACTTTCTTTGCTTCGACAGCGATTTAGAAATTTGAAAAAGAAATTACTCAGTTAGAGCAAGACAGATTAAAAGTATGTATAGACAAGATTACTGATGTTAAAATGTTCTAAAAAGAATAAATATTTCATGTCTCCTTTGTTTCTTATTAACAATAAAAACGATATTTAAATCAAATATATTCGTATATCTATGATTTTAATTTTAATTTGAGCCTTTTGCATAGTTACGTTCTTTAAGGAATTTAAAAAATAATCAAGTATTGAATAAGATGTAAAAATATTTTATGCTATTCATTTTGAAAATTTAATTTTTCATGCTGTATTTATTATTTGTAGAATAAGTCTATATTATCGTTTTAGTGAAAGAAAGAAAACTTGAAGTGACAATAAAATGAAAATGAATGAAGTGACAATAAAATGAAAATGAATGAAGTGACAATAAAGAAAATTAGGCTGATGTGAAAATTAATATTACAATTTCTTGCCGCGAATTCATTGTAAATTCAATATGGAACAAAACAAAACAAATTACTGGAAATGCCTTTTAATTTTAAAAAAATGAAATCCGCTTTAGCTGTTCTCAAGGAAAATACTTTCTGTTCTGAGTTATAGATTCAGCTGAATGCAAAATATTGTTGAAAAGTATGCCTAAAGAGCTTTCTATACCTTTTATAGACCACATTTAGTTATGGTGTCACTTAAAATATTTTATAAAATCTGCTTTTATGGAAACAAAAACGTCTGTATTACATAAACTCTCACTTAAAAAATTTATATTATTATTGTTATTAGAAAATTTTCTCTAAACAGTGAATTCTATATGCATTAATGTATTTTTTCAATCGACTAAAATATCAGCATATTAGCTTTCTCTACATGTATATGACAGTTAATCATAGCCAGCAGCGTTAAGAGATTTATGAAATTCTGTCAGTTAATATTGAGTCAGCCATTTGCAATCCCTCCATGGACGTTATGTGTGTTGGCATACTATTTAATAGATCATTAGCCTGGCAGGCATCAAATTTGGTACCGAATATGCTGTGGAAGGAAGGAATACGCACCTCGGGACGCTTTTTCAAAAATGCATGAATGTTGACATTCTACGGAATAGACCGTTCAACCAAAAGGTATCGAATTTAGTACAAATATGCATTCGCTCGGAGCACTTTGAAAATTTTAATTGACAAAAAATAATGAATTTTTTATGTCTATTCACAATAATTTAAGGAAATATAACAATACGAAAATATGTTTTACATCACCTTCATAGTTAAAAATTATTATTTTAATAATATTTATTCAGTTATCGAAAGCAGTTTTAATTATTTTTATAACAAAATATCTTAAGGATATTTTACAACAATATATTTTATTGTTATTATGAAACTCAATTCGATTTCAGTGTTATTACAATTATTTAATCCTGACTTTGCCTTTCATTGTTTTTAATAAGGATATGAGGATATGGGTTTATATTTGATTATTGAATTTTATTATTTATTTACTGAATGAGTTTTTAATATTTCTTTTGAAATGTTGGTAGCCATAAATATCTACAAAAGAAATGGCAACACACCTTGGCTCGTTTTAAAAATGTAATCAGTAATTTTAAATATTTGAACCATTATATGATTCATAGATGAAAGATTCAGTCAAAAGTTTGGCTTATTATACAATGCTTCTGATGCAAGATGTAAATAAGTTTATTAAATTTTGATCATAATGAATCATACTTCATATACCAATATTGTAATTTCCACGGGGAAATGCAACAGAATTTTAACATCGAATAATCAAGATTCTTCCTCGATCGTTCATTAATTCCTGAATCATGTCATCATCATATCTACAATTTGTAAAAGCATTTTCATTAGTAAAATATCACCAAAATATTACAATAGGCTGTCTCCACATGTCATACTATATGATGTTAAAATCATTAATGTATAATAATACTCTAAAGGAGTATGATTTTTATGACGTTAGCTTGGTTTAAAAAGATTATCTTGATAATAAATCACATATAGAAACGGTCCTTTTTGTAGTGGGGAGGCGGACGTTATTTAAATTTAGTTAATTCTCAATATTAAATTATTTACAAATTCATATCTCATTAAAATGCGAGATTTTTATTTAGATAAGAGGATATATTTTATGAATAATCAGATTCTGAGCTTTCTTTGTGGCACAATAACATTTAGTTACCACTCCTATCAGCATGGTAGGTATTAATTACATGCCTTTGAAAGTTATATATATAAACTATTCTCAAAAGTGTGCATTTTATCTTGTTATCAACATGTATATATCCAAATATTCAGTTATCCGTATCACATATTGATCAATAGATTCTGCTATGTTCCGATAGTTTTATCATTAATTATAGGTAATTTCGGTGTTGTTTGGACAAAAAAAGATTTTATGAGATTCTATTTATATATTGTCTTGTTCCTATATTACTTTTCTTCGACTCTGAAGAAGTAAGAATAGATGTTTAAATTAGCAAGATTACTGGAATCTTATCAGGTTAATTTTAACTGTTTGACGGTCATATCATGGATGGCGAAATTCCCTTTCTTTGAAAGGTTTCTACAATGAGAGGCCTATAATTCGGTCTATTTTACAAGGTTCTCAGTCTCGCTGCTTTTATATAAAATAGTACAATCAGTGCGTTTATATCCGTATAATTTTGTGTAAATAAATACTTCTTTCAGGATATTGAATTTAGATATTATATAGCCGCTTAGAAAATTCAATTTTATTAACCTTTCGTAAAATATGTATGAGAGTTAATGATACTCAGAAGGCAAAATAAGTGGAAACAAAAGAAAGAAAATTTGATATCAGAATTTATTTTATTTTTATGGGACATTAAATCAAAGACAATTAATTCTCAGTAAGACACATTAACACTATCCAGATGTAAAATAGAAAAAAAAATATCCAGTTGTAATATAGAAAAGAAAAATTATCCAGGAAACAGTTTCTTTATACAGCAATTTCTCAAGAAGAAATTTAATAGAGATGCATGAGAAGTAAATTTTTAAAACATTTGTACTAAAAAGTTTGAAATTTTTGAATTCACTTTACAGATTTATGCATTAGATTAATAGGATCCTTTTATATACGGCGTAGATCATGCAAATGTCTAGAAAGATAACTTCAAAATTTGTACGCGAATTATTAAATTAGCAAATGAATTAAATTTTTGATATTTTCTTTAAGTGTCCAAACATTTGAAAGTACCAGATAAAAATTAAAACTAATTGGAGTTATGAATTATTTTAAGCGTTGATTTTATTCCAGAAATTTAACTTTTGATTTGTTAAAAGGGATTTACATCTTTCTCAGTAGTTCTTAATTGATATAAGCAGATAATATAGTGGTCTAGAAAACTCTTAATGAAAAAATTACTTTTCCCGAGTAATTTATCAAATTATAATGTCCATCATAAAAGGAGAATTTACATCAGTTTCTTGTGTGTGTGTTGTGACTTATGGCATTTTAAAAGCCAGCTGACAGTTATCTGTCAGCGATTTAAGCCGAGTGAGCGTCTCTTGTTTTTTTCAGTAATGCCAACTAGGGCCAAGAGTAGGAGTTAGCTATTCATGCATCACAACATTTTTTTACTGGGCCAACTTCATTCATGCATTTCATTCACTCATCCACAAATCATAATTTAGACCTGAATCAGAGAACGATCACCTCTGAATCAGTACCCCCAGTGGTATTAATTTCAACATGGAGGACTTTGTGACCACGATAGATTTATACGTGCGCCAGTCACAACATACATGGAGAGTTTACAGGCCAGCGGGGTTTGAACTCACAACCTAAAGGATGCGAGTTCAACGCCTCTACCAACCAGGCTATCCCGGCCTCACTGCGTCTCATAGAAATGATTTGGAATAATAGAAATACTCAGAAATATTACAGCCCAAACTGTTTTCCCAAAATTAGATTTCTGTACATCAAAATACTGAACCTGTAATTGCAATCACAATTACAGTTATACATGTAGCTAGAAAAAGAGAGAGAAATTAATAACTTCGTAATTCAGTGTCCGTTATGAAAATCTCCTCTTTAGAGATCTCTAATGATATCTAAGAATATACATCCGGTGAAACACGATTCAATCCCTCGAATAAAGCACCAACATTTGTCTTGCTTTCTTTTGGAATCTGATTTTTTTTCCATCGCCATTCTCATTCTGTTGATGAAAGGAAACTCTTTTCGACGTTTGTTAGAATTTCTCTTATCTGAAAAACTTTCATCAGCGAAACACTGTTATGAATTATTTTAGAACACATTGGTATTTCATTCAACTTTCCTACAAACTTAAATTGCTTTCTTTTGTCCCTGATATACCTTTTTTTTTACACTATCTAAAAATCTTCAGGACTCTACCTTTCCCTAAAGTTATTTTCAACTATTGACTAATTTGGTTCACTCGATGTCGCTCTATTGAAAGAATTTATATTTTTGGATATTGTTATAATAGTACATATTAGTTTTGATAACTGATGTTAAATTTGTTGGAGATAAATGATATAAAAACCCCGCATTGTTATTCTGCCCCAAATAAGTGCTAGAAACTGAAATCAGAATTTTGAAATATATAAAAGTTTTAATGTCATTATAAATGTGACAAATCATTTTTTTTTCTATATTCAACTCATTTCTTTACTTTTAATGCCATCCTGTTGATTGCACAGTCGAAATAGCTTAATAAAATAAATTGTAACTTTATTAATGTATATGCCATATAGCATATATTATGAAAAGAGTTTACTTTGGCTTAGTACTAAATAATAAATTGATTTTAGCAATTTAGTTTATTTGAACTTCTTATTTCAGTTTCCTAATGCAGATATTTCATTACTTTTATTTTATGTAAACAAGTCTATATTAATTTCAAATTCTCTACAATGATATCTTTTATCTGGACATTTGGAACATAATAACTGTAGTTAGTATTTGTAATGTGTATATATATATATATATATATATATATATATATATATATATATATATATATATATGAAAGAAGAAATTCATATACCTGTTATTTAATAAGAAAGATAGACCAACGTCAACTTCTAAAAGTCCAAAATTAAATTAAATATTTTAATAAAAATTTAAAAATGTTTATTTTTTTTCGCAACTGTATCTTGTGAAAATATGATCTCAAAAGTAATTTTTACACTATATGAAAATAAAAAACAATGTCTTTTTAATTACACTAATTTCATTTGTCTAAAATATTTTCAGATTTTAGTTTTATTTTAATTTAAATTGATATGCTATCTGTAACAAAGCTTTAATTTTTAGCACAGAAATTTTTTCAAACCATTAACCATTCTCCTTTTGCCAGTGATAAATTAATAATAAAATATTGGTTTGTTTGAATATTAATCGAAATTCTTTAAATATTAATCGAAATTCATTGAATATTAATCGAAATTCTTTGAATTAATTATTCTTTGAATCGAAATAAGAATTTCGATTCTGCTTTTATTCCGTAGTATTAAATTCAATTATATAGATTTGTGGTAGACTTATTCCAATAAATTCCTATTTTCAGCCTTATCGACCAACAGAGTTAAAATTTAATCAAATATATCCCATATTACAATAGTTTAACAGAAAGGAAAACCAGTATTCAAAATGAAAAATCACCATAAACGGTTACTAAGGTTCTAAAAACACTAAAATAATTACTTAGATTATTTCAAAGAATTCTGCTCAAAAGAAGGTATCTGATTTGAATATTTAAAGGGTAAATAATCTAAAAACAGTTTTCAATTCACAGAATTTATATGAATGAACATTTTTAAATCTAAAGTTATGCCATTAAATTATCTACATTAATTACAATATTTTATTGCTATGATTCATCATATAGAGTAATTGGAAAGAAATTCATATATTCCGAAATAAATTATTCGCCGTTAAAGTATTCATCAAAGACTATGTATAAAATTATTATTATTTTGATACATTAATTTGAATGGAATATCGAAAATTGTACAAAGAAAGAAAGTGATTTCATACACATTTATTTCAGACAACGCCTAATTACTCATATAAATATATCAAACTACTCAAATATATAGTAACAAGATTTTTTAAAAAAAATTATTAAAATAATGTGGATATTTATTATATTCAGGGGTTTCTCAATTCCGGAGTTAAATTCTATGAGGTATTCGGTGAAATTGCAGAAGGTTTTTCATCTTAGATTTTATATTGTTTTATAACATTATAACTATTAAATCAGTGTTTCAATGAATTTCCTGACAAACACAACAAAATGTTAACTTCATAAATCATTCCATGTGTTTTTTTTCGTTTATGCTTCAAAGTTTTTGAAGACTAAAGCAATTTAAAACGTAGATTCTGAAGCTATGTATCATCTATCAAAAATGAGAACAAAAAATTACATCCTTTTATTTGTTTTTATTCGTTATTTGTTATTAAGTCATGAAATCCGAGTTAAATATAATTTCCACTAATAGCATTCTGAAATCAAGCAATAAATATTAAAGAAATCAAAAAGACAGATAATTAGAAAATATTTCTGGATTTATGTCAGCTTGAATTAATGTATTGAAGAAAGAAAAAACGCATACCTTTTTTCAATATATTATTCCATTTTCATTGAATCAAATACTGGATTATTGCATATATACAAAAGTAAATATGTAAATTTAGTTAACAAAACATAATACTGTAAGATACATATGAATTTTTATTAGTTTTTCATTGAAATGATATTCAATTTGCTATAACGTACGCAGGTGAAATGAAAACCATCGAATACACTCATCTACTCAATCTATCGTAAATATTTAGTTACATGAAATTTCAGGAATATTATGAATAGTCCCTTGGAATTTTACATTAATTAGGGTTTTGAAATCACACAGAATCTCACGGATGAGTGCCAGCTATATATACCTCTAGTCACAGTGTCTGCCACGTTCAATCAGAAGTCCCCATGTCCATTCGCAATTTTGGTAAGGATAATATCAGGAATAATTCTAGAATCCCTTTGAACTATTTCAACGCATTGTCAAACACATAAAATCATTTGAACACGAAACCTTACTATCACATTTGGGCCTCATTAGGGAATGGTTTTACATACTTTTGTTACTTGGGGTAGATTGAATAAATGAATTAGCCAATTTAAAGAAAAATTTCCTTCAAAATCAATTTAGAATAAAAATAATTCTTTCAACACATAACGGTCGTTTTTTATAAACTTCTACAAAATCTTCTATTTATGAGCATTTCCTATATGGGCAGATTTTCGATTATGTATAGCAGAAATAAAGATTGAAAATTGTCTTTTATTTTAATTTTTAAATATTTTTATCATTCGATATTTGCTCAAGAATGATAATATTTTTGAGGTTTTTCAATATAATATTTTCCGTTGTAAAACAAATTCCTATTAAAAATCTGAAATTAATAGTTATTCCTTCATATACTTTCTTAACTCAAGCGTACAGTTTATCTCATTCAATAGATAAAATATTTTTTTTTAAATTTTTTACCTTTACTTACTTTTGTAATTTGGCGTATTCTATTATTTTTCTTTTTGTTTTTCCAATATGCATGCTCAAATTCTTAAGCAATTTACAACTGTTAAATATCATCTTTCAGCTATATTATGAAGTTAAAATGCGATTATTCTGAAGCATTTTTTCTTCTG
This sequence comes from Argiope bruennichi, assembly GCF_947563725.1. NCBI lineage: Eukaryota > Metazoa > Arthropoda > Arachnida > Araneae > Araneidae > Argiope > Argiope bruennichi. The sequence continues at coordinate 55,505,553 of NC_079153.1, read as the reverse complement.
ATTTATTTTTTAAGTAAAATATTTGAAAGTAATCTTCATTTTTTGGGGTTTTTTTTCCTAAATTAAAAAAAAAACTTTTTAATGTATATTTATGTAGCATTTTTCAACAACTTTTTGCAGATTTTTCTATTTGTAACAAATAAAAATTTTCGAAATTTGATAAAATTAAAATCAAAAGAATTGTTTTATAATCTCACATTTCATAAATTTCTTAATATTGGCATTTTAAATATAAATTAAATTTAAATATGCTGATAAATGCCACCCTTTAGTCAGGAAGTGATGTCAAGCTTTCGTCATTTTGAATATTTTTGTTTTGTTTTCAAAATAAAGAATTTTAAAATAATCTTTATATTTTAAGAATTAAAATAATTTTAAAATACATATATAAAAACAGTTTTTAAATGATTCACCAACTATTTTTTTCATACTTTTCTAAACATAATAAAAATTGAAAGATACAGAATTTGTTTACACGAAATTTAATTTTATTTCATGGATAGCTTAATCTTGATGTTTTAAACGTAATGTGAAAAAAAAAAAAAAAAAACCGAAATTTTGTTAGGTGTTGACGAATTATGAAAGTGCAGAATTCATTTTTTATTTTGTCAGAGGATTGAAACAGAAACATATGGATATTATAGAATACTAAAATTAAATTTATGAATTAAGGAAAAACATTTACTTATTCTTACGAAAACATCTACGAATGCGAAAATTAAATTGATAAGTTAATTAATCATTGCATATTTTTAATTTTTGTGTTGGCAAATACTCATAAATTTGCTATTAGTAAATAGGAAATTGGAATCATGTTTCAAAATGACAATTATTTTCAAAATGTTCATTTTTTCTTATATTTTCTAACATTAAATTTAAAATATTTGATTTTTCAGACTGCAATCAGTTTACAATGAATAAAACTCGAAACAAAATAATTATTATACTAAAAAAATATTCTTTCAGTAAATTTCTTTTGATTTCCAGGATTCTTCATTATTTTTAAGAAGAAATGTTATTAAATATAAAGTACTACGAATTCTAAAATAATTGTTGTTTTGCAAGCGAATATAAGTGAAAATCTCATTTTGTTTAAAAAGATACAATATATTAAATTTTTAATATTTTTCTCTTACACTTTTGTGATTTTTCAGCGAGTGTAATTTCAGTTTAAGAAATTTGTTTTTCTTCACGTCTTTCTTCATTAGAATTGATTCCGCATAAAATAGAAAAGCTATTAAAGAAGCAGTAAAAAGTGCTAATGGAAGTGCAAGTTTTAATGTTTATCAATGGAATTACTGTATACCTTTAATAATACATACCCCATCAAAAGCCCATTCTGAAACGTGATTTTGTTCCCCAAGAAAGTCCTAAAAACTGTCTGGTATGGTTGAAAGAAATATTAATATAAGCCACTATTATGAGATCACGTCTCAGGAAAAACTCAAATCATCTTTTCCTGTCGCACGTTTCGAATATTCCAAACATATAGTATTCAGGACCTCTAGAATAATGGAAGGACACCCTGATGCAGAGAAAAATTCAGATTTTTCGAACGACTTCTTTTTTTCAAAAAAAAAAAAAAATCTAAAATGGGGAAATACGTAGAGAGCCAAACCTGTAATGGATATCTGTCATGGCATGAGCAAGAGGCCAGTAGGAGAAATGATCTGTTCTGTGGGAAGAATTGAGTTGACGAGGAATATTTTCTAAGCGTCGGTTGTCCTTGGGTGTCACATTCTGGAACGGAAGCATGCTGAGAAATGGCTATAGAGAGTCGGAAATATTCTCTAAAACGTAAAGGTCTGAGGTGCTTCAAATGATTTCGATACAATTGTTGGACGGTTCCGGCGATTTATGGTTTCTGGTTATCTCTTTAAAAATGGTTTTCTTGAAAAACTCTCAAAGTGGAGCAAGGACAGCTAAGGGATGAGCCACTTCTTATGTTTTCTGGAAATTTATTCTTCTCAGGATACGCTCCACCAAAAGAAAACATGAAAGGTTCTTTCTTCTCAAAAGGACATTTTGAGGTTTCCTGGCTTTTGGTGTATAAGACAGAAGAAATATCTTTACCTGAACAAATAGAAACATTCATGTAAAAGTCACCTGATAATTCCAGAAATCATAATATTCTTTGAATTTTTAACCAGAAATACTAATATTTATTATCATTTTATTTCAGGAATAAAGACTTTATTCGAGACCATATACAATATGTTGCATAAACGGTGATTGATATCAAAGATGAATATGCAAACATAAATTTGCATTTTTTTTTTCCCCATTTAGTTTAATTTCCTTTTAAATGTTATATACTATTTGAGCAATATAAACGAAATCCAAATGACGCATTCATGTTAAGAAATTTGAATTTTCATTTTATTGTAAATCTGTCCAATGTGTTTCTGGTATATTGGTAGCTGATGGATATTTCAAGAATTAAAAGTTGAATTTCAATGAAATATCAAATTTGTATCTAGGCTACTAAATTATTTTTTATCCCTTTTAGAACATCATAATTTTATTGCATTCATCAAAATTACTTCATAATCTTATAGCTTCCTATAGTTTCAATATCTAGCATTAATCTCAGCATTAGGAGGACATTGCTTAAAAACTCTATTATGATGTTGATAAAAGTGCACGAATAGAAGTGGCTATCGCGAATATTTGATGTTATTTCAGTAAAAAGAAAAATTTCCAATAAGAATTCTGGATTCCCTTAGATATTAAAAGGATATATTAATATTAATATATTCCCTGAGATATTAAACCAACCTTATTGAATTCATTAGAGATTTCGAATAACGGATAAAGCAAAATTTAACAATTATTCTGAATTACCAATTATTCAGAGTAATTAGAGTTTCTTTGTTGATTTTAGAGTAATTACAATTACGCTGAGTGACTAAAATTACAAACAGTATGACATTATACATGACAATAAATACTAAAATTAAAACAGCATTATATACTAAAATTAAAACAGCATGACACTATATACTTTTAAAAATATTCTATTCAATGTGCATTTCAAGGAACATGAAGAAAATAAAATTGAATACATTTTAATTACAATTTTAAGTATTACTCAATATTTATATTTCATAATAGGAAAATTAATTCCCTTTACTCTGCATCAGATATCATAATACACAAAAGTTGCGGTGAAAATAAGGAGAAGATTTGGGGAGAATCACTAATTTAGAATCTAATTCAAAATTCTCTTCACATAATTAAGTTGCTATTGTTAGGAGCAACAGTAATTCTTTGTAATTAACTTTTTCATTCACGGTAGGCTTAACGTATATGTTTGAAAATTTCTTATGCATTTATTTTTCAATATATAATAACTATAGTAATAATCTTCAGACTCATGTTTAGAAGATATTTTCTCAGGAATTTAAAAGAAAATTATGTAGAACTAAGCTATCACTGGGGTATAGCATACATTTTTAAATCAGGTTTTGTAAATTATTTTTTAATTTAATCTATTTCGCCCGAGTCATGATGATAATGTAATTTATAATCTTTATTTGATCTCTGTTTTAATAACGAAAATCCTGTTTAAGTAATTATGTTAGTTTCATTAACTCGATTTCTTTTAAAATAAGTTGAAAACATTTTAAGAATCGTATGTCTATATGACAAACACAATAAGTATTTACAGTTTATATCAAAATGTAAAGACTAAAAGTGGAAAAGATGTAAATGCCGAAAAAAATTCGAACTCTAAATTTTATTTAATTAATTCAACGAAACTGCAGTGGGCGTTTCTCTGCGAAATTTTCTCCATTTCATTAAGTATGATTCTTTGATAATTGATTGATTGAATTTATGTACTTTTTTGGCTAGAGATGCCTCCCAAATGGGTTTGGGGGTGGGGAACAGGAAGGGTTTATAAGAACTCCCAAACTTTACCTGAGCATACCTTTACTAAACGGCAATCAACTTAGCTGGATCCATGCCAGTCACTCAAGATCACAGCTGTCATTGCAGTTTCTGAGGAGGTAAGGAATTTTTTTTTATCTTTGAGGGAGAAATTCGGTTTTTCCAATATTCTGAGGCACTTGAATTCGAAAGATTTTAGTTATGAGGGGGTTAAATGCATGGTATAATATTATATAAGTATTGAAGTATAATTAAATTATAAAGTGAAAAAAATCAACTAAAGTATCAAATGAGCAACGTCTTACAATGAATATGAAAATATGAAATCACAAACTTACTTATATAAACTTACGTGCGTATATAAATATGAAGTGTACTTCATAATTCCTTTAAGTAGTTAAAAAGAGAATATAAACAGGTTATGGATTAATATGAAGAGTTTTGTTTGCAATTTTTTGACGCTATTAGCACTCAAACATTTACCATTTTTATCATCAACTATCAATAAGGTTCTCCATATCCAGAAGAAGTAGTAAGCAATATTGCATACAATTATTGTTTATCGGGGATGTAGGAGCTTATAGAAGTCATATTTAGTTTAATTCTTCAAATACACGTTAAACGGTACACATTGTATAATGTCAAAAGTAAAAAATGCATTTTTATAAAATATAGAATATATAAATTAATGAATTATTTCTGTATATCAATTTGCTTCCACCGTATATCTTTATATTAAAATCTTCTACAGATACTGATATTTATTTTTCTTTTTAAGTTTGAATAATGAATACGAGCAAACCCTGAAGTATTTATGAATACCCATATGTCTTCTCCTTCCTTACATTCAACACGTTTTTTAATTTGTATCTGATGACGCTTACTTTTTCTATTTGAGATTATCATTTTTTCAATCTTATTTTCATGGTTAGTTTCGATTTGAGTGCTTATACAGAAATAATTATATTCAAATTATACAAATTTGAAGATTATACAAATGTTCATTATTTTTTGCTACACTATAGCAAAGGTTAGCGAGCAGAGTTCTGCTAAAACTCCCATTGGCATTATTTTTATTTGTATTTGACTTTGCATTTCCGCGGAAACGTGGATTTCAACATTTTTAGAGTCGAATTCTTCAGATCAATTAATTTTTTTTGTATAAACTTATTCATTTCATTCATCATCCCTGGTCTTTATTGTTCATTCTTCATTTATTCGTTTCATCACTTTATTTTACGTTCCGGTGTTCATTTTTAGTAGAATTTCTTAGCTTATTAGGTCAACTTTTTTTTTCTGTTCCAAACCTGCGTCATATCTGATTCCTTTCTGTTAGTAGATCACTCTCTACTCCATGCTGTTTTTAGTAATTATTTTTGATTTTAGTGATCGTAAACATAATGATAAGAAAAACCTCCCTGAAAGGAAATAAAATTTTAATATCACTGCATATTTACCTATAAGTGCGCTATAAATTATCTTTTTTTTTATTTCTTAAGCACATTCCCAATGTGCATGAGAGTTTTATAATAATTATTATTAGTTAATCTATGATAATCATATCTGAGATATTTTTAACAGGATAACAGCCCGTTTAGATGTGCAAATCTTATAGTATAATAATAAGTATAAAATCATGACTGATTTTCTGACAAGTGCCGTTATTCAATACATCTAAATTGTATATTTATGACATCCGGAAGAGTCGTCAGAGTTATCGTCATTAAAGGGTTAATATTTAAAAAATCATCTTGTACCATTTATTCTTTCTCCTGCTGTTTAATGCTTTTATTCACTTTAATTGCAGAAAAATGTATTTGTTCATTAAAGACTGCATATGTTAAACCAGGCAATTTTAAGAAATATTCTTTATGTAATTTGAGCAGGGAAATATTGCCCTGAAATTTAAATCAATTATTTACCTGATTATTTGATTGAATCTGCCTCTCCTGAATTAATCAACAATCTCCTGATTAATTTAAGGACATTAATTAATTAATATTCTTCAAAGTATCAGGAGAATTGTTTATTCATTTCGCACAAGGATCATAAAAAAATTCTCTAAATTTAAATGGTAAAAAAGTAGAAGAGATTAAATGTATGAGTGATTTGTTTCACTGGACAGTTGAGCTCCGGTTGTTAGTTCCTCTTCGTTCCATTCGCCAGCAAAGGCTGTAGGAGAAAGAGGTTTTAAGGCTAGTTAAAGTAAATGTATTTGCAAAATGAGAAAATAGCAATCTAGTTTGCTTCATAAATTACAATCACACTCTAAAATTATGAATACGAAAAATTTATAAAATTTCACTAGGACTAAAATGCCTGTTTCTCAGCTTGAAAACTTTCAATTTTTTAAGAAATCAAATTCTGGATATTTTGCTATTTTCTATATTTTGTATAGCAAATTGCTCAGAATTGTAATAAAAAAAGTGTGAAAAAAACATCCATTGTTATGCTTTCTAAATTCAGAATTCAAGTCAAGGAAAAGGAAATATATGCAATTTAAAAAAGATGTAAACCACTTCTAATGGTTATAATTGCAATTACCTATTTAAAATAAAGAGTTTTTTCTATATATTGATAAATGAGGTAATTGACATCAAAATTATATATGAATAACTGAAGAATTTTACATCATATTTTATAATAAATAAATCAAATGTATCAATTTGAATAGATAGGATGAAGTGATTGAATTATACACATTTTAAAATTAATTCTAATAAAACAGACTTATCATTCTTTGGTAATGTAAAGCTATCTATCGTTTTGTTGCAAAATATTTTAATTCTTTTGTATTTCTGTGGCAAGAAACAATCAAGATTATAACAAATATACAGATATAAGCTAATGTATAGTAACGCACAGGCGAGAAAATATAATTTGCTTTCCAGCACTATATTGACAAATTCTGCTTAATCCGGGAATATTTTCCTTTTTGTCAGTTTTTAACTACTGTTTCTTCCATTCTATCCTCTTGTTTAAAAATATTTTGTTGATGTCAGTTTAAATTATTGTTTTTTGGAGATTTATCAGGTTTTATATAATAGATAACACGTCTTTATTTTTTAATCAATAAATGCTAATTTTTAAAAATATGCCTCGGGATGAAACTTGAGTAATTATTACATTTTACTTTCTCGTATAGGTAGTATAGAGAAAATATAGTAATCGTCAAAATATTCGAACTCGATATTTTGATTAATCTATGACTATTAATGATTAATCTATGACGATGACTATTTTTAGATCTCCCAGAGTTTGAAACATACATTTTTGGAAAATGGCATTGTGTCTATCTGTAACAAAGATAGCTCAAAATTCTTTTGAGCTAGACTTTTGAAATTCGGTATATGATCTTTACATCAAATTTGCAAATTTTTATTAAATTTTATGTAAAGTTTGTACAGTGGAAATCCGGCTGTTCGAATATAAGTTAACACAATAACTACAAAATAAAGATAGTTAAATAGATAAGATTCGGGGCGCAGAATTAACATCTATAGTATAGAAACCTACCAAAGTTTGAGATAAAACCAGCAATGGGTTGACTATCTTTTGCTTTGTACTTTCAGAAACATGATAACGCAATAATCCAAAAACGCAATAACTTAAATAAATCAATTTTAGTATAGGATTGTGTTATTACAAGCGTAGTTTTGTGCCAAATATTTGTTTCAATCGATTAAGAACATACCTAAAGCATAAATTTGATGTTTGGTATTATCAACTGCTTGCCAAGAATTATTCACCAAAATATCTGCCAAGGATGACACGTTAGATTTAGTAAATATGCTAAATTTACGCCAAAAGTCAATATTTCGTAACTTTTGTAAGCCAATGTTATTCAAGGCGTTCTCTGGCATAACAAGTTTATTAGAGAGTGTGCGAGAAAATTCAGGTGAGACTACTCCCACTGGATGATTTATTATATGTCATGAAGTATATTGTGGTGGTAACATTATAAGCCATATAACAACTTCCGGAGAAGAGTGTACACTTTTGTCTAGTGGCTTTGTTACTCGGCTATGAACCCTAACGTTGCGAGTTCGAACCACAACTTGCACAATATTAAAGCAATTACTTTTGCTTTAATATTGTTTATATTAATATATAACTTTGTTTTTAAAGTTGATAATTTTATGTTATATTAGTTTGAAATATACATTGAAGAATCAATTGCTCGCTATCTCTAATGTTAATCGAAATTTAACATTAAACATATAAACCAAAATGAATGAAAAATATGACTGTTATTAATAAAGAGATATGGTAGTGTTACCTCTTATTCAACAGCCAAAACATTCAATTCTCTTCCACTTTATACCTACACTAAATAAATTTCTGGTGCAGCCGTATGAATATTCAAACCTTTTAATATTTACCGCTCGAAGTATGTTCAAACAATTAAACTATTTAGCACGAATTAATTAGAGGGTGGCAGCAAGGGAAATGTTTGGCATTGCTTACTCTGGTGGTTTTCATCTCTTTCAGCTTCCAAAGCCACATATCACAAGTGTAATTATTTAATACACGCTTCCCATATTGATTAATGCAAGGCTGAATAATCAAGCGTTAAGTGTTTATACCTTACATTAATTAAGACAATGAATATAGCAATAGAGTAAATAATGAAGAGTTAACCACAATAAATTTATGAAAATGTATTTTAATATCAGAGCTTTGTTTATAAAAGTCTACGCTTATTGCTTTGATGCTTTCAAACATCTCCTTTGCGTTGGTTTGGATTTCTCTATTTTTAACAGACGAGTGGTCAAAGAGTAAGCAATACATTTCTTTCATTTGTTAACATAATATGTTGTTTTACAATTTTCATTTTGGGAAGTCCAAATCATTTATTGAATTTCTTCATGTATTAAGCGTATTACTGTCACAGTAATTGTATTTCAAGAGCAAAGGCAATGGATTACTTCGATTAAATTCAAACAGCAATTAAGAAATTTGTTTCATTTTCACAAACGGAAATTCTCACTGTTTTCTTACTTTTGTTAACTAAATCGTTTCAATTTAAGCCACATTTTATAATTGAAAATATATTAGTATATTATTAAAACTACGTGAAATGATTTATCTACTTAATTTCAGTTTTCCTATTTCTGACTTATAATTTTTATCCCCGAGTAGTAAGAAATAAATATTTTATTTTCAGAGATATTAAATGATCCTCATTATCCGAAATTGTATTATAATGACATTTATAATTGTTAATATAATAATTTAGTTGCTTGACAATAGTGACAATAATTCTTCTAAATTATATATTCTAAAGTATGAAATTAATTAATTTAAAGCAACCAAATATAAAAAAAACTCAAGTTTGAATTATGCCTATATTATTCTGAACATTGCAACATAAATTATAAAAAAAAATTTAACTTTGTGTCTGTGGTCCCATCTGATTTATTTCTTCTCTCTCTCTATCTATCTATCTATCTATCTATCTATCTATCTATCTATCTATCTATCTATCTATATATATATATATATATATATATATATATATATATATATATATATATATATATATATATATATATATATATATATATATATATATAAAGAGATAGAGAAGAAATAAACCAGACGGGGCCACAGGTACAAAGTTATAGTCTTTATATATATACAGATTCTTTCATTGTAGAAGTTTAAATGTTTCAATTTTAATTTATGAGAATACCAATTTTAATAGCTGACAACCTAAAACATTCTTTAGTCTTAAATGCTTTACAGTTCCTTCATTTAATACTTGATGTAAAAATACCTGCAGATCTCTTAAAATTAATTGTTATTTAAAACAGAAATTTAATATTTACAAAAGTGAGATAAATTTAAATAAAAAAAATATATAAACTTAAATAAAAAATGTTCATAGAGTATTAAACGTGCAATCAACAGAAATCTAATGCGCATGAAAATAATTTTATTTTTAGAAATAATTTCGCTGTGCTTATTTATTTATTTATTATGAGAAGAAATTTGGTTTCGGGCATACTTTGTAACCTTCATTAAGACTCTATTTCGAAATCCGTGCTAATCGAAAGTTCTTTCATTGTTAAAAAATATTCATATTTGAGTATATATATTTGAATTCAGCATTTTGATGATAAAACTATAGTAATTAAAAGGGAAAAAAATTATTCAATTTACATACTGCAAAGTTTAAAAGAGGCCACAAATTTTTAACTTATCAAAAATAGATGCAAATATTCGTTGAAATATTGGAACAAACTTCGAAATCGTCTGATGAAATATGCAATGCTTCAATGAAAACTGAGAAATTTATCGAATAAAATAAAGTCTTATTCATCGCGCTCAGGCTAAAAGGTAGCGATGGAAAAGACATGAAACATACCAATTTTCACATGCAGAATATGAAGATCTAAAATAAGAGGAAAAAATGGCAAACATAAAAATAAATCGCATCAGTTTCCAACAACGGTATTTATAATGTAAATAACTACTTTCATATTTTAAAAAGTGTTAGAAAATAAAGGCAAAACACGGAAATAACAGAAGAAAAATAATTTTAAATTTTCAGAAGTGCGTGAGTGATAAATTTTATCAAAGAGTGAAATATTCGTATTATTTCACTCTTTAGTTAAAATAAAGTTATAAAGTTATAACTTTAAATAAAGTTATTGTTATACATTTTATTAAAATTAATTTTGAATGAGTGATTGAAATTAGAGAAATAGTCATAAAGGAATGAAATTTTATCAACGAAAAACTAAGTTTAAAAAGCAACTTAGTAAGAAATTAAGTATTTTTACACCATTATAAAACTACTTTAGAAAAAGTAAATAAAATAATTTTATAATGATGCAAAAATAGTTTTTGTTAAACATCATTTTCCGGCTCAAAGGCAGAAAAACATAGAGTTACAATCCTCTCCTTCAGATATCCTCCACTTTAAATAGACAAAGCAATTTTTTAAATAGTTCAGTTATATTTTATAAGTGAATATATGTGACAAATTTTGGTCGATTTTGTTGAGAGATATAGAATTGTTTAAGGTTCAAATAAATAAATGGATTTTTCAATTTCGATACAGATCCGATTTCAAATCCAATACAGACATTTTATTAAAGAAAAATCATGCTCCTTTTTATATTAAATCAAGTAAAATAACACAAAACGGCTATTTCATTCTCTCTCCAATAGTTATCATAGAAAAAGATGGTGAAGCTCTTTTATTAATACATGTATTTGGTAAATTTATAAAAGTTTAAAAAAAATTTCCTTGTATTTTTCAAGATGTCAAACACATTCAAATAGAAGGTGAATGATTCTTATTATATAGGCTTATCTAAGAAATATATGTTCTGTTGCTAATAATAGAAATAATCGAAGCTTAAGATATAATTATCTCAAGACCTGTATCCAAATATATCGACTGAAACTAATAATAAGAAGATTTGCTCGTATATATGCTCGTATATACTTATGAAAATATTTATATAAATATTTAAATATATAAATATTTAAACTTGATAATTTTTTAATTAAATTTAATAAATTTAATAATTTTATTTAATTAAATAAATAAATATATAAATATTTAAATTTGAAACTTTATAAATAATTCTTTTTTCCATAAAAAATAATTCTTTCTGGAACTTCCATGTCATATAACAAGAAATAAGAATTGAAGACATTTTCGCAGTATATTGTCTTTTTCTAGTTAAAGACAATGTTGGATAAACTAATATTTGTTTACGCCAATGATTATTTAACAGAAAAACTCTTCTTTTTATCTGCCGTTTTCAGTCATTTCCCTTGTTCTTGCTTTCTTATCTTGTTATTAGATGCAATCGTTGCTACTTATAAAAACGTAAGCATTTCAGTCACTACTGATTAACGCTGTCTGTAAGCTCAGTTGTTTTTGCATTTTTGTTGCAATAGCTTGAATCAGTTTGATAATGGGATAAAAGTTCTAAGCTCCAGGGTGGACAAATAGTCCGTAAAAACTTTAAAATTTATAAAACCCGAAAAATTAAGCAGAATAAAAAACGGTTTGCAGATTTAGCATCGATAAGTCACGGGATTTTTTTAAGGTCAAAAATGAATAATTCAAAAAACAGCAGATAGGCCGCGTTTCGCACATAAGTGAAAGAAAAGACAAATAACAAAAACAATGTTATCAATTCACTTATTATAAAAATATGTGCTCACTATGTCTACTACCACAGGTGATAACACATTGCAGCCGTGTCACAAATCCAGTATCGGCAGAGTGCAACATGTCTGGCTGTATACATCACAGCTTTCGACGGATTGGATGGACAGGATCGAAACTTTCAACATCTGTTAATGTTAACTAACGTAGCCATGGAATAAAAAATGAATTTGATCCGGCCACAAGATTTTAAAGACTCAGGAGGGATCTTGTCCAATTTTGGAGAAAGCCCACTTCGCAAATGCTTCTTTCTTTACGGCATTCGAGGGTAAAAGTTTATGGCAAAACTGTAATTTGCATGGATACAGATGAAAAACTTCATGAAGAATGTTACGTATCGAGAATGGTAGTAGACTCAAACGTCTGCCAGCTTTTCATGCACTGCTAAACCCTGCAGTGGATTTTGACGCTAATGTTTCCATTCCGGCTGTAATGCCCGCCGAACGTATATGCCTTAGACTTGGTTGTCCGGACCTTACACGATCCAGTTTCCTAAAATCTCTGATCAAGCTTTATGAGGCCTGCCACTGTTAAAGGCTTTTTTCGAATCTTCACACTTTTCTGAAGTCGGAATTTACGCAGTGCAACAGTTGCTGATTCCTTGTTCACTTATATGGCATGCAATGTAGAACTGGTTCTGGATCAAGAGGGTGTTTCATTCGCATGTTTCCAACTAAGTCGTTCGTACCAGCGTCATCTGTAGGCTGTTTTTCTTTTTAATTTTTTTTTCTTATCTTAAAAAATAAATCCGAAACCTATCGATGCTAAATCTGCGAATCGTTTTTTATTTTTGATATTTTTTTCCGATTTTATGAACTTTTTACGGATTTTTTGCCCACCCTGTGTATTTTTATAGGACAAGACTACATGGAATGGCATTTCTTTTCCTTTATAAACGCATGTTTCATCTTCAATTTATTCGGTTCTACTACCATTTCCATACTTACAATTAACATAACATAGACAACATTCTTTATATAAAGGTAATATAAATTACAAAATGGATGATTTTGTTATACGAAACTGAAGATATTATATTTCACATTCATTAAATTCACTCTATATATTCGAGTTGAATACAAAATCAATTTCTATCTATAGTAGTCTCGACAACGTAAATATTCTTTGAACTTTCATGGCCAGTGATTCAAAAATAATGGGCTTTAAAATATAGCTAGCACTCAAACAGAAATCTTCACTTTCAAAGTAGCTCAGCAAACATGGAAACAGTAATATGTACTTGTTATTGACAGGAATAAGCGAATGTTAAACTCCGTTGAATTGAGTTTAGTAGCTTCAAAATCGTTTTCCAATAAGAGAAGGGCCCTTTTGTGCGCCCATCTTTAAGATCTACTTGAAGATAAATGTGATTCCTAGTAATAATTGACTTTTAAATATTGGAACGGGTGTCATTTGTGTCGGGTCGATTAATCGTAGGGTTTTAAATTTCTCTATTAAAGTGTCCACGATATCCTAACCAATTCATTGAATGGTAAAGCAAAGTTAATACATATGGATTTGAGTGTGATATTCAAAGTCGATTAAAACGAATAAATAAAATATTTAAAGTAGCTTTAAACAAAAATTAAAAGATGTGCACAATATTTAGAAAAAAGAAAACAATTAACGAAACCGAAAAAAGAACAAAGAAGGCAGACTGTGTCTTACACCAATTAAAAAACTGGACATCACATTGCCAACAAAGTCAACGCCTTTTAACTCTGCATTCTCATCTAATTGATGATGGGTGAGACGATCTAATCACCATGATGTACTGCTGTTGTCATCGTGTGGAACTTAAATCCTATCCCACATACATATGAATTCTAAAATTTATTTCAATAAAGGGAAAAAATTATTTAGAGTAGAATTCATTAATGAATTTAATTTCTTGCCATATTATGAAAATTTATCAAACTGACATTAACATCAACTAAGAGAGTAATACCACTGGGGGATACTGGATCAGGGGTGATCATTCTCTGATTCAGGTCTAAATTATGATCTGTGTATGAGTGAATGAAATGCGTGAATGAAATCCGTTCCGTAAAAAGGGCCGTGACGTGTGTGTAGCTAAGTCGTTCTCTTGACCCTAGATGGCGCTACTATAAAAACAAGAGACGCTCCCCCACCGGCTTAAAATCACTGTCTTCGTAACAGCGGGCTTGTCCATGGCAAGTGCCATAAGAAACAACAACAACAACAAGAAATATATAATATCTGAAATATTTTTTAATCGACTTAATTAACCAGTTATAATATTTCTTCATAAGCTTCTGTTAGCGTTTTTACTGCTGTACCATATTTTTTACTTTTCGGTATGGATTACTACAACAGCTGAAACAGTAACCAGTTGAATTCCAATTCTTCAACTTAATCTTCCCATCAGTACCCAAGTTATCATAAAATACCTTTCCACTAATGTCGTGCTACATAATATCTATATATTTCTGCCAGTGGATGTTATAATTAGTGTTGGTGCTAAGGAATATTTTCAGTCATGTTTTGGAGACTTTCTTAAAAAGATACATTTTTACGATGCATGGAATGAAAATAAACTTGATTTCACCCATGGGCCACACTGCACCTAAACAGAATCGCTCTTTCGCCCCATTCCTTTATTTTGTATTATCAGTTTTTCTGTTACAACAATACTGATATTTAATAACAAATATTCACCTATATCTAGAATTTTATACATGAAAGGAAGAAGAATCTTAGAATTTTATGCAGAGAATAGCTAAAAAGGGATATAAAGAAGAAGAAAATGTAAGAATAAAGATAATGAAGAAAAAACAGAGTAGGTTGGAGTAAAACAAAGAAATAAAACAAATTTCCTTTCAGTGTAATATTATCTCAACTATAAGCATAAAATTAGCATTTATAAGCAGATTACTATTATATAGATTTATAATAAGAAATAATTAACATGTAAGCGATTACTAACAATTGTTTATCAAATACAAAGCAAACCATACCCCATTTTAATGTGGTTGAATCATATATATTTTTTAATCTAATAGTTCTTTACATTTTGTAAATTTTTAGAAAGAAAAATAGAATTTTTAATAGAATTTATTGACCGATTTTTCAAAAACGTTATGCATGTATTTAATAAAAATTTTCAGCAACAATTTTTTTTCTAAATCTATTCTAAGAGCTAAACAGTATAGTGGCAGATGCTGCCATTTATTTATATAACAAAAAAAATTAAATTTCGCTAATTATAAAATTATAATCGTTTTCCATAGATTACAATACTATTAAAACATTCAATTATGATTTTTATTTATAGAATAGTAAAAAAGGGTCATCGCAAAGAATGAAGAAAACATTTTCAAATAGAAAATACAATAACAAGAATCCTAAACTTTTATACATAAATCAGTATCTTGTTTATCAAAAATTGTCAATTGTCAAAATTATGAATTATTAATAAATAATAAATTGCTAGAAATAAAAAAATAAATAAACTGTAACTCACATTGCATTGTTGAAGCTTTAAAAGGTCTAAATAAGTTGCCTCAGTAAACTGTGAGGAATTTATTAACTTTAAAATGAATTCCAGATACCTAAGTAATAAAAATGATTATAAATTAATGAAATTTTACTTAACATGCAACATAATTATACAGCAGAATATATATATATATATATATATAATATTTAGTTTAATAGCTCTAAAACAAAATTAAAGAATTACCATTTTAGAGGGGGGAAGGAAATAAAACTGTGACACAAATCCACTTCTAGGTTCCGAGAACATCAGAACTACTTTAGCATTCTGCTTACGACGAAGGGAACAGTTGATACCTTTAATTCAATAGATAGTCGAAATAGAAGGGGTAGTTTTCACGATACTTCATTAAAAGAAAGAGAAAGCTTTTTTTTTTTTTTCAAAAGTTCATAGTTTTCGGTTTCCAATAACTCATGAAGGAAGTCCGTTGAGTATTGTGAAAAAATTTTCTTCATCAATGAAATTTATGGATCTAATGTAAAGAAATGTAAAATACCCTTTTTGAATAGAATTAAACAAAGGTTGATTCCTACATTAACATATTATTGCATTTAAATTCAAAATAGAGCACAGAAATCACTTTTTTGAAAGCATGTAGAACGTTAAAACTATCATTTGACTTCGTGTTATTATGGTAGCATTACTTCGCATTACCTAAATCTATCAATTATGGACATCATGTGCAGTAATATAATAACAGATTAACTTGGCATTAGATATTAAACAAAAATCCAGGAAAAGAAAAAAATTATATCTTGGTTCAAATTCATGAAAAACATAACTCATCTCCAATACTGTGCTTCTTCACGGGCTATAGCCGGTAAATAATTATCTCATTTTTCAGCATTAACTTGTTTTTTACCAGAATTGAGTAAGTAAGAAGTAATCTTAGTAACATTAAAAAAATATAATTTAATATCCATTCGATTTTTTTAGTAATTCATCGAAATGCTGGAATAACACGAGTCAATGTGCCAAAAAAAATATTTCTATTGCACTTTAAATTGAAAAAAACGCACATCCAACTTGAGTGTGAAATTGAATCAAAGTGGAAAAGCTGGGGTCAAATTTTTGTATTTTGATTGAGTTGATTTATTGGAAATCAGCATGGGGTAAATATAAACTATTTTATCCTTTTTAATATGACAAGGTGTTTTCAAGGGCTCACAAATCACATAAGAACATCTTATTTATGTATGGCTACTCATTACAAAATATTCAGTAGCTTTTAAAACGGCTATTTTCTTCCTAAACATGGAAGATATTATGAGTTCTCTGCTTCATCTAACGATCATCCAAAACAAAACTGCATACCTGTATGTTAATTGCTATGAAACACTTGCAATATGATCTTAAAATATGAAAAGTAGAACTTAACATGATTTTTATCTTTATTTTCTAGTCACGTAAGGGGTTTGATGAGGTCATTCATCATTTTATGCCAATGAGTTTCGCAATGATATATTAAGAGTCAAAGATGAAAAATATCGGGGAAACATAAATTTTAGAATTTATATCATGCAATTTCTTCTTGTCTTCGTAGAATACCATTATTGAGTTATTGTCAAGGGTGCTGTAGATGTAAAAAGCAATCAAAAATAAAATAATAACGATGATAAATGGCAAAAATATACAACATATATCATTTATATTGATACTTCAAAACATTTCAAATGTCCTTTTCCCTAACATGAAATCAATATTAGAATTGGTTTCAGTTTTATATTTAGAAATTCACATTTTTTTTTTTTTTTTTTTTTTTTTTTTTTTTTTTTTAAGAAAAGAAAGAATATTTTCAAAGAGGGATGAATTTTTTGATGTCAATATTTGTCTTCAGTACCATCATAATTTACAACGTTAATCCTATATTTATAAGAGATACAGTTCTTTCATTAAAGGATATAACATGAAACCTGATACATCCTTGAATAATTCAGAAAGAAAGTAAAGGTAAAGAAAGTATATATATATATATATATATATATATATATATATATATATATATATATATATATATATATATATATATATATATATATATATATATATATATATATACTTCTGACATATTGTGAAAATTTAATTTTTAAATCTTTTAAGTGATTATTTATATTAAAAATAATAGATAAATGATATTTCTATAGTATTATCTTCATAGTGCAACAAAATGTAGAAAATAATTATTTTTCAATAATGTGTTAGAATTTAAATAATATGGAGACTCTGTAAACAATACTAAAAGTTAAAGAGCTATTATAAATATTTAGAAAAGCAGATTAGCATCACACATTTTTATAACTATATTTTTAAATTCATATAAATGACAAAAATAAGTTTTATTATTTATACAAATAGCACTAATAATGCTTACATTAATAACACTCCAATTTTATGCACTTAATATGGTAAGATTTTTTAATAACTATACTATTTTTTGTATATTTCGGTGTTTAATCAAATAAATTAATATTTTCTATATTTCAGTACTTTCATCTCAATTTAGAAATATTAAGATAATAAGTTTCTTTTCTCAAATTCTTTACCAAGTAGTACCCATAGTAGAAAATCAAAATTTCATTTAATTTATAGATTAACCAACATTCAAGCTTGAAGAATCATTAAGGAATGTCTTATGAAATTGAAAATTTCATCTGACATCAAAAAACTAAATCCAGGACAATTTCAGCCCTTTCAGAAGTTTTTAGGCTATACCTCATTCTCTATCTTATAAATCAACATTCCAATCATGATATAATTTCAAATCAGACAATTTGATATTTATATCATAGGAGACATATACTTATAAGTATTGCAATAATTTAATGTTTATTGGATATTTTCTGGGTGAACACATTGATATTTATTAGGTTTGGAAATGGAAAAAAATTAACTTGACAGTTACTACATTTTTCATTTCCAGGTTTCAAATAATATGTCGTCATCAGAAATACACTAGTGTTGCCAAAGATGTCAAATTTTATTCCAGAATTTACTGCCGAAAACATACCCCAACTGATATGAATTAAAAAGATATCAAATCATAACACAGTAAAAGAGAATGTACAAAAAGAAGATTTATGGCAGGCGCAGTTACTTTTACTTAGTGATTATGATTATACATAAATCACATTTTTATCTAATGTTGCAATTTTTAGAAATAAATTTTAATTAAATATCCCTAGAAATACAGGTAAGAAAAACGCGCATTAATATGTGATCAAAATATATAATAGTCGCAAATATAGACATTAATATTTGATAGAAAAAAATAATAATTATTTTAAAGAAATGAAAAAATATCTTACATAAAGAGATAATAATATACATAAAAGAGAGATAAAATAAATATTAATAATTTACAATTGCTTACAAAATAGTAGAATTTTTCATAAACAGTATAAATAAAATTAATATTAAAAATGTATGAAAAAATTATTTTAAATATTTGGAAACTACATGACTGCACGACGAAATCAAAAGTTTAAAATAGTTATGCGTTGACTAAAAAAAAAATACTCTACAAATATAAGTGATCAGTCAAATTTTAATTGTATCTATCGAATAAAAAAAAACCATTTCACTGGAAAAAATAAATATTGCTACCATTCGAAGAAGTTAATCATCCAAGCTCTCTAAAATAACTCATAACAATGTTCTATCACAAAAATATTTTTTGGTGGGAGAAATTCTGAACAAACGTCGAAAAGCGTTTCCCCTCGCCAGCTGAATGAGAATTGCGGCTCACAAAAGAATTTCGGATTCTAGAAGCGAGCCCGTCTAATGCGTATGCTTTGTTCGAGGGATGATTGGTGTTTTGCTGGACGCAGTGCCATTTGCAGACATCTCTTTGGTGACCTCTGCAGGGAAGATTTCGTTAGGAATAGCAGATGAGGATTTGTATTTTTCTACCGTCCTTCCCTATCTCCCTTTCTAACTCTTGTTCAATGTATTACATTTACAAAAATAAAACAAATAATATGTTAGTCTTGCACATTTTGTTTATTTCAAATTTTTTAGAAAATAAAGCTTAGTGTCAGCTTCATCTAGTAAGTGTATGACTAATGCATTATTTATCAAATAATTATTATTTTTCCATGTGAGAAAATAATGCAATTGTCTAGATCAACAAAACGCAAGAAATAGAAAATAATGCAAATTCTTAGTGAATAAAATCCATATTTTCTCCTCACTGTTCTGCAGTACTTCTGGTCGTCTCCATATATATATATAAATCTCGATCCGGTAATAAAGCCAATCCTCCGGTATGAGGCTTCTGTACGAAAATCATCTAATGGCAGATGTGTGTCCTAGTTCCTGGAAGATTGTTTTCGGTTTATCAACCTGTCGGTAACTGTTTATAAAAACTATTACAGCGTTATTTGAATTTTAAACTCACTTTTAATATTTTAGTAAACTGAAATTATGTGACAGCGAATGTTATTGACGTTCTAGGAAAATTTAAATAAATATATTCGTATTCTAAGAAATTAATGATATTTATGGGTAAAAAAGATATGAAAAACATGAGTGAGAAAACGAGTCTTCCCTTATTACCTTTCAAGTGTTTTTTTAGGTAAATTCATATAAGAAGACTACCATTTTCAGTGGTTCTTATGACAAGATTTCCAGAAAATTTCATCAGTTCTTTACCAATCATGGTCCCTAGGACCCCAAACCCCCCCTTCATTTAAAAAGTTTATATATATCGTGAGAACAGAATAACTAGAGTAATTTTGCGTGGATTTTAACTGCCTTGAAATATGTTGCTAGAAATGTAGGAATCTCGAATGAGTTTGTAAATGCCCATGTAGCTCAAAGCCCATCAAAATGAACATCTAGCCCCCTTTAAGCCCATCTAGCTCAAAAGGGGTGGAAATAGTGGGGGTTTAAATTTTTATTTCTTTATAATTTTCTTAAAATTGAAGATAGAAAAATAAATCCAATTAGCCAAATAAGCGCGTCCTTAAAGTGAAAAACTTTTGTATTTAAAATTTTTCGATAACTGCAATATATGTTTAGAACATCAATAATTTATGTTCACAGATAGTAACTTAAATGTAAAGGAATATATCTTTACATTCTAGTTTTCTGAGAGGATTTTTTTTTTCATTTTGAGCAAGATATTAAATATTTATTCAGTTTTTAAAACAATCATGAAGAAAATTAGATAATTAATAACAGAAATTTCATTTAATTTATCATTGCCAAGCTGTTGATACCAGTGAAAACTTATCAGAAATTTAATATATGGCAGCAGCAAACATGCTTATAAAAATTCTACAAATAGATGATTAAATTTATTTCACTTAAAATTTTTTGTACTATTAAAGTTAAATTATTGATGATTGTAAACATTTTAAATTTGATAAATATTTTTAGGAATCCATTTTTCCTGAATGTGGAGGATAAAATATGTTAAACAAAATCTTGATAATTATACGGTTATAATGCGAGCACAGATATATTCCTCATTAGAAATAGTTATGTCTCAACACACACACATACAAATTGCTAATACTATTACAGAATTTATTACTAGACCAAAAACCTTAAGTAATTTAATTTATTGAGCCTTAGAGTATCAAAAAGAATCAAGTATCAAAAAGAATAACATTATCAAAAAGGAAAACAGAATAAAGTATATGAATATAAGAATAAAGTGATATGAATATTTCATTGATGAATTAATAAGAATAAAGTGATATGAATATTTAATTGATGAATTAATAAGAATAAAGTGATATGAATATTTAATTGATGAAGGAATAAGAATAAAGTGATATTAATATTTAATTGATGAAGGAATAAGAATAAAGTGATATTAATATTTAATTGATGAAGGAATAAGAATAAAGTGATATTAATATTTAATTGATGAATGAATAAGAATAAAGTGATATTAATATTTAATTGATGAATGAATAAGAATAAAGTGATATTAATATTTAATTGATGAATTAATAAGAATAAAGTGATTTTAATATTTAAGAATAAACTATCAAAAAGAATAAAATTCTCATTCGCCTCAATTATTTCACAACGTTTTTTTTTTCGTGGAATATTTATTCTGTTTAACATCTGCCATCCTAAACCTTCAATGATTCATATCACTATCTCGAGTAGTGCAAACAACTATAGCAATGACTAAATTCCTTTCTAACAGAAATGATTTCTTCTTAAAATACTTCAAAACGTGGTGCAAATTTTTCTTTCAGTGTCACCAGTTCATTGAACTAGTTACATTTAGAGACAAACTATGCCATATATTCAAAAACAAGTAATTTTTTGAACATAGTTGTAAAATGAGAAATATTTTATAATACCTTTTTCAAAGGTTAATTTGAGCAAACGATTTTAAATCAAGGAAAGAATGTTACTCGTCCACTATTTAGTATTGTATCCTAATCGCTCCTTTGAATTATTTTGCTGAATTTTTTACTGCAAGATTTAATTAACATCATGCATCAAAATGTATTCATTTCAGAAATTTGAGAATATGATACGGCCATTTCTTCCTTCACCCCGCCGTTTTGATGATAAATATGCCGATATGTTATATTAATTTGACGTATTTTATTGAAAATTGAATAATATTTATATATATTTTGGTGATAAATATGCGATGTTGTACTAATTTTTCGCTTTTTGTTGTGAATTGAGAAATATTTATGCACATTTGGGCAACAAATTAGTGAAAATGTTATACTAAGTTGATGCATTTTACTGAGAATTGAAAAATGTTTATTTTCCTTTACTGTTGTAAAAAAATATATTTCCTTGTGCTGAAATGAAATTTGCGGCAAAACTGAATCTGACGCCAATACAAAATAGAATATATTCTCCATGAAAAAAAAAGTATCCACTTCTGAATTAAAAGATGTTAAATGGCAATTTTGACATTTTTATTCATGGAATGCTTTGATACATTATTAATTTATCAACGTCCCTTTACTTTATCTATGTGTCCTTTTCTAAATTTTTAAGAAATGCATATTTAAAAATTATATTATGAATTTGAGTTAACATTTGAACTAAAGTTTTGAGTTCGAAATAGATGAGGCATGAAGTATCAAAAGTGTAAGTAGTTTTTCAAATAATATTAAATATCTTATCAAAGTATCGGCGATTATATCGTGCTGATATTTGTACGGAGAAATATAATCATGGCTTCGGTTGAACAGTTTTAAGTGTGTAGCTATTGGTTGATAAGACAAATACTAAAATTCTTCACATAACAATTTTGTTTATTTATACTGTTTCTTATGAATAAATATTTATTTATATTTATTAGGAATAAATAATTATTTATATTTATTTATTGGATACTCTGTAGGTAATGAAGAGATATTGTACATTAAGTTGGAACGAAAAAATCAGTTTTTGATTTTTAGTTTGTAATAGAGCGGAAAAGTTGCCTTTTGGTGCAGAAAAAATAAATTATAATTATGAAAAATATTGGAATACATCCTGAGGTGCCGCAAGGACGTTCAAGTTTCATAAAAACAAATTGTTTTTTAAGGATTTTAGCATGCCTCGATTATGAAATAAAAAGCTTTAAATAGGCATTGTCATATAAATATAATAATAAATAAATATAAAAAACAGGCTTTGTCATATGAATATGAATATAAAAACAGATTTAATATTGCACTGAGTCGTCGCCGGAGCGGTTGTTATTGATGTAAGATGGAGATCTGTCTGCGTTCAGTGACACAAGCAGAGATGGTTTCAAATCAGTAGCTTTGCCGAGTACAGTTGAGTTGACGTCTCCGCTCTGTCTATTGTGTAAATGATCAACGTAACACATTTGTTAGTTTGTGCGTTTGTGTGCTTTCTTGTGAGTAAAAATACTTCAGTCTAAATTAGTGAAGACATGACAAATAACGGAGTGTTTTATTTTCGGGAAATTTAGGGATTTGCTTGAGATTGAAATCACTACTTACGAATCTGTTATGAAGTGTTACTGTTATATTAGACTTAACCTCAAAATTGGTTCAGAAAAGTGTCCTTCTGTAAGCGAAATATGTGATACTCTAGTCTTCTACTCCCGTTGATTTTAGCAAAAGAATTTCACAAATGATAAAATATTATCATGCTCAATTCAGGAATTTATTAAAGCCTAAAAGCAGAAATTGTTCAGACAAGTGTGATTCCAACCTTACAGAATTTACAGAAGAAATTAAACGTTTATATGATAATGCTAACTTGTATAAAAGAAGAAAAAATGATCCAGTTATGGAATAATTGGTTCTAAACGATCAATTCTCTGACAGAAAAATGGTTATAGCTAATATTGATATTGCTACCACAAGAGCTTTATGGAAGAAACAAGCAAGAAATATAAAGAACTAAAGATAATAGTTAAGTTTAAGGTGTACGTACACACTAGAAGATTTTTTTAAAAATTTCAACTTTAAAAATCCAGTTTTTTCACAGTAGGTCATTGATATATGTTAAAACTCATTTCAGTGAGAAAAAACCATATTGCACTAATTATTAATTAATTAAATAATATTTAAGGAGCTAATTAGCCTATTTTTTCAAACATGATATCTTAAATTCTAATTTGTACAGACACACAATTCTATTTGGAAATGATGCCTAATATTAGTCTTCATGTTGTCTGCCTCAACAAAGTTATAAAATTATATAGTTTTGTTTAACAATTTTTTCATTAACGATGAATAGAAAAAGCGAGATTTTTTCTGTAATTTTAATTTTTAAATAGCTATAAAAAATTTATTTCTATAAATATAACTTTGATTGAGGCGCAAAACATCCGCTATTTCATAAAGATTATTTTGATATATAAATAATTGTATTTGCTTAATTTCTTGTTCAGTTATGATTGTTTGAATGAAGCAACATAGAGGGAAAATATCATTCTTCATAAAATGAGTTTTAAAAAAACCGTAACTAGAGTTTTTAATGAAAGCACCTCAAGATAAATAATCATAACTCGAAAAATATTTCGAATATTGACAACATCTTGGCATCGTTTGAAAGCTAAAGGATCAGAGAACATTACTAAGCAATAAAAAAAAATATTCGGTATTTTGAACGATTTTCGAAGTTTCAAGTGTGTACATACACTTTAATTAAGAACGGACAAAAAATACTATTGTATCACAAACGATTACTGGTGACAATGACAACATTGAAGAACAACACTGTGTTTTACAAAAAGGGGCAAACCAACCCTATCCATCAAATAAACAATAAGAGATAAAACTTCCAAGTGATTATGGGGTTTAATATTAAGTTAAAACTTTCGTGTACTTATGGTTCCAAACATTCTTTTAACTTTATCTCATATCACGCTATCTTACTGACGAACTCAAGAAATTTATAGACCAGATAATTCAAAGAAATGGGTACTTTGCTGCTTCGGAAAATATCCTTTTGTTCACGCTGATGAACGTGAAATTCAAAGAGAACTTGGTTTACGACGCGTTTTAAAAGCAAGAATAGAAGATCAAGACACAGTCAGGAAGTTTAAAGTTTGAAAGATAAACTTCGATGCAAAGGATTACATCGACATGATCACATGGCTTGAAAATGACATAACTGCAACCCCCCCTTTTTTTAAATATTTTTCTAGTGACTCTCTGAAGATTTTTTTACGGAAGGCATCTGAAGCTAAACAAAACAGTATAGGGGACTCAGTTATCGACTTTCCCCAGTTTCTTTGTGACAAGCAAGCAGTGGAAGGAGTTGTGAAAGTTGTGGCCGAATCGGATCAAAATGTCTGTGATTCAATCACAGGAGAAGGATACAAAAGAGCAAAAATTGACTCACGTGCGAATATGCCAATATTTAATTAAAAAGAAACAGTTTAATGTCGCAATGAAGTAGAAACAAACATTTTGCTGCTGTAAAATTTGTAATCATTAAGGATACAGAAGTAAGAAATGCAAAAATGGACATAAAAAATATTTTTTATTATTATACTTTGTAATTAATGATTTTTTTTCAATTGTAATGCTTATATATGTATTTAAAATCTTCTTTTGTAACATTATATGAACGAACAGCATATATCAAAAATATTTTATCAAAGTTTATAATATTACAATTTTTTTTCGCCAAATTTTAAGGTCTTTGCGGCCGCAAGGACGACAAGGACTGTTTGCGTCATATTGTCATATTCTAACCAATTTTAAATATTCTTTTTGAACTTAATAGCTAACTTTTCATCGCTATTACCAAGCTGAAATCTAAAAAAAAAAATTTTAAATCCTTTTAAAAATTTCATTTTTTTTTTTTTTTTTTTTTTTTTTTTTTTTTTACAAATTTTAAGCTTTGCGGGACCTTAAGATTATATAATATTGTAATCAAATTTTTAAAAATTGTTTTTAAACTTAAAAGACATTTTTTTCGCCATTTTACCAAACTAAAATTCAAGAAAAAAATTTTAAAGGCCCCTTTTAAAAATTTCCATTTTTTCCATTTTTTTACAAATTTTAAGCTCTTTGCATCCCCTCAAGATAATGTAATATGGCAACCAAATTTTTTTTAAAAATTGTTTTTGAACCTAAGAGGCAATTTTTCTACACTATTACCAAAATAAATAAAAAAATTAAGGCCATTCTCGTTTCATCCTAGTGCACATGTTTTGAACATTTACAGAAGTTAAACACAGAATGTAATCAATTTATATTAGATGAAAATTTGAGACTCAGGAAAAGTTGCAGAATTTTTTGTGTACAGCTTAAATATTCAGCATAGATGCTAGCAAATTCGTACTGAGAATGGTAAAGAAGTTATAACAAATATTCCAAAACTAATTCATTTCGAATAAAAAACTAGTTAAAATGTCTACATTTTCTGTTGATTTTGACAATGCATGTATGATATACAGACTTGAGCTATCGGTACATATCCTGGAATTATTTAAATTATAAGAAGTTTGTTCCATTGCAAAATAAAAACATCATCCTTATTCAAAATTGTATTGTTAATTTTTTTTTTTAATTCTAGCTTACAATAAAGATTTATAAAATATTTTTTTTATAAATGAATTTTTTTATTTATCAGTTCCGCAGATGGTAATGCCGGCATCCTGGCATAGGGGTAACGCATCTTCCCCGTAATCTGGATTCGAGTCCCGGTTCGGGCATGGTTGTTTTTATTCTGTGTTCTATCTGTGAGGTGTGTGAATGTACCTCCCAGTAAAAAGGGGTTGTGTAAGCGAATGTGACACATGAAGTAGCTAAGTCGTACTCCTGTCTCTAGTTGGCGCTATTGAAAAAGCAAGAGACACTCCCTCGGCTTAAATCGTTGACAGATAACTATCAGCAGGGAGTGTAAAGAGCCATAAGTCACAACAACAGATGGCAATTTATCATAAACAAAAAATATTATTTTTTGCATCCTGTATAATGTATTAACATATTTAACAAGAACTATGAAATAATGTTCAGGAACTACAAAAAAAGTACCCTAAATGTATAATAAAAGTCTGAAAATGAACCAAACATTAATTATATAAAACTAATATTAGTAATATAAGAAATCTCTAAGTAAAAAAACCCTTTTTTGCAAATAAATAAATAAACACTCTCTAAGTAAGTAGAACTCGGATCAACAGATAGAAGTGAAAAGTTAATTCATAACAGAAAGAAATGCTCACAGAAAGCTTTTCGGCACGAAGAATTCCGAACAAATGTCAAAAAGCATTTCCTCTCGCCAACTGAAAGTGAATTGCGTCCACAAAAGAATTTCAGATTCCAGAAATGAGCTAGACTAATGCGTATGCTTTGTTTGAGGTTATTGCTGTTTTGCTGAACGCAGTGGTATTTTTGGAGACACCTTTTCAGTGACCCATATTGGGAAGAGTTTTGTCAGGAATGTCAGATGAGAGTCGCTTCTTTGACATTTCTATTTATTCCTTTAATCGAATGTATTCTATTCGTTATGATAAAGCCAATATGATTTCAGATATTATTTTGAAGAAATCTGGAGGTGGGAAAAGGAATCCTAGTGAAATACCTTTGGTGTGGTGTTCGCCTCAGTATCTTGGGATTATTTATTTTCGACGATTGTACTTCGCTAAGGGATGATGCGCAGAAAGATGAGTGATTATTATACCTCATAGTTCCAAGAATAATATGAGTTCATCCTATTGCTAAATGTAATCATCTTCTTTCATTTTTATTTCTGACGAACACACGAAAGAAACGAACGAAACGAAAGAAACGCCTCTTGAAGCATGCGAAAAAATACGAAGCGTTTTCGATTCCTAGACTATGCAGTATTTAGATTATTTTAATACCCAATCCCTTCCATACGGAAATAAAACATAATGGTATTTTTAAACAGTGTATAATGAAATGAATTGTTTTGAATATATTGTTTTGAAATATAAAATATTTTGCTGAAATGTTTGCTAAACAGGAATCTGATTGGAGTCAGAAGACTTATTGATCGTTCAGTTATTGCTTCATTCAAATAACGCAGAATGTTGGAACTTTTGGTTTCTTTCACATTACAAAACTCAATTGTTGACAGGATTTCATTAAATAAATCATGTAGTAAATACATTTTAACAACCCCATTAGTATACAATCACAATATGCTTCTGGAACAAATACAATCAAAATAATGAAGCTTGCAAATATCGACTCGCATTTCATTGTATATAATACTCTATCCTATATGTTTCCACAACTGTATATTTTTATTACAGCCAATTTGCATCGACATGTTCAGCCTACCTTTATAAATTATTAAATTCCCTTTTAATCGTCATATATAAAAATATGGAAATATATAAAAGGTTTGGCATCTTGTGACACATTATTCTCAATTATGAAGACAAACGTTTCAACTATGCTTCTGGAACAACTACAATCAAAATAATGAAGCTTGCAAATATCGACTCGCATTTCATTGTATATAATACTCTATCCTATATGTTTCCACAACTGTATATTTTTATTACAGCCAATTTGCATCGACATGTTCAGCCTACCTTTATAAATTATTAAATTCCCTTTTAATCGTCATATATAAAAATATGGAAATATATAAAAGGTTTGGCATCTTGTGACACATTATTCTCAATTATGAAGACAAACGTTTCAACTATGCTTCTGGAACAACTACAATCAAAATAATGAAGCTTGCAAATATCGACTCGCATTTCATTGTATATAATACTCTATCCTATATGTTTCCACAACTGTATATTTTTATTACAGCCAATTTGCATCGACATGTTCAGCCTACCTTTATAAATTATTAAATTCCCTTTTAATCGTCATATTAAAAATATGGAAATATATAAAAGGTTTGGCATCTTGTGACACATTATTCTCAATTATGAAGACAAAAGTTTCAACTATGCTTCTGGAACAACTACAATCAAAATAATGAAGCTTGCAAATATCGACTCGCATTTCATTGTATATAATACTCTATCCTATATGTTTCCACAACTGTATATTTTTATTACAGCCAATTTGCATCGACATGTTCAGCCTACCTTTATAAATTATTAAATTCCCTTTTAATCGTCATATATAAAAATATGGAAATATATAAAAGGTTTGGCATCTTGTGACACATTATTCTCAATTATGAAGACAAAAGTTTCAACTATGCTTCTGGAACAACTACAATCAAAATAATGAAGCTTGCAAATATCGACTCGCATTTCATTGTATATAATACTCTATCCTATATGTTTCCACAACTGTATATTTTTATTACAGCCAATTTGCATCGACATGTTCAGCCTTCCTTTATAAATTATTAAATTCCCTTTTAATCGTCATATATAAAAATATGGAAATATATAAAATTTTTGGCATCTTGTGACACATTATTCTCAATTATGAAGACAAAAGTTTCAACTATCTCAATGGATTATTAATATAAAATTACTTTTTTATAAATAATCCAAATAATCTGCTGAATTAATTCATTAAAATTCGTTGAAAATAATTTATCTATATTCCTATAAAAATTTATTCGCGTATTTAAAAAAAAAAATATTTTTATATGCATTTCTTTACTGAATTTTTGATTAATAAAATTTTTCCTCACAAAAATGTGTTTCGCCCATTAATAACTGCATCACACCAACTGAATGATTAATCATTCATTTCTGATAAAATCAAAAGAATCTCTATTGCGATGTGATTCATTGTGGTTCATAAGTAATTAAATGCATTTCGATGTCATGAATTTTCAATTATGTTCTAAAATGAATGACACGTCAAACGTAATTAGACACGTCAAAATAAAACAGTAGAATCTTGACGAGTGGTAGAAGTATTCCCAATAATTTAGGATGTTTATAATATGAATTATAATTGTTTATATATATCTAGCAATTCCATTTCATTTAATATTAATATCTTAATATCATTTAGTATTAATTTCTTAATAATTTTGTTTTTATCTTCTCATAATTTACGATTTTGTTTTGATATTCATATTTTTTTGAACTACACATTTAATATTTAGTACAATAATGAAAGGAAGTTTTCAAGCGCTTTTTATACTTTTTATTTTTTACTAGTCAGTTGTTTAGTGGATTTCATTACATAAATTTGTAAACATCATCGAATCTTAAAATATTTTTTTCCAAAAATTCACCAGCGAACAAAACATATAGAATTAAAAATTAGCAAAAGATTAAATAAGAATGTTCTGAAAATATTAAAATATTGTTTCGGCTTCAAGAGCACACGACTATCAAATGTATCACGCACATTAAAAAGCGATGAAAAAATATTTACAACATGAGATCTTAACTTTAAACAGAACTTTAATAAAAATGGTCTTAAATGTTTGGAACCACATTATGATAGCATAACCACATACTATCGAGAAGATTAAGGCACAAAGTCATTTCCAAACTAAAAGGCGAGAAAGATAAACGGCCTTATCCATTCTTTTCCCACAGATGATGGAGAAAAAAATTCCTCATTGTCTCAAAGGAGGATTTGCATCGATCAGGGACCTATAATGATGTTCTGATCGGCCTGCCGAGGGAATAGATCATTCGTCTCACTGCAAGATAGATGATTGACCACAAACAGACCAACAGGTCCCCCGGGTGGTCCGAATTCTTAACGAAGATAAATCATTTTTCTCTCAGCTTAATGAAAATCGTGGGTGGATGCACCTATTGCGTGATAAAATGGTTTTGGTCTTATTACTATCAATGTCAATAAAATATCTAATTGAAAATAATCATATAAGGATTGATCTGAGAAAATAGGTTCTTATTTTCAGTCATTATTGATAAAGATTGAAAAGCTAAAGCTATTTTGTAAGGCATCTTTATATAAGAAATTTTTTTTTATCTGTTCGTTATTTCAATAATGCTTAGAGGAATTTCAAGTGAATGATTCCCAATAATCATAGTTTCTTTTTGAAATTTCTGAATTTACTGTTATCTATTAACTTAAAAACATTTTTGGATAAAATAGATTGTTCTAAGACAATGATATTTTTTGTTGTATTTATTGTATAAGTCTGTATAGTGTGAGAATTCCAGTATCTCAAATTTCGGGTGAATTTTTTCGTGCCAGAAAACAGAATGGAATCAACTCTTTCATATAAGCAGCTGTTTGCTATTAATTTTCTTCCTTTTTTGCTATGAGCCCGAATCTTCCAAACAGGGTTTTGTCGAACAGAGTGATTTAAATTGAGTCTGGGTAAAAATAGTTAATACATAGAGAAACTAAAATAGACATGAAGGAATAAAATAACTTTGTAAAATTCCAGAAAGAATCACTTTTTTAATGCTTAAAAGGAATTAAAAAAGAAAAGGTTTGCAAAAATTATATGGTTGCATATTAAATGCAAAAATTATATGATTTTACAATTCATATGATGTTAGTTTTAGTACTTGCCGTTATTGGCAATGAAATTAGATTTTTAAAATCTTTTGTCCGTGTTTCTAAACACTCAACAAATTTCAAATACAAAACTCATACATCGAAAATGTGTTTAAATTTATGCAATGATAAGAAAAATGAAATTATTTAAACGATATTTTATCACTGTGATGAAATAGTTAACTTTTAGTAGAATTTGAAATAAATGGAGTCACGGCTAACATATTATTTTCTTAATCTATCTCTTTCATTACTGCTTAAATATTGCTTACATATTCTTGATATTTCTATGAATCGTAATACTAACTAAATAACATTTCTTAATAAATATTAGAAAATATAGGATCATAATAAATTTTGAGATGTAAATAATATAAATTGATATAAAATATGCTTATAGTAAGTCTATACTCTACTTTTGCTATGAAAACTGGAAAAAGAAAGAGTTAGATATTTCGAATTATTAAATGCTCTTTTGTATGCATTTTTGTTTGGAGATGATTGTAGATAGCCGCACATTGACTTCTAATATATTGCGACTTTAAACTTCTGAAATAATCTGTGTTTATACGGAAATAGTCTAAATAGTGTGCGGACATGAAGTCTAATAATCTCAATAAGTGATAATAAAAATTTATTCAATGAAGGGGGAAAAACGACAAGCACGTAACAGTAAGGTGGCTTAGATGTTTACAAAGAGCATCACTTGAAAAAATCTATTTTATAAACGATACTCAAACATTTTGCGACAAAAGATATTCACATATTTTTCAGTAAGCACTGACACATGCATAGCATATACGTTGCAGCAAATAAGTCACATTCTCAAAATGCTCAGAATTTGCATTTTTTTTTGTATATTTTGTATTTTTGTTTATTCTTTCTACTATCGCGCCGTACGTAATATTCCCAGCCGATAATTTGTGGTACGTATAATAATTGCTGTTAGTTGTGGGATATTCAGTCTGTATTGATAAAGTTTTAATTTCCTTGTTTTATTTTTTCTTACAACCTACTCTACTGCTTTCAAATTTCGTTAAATAGTCTAATAATAGCTATAATTAAGTAATGTATTTTAGTTATAGTTAGTAATAACTTAAAACCTACGCAGTATGTTATTTTCTTATTTTCAATTCATAATTTGTCTTTTTACTGTTTCTCAATTATTTTGGCAATTCTAATTAGTCTTTTATTTTGAATCACCCTGTATAAATAGAATAAAAATGTTGGAACAGTTGGAACACGCGTACATACTCGTTTTTAGAAACATATGTCATATTTTCTGTTAATTTTATAAGCTTATGATTAAGAAACCTTTAGGAAACAGCATTTGTCCAGTAAAACATACATAAACTTCCCTTGATTGCTAATTTGATAGATTCGAAATTCATATTGATTTGAAATTTACATAATAAAACAGATATTAATAAAAACAGCTATAAATTTTAATACAATAAGTTTCCCAGAAAAATATTACTAATTGCACGAGAAAATATATAAGTGAATTATTCTACTATAAGGAATATTTGCTTTGCATAAAATAACAATCTACTAAAATGCAATAATTCGTAATTATTAATACGCTTTTTGTCTACCTAAAGTTGATAAAAATTTCTATTTGATAATTTTCTATTTTTGCAGCGAGTTATTTATTTCTAATACTTCCTGTATGTGATTGGATATTCAATTCTGAAGAATTGCGGAAATTTCATGTTACAAACTTCTATATTTTAATGCTCTTATAACTATTTCTTCAGAAATATTTATTTTATGATGTATGCATAAAATCTATGCACTAAAAATAGTTATTTCTCAAAATACTATAACTATTCATAGGATTTTAAAGTACGCTGAATATTCTAATATATGTCTTTAAAATTTTTATTGATACTTATTCCGCCAAAAAAATAGTTAATATTATTCTTTTGTGAAAGGAGTTTACTTCTTTTAAAATTATTTATTACTGAAAACCATTCACATAAAAAGTTTTATATTTAATGCATTTTTAGTAAGCTTGATTTGCCATTATGTGAAGTATTATAAACATGTATTCAAAGTTTATTTTTAACTTTACATTTATAAAAATAATTAAAGTAACATCAAATGTCATTTAATGGACATTGTGTTTAATGAAAATAAAGTTTAGAAACATCCTCTTCAGCATTTAAATTTGTATTTCTTATCTAAGGATAAAAATCCTATGTGTTTTGAGCAGTAACATTCTATCATTTATCAAAATGCTTTTTAATCTAATTCTATTGCATTACTTCATTATTTAAAATGTTCTAAAGTAGTAATTTCTTAAATAAAAAGGTATTCTTTTAATAAGTAGGCTTATTAAAATAAATTCGAATCCATTTTATTCTACAATATTGTACTTAAAAAATGACTCTAATATATGAGTTATTATAATACAGATCTTGGACAAGAATTAAACCTTATTCTTTCAAAAAAACATCAACGATTTGTTTTTATAAAAGATACTCTAATTTAGATTTTATGAATACAAAAAATAATAATAATAGTATTAGAAACAATTATTATTATTTTTTTTTTCATTTTCATGCACTCTTTAGTTCCATCTTCTGATACAGAAGCTATGACATATTATTTTGATACATTTGTTGCAGTTCTAGAAAACTCTTTTATTAGAAAATAAACCTTTAAATATGATTTCAATAGAAACATGGCTTGTTTTAAAACTTTAGAATTTTTCAGAATGAAATCCATCTTCATAATATATTAAAAAGTATTCATTTTGTGCTAAATTTAATTTGAGATTATATGACATTTCTTGAGTTATTACTTAATTATTTTACATTCAAAATTAATTTTGACTGATTTTCAAATTGTGCCATTAGCATTCATTATTTATTAGTCAGCTATAATTGAGTTAACTTCAGTAGTCGTAGTCATATGATTAAAATAATTATGTATATCATCTAATATGTAGTTGCACATTTTTCAGTTCTTTTTCCTCCTTGAGGAATGCATAATAGATTGCAAACCGGCGCTATAAATTCGACATTTATTGAGAATTGAGCATAATTTAATTCTTTTGTGAAAATATTCAGAATAAATTTTTAAAATCTTATAAATCATTAATCAAGTTCGAAATTCATAATTAAATATAATAATCATATAATTATCTTAAATCAACTTGTTATTCACAAAATTATTCTTTTTTTTATAAAACAATTATATAAAAGCATTGCTAAGTATTCTATTGAATTTCAAACTAGACAATTTGTTTTATAAAATTTATAAAAATATTTTGCATTTATACATAGTTTGCTTTTTTTTTAATTATTGCAACATCAAAACTAAAATAAGCACTTTCAAGAAAAATAAAACTAACCATATTTAAAAAACTCGGGAAATATTTCATTTGGAAAATCTATGCATTACAGTTATGCGCGAAATATATTTTTTTCAAAAAAATTGGTATTTAATATTTGATATGTCTGTCTTTGTCATATGTAAAAGTAATAAATGCTTTTCAATGCTACTGGTTTTGAAATTCTATTAAATTTTATCATATATTTCACTTTAAGCTGTGCAAAGAAAAAAAATGATACATTGTAAGTATTCCACTGCAGACCACTCGGATACAAAACAAAAGATAGTTTATTGAAGATGTGCAGACGATATTTTTCTGCATTTGAAGCCAAACGATACGTCCCATTACTTCCATTTCGGATCACTGAGTGCTCGAAATTGACGGTACTATTTTTCTACAAAAGATATGGAAAAAGATGCTATTTTTTCTGGATTCGGTTCGCTTTTTAAAATTGCATGCTTAAAATCTCTAATGGAAGAAATTGATTCCATGTATGAAACCGATGCTTTGTTACTGCCTTTTTATGACAGGTCAATATTTCTTAAACGGAAATCTGGCATATGGAAAAGCATTTTTTTTTTACTTTGTTACGGTTAGATTGCGAAAATAGATACCTAAAGAATGCCTTAGCAATTCGAATTTTGAGAAAAATAAAATGCTTCCGCAATTTCATAAGCATAAATGGCAACAACAAAGCATCAGTTGCTATCATTTGTGCATCCGAATACAGGAAACTTATGTTTCAGACACAAGCGGAAAAATCAGTTTTATCTATATATAGTACATGTTTATGAATGGAATAAATTTTGATACCACGATACGTAGTTTAAAGACTTTATTTAGTTTATTTCACATCTTTGTGAAAGTTTTTACACAATGCCATAAAATAACTGAATTATAATTCCGCTCTGAAATCAAATTTTCAGGAAACATTATCTTTTATTTATGATAACGCAAGAAGCAAGAATTTTTGTTTGCAAAGTTTTTTTTCTTTTTAATTTCATAATGAATTATTTAACATGTGCATTCCTTTGGTAATACTTATTATAAAAATGAAGAACATTGCAACAATTTTGAGCAGTAATAAAGATTTCCTATGAATAAGTTAATTTTAATCGAGCAATCAAAGGATTGATGAATTTCATTTGAAAAAACAAAATGACTTTAAAACTTCAGTAGGCATCAGTTTAAATGCTTTTTATCTTGCAATTTATTTCTGTGAAATTCCAAAAGTTGTATGAGTTGAAGTTTGAACATTTTCTACTTGTCTGCAAAAAATAATTTACCAAATAAAAATTAATTTTTCAGTTCGCACGAAACATCTAGAGCAAAATAATCGACTGCATTCGAAACTGATTATAAATTAAATAATGGATAGATAAAATAATATTCAGTTAGGATTGAGTAGAAGAATCATATTTTTGAAGTATGTGTGTAACTTTCAGAAACTAACCGATTTAATTTTAACATCATTTCTAATATTTTTGGAACTACAACCTAAGCCAGCGATATGCTATACTACAAACATATTCCGACATTAGTCACTTGATACTAATATGGTGTGAAGGTATCAAAAGTCAAACATGTGCGCCAGAAAATGTTTCAGGAGTTTTTGGTCTTTTACATCCAAGTCAAAAAAAGGCTCGAACATTCATACCAGAACTCTTTATTTGTATGCATTTATGACTACGCGGATTTTTGTTGCCTTTATCAGGTAAATATTTATTTTTAAATCTCTTTTTTTTAAATTAAAATATTCAAACTAAACAGTACCACCATTATGACAGCAGCAACTACAACTTCTGCCATCAACAGATCCATTCAAATCTCATGAATCAAGTTTAATTGGATCAAGCAATCACAACAGTGTTCAGCAGATGCACTTGTACCTGCAACATTTGATCACAAATTTCCGATCAAACGTTTGAATCAATGTCAAAACATCATGTGAATCTTTGAACATGTTCATCAGCATAATCATCACCGATTTTAACTAAGGAATAATGTTCGTAATAGAATAATTCTATAAAGATGCAAGATTTCGTAGTATGTAGAGATCGTTCCAATTTTTTCGGTTAGAGCGCGCTAACATGTGACGTGTGTTTCATCTCCGTTTCATCCAAATGGCATTGAGGCACAGCATGACTCAGCATTTTTTGTCTCACAGAGAGCAGAAAGAATATATGCAGAGCAGCTCTTAGAGAAAAGGGCGTTAGATTGTTGGTTGTCAAATAAAGTTATATTTTTGATAATAAATGAGTTATTGCTTCCAAACTCTTACACAGAGTCAGATAATGGCTAACAATATTTATGGATTAATCAACCTCTTCATGTATATCACGGTAATTGGTATTTTAGGTAGGTTTAATAACTCAAAATCTAAATTTGGGCTATGATGGACCAAATGTGTGAGATAAAAAAAATAATTTTAAAATAATTTGAGTAATAAAATAATTTTTTTGTGATCACAATAAACGATAAAAGCAATGAGTAATTAATACCGAGTTACAATAACTGCCAAAATGTGAAATAAAAACATGAAAATATTTTATTCTAATCGTGTTTAGGAGTAAGCATCGAATAAGAATTTCAGAAATGATAAAATTGGCTCAGGTAATAACCTAAATATCTAATTAGAAATTTTCATTTAAAATTTCTGAAAATTATAAAAAAAAAAAATGTAAGGAAAATTTGAAAGTCTTATCAAAATAATATAAAAATCTGAAAAACATGAAAATGTAGGTAAATGGAACGACTTTTCCTCACTAAGTTCACCATAATCAAGTAATAAATATCTTGCACCATTAATAGAAATTTAAAAGAATAGAATATATTCTCGGATATCGCTTAGCACATATTTAGGGCAAGTAGAGTAAATGTGCTGATAAAAAACAATGCAATTGATCATGAAATAAAAGAGATCACTCCAACATAAGGATGTCAAAATATCATCTGCAGATTTTACTTGCATCAGACATAAACATAAATCAGATCAGTGGAATGAAATTTATCTTGAACCTGTGATCATATAATTCTGTAATTAAGACTCTACCTAACTGAAATCCTAGCTTTCGACAAAATGGAATACACAGCTGACGCAACTAAAGATCTAAGAAGCGTTCACACGAGGCCAACTATTGCCCTCAATAGAAGGCCACGCTAACTTCCGGAAGATCATGTGACCGCAGTGGGACAATGGCAAATAGGGGTCCCAATTAGACAACCATTTGCCACTGTCTCATTCGGGTCACGTGATGTCCCTGAGTTAGGTATGAAGGTGGGTTCACACGAGGCTAATAGTTGTGCGCAATTGTTGTCTCTCTACTGTCGTCCCTGTATTGTCCCCGTGTGAACAGTTGAGACAACGTCGATGGGACAATGGCTAATAGTTGTCCCAACGGGACAACCATTCGCCATTGTCCCGTAGCAGTCACGTGATTTTCCTGAAGTAGGCGTGACCTTCTATTGCGCGCAGTAGTTGGCTTCGTGTGAACCCACCTTAACTCTTCATTGCACGCAATAGTTGGCCTCATGTAAACGCTGCTTTATACGAATGTGATCTGTTTGGAAGTGAATTATGAACACCTTTTACGTTGTATTTAGGTTCCTTTTGGGAAAATGTATGGGTTTTTTTTTATCACATTATCTTGTAACAAAGAAAGATTACTACCGATATAATTTTACTTCTGAGCTTTTTGTGATGTTGTTGAAGAACAGAATTGCTTTAAGGTAATTACAATTTTATTTTTTATCTCTCTTTGCATGATATTTTCATTTCTTAGAGGATAAATAATCATAGTTGTGCAATGAATGTTTTAACCTTGGAATTGTTTATATGTGTGCACATTATTTGTAAACTGTTACTGTTTCTTACAAGCATGATGAAAAAAAAAAACTATAATCATTTTACCACTTGTGTACAATTATTATCTAATTACATGATTTTTTGTATAATTAGAATTTTTATTTTTACTATCTTCTATTTCTTGAAAAGGACGTCTTCCTTATTAAATCGAAAATCCAAACTTTACTTCAGATGTTAATGGGTGATGTATAAATATTGTATCAAATTATACCTTTTCTGAAGGATTTAATCTCAGTTTATACGTTTAAGAAGTGAAAATTTGACGTCTCTATGATGTTTGCCAGTACAATTAAAATATTAAATCGCTTTATAAAACGGAGTGTTGGAATTTGAACTACTAAATTTGGCATATAATAACTTCTTGTGCCGCCCAATAACTTAATTTTTTATTTAAAAATTGATGGACATTTTTCTTAGTATTTTCGCTACATAATATTGCATTCATATTATTGTTCCAAAATTAAATTTTAAAAAGCTATTAGATACTTGTGATATCAGTTTTTGTGTCATTTTTCTGTAATTTTAATAAATTCTATAAAATATATTTTATAACAACACTCGTCTTTAATTTAAATACTGGATTTATAATCAAAAGCATTATGATGTTATTAAACATATCTGTTTTGTAAGTATTTTCTCACTGCCTTATAGTTAAGAGTAAATTTTAAAATAAAATACAAACTTTGCAAACCTAAAACAAAATTATGCAACAATACAATAAAGGTTCAAATGTCTTTGACTTTTTTTCCCCTGAAAGGAGGCATGGTAATCTTTTCTAATAACCTTTGTATTTTCATTGAATTGAAATTTCAATTTCACTTCGATCATTTGAATTTCTTTTGAGATGATTTGTTTTACGCCCTTGTTTGCTTGGATCGGCTTTCTTTCTTAATTGTGTACAATTAGATTCGGATACATATTTTCGCTTTTTCAGCAAACCGAATTTCCTTATTTCAGCGCAATTAAAGTTATTTTATTGACTAAGTAAAATATTCAATGTAATAACAATGTTCATAGATATCTTATCTATGAGTATTTATTTTATTCATCTGATTAAATAAAATGATGATCGTATAAATGTAAAAGATATTTTAATAATTCATTAGCAATTCTGGATTCCTAATTGTTCATATATTCCTTTATTTTTCGCATTAATTCCTTAAATATTAATAAACTCCCGCATATATTCAATGTAATAACAATGTTCATAGATATCTTTTTTATGAGCATTTATCTTATTCATCTGGTTAAATAAAATAATGATCGTATAAATGTAAAAGATATTTTAATAATTCATTAGCAATTCTGGATTCCTAATTGTTCATATATTCCTTTATTTTTCGCATTAATTCCTTAAATATTAATAAACTCCCACATATATTCAATGTAATAACAATGTTCATAGATATCTTTTTTATGAGCATTTATCTTATTCATCTGGTTAAATAAAATAATGATCGTATAAATGTAAAAGATATTTTAATAATTCATTAGCAATTCTGGATTCCTAATTTCTTATATATTCCTTCATTTTTCGTATTAATTCCCTAAATATTTATAAATTCCCACTCTAAAC
Organism: Argiope bruennichi; assembly: GCF_947563725.1. NCBI lineage: Eukaryota > Metazoa > Arthropoda > Arachnida > Araneae > Araneidae > Argiope > Argiope bruennichi. The sequence continues at coordinate 55,465,316 of NC_079153.1, read as the reverse complement.
GTCGCAAATTATTTGCTTATGATTCTTGAAATGAACATTTATTTTCTAGTTCTCTCTAGAGTATTATGGCAAAGGCTCAGATATTCCCTATTTGAATCAAACAAGCAGTAGGAGGCTGTTTTGATACCCTTTTATATGTCTCATAGGTTCTATCGTTTCAATGCTTTTTTGAAGGGAATCTGAGATTCTAACGAAATTGGACGTTGAAAACGTGACCGCCATTTTGAAAAGCACCGATTTGGTGATAAAGAAATGGTGTATTCATTTTCTGCTAACATATGTTCATTTTTATCTATTCATATTTAATTGTCATACTACGATGTGCATTACTGAAACATAATTTAAAAATTTCATTTATATATTTGATCATTAAGTGTACATTACTTTTATGAAGTGAAATATTTTTTGAGCATAAAACTTTGTTGATTCTGAATTGACAAAATTCAATTTTCATGCATTCTTATATTCTTTAATTACCTGATTTCTGTTTTTTCACATGTTAGTCATTTTGATTTATAATAATAATATATTGAAACACGAAATGAATACTTAGGGAAGGATAATTATTTTTAAAATTAAATATTTATATCGTCATCTTTCGTTAACAATTTTTGGAATGAATTCAGTGATATTTTTTATATTCTAGAAATATTTCTGAATCAAGTATGTCTTTATATTCAAGCAATTTTTTCAAGCAAGAAACAAGTTCGAATAGATCAGAAAGATGCCTTGTGATGATTTTGATATATATACAAATAAAATTAATATTTGTGGCAAATAGATTTCAGAAGGAGAATAAATTCAATATTTCAGAAGGCACTTAAACCCAGATTTCATTATGCAATAGATTATTATAATTAATCTTTCAACTACATAATGTGCATCTAATAACAATACTTTTCAAATGAGTTGAAATTGAATCAGAGAATTTATAACTGAGTACAAAACTCGCTTGGGACTCAGAAACATTCCATGTACCGTGGACTTTTAGGGAAGTGAATACAACTTTCCTAACCAGAAGTTATATTATCTGTTATCTAATTAGATAATTGATAATATATCTTCTGATAAGTAATAAAAGAGGTAATATCACGTCGTACATATTTTTATAGTCATATTTTCTGCAATAGGAAAAGTTTAAAAGATTCTTTTCTTAAGAAATTAAATTTGGCGTGCTGCTGAAAAATTGTCATTTTATATCAATAGGTTACCGTTTTATTTTCAAAATTTTCAGTTTAATCATCGATATATTTCAGGCAACGGAAGTCTTAATTTTTCGTAGATCACACAATCAGAAACTGTACTATAATCTAAAATGCATCAAATGTAAGATGTGTTTATTTATAGAAAAATCGTGCATTTTAATCGAACGATTTTTAAGAGTATTTCGTGGTTAAGAAATGTGTGCCATATTGTCAACAATAGCACTAATAATCATAACATACCGTTTTTGAGGTTGCAATTCAGTACAAACAAGATTTGATCATTGATATTCGCAGCTCTGATTTTACCGTCTTTCTACGTCAGACCAATATAACCAAGAAATGGCTACGAAAAGGTAATTCGAAAAAAAAAAAAAAAAAAGAGAATTTGAACAAGGAAGTATTATTCAAAATTCATATATGCTATTTAAATTTCGTAATAAATCATGAGATTTATTACGAAATAAGGATGGCAAAATCGATACATTAGATAATTTATTTCGAGGCTTTGACTGGATTTAGTTTGTTTTATAAAGTTAATTAACTTAAATTCGACATCTTACAGAGAAAATATTATTTTCATCAAATTTATTAAGACAATCGATGGAGATTGAAAGATGGTGCATCTGAATATCATTAATTTCATATGATATAAAATTTTGCGAAATAGATTCCATGGTTGTGGCTCATGGGTTTGGTTCTTTGATGTTACCAATTATTTTAAATATAAAGAAGATATGTCAAGAATTGGTTGTCGAAGGCGGTTTATATAATATGTATATAAAAGAATCAAAAAATGAAAAAAAAAAGTATTATTACATTTTGAAAAAAAGCAAAATTTTATCGCAAATAACTGTCATAATAGTCGTCTTTTGCAAAAATAATTAAGAAATAAATAAATAAAAATAATAATAAAAAATATGGTGTAAAAATATAGAATGCACAAATAAAGAATAGTACAAAAAATGTTTTAGATGTAAGATATAACAATAAAAAGTAAATTAATAATAAACCCATTATAGTAAAAAAAGAAATACAAATTTTAAAAAATTCTAATGAAGCCTAACTGCAGCGTTAAGAGTGATTATCATATTCATAATTCAAACAAATAATATGCATATGTATAAATGCTGATAAAAGAAGGTTTAACTGAATAAATTACAAAATTACAATTACCGCACTTATTAACTTGGATATTTCATTATATTTATAAGATAGTTATTTTTTATTGCAATCCAGTTGCCTTTTTTACAAAAGTATAAATTGTCTAAATTGAATTTATAATGCCATATTAAAAACTGCATTCAATCTTGAATTTGCAGTGGCCTATTGTATTCTGATGTTTAAGTGTATGCAATACGTGTGTGCCCGTCAGGTCATATATATAAAAAGAATACTTTATTTATATATCATATATTTAGTACAGGCCAAGAGTATATTTATCCTCATTATTGTGAACATGATGAACATGTAAAGAAAAGATATGTTAAGTATAACCAAACATCTGTGGTAATAGAAATACAGTCTTTTGTTTTTGAAAGTAATCCAATGAAATACAACAAATTACGACGTAATTCTTTAATCATTTTGTTTTTGGAAATATTTTTCTTACTCGGAATCTGTCAATCAGATATTATGGCGAAAGAGAGCTTTATTCTTTCTGGAAATAGTTGAATTGCCATTAAATGCATTAACCGAAACCGCAACTAAGCCTTTGAAATTTCTGTTTCAAACAGAAAAACAGAATGCTTCGTCTCCAACGAAACCCACTTTCCCGAAGGACATAATGAAATCCCCATTCAAGAAAACTTGAAGCATGGGTTCCAACACTCCCTTTTTTCGTCACCTCTTTTCTGTCCTAACCGTTGTATTCTAGAAAATAGAATCGGAAATATTGTTTCGCCATTCGTGGCAGAACTTTCCGCCTGAATACGCCCAAAGAAGCCAAGGATTACAGATCTTCAGAAGGATCTGATGCGTGATATCCCATCTATTTGCCAAATGCATAGAAGAGGGGTAGTCGTGGGGGGGTGCTCCGATGTAAGATTTCCGTCCCATGCCCCACACCCTCAGGTCCCACCCCCGTCTTCCTCTTCACAATCAATTTCAGCTCCTGAATGGGAAACTCGAGTGGTGGGCTTATTCCAGAACCTAGAATCGAACAAAATAGATTTCAGAATTGGGTCGGAAGGGTTACCCAGCCGCTGTGTTCCACGCTGTTCTGGTTCTTCCACCTCGGAAGAAGGAAGTGGGTTGAGCGAAAAGGGGATAAACAAAAATTTCTGTACACAACAGACCATGTCTGTTTTTGATTTCTAAAGCATCAAAAAACGCGGCTCGTCGTTTGATTTCTCCATTGCCAGAGAAAATGATATCAATGCAATATTTTTATCTTGTTGCATGCTTCGTATCGATCAGAACAATGTGAGGTTGACCAAGTAAGTACAAGGGTGCTTAATATCTTTGTGAAAAATAGTATCTAATAAAGAATTAATCTGTGAAAAATCTCTTAATTTTTTTTATAAACATTAAAAAATATATGTTTATAATTTTTATCTTCATCGTTAAAAAATATTTTCATTATTATCTGTTTTTTAGTTTCGAATTTGTTATGAATATTTTCCTGTATTTTTTTAACTCAAATGCAGAACTAGATGGCACCACAAGCAAATATTCAGATTTAATTAATTCAGTCAATTCAATGTTTTAATGATTAGATGTTTTCTGATCAGAATATAAAAATAAAAGTCAACGTCAATCTGATCTAGATCTCTTTTGAAGAATAAAAAAGGAATTTTTTACACTTCGGAAAAATATTAAGCATTTTGCTCCAAAAATTTCCAAAATGGCAATTAATCATCATTCTTCGTTTTTAGTTTCGTGAAAAGAGTTTGTTTTAATCAATAAAGATTTTAGTGCTTAAACAGAGAGATTGTCTATTGTGGATTAAAGTAATGCTGCCTTTAACTAAAAGTGGCAGCGTCTGCATTGCACATTAAAGCTAAAGCGAAGCATTCAAATTTTTTGCCTCAGAAAACGTGGTTTCTTTATTTTAGGGAAAAATTATATGAATATATAACTTTTTTTTCTTGCAAGATATTAAATATTGAAGAATAGGTCAAACACATAAAGGTTTTTTTTGTAAAAGATTACATCTAATCTCTGCAAATAATAAAACTAAATGTTTGTATGTGCGATGACTCTCTACTGGTACTTTGAGACCATATTTTCAGATTATAATTAGAACTTTAACTAACTAAAAATTAAGTTGAATTTTAGTGTCTTTAGATTTTGACAATATTATAATAAAAAAGAATTTTTTGTTGTTCCAAAGTGTAAAAAAGTATACTTTTAATTTTACAAATTTAATAACTGAACAAGTTTTTTTTAAGTTTGACTAATTTTAAAAGTAATTTTCTGCTTAATTTCCAAAAATAGATTATGCTATTTCCCTAAAATTCGAACATCTTTCATTGTTTTATCAAAAATTAATAGTATGCTTTTGTTCCATTCTTGAAAACTAAAGAAAAATTTTTTTAACATTTATGCAGTTTACAAGTGAATAATGATGTAGCTACAATGCTACAAAGGTTATAAAATAAGATAAATTCCGACATGCAGTTTTTATAACAACTCAATGTAGTCATGAGAATTGTCTATGATAGAAATAACGTATACAAAATGAGCAGAACTTATGCAAGATAATTAAAATGATCAAATTTTAATGCCTGATAATTTCCTGGCATTGTAAGCAATAAGTTATATCTAAACGTTTAACTATAATTAAATGTAACCAATATCTTTTCCGAATCAACAGGTAACCCGTGATGACTAGTATAGAATAAAAAAACAATTCAATATATGCAGATCGAAATGAACATTAATAAATAATTTTTACGCTATAAAAGACAAAACTACTGAATATATTCGATTCAAATTTCTCTTCAAAATCTTTGATGAAAAAAAATTAATGAACATTTCGAATCAATCAAGCAGTTAAGCTTTTATCAATTAACAAATGGGACTTTAATTAACAAGCATTTTGAGAATAGCTTTTTCATCAGGATTTATGACTGCTGAATTTTTTAATCCTATATTTAATATAGTTTGATTGGCTTTCTCAACACAGTATATTGAAGTTCAAATTTGGCGACAGTTCAACTTTTATTCATTTGTCAGGTGTTAATTTACCCTTTCTAGGGCCGTGGGAAGTATGCTACCCACCAAATTTATCAATCTTTGTATGAAATTATGTAGGTTGGCATAAGTTGTGACAAATTTTTTTAGTAAGTCAGAAACTTAGATGCTTCAGTTCTTTATCTCAGACAAAATGATGTGTCTTGATTTGTTACTTAATTATTAATTAACCAAATTAATTAATTAATCAAATTAAATTTACCTAATAAGCTAAATGAATCCCTTTTTTTTATTCTAATTTCGAGCCTAAAAATATTTTAACATAATATGACTGGGAAAAAATGGCCTTTTAAAGGGTTAAAAGGTTTACACCATGCCTACATTTTTTTCTATCTCACCTAAAATGAGGGCTATAAATTGAAAACCGAATTTGTTTACCCTTAAATAAATACAGAATTTCCTTTATGGAACATTTTTATTTAAAATATAAGAACAGAAAACAGAATTATATCTGATGTACTACAGAATATTTTCATAAATTCTATAATAATACAAATGTTTGATAAAGCAGTGTGTTAAAATAAGAAATTGAATTTTAAGCGATACAAAAAATAATACTTTTTATATATCCAATCATATTACATTAAAGAGTTACATCAATTAAAATTCGGTGAACATAATAAGGCTTCGTCATTGTTTATTCATGAAGTCAAATCTTCTTTTAAAACCACGAATTTCAGATAAGTATTTAAAAACATACTATATATAGAAACCTACTAAGTGTGAAAAAATAAGCTGTAACTTTATAATTTCATCATCAACATTGCAAATAAAATCCAGAAGGAAATGTTAGCAATAACAATAAAAAAAAAGTTGAGATTCATTTCTAAATTAAAATACGCATAAAAATTCGGAATAAATTTAAAATAAATAAATTTATAAACCAAGAAACTTATCATAAAATATACTTTTAAAAATTTGATGATATAAAAATGAGGGTTTTTTTTTTTTTTTGCTATATTTTCTAATGTCATCACATTGGAAATGACAAAGTTCCGCTTAGTTTTTAATCAAATAATTTCTTATAATAATTTTCCAAAAATCACTGCAACTTACAAATTACCACTTTTCAAAGTATTTGTTAAACAGTCCCACTGATACAACACCAATATATACAAAAAATTTATAATTAGAAAAAATGCAGATTATATTCACAAATTTTTAAAAAGATTTGCACAAAGATTTTCTTAAAAGAGCGAATGATGTTTGAGGTTTTGAAAAAAGTATTAATTTACGACTATCAAAATTTTAAATCTAAAATTATTTTGATGAGGAATTTATTAAAAACCAGCTATAGAAAATGTTTTACTGAAATTTTTAGCAACTAGCAATCTTAGCAAACGAACTGGAAGTCACATGTAGCTATTAAATAAAAATAAATAATCTGCATAATTTCCATTAAAATAAATCTTTATTTTATAAAATTTAATTTTTTTTTATTGTTGCCACTCTCAATGCATAATTATAATAGTTATAATAAATAATAATTTAAGGGGGAAATATGATATTTATGCATTTAAAGAATTATTTGGTAAACATTTTTATCGAAAAGATATAAAAAAAATCAGGAATTTACCTATTATCCCCATATCTATTAAAAATTGCAGCAGAAAAATATTTATGCATTAGCAGTCTAAATTTAAAGTTTAAAATATTTTCATCCTGAAAAATATTGGATATAAGAGTAATGAAACATTAGTATAAATTTAACTTGCAGTTTAAAACGGTTATGGATGTTTTTTTTTTCAAGCAATAAAGATGTACATTTGTTTTTGACTGCATAGAACTTAAGTTTGGTTCATTCCTTAAATGTTTTATAATCTAAATGCATATATATTACAGTAATTCAACAGCATCCATTTCTATTTTGATATACTTAGAAAGATATTTGTAACTACTTCTTTAAAAATTAATTGCTGCTAATCATTTTCTAATACCTTTGCACAATTCAAATTTTATTTATTGCCTTTATGTCAAATTTCCAAATTCGATTTCACAGTCAGCATCCTCTCTTCATAAGAACTATTATATTAATCTAATTCATAAAAGTCATATAAAGAATTAAAATGAAATTTGTATTTCTTATTGATTGAGACTGCAACATCAAGAAATGAAATGCAAATTATTTCTCCAGCTTTTCATTAAAAAATTTTCAATAAAATTTCCTTGAAAAATGTGTGTGTGAGTGTATAATATATATATATATATATATATACGTAAAAATATTTTGGGAATCACTTAAATTATAAAATATGTTTTATTTCTTATAATTTTTTTTTCTTCTGCGTTTAAAAGTTTAATATGATTAATTTCGAATAGTTTACTTTTCCTCAATTTGTATAGAATGTAATTTAAGAGTATACATTTTTATCTATAGAAATATAAGTTTTTTTTAGAAATCATTTAAATTAATCATGATTTACTATTTTTCTAACATTTCCATTTTAAACTTCCTCTGTAAAATAATGCAATATAGAGGATACGAGTTTTCTTGTTTTTCATGAAAATATTTTTGTGTGTGTGAAATAAATAAATAATCAAATTTTTAGATGTCATTTAATTTAATAAATATCCATTATTTTTTCGGGACATTTTCAAAATTTTACTACATATATTAATTCGATGCATTAGGAAGAATATGTCCTTTTTAGCCCCGATTGATTTAATTAAATTATTAATTTTATTCTGAAAATGGAAAAAAAAACTTTTTTTTAGATTTGCAAACCGAATAAATCAGCTTAATTGAAGTAAATACTAAAAATTTTGTAGGTATTCATCGAATTTTCTAAGGTTTACTTAATCGCACAAAATCTGAAGTTGTAGCAAAAATTGAAGTTAGAACAAAATTTACTTTTGTTATTAGAATCGGAAGCCTTACAAAATGGTAATTTTAATACTGAAAATGTTACTAATGTTTCCTGAAAAAAATAGTATTTTTTTTAAATGCTTATGTCTAGTGATTTCTTTCTTTCAAGAGAAAGCGCAATTTTGTGAAGTATTTTATTCAGTAAAAATCATATTTATCACTAAATTCTTCAATTTTTAAATTTTTATTTTAAGGTATTTTTACCTTTGACTATTGCTACTATATTTTCATATCCTAAGCTACCATTAAAATAATAAACGTTTTGGCTACATAATTTAGCTTCGACATTTAAACTAATAATTAATATGCCGAGACTTAACACTGAAAGGAAGGATTGCGGAAAATCTTACAGAAATTTTCTATGTACTAACCAGTTAACTTTTTTTGACGAACATATTCGTCATGGAGAAAGTACAATATTTTTCGTAAGGACGAGTGTATTCGTCAGGAGTAATAAATTGAATTACAATTTTAGTACAATTACAAACATAATCGTAAATTTCAAGATGTTTAAAATATTTTGAGTCAAAGTTGAAATCAAAGGAACAAATAAAAGATTATTATGCGTTGTACCATGCTTTACTCAATACCATCTTCTGACAAGAAATTAAAACAATAATTTTTATGTTTTTGTTTTTGTTTTTCATTTATATGTAAAAGTGTATGTTAGTTTAAGTAAGTAATTAAATGCGATTCTTAATTAAAAATAATAAAAGTCATTTCATTACAACATAATTTCATATTACTCATAATCTGTTTTGACGAGTATATTTGTCATCGCTAAATTTTTGCGACACAATTTATTTAGATACACATTTTCCGAAGAAGTCGAAATAGTAAACTCGTTATAACCCTTGATATTTGATATCGCTATACTAAATATAATGCAAAATTTTGATCTGTTAATTACTATTTAATCAAATAATTTAGCAAATCATATTAATTATATCTGATGTCTTAAATATTTTTTTAGTAAATCAACCTCGTTCCCAAGCATATGTTAAGAGGATGGTGGATTCTATTAGGCATTTTATCAAATTATTTAATTTTCTGCACAGATATAATATTAAAATATAAATGCGTTAAATATTTTTAAAAATTCTCGAAAACAAAATCTATTATTGAATAATTTTTAATAATTTTTTAAAGTTTTAAAACATTTAAGGTGAAGAAATTTTTGATTTTTTGCTATTATTTTGCAATTCCATTGGAAAATGTTTTAAAAATATTTATATGCACATTCATTGTTTTATTAAGAATTTTGTGTTTTTCTGAACTAAAATTAACATTATAACTATTTAAAATAACTCAAAGCATTTTATTCAAGTTCTTTTTTATTTTTATGCTAATGGGAATTTTTATCATCAATTTAATGATGTTATTTCCTTGGGCATTGAGATACCTGGAAACTTTTAAAAAAGATTTGAATCTGAAATAATATATCGTCGAGAAAAAGTCACTCAAAATATTCTTTCATGTCTGCACTCATTTGCACATTTTATTTAACAAAATGCATAAACTTCAATGTTATCTTAGAAGAACGTAAAAATGCACGTACACGCAGAAAAAAAAGGTTAAAAAAGAAGTTTTATATTTCAGATCTTTTACTGATTTCAAATTCTACTGTCCACTTAATATACCATTATTCACAAAAAAAATACCATTATACTATTATTCGTATTTTTTAAAAGTGAATCTGTGACCGTAATTGGTGTAATAAAAATTTATTTTTATTAATTTTACCTCTTATTAATTACGAATTAAGAAAAACAGAATATTTCTGGATCAAATGCAGAGAAATCAGTCGATTCCAATGTTGAACGGGAACTTCTCCTTGCAAAACTTTCCTAGAAATCGGTTTTCTTCTGATCAAGTCGTGTTTAATTAAGAATGATGCTTACAAAAGTTATGTTCTTTTCCTGTATTCACATTCTGCTCTCAGGTGAACAACTACGCATTTAAAATTCTTCTGTTCTCCAATCGAATAAACTGGGCCGAAATGACGAGTTTCGAAACAAATTTGACATTACCTTTGGCGAATCGCCGACGATCAATGAACTTCAGATCGCGCAAAACAACTCCATGGCTTAATAGAAGTAAAATTGTTTTGACAGATGCATAGATGATACGGAAGTTTGTTGGCATTTGGGAATAATTTTTTTGCTCACTAATTAAAGGAATATTTGAAATAAAATTATGTGAGATGAATAGTCGGCATTTCAATGCGACTGTTATGTAAATAATTTGTTTGTTGCTCTTTGACTGCAACCTTCATGCTAGAGAAGCACTTGAAAGTGTTCTTTTTTTCTCAAACAAACATGTATCAGTGGAAAGAATCAGTATTATTGTCATAACTTCCTTGCTTTTTAGAAATCACTCAAATTGTACTGATATAAAGACTCCGAAAACAGGAAGAAAATATTTTTGAAAAATAAAACGTGTAACATGAAATTGTATCATACATTTAGAAATGACTCGAAAAATCAATAATATGTACTCAATTCTTTCACTGTATGCTATTAACAAGGAAATTTATTTCAGCAAAAATATTTCGAATGAAAAAGTCATAATTATTTAAAACATTAAATCATTTTGTTGGATTTAATATTTTTGAAAAGCATTTTTAAAGCACTTGAATTTCTTACGGCAACTACCAGATAGTGTAAAATAAACAGAATTTTTTTATGTGAGAGCATAATGTTGTTTTAGGGTGAGGTTTTGAAAGCCTTAAAATGCACGGACAGAAAATTGGCGATTTATCGCTTTTGAGGCATCTGTTTTACGCTTTTGAGGTTATTAGAAAATGATAAAGAAAGTTGTCACATTTGATGACTTATCGTCAAAAACAATTAGAACTTGGCACGAATGTCCGCCATGAACCCGATTCTCCTGTCTGGTCAATAAAGCACAGGGTCTTAAGAAGCTATCGCCCAAATAAATACAAAGAAGAAACGGGAATATATATATATAATCAATTAATATCAATTAACATTTTTGCAAGAATCAGTGTTTTATATATCGTAATATTTTTCGTATAATATTGAGCGTATAAATTTCAAACAATATGTTGATAATCGTTTCAAATTTACTTTCGCTACTCAAATACCCTAGTTCAGTGAAAATTTCAGCAAGTAGACAAAGGAAACGTGTCCTTTGATTTCGGCAGATTGTTAAAGGATTTTATTTCACTCCAGTCAGATATTTTCCTTTTTTTTTCAGGATATTGATAAGACATTGATAGACTGTAGATACAAGTATAAAGAAGCAGGCATAAGCAAATATATTGTAATGATAGAAAGAAGCAGACATAAAGCAAATATATGGTATATGTGGAACAAGGAATATGCTTTCTCGTAACCCGATAAAGTCTGCTGGTTTCAGATATTCTAAGGACCATCAAATCGAAATATAGCAGAAAATTATTTAATTTTACTGCTTGTAATATAATTGGTTCATGTAAAATTTGTAAGATACCAAACTATTCCTTTTAAAAATATTTAAATTTACCGTGTTCTTAAAACATATACATATAAAAGATAAATATTTACGTAAATTTGCAACTGTTAACATTATTTTTATCAGAAGAAGGGATATTTTTTCACTTCTCACATGCATAACCGTATTAAGTTTTCTACAGCCATGTCTGCTTAACAGTGGTGGCGCCAGTTCTTAATGCGCATATGCGTTTGAAAACATAATATTTATAACCAATTACCTATATCGAATTGTATATTCACCAAGAATGAGTTTTTAAGCTATTAAATGATTAATAATGCCTTTTGAAAAGATCTCATATTATTTAATACGACTGAAAAATCTTAATTTAAGTGAATAAATTAACTGTAAATTACTGCAGAAATGGATGCGAATTATAAAGTGTATATACACCGAAATAAATACTGCAATGAAATTCATGCATCAGAATGAAACCAGACGTCCCAAGAAAGTAATTTTTTAATATTTATTTTAACATAGTTTAATCTTGCGATGTTCAATGTTTTGACGGATAAGTTTGAATTTCATCAAATTTTTTTTAAAAAAATTGTCACAGAAAAGCATTTATTAAAATTAAAAAATTGCATTACGGATAAAAAACAAATTGCACAGGAACGAAACTGCTATCATTAAAAATGTAATATATTAATTTTTAAAATAGGGCAAAAAGCACTCTTGTAATATATTTTCTGAATATGTGAACATCAATCTCCAATGGCAAATCATAACGATTACCTATCTAGAAACAATTAAGATTAATTTCACGTTCGATTAATCTTTCTGTTTGACGCCTATTTCTATTAACTTGATTTGGAATTTTTGGTGATTAGGCGAGCCATTCCTCAAGCATTTCTGATAATATTTTGCAGCTACACAATGCGAAGCGTTGAATTAAGCAAAATTATAAGTGTAAAAACATTAAATGAAGCAATCTGTAATGTTTTATTGCGTTTCATTGTTGACATTTGACAATAAATAATAAGATCGATTTCTGTGACACCTCTATTAACATGAAATGCCTAACAACATATTGATATTTACTGATAGAGATAACACTTGATATTTTCTAATAGGGATAACACTTGATATTTTCTAATAGGGATAACACTTGATATTTCCTAATAGGGGTCTTCGTTCGAGTTTTATATATACACTTAATGTATTATTAGTGGAAGATATTAAAGTGAAAAATAATTTTTATATATAGAATTTCAATTTTATAATGCCCTATTTATTTTCTTTTAACTTTCTCTAGCATTTTACTTCAAGTGAAACTTATTCCAAGCAATAGATTCAAAGAATATTTGTTCGAAGTTCAAAGATATAGTGAGGATACAACAGTGTTTCAAATGGGGGTGCATTTATTTTTATTGTCAATTCAACCTTATATTTATCTGCCCTAATTAGAACAAAATGTCCTCTCATTAAGCTGCTTAATTAGTATAAAGAGTCATCAAGTGTAACTGAACGATTAATAATCTCATGGTCGCAGTCACATTTCGAGATCATTATGGGCAATTTAGATAATTTCGAATTAAAAGTTTCCAGCCATCAAGAACATCTGGAATATATTAAATTCTATGAAAGACTCTTCGAAAAGTATAGAAAATTCTGGTATCATTAAAATATTCCAAAGTCACCAATGGGACAAAATAAGATCATTCATTTGTCTTAAAAAAGGCGCATAAGAAAAAAAATTAATCGTTAATCTGCTTTTTTTTAAGTTTGTGCATCATGTGAATTCACACTATTTTTGTCTGCACATATTTCTTATGTATATATTTACGAATATTTTAATCTTTTTATCTGATATTTACTGGATCGTCAGAAACGAGCTTTGAATAGTGAGCTATCTTGAAAGATTTATTAATTCCATGCTCATGTAGAGGAAATGAATAATTCAAAACTGGTAGAAATATAATAAAAATTTTATCTATGCAAAATTTGATTGAATAAATATAAATGGAAAAAAGATGTACTTTGAATTAAAACCGGCAGTAAAGATTTAATGTAGATATTTCAGATTTTTACTAAATATAAAACTGATATTTATTATAGGAAATAAATATTTTTAAGTATAAAAGTGTCAAATCAAAATGAAATTTAATAAATTATTAAATAATTTAAATTAAAAGCAATATATAGGACAATGAATAGAAAAAAGGCACAACAAAATATTAAAAATTTGAAACATAATTTGGTTTTACGTATTCATATTTTTAAGCAAAAATTATTTTTTATTATTGTTATCCTTTTAATTAAGTCGAATGTGCAACAGTTAAGTGGGATTAAGGACCTTCGCTCACTACCACTGAAAGCCGAATGAACTAACTTATTAATTTTACAAAAATTCAAAAGTAAGAAATCACGTATAATTTCCATTCTAATTTCTCAAAAAACCAACATCATTTCGAATTTTCGGTGATATTAATTCTGTAAAATTAGAAATTTCCATAAACCGGTCTAAAATTTAGAATTATTGACGAATTTAAATTTAATAAGTTTTATCTCACTAAGTTTTATATTAATTTGATACATATGAACGAATTCCTAAAACACTCTTGAGAAATACAGCACTGATTTCATGCACTGGATATCTTCTTACAAGACGTTTTTCATTTAAAATATTTAAACAAAAGTTTTTTCTTTTAAATTTCGTTAAAACTTTTTCGTTAAAATGAAGCATTAATTGTACATTGTAGGTATATATTGTATATTGAAGCATTAATTGTAATTTAAATTGCATGGCAATCGTATCGGTCAAGAAATACAGAAAATATGATTTTTTTTTCGGAAATGAAGTAATTCAAATCAAAAGGATAAATACTATAAAATAGCTTTCCTGTTTAGAGGCATTTACAACTAAAACTAATTAATAGAAGTGAACAATATTGTGGACACCAAGAAAGAAATTAAAGGATGAATTCACAGTAAAATAGTAACAAATGCTATCAAAAGGAGAAACTTTGGTTATATCGACACAAAAATGTAACAGTTTCAAAGAGCTCATGGGGAATTTATTATGTATAATTTTACCATTATAATGATAAATGCCAATGTCATGTTATACATTATGCTGTAGAGCATAGGAAGTATTATATTTTTAATAGAGCCACGTGCAATATTTTCAGTGTGTTGACCATCTAAAAGTATAATGCGTTGCAGTAGCAAAATATTTTTGCAAAATTTATTCTCAAATCCTTCAGTGCGCGTATGAAATCCAATTTCATTTGTCCATTAGTTTAATTTGCAGATGTCCTCAAACATGGAATGCTACTTCATGTTCTTCTTGAACACATTGAATTTATCTCTCCCTTTCTTCCCAAGAAAAATGTGCATAGAGCTGCTGTATTTTTTTATTAATGTGCATTAATTCATTTAAATTCCAGTAGAATGAAATGATTTGTAAATAGAAAAATACAAATTGATTTGTGCCCACAGGTTCCAGTTGTCATGCAATTTTGAATGAAATGTTTCACATACTTTTATTTAATTTGTTATTCATCTCATGATTGTCAAGATAGAATTTTATAATTGAGTTTTTATATTCATTTTCAAGTATGTTAGCTTTGAAACTGTTTATATTTATGTATATTAAATACAACCCAATGACTTAACATTTTAGAACTTAATTCAATTTCCATCTCTGCGAGTGGTGCCATCTAGAAATAAAAAGAAGAAAATTTATTTTAAGATTCTACAATAATAACAATAATGAATAATAAATTTAAGATTTCAAAGTAAGGAATATATAATATGAAAAAATATACATTAAAAGCACTAACACATTTTTAAATTAATATATTAATATGTAATTTGTAATTTATGATTGAAATTGTAGGTAAAGTGTTTAAAGTCTTAACTAATTAATTAAAAAATCTCAATTAAAATTAATTTACTAAATTTATATTTTTCACAATCTAAATTTTTTCGAATTCTATGAAATTATTTTTTGAAATAAATGAACTGTTTTTATACATACAATAAAAACTAAAAAATAAATATTTTGTTGCTTTCATACTGTTTATATTTACAGCAATTTAGCTCTTCCTAAAAGCTTTATGAGTAAATATTCTAAATAAATTTCATCACAGTTTACCAAGTGCTGCTGCAAATAACGTTTTTGTAAACATCTATCGTCTTAAAACGTCGCATTTTAGGTCAATGTTTCTTCCTTCTGGAATTATGGCAAATAAAATGATTTATATAAGCAATAAATGTCATCGTTAATAAAGAGATATGTGTAAGTATGAGATAAATAATATGTTGCTATAATTTGGTAGCCTGTTTAGATAATAAAGTCAGCACTTCACATAAAATAAGAGGTGGCAAAATGTTTGAGAAAATTTAAGAATAGTTTAAGAAAGATATAAGGATTTTTAGACTTTAATAAAATGTGAGCAAGTAATAATCATTTTAGTGTTTCATTAATTTTCTAAAGGCGAATTATTTCCTTTAATTCATCCTCCTATTTATTAAACATTTAAAAATTAAAATATAAATATCTTTTCTACCACATTTTTGTAGAATATATAGAGAAAATAACTTGTATATATAATTAATCCGACTATAAGATAAATAATATTTGTAATATAGAACTCTGATTAAAATATTTCAAAGTTGAAAACTGTATTAAACATCTTGAACATGTGAAACTTATTTATGTTTGAAGGTTGAATGTCAGTAAAGTCTTAAAGCTCAGTCTTAAATACAAATAAAGACTGAATGTTGAAAAAAAATCATTTGTATGTTTAAGATATAAATGCAATGAAATAATCTAAACGAATGAAATAATACAGTTTTGTTTAAATTATCGGATGTTCCCATATTAAATTATTGATTTTGTCGAATAGTGAGCTATTATAAAATAAATTATGAAGAGATAATGTCACGTCTCTACTGACATAATTTATATTTCATCATTGTTATAATGAGCTGAATATAATTTGTAAACTATAAACAACTTAGCAGAAATAGTCATTTAGATCATTATTAAATGGTAACTTTGTAAATACTTTTCATATAATCTGTTTTTAGACTTTTTATTTAGCTAAACCTTCTTCAAATTTACAAATAAGGAATATATAGTCAATATTTGATTCACTCTCTTGTATACTAGGATTTTCAAATTTTAGAAACCTTTACGTTCTTGATGAAAATAAATATTGTTATGGTTCCAAACTTAATAATAATTTAATTTTTTTTCATACTTATGGCACCACCAGGTAATAAATTTGAAACATATACATTTATATTTTAATAAATGTGTGTTTAAAATTTATTATAAATTATTTTATTACTATTATTAAATTTATTTTAATAATAGTAATGAAAAATATAATTAATATTAATAATAGTAATTAATTAATCGTAAATAATATAATTATTATTTATAAAGTATGAAAAAGAAAATAAATTTAAGAAATATGTATATATCATATTTTTGCATATTTTTAAGATATATTTAAAGATTTTTTTATAGTTAAATCTATTCTTTTTTTGTCAAGAATTCTTTCATTATTAGGAATGAATCTAGAAAATGTAAACTTCTATTCTAACTTTTAAATTTTTAACTTCTTGCAAGGTGTTATTCTAGAATGTCCAATAAAGTCGGTTATTAGAACTACAAAAGCAAAGTAATATTATAGCATATTAATCAATTTTAACTAAACAAGTTCTAAGTAAATATTCATTTAAATGAATAATAACTTGAACTATCCAACTCTTCCCAAAATAAGATTTTCTGTGTTTTTTACTAATAAGAATTGTAGATATTTAATTAAATGCTTCGAAACATTTACTAAAGCCTTTCTTAGGCTTCATTTATTGTGAATAAAATCTGAGGCTCATATAGCAAAAACTTCCTATAAATACAAATTACATTTGTCAAAAATCAGATCTAATGACAATTCTATGCCGTAAAAGTAAAGTATAAAACGGAAAAATATATTTAATACTAACAATAACCTGAATTAATAGCTTAAGTAAAAAATAGCAATTTTTATATGCACTGTTAATAATTAAAAAACATTCTAAATGTCTGCTTTATTTTTATTAAAAGGAAAAAACTGTTTGCACCAACAAATATTAAAAGCACACAGTTTTCAGAAAAAAATACAAAATTATCAAATAGCATTTAAAAACTGGTGAAATGTAATTATTATTTTTAAAAATCGATGCAAAATTTAATTTAAAATTGTGAGCAATACTTGGGAAGCGATTTCAAATATCTATCGTATTTTAAATTACAAGCTTTTTATAAATGATAACAGAATTTTTATTTAATTAAAAATATGCTATTTAATATTCAATAATAATTTCATTTTTTTTAAAACTGAATTAGAAGAAAATATATTCTGTACTTTCAATTTCCAATCTATTTTTTCGTCATATATATTATAGTCACGGGGAAAAAAATAGATTATGCATAGAGAATGTAAACTTTTGGTGTTAATTTTGATAAACTCGTTTTAATTAAAGACTTAACAATTAGCTTCTGTATTATAAAATTTAATTAAGAATGCAAGACCCCCCCCCTTTTTTTTACTTATTAAAACTCTACTATTGATTCCAATTATTTTGCATGTCAATATATGTTTATTTTTAATTTTTTTTTCTAAAATCATTTTAAACATAATACATCTCAAAACTTTGATATGGACATGATGTCTGATGGTCTCAAATTAGATGTACACTATACGGTCTCAAATTAGATGTACGCTATACGGTCTCAAATTTAGAACGGAGAGTTTATGTTTGAAGCCCAATCCCGTTAATATTTCGTCATGTATAGGAATATATTTCATATTAAATTTAGCCTATGCAAAAAAAACATTCTCATACTAGTTTTGGATTGAAGATTAGAGAGAGGTATTGTCAGCTCATTTGGTAGCGACTCGGATTAAAGAAATCGGTCCTAAAAAAACTCATCGAATTCTTTCAGAAGGAGGCGGGAATATAACTAAATTGAATTTAAAAAATATTTTTCTAGCAATTCATCATTGTGCATATTGCGTATCAAATATAAATAAAGTATTTTGGTAAAAGAATATATTTCAAAAAATTTCTTCATAGTGTTATCATGAATACCTGAAGGAACATATCATTGAAAATATTTCGAATTTAATTTATAATTTGTTATGAAAAAAAATTTAATATTCTTTTTTGCACAGGTAAATTTGATGTAGAATAACATATTTGCGTTCTTGTGTGTGTATTTATATATATATAATATGTAATGATATTTTAATTCTAATTTCAATTTAATTAATTTCCAAGATTTTATCTTAATTTAGTCCATCATAACTTCATTCTAAAATATTCTCTTATTTTGTGATCCAATTCCACTTTCGGTTTAATTAATTATTCTGTAAAAATAATGCGCCATCAGTACTACGTATCAAATGAAAGTGATACTTTCAGTGCCCTTCTCAATGTCAACATATATATTCCATCGGCGAGTGGCATGAAATCCTATGTTATATAATTCTAGTGATCATTTGTTTCGTCCCTTTTTGCCTTCTTTCGCACTTCTGCTTTTGTGCCGCACTGAGTCTGTTTGTAAATACAACGTCTTGTCTATGTCTTCAAACCTGCATTTCTGCTGCAAACACAATCCATTACATATATATTATATTTGCATTTTTTTTTATTTTACATTATAAGATATAGATATGCAAAAGTACCATAGTATAAAATAAGCAACAGTTTCGAAGTAGGCTTTCAATTTGAAAACTGAAATTAAAGTTACAAATATTTTCTTTTTGTATATCTATTTTAAATGATAAACTTTACGAATGAAATACCATATTTCAATATACAATTTTTTTTTATTCTCAAAGTATTTCTGACAAAGTATTGATAGCCAAATGATCTTATGGCAATTAAAAAAAATTAATGCATTTTAGAAAAAGATTTCTTTTTAGATTATCTAATATTTACAGTAATGAATTAGGAAAAAGATAAAACCATAAAGGTTGACAGAAAACAGCAAAAATACAGGAGAATTTTAAAAAAGTTTTTGTTAAAAACAGAAAAATATTTTGAGAAGAATATTGCCGTAAATACAAAATTTTTGAAACTTCATATGCAGAATTAATTTTATAAATTAAGTTACAATCAGGGTGAATAATAAGTATGAAAGTTACAAACACTCATTAAATATTAAATACTTTGTAAATGGGATTCAAATTTACATAGAATATATCCATTAGAACTTTTCGACCTTACTACTCAGTTTTTATATCTGTAACTTTTAATTAAAAATTACATTCAACTGATAATAACATGCTTTTTTAAACAATATATTAGTTCTTTCCAAAAATAAAATATGCTAATCAAATTTAAGAAAATAAACTAAACAAGTTATTGATTGTAACTTCCATTTTACTTTTATAATGTTAAAAACTTTTCAGTGATAGAAAAATCTTTCCTTAGAAATTCCATAAATAAGATATATAAAAAGAATTTTAAATCCGTTGGAATCAGGAACCTGTATTGAAACATACACAGAATTATTTTTAAAAGTGGGTGTACCAACGTACAGTAATGAATTATTCATAAGCTATTATATACTCGTTTTTAAATTGTATGGGTCCGTCAAAAAGTTACATTTTGTATTAAAATTGTAACAAATTTTCTCCTTACATATGCAAAACTGTTTTTATACAGATGTTGTGATGGCTCTAGTATACATGCACTGTATACATATTTTTTTTCTCAAAATGCTGAAATAATTATTATTCAGAGAATCATGATTCAATTTTGGTATCATTTTGTGGAAGAATGGGGCTCTGAGGAAATAATACCTTATTAATAATAATAATTTTTAATGGAATTATAAAATTTCTCTCCTCGCTTATTTCTAAATACTATATATATCTTTCCCCGGTTTTTTTTTAAATTTCAAATTACTTTATTCATAAATCATAAAAGGGGAATGTGATATAGATTTATTCGTGAAGGTGAGTAGATAGATGTGCCTAGATAGTGAATAGATAGATGTGAATAGAATGCTTTCCTTATGTGTTTTCTACATGAACAATTGCTTCTTTAAGATGTGCATATTATTTTGATGACATTGTAGAACTGCTATTTTTTTCAAATAATACTAGTAAAATATTTATATAAATAGTTGGCGCCCATCATAAATGGATTTGTTTCCTACTAAACGTACATTAAGTAGGATATTTAAATACTAAATTTATATCAATGGTGAGTATTTTTAATTTTAAAGCACTTTAACAAATTTATAATTTCAGTTGCTAACGTATCAAAAAGGTTCAAGATAAACTTAGATATTTCAGAAGAAAATTCTCCTGATGCTTCGTATTCAAATATGTAGATAGACTGTGATTAGACCCGCCGAACTCTTTCCCAAGATTTCCCCGCAGAGAATATAGAATGAAATTTTATTTTATTGCCCACGAGAAAGGTGATAGATAGAAGGTAGGAGACCCTTAATCACATATTTTCGTATTATGGGCTTTCATATCTAATAAAATATTTTGAAATCGTTCCAATTGTTGGGGAGGGTGATTAGTTTATTTTTTGTTTATTATTTTATAAACAAAGATCGTATGTAGAATATATAAAATAACACACAGTTTTTATTATGTTTTAATGATACTGTTACTGTAAAATATTATGTAGGCTCTTCTGCTTGAGTCATTTAGACACTTCTCAACTTTTTCTTTTTATGTATCATCTTTATTTTTTGTTCCAGCCTTTTTACTTTCTTTGACTGCCTTTAGCTTCTTTTGTATCTAGTACACACATGTATAAAAGATTTATTTGAAAGGCTAGTCCTTTGACGACTATTTAAATTCATTTTTTAAAAATTTTAATTATGAGCTTTTTACCGGAGACGCCACTTTTGCATACACCTAATCATCATCAGAATGCAGTTTTATGCTACTTAAAACTTAAATATATTAATTAGAACACAACACCAACTGTTAAATCGTTCAATTATTTCGTAAATAAAAGCGAAAAACTTTCACTTTAGTAGAACAATCCATAAAATTTAAAATGATAAGAAATAAGGAAACAATTATTACGCTTTAGGATTTTTTATTATTAAAATAAATGTAAATGAAGTTTTAATCTATACTACTATTATAAATGTGAAAGTTTGGATGGATGAATTGATGTTTGTTACTCAATAGTACCAGAACGGACAAACGGAATGGGATGAAATTTGGCGCAGAGATAGATTATAGACTGGAATAGGACATAGGCTACTATTTATCCCGGTTAATTGAGTGGTTAATTTTTTATTAACTAAAAACTAACTTTCCCGCCAAAAGTCTTTTTATTTCCCCACCACCAAATGAGTAAAGCTTCAGTTTTTTCCCACACTAACGAGGTTAGGCTTAACATATTTTCGGCCAATTTTTTTCAAAAAGATTCTATTTATTTTCTTAGTGTTTAATGCATTTAAAATTAAACAGTGCGTATTAATTGATCTTTCGGATCATTCTGAAGTATTTTTAAATTAAAATAAAACATAATAAAGGATATTAAAAAAATTCTAATCTGCATTGCGTTACCCAAACTGGCGTAGAAAATTCACGCATTTGCGTTTCCCCAACTGTTGTTGAGAGTTCACGCATGCATAGTGTGTTCTGATTGTTGACAACTTTATTTTCATTTTAATTAAAAGTTTAAAAATCGTGTGCATTATACTGTTGTAGCTGTCTCAATCTCGATCGATAAATAAAATAGACTTGATTTGATTTTACGGATATGGACTTAATTTTGAATAATTGGTTTGCTGTTTTGTTTTATTTCAGGTACACACTGTAAGTTAGTAGTGTGCGTTTGTAATTAAATTGTATTTGTTAGTTATATATTTTTCGTGTATGCTTATAGTTTTAAGTACATCGTTTTTTAGATTAGTTTTATTTTTTTATTTGTTATTATTTGAAAGTTTTGAAATTCCCGGAAAACGCAAATCTACTATTTTTAAGAGGAGTTATAAAGCTTGGGCTATGAAAGAAGCTAGAAGTCGAGAGAATCCTCAAACGGAACTTAGAAGAATTAAGTAAGAAGAGCGACAGGCTGCTTCTAGATCAGCTGAATCGCCGGAGCATTTAGAAATGAGGCGACTAGAGCACGACAAATATTTGGCATCTCAACGTGCTGCTGAAACTCCGAAGCAATCATAACTGACGTGGCAATAGCCGCAGAACTTTTTGTTTCGCAAAGTGATAATGAATCCTTACAAAAGGCAGAATTAAAATTAAAATTCGTGGCAGTTCTGTAGAAGTTGAAGTGGACAATAGTTGGACTATTGTCCACTTCATTCGCCTCTGTTGTCTAGAATATTTAATGCACATCTAAATGTTGAATTCTGCAGTTCTGTTCAAGCGATTAAATATATTTGCAAAGGAAATGACCAATCTGTTTTTAGTGTCCAACAAGGTAACGCCGGTATTAACCTCAGAGATGAAGTGTAAACATTTAGGGAAGGCAGATACGTAAGCAGCAACGAAGCAGCGTGGAGCATCTTGGATTTACCGCTGCACGAATGACACCCCAGTGTCACCCCCCTGGCAGTTCACTTATCCAATGGCGAGCAAGTACACTTCACTGATCAGAATTTCCTAGACGGAGTGACGACATCTCCGAAATACAACAGTGACTGCATTCTTCCAACTGTGCGAAAAATTTCCCGAAACCCTTCTCTAGTCTGAAGTACCACCGGTACTGTTCATGGAATGCATCTAGGCAGACATAGAAGCTTCGTGTACAGGGAACACCGGTTGAAAACTGGCCAGGTGTGAAGGCAGGAGACCCATTGGGTCGGTATATATATACTGTGCACGTCAGCTACTTTGAATGCGAATTTTACTAAATGAAGTGCGGGCCCCGACAAGTTCCCAGATGCATAAAACTGTAGATGATCAAGAGCGAGTGACGTTCAGGGAAGCATGTGAGGCCCACGGGCTGTTAGAAAATGACAACCACTGGGGCGCAACTATGGCTAAAGCCGTCCTTTGTTGCTCAGCAGCCAAAGTTAGGTACTTCTTTACAATTTTATTGAGCACTTGCGAACTATCGAACCCCCTCCAGCTGAGGGATAAATACATGGACGCTTTATCAGAAGATAGCGAGAATAGGCTGAATGACATTCACAATGACCTAATAATTAACGAAACTTTGGTATTGATTGAGGGTAAAATGATTTCCATATCTGGAAAGTTTCTCTCTGATTTCGGCCTATCCATACCTCACCGAAGAGGGGAATTATAAAGCGAAGTTTTGACGGAGCTAAACTACGACACCACGGTTTTAGAAGTGCAGTGTAATGAAATGACACTATGATTACTTCCCAAGTAATGATAAATCTACGAAACAATTCTGCACCGAGTAATAGTGGGGCGAAGGGATTATTCTTTCTTGACGCACCAGGGGGTACTAGTAATACGTTTGTGCTGAATCTCTGCTACCCAACTTCGCAAGGACCGCAATATAGCCCTGGCTGTAGCTTCATCGAGTATTGCAGCAACTTTGCTTAACGGTGGCCGGACTGCATATTTCGTTTTCAAATTGCTGTTTAATCTTTCAAGCGAATATACTCCAACATGCAACATCACCAGACACAGCGGCCGGGGAGTTCTTTTCCAGCAGTGCAAGTTAATAGTATGAGACGAGTACACAATGTCACTCAAGCATGCATTCGAGGCGTCAAACCGCAGCCTAAAGGATATCCGTGGCAACCAGCCGGTGATAGGGAGCGTTTTCGTTTTGCTCGCAGGCGATATTAGACAGACACTGCCAGTTATTGAGAGGGGCATTCCAGCGAATGAAATAAGCACGTTTCAAGACGTCGCCTCTGTGGTCTATGATTTTCAAGCTCCATCTTACTTGCAACACGAGCGTACAGCTGTACAACGACCATGAATCAGGTGTCTTTGCAAATTAGCTTCTGCAAATTAGAGAGGATCGTCTAAAAACGGACGCAGATAGGAAAATTCTATTTTCTGAAGAAATTTTCCACCCATTGGCTACAGAAGAGAAACTTATCTGGCAAGTTTTTCCCGATTTGAAGGTTAATATAAATAATGAAGAGTGGTTATGTGAGAGGGCAATGCTGTCTCCAAATAACGAGTGGGTCAATAAAATAAACGAAAAAAAAAAAGAATTAGACATGGTCTTCGGAAATCTCAAATTATACACACCCATAGGCACTGTGACGGCTAATGACGATAGTACTGCCTGTCCCGTTGAATTTCTCATCTCTCTAGAGTAAAAGGTGCCTTCCCATAATCTGGAGCTTAAAGTTGACATTCCAGCTCTGCTGATTCAAAATCTTGATGCACCCAGACAGTGCAATGGCACCAGGCTTCGTATCACTGTGCTTAGCAGTAATCTGCCATTACTACAGGAGATGCTAAAGAAGACAACGTTTTAAATCTCCGCATACCTATTACACCAAACAACTTGCCATTTTGTTTCTAGAGGTTGCAATTTCCCTTAAAATTGGCTTTTAAAATGACGATCAACAAATCCCAGGGGCAAACCTTAAAAGTGGCAGGCATTCATTTGGGCACTCCATGCTTCTCATACGGTCAATTAGATGTTAGTTGTTCAAGTGCTTTAAGAACCGAAAACTTGCATGTGCTAACGGAAAATAATAATTCATTTATATTATATACATAATGGTATTAGAACAAAAATAAATTTTGGAATTTTCCCGTATATCTTCCAATGAGTTACAAGTTTCTGAATTATATCATATCAGACTCTGTTCTCAAGAGCACCTTAAGGATACGGTTTGATTACATTTTACATTTTGATCATACTGTCAGTTCTCGCACATACATATCAAAATTTCGACGCGAAATAAGTCGCTGGTAACATCTAGTGCCACATAAAAATGAATACCCTATTGAAATTAAGATACAACTTAGCATTTCTAGTCAGATAATAATTTTCAAAAAAATGAACACAAAAAAAATTAATCCCTTTACTTTTCAGTATGCTTAAGCAATTAATTGAATTTAGTTTCGCAGTATTGTACATAAAATCGAATAGACATTTTGTGTCACTTATCGTTCATCGGAAATGTAAATGAAAGTCTATATTTTAATGTAAAATCCTATTATTGCATTTCATAATAGACATCTTGTGCCATTTCTCGTTCATCGGAGGGCAATTTTTAATAGAAATCTATATTTTTGATGTAAAATCCTACTATCATATGTCATAATAGACAGCTTGTGCCACTTCTCGCTTATCGGAGAGCAAGATTTAATACAGATATATATTTTTGATGCAAAATCATATTCTGAATTTTCATTTTCTTGGTTTATTGATTTTTATCAGTTATCATAATTCATGACAAATAAATAGGAAGAACTTCGGAGTTAACATTTAAGCTCTGGTGGTAAATCTAAATTTCTAAGAGAATTACACGACAAATTTCATTATTTCTTTATGTATATTATGTATATGAGAATGTAAAAATCAAAATTAGCATTATGAGATGTTTGCAGTAAAAACAAATACTAAGCGATTATATAAATAACGATAATGAAATAACCAAATCACTTTTAAATATAAACTAAGCACATGAGAGAAAAACAATTCAAACTCAATAAATCTATTTATAATGTACTAAAATACAATCTTACCAAGAGCATCTAGAATGTTTTTCCCTCTAAGCTCTGTAATCTAATTGCAATTATAACACTTGCAGCTCAATATCAATCCCGAAAGACTCATTTAATAAGTGATGACAGAGAGATAGCCACTCCCTGGAACATTCTGGATACCATTATTTTCCTTTCTAGAGATAAAATTGTAATTATTAATGGAAACTAAGTAGATAATGGAGGGCTATGCTGGGGAATCCAGTGATTCACTGTGGCGAAGAACATTCATTAAATTAGTTATCATTATTAGACCAAGGTCGCTTTGTCCCAACTCGGCTTAATGTATGGAAAAACAAATTATCTTGCCAAATAGAGAAAGTTTTTATGCTCGTGAAGTTTTATCCTCTTATATACTCTTCGGTAATGAGCTAATCAGTGAAGATTTACATAAATACGCTCTGAAGTTTCTTCCAAACTCGTTAAAACTTACTTTGTTTTGAGATCATTTTATCAAAGTTTTGCTGTTGATGGTGGCAGCATAATGGGGAAGATTGATTTCTTTGAAATTTACTTGGTAAGTGTTTATGAAAGTTTAAGTGGGGGTAACTTTAGGATACACTTTTTTTTGTGCATATGAGGGAAATCTGGGATTTTTATTGAATTTATTGATATCGATGTTCATTTACTTCATAAACTTATTGTCCGTCGTTTTTATACTTCATAAACTTATTGTCCGTCGTTTTTATGATACGAGATTTCAGATTCATATTTTTTTTCTATATTTAATCAATAGAAAGCAATCTGAAACCAGAGGGAATAAAGAAAATAAATACATGATAATATTTGATAGATTGAAAGTGGTTTTAGCGTAGCGTGAATTAAATATTACTTTTCTCTCATCAAATATATATTATTTTTATGATGCTCAACACAGGAATAAGGGTTTAAAAAAATAAAATTAAAGATTTAAAAATTGTTCTTCAAATGAAGAAACTTCAGTGGAAGGAAAATTTTAATGAAAATTGCCGATTAATTATCTAATATATTCTTTATGCCAATATATTGTTTTATTCGTGTGTTTGCAATATTCTTTTTCCTTCACGCATTTTTTTAATATTTACACTTTATAACAATTGCTTTATTATATAATAAAACCATATTTAAGAAAGATCAATTCTTTCCTTATTTTGAAATTGTGAAATTAGATGCATGTGGGCCAAGGCTTGTTGTTCCTCTATTTTCTCTGTTATCTTTAAATTATATATAAAACAAATTCAGCAACAGTGTTTGAGTTATTCACCAATCTCTTTTATAACATCCAGAACAAATATTCTCTTTTTATAACATTCCTGAATGTTCCGAGTGATATACAAATTTAAAGCTCTTTATTTTAATATGAAAATGCTTTAATTCATTTATTTCATTTTCATTCATTATTTTCATTTTTTCATATTTATTAGCGTAATGAGATTTTGTTTTTATTTTCTCTTATTTTCATTTTGAAAGAAACTAAACTCTTTAAAGAAATATCTGACATTTCTACGTAACAATATTTTTGTGTATATAAAGTAAATGCATCGACCATTATAATTTTCTGTAAAACGTAATTCTATGATTTTTAATTAAAACCGAAATAAGTAGCTTTGGCATTCTAAACAAGCTTTATGTATCGCACTTAAAAATTTTATCAATAGACAGTATAGTTCAGTTTTGCGGTGTATCTCCAGCTACTATCAAAAAAGCTGGAGCAAAACCTTTATAGATTTTTCGAAGAAATAAACCCAAATTTAAGAATCTCTCAGTACCTTTTACTATGTAAAAAAATATTCGAAATTATTTTTAAATTACATAAAATTAAATTTTAATAAAGGAATGCTGTAACTGCGTAACTGTCCAATATTAATGTATATTTGCGAAGGTAACCCATGCTTCCAAAATAAACAAGTTCTAACTAAGATAGAAATATTCAATAGAAATAACTCTGACTGGTTGCCAAAACTCAGATTCAGACCAGTTAATCATGTTTTCCCACTCAATTTCATCAAACTGCCATCGAGATATAGGGCTGGTGCACTTTAAATTTAAAACCAGAGATCAAAATCTCTAAAAACAGAATTTATTACATTGTCCATATTTCCAAAATAGTATACAAAATTCTTTCAATTGTAGCCAGATAGAAACTTCAATAAAGTATCTTGAATCGGGACTTAGTTAAAATCAGATATTTGTGTTAGAGGATTATGAGTTCTTGACTCGATTCCAGAAAAAATTCTATCTGCATATTGTATTAATATTACCTCGGCCTGGTTAACGTTAAATTTGTTTCCAAACATGGACGTGTTCAGAATTAAATGATTAAGTAATATTTTCTCGACTCGATTTCAAGATCTTATGTGTGTGGCCGGATGTACGTAAAAATTATTGTTGGGGGTTAAAGCATCTTTATGTTAATGTGGCATGGGAAAGTATGAAAACACGTTCGGATTAAATTCTTCTAACCTATGTATGATTCATAATCACGATATCTATCCGAAAATATTCTGGTATAGCGTCTTAAATGGACATTATTTAACACATCAAATATCAATTAACGAACGTTGTCAAGATATGCTTATTTACTAACAAAAAGAAGGACTGCATTAGGATAACTTCAGCAGGATTGTGATATTAAATTTGCTATGCGATTATTAATTAACGAGAATATATTCATTCAACTATTTCGCATTTTAATGCGATGCACCACATTTATGTGTTTCTTCCTTTCTGGGATACAAAGTGTGCAAAGAGAAAATATTTTAATCGTTTAAAAAAAAATGTGAAATCGAGATTGTGAAAAAGTACCAAATTTCAAGTCTCTCTGAATCCGAAAAATATATATCTTCATTATGTCTCTCTGTCTGCGAACACAATGACTCAAAAAAGCATTGAGCCAGTCGAATGAAATTTAATTTATTGTCTTTACATCAATATTAAAATCTGAGCAAGATCTATTCAGAGAAACTCTATCTGCCCAATTGTCCCGAGTATGAATGTACACGATCACTATAAAACTTTAAAAGTTAGGAAAATAATGTACTATAAAACTTTAAAAGTTAGGTAAATAATGTACTATAAAACTTTAAAAGTTAGGTAAATAATGTACTATAAAATTTTAAAAGTTAGGTAAATAATGTACTATAAAACTTTAAAAGTTAGGCAAATGTAGCTTCTAAATGTATCAAATTTGGAGCCAATTCTGTTAAAAGTTTAGCATTCTGTCGGTCTATACCTTCGCTTTCATATAATGCAATAACTCATAGGCCCACAACCTTAGATACATGAAATTTAGTGCATGATTTAGTGACTGCATTTGTAATTTGTAGTTTATGCCCTAAGTTTGGATTCAATTCCAATTCAGATGATCACCAAAAATGCTCACTTTAATATTACCCAGATAGCCTTACTATAACTACAAAGACACAACTCTCATGTGTAGTATTCCAATTAAAATGTTATTAGTTCATGACCTTGCCCAAAGTTCACAATTTTAGATGGGGGGGGGGACGAGAATAATATATGCATAAAAAAAAGTATGCCAGAAAGGCTTTGGGAGATCTTCCATTGCGAAACCAAAATGAGAAAAAAAAAGCCGAGCAAGTATTATAAGATTCTTACTTCGTTCCTTTAGAAATAAAACTTGTTACAATACTATATTTATAATGACAAGACCAGTGATTAAATTTAATTTATCTTACTCTTTATGGGTTACAGTTACTTTGTTCGCAAGCTCACAAAAATTCTGATTCCCAAATTTTTGACAAATTTGCTTAAGGTATGTGCCTACCTTCAGAGACTTAAAAAAAAAATTAATTTCAAGAAAAAAATATGTTTTTATTTAAAATGGGGCATACAATTTTAAATTTAAATGTAATTTCTGTGAAATTATTATTAATGTTGAAAATATTGGTAATTTTTAGTCAAATTTTAGTGAAAAATTACACTTACGGTAAACTTTACCCTAAAAATTCTAATAAATATATTTCAATAATATTTACACAGTACATAAATAACACCCTTATCTGTGTTATGAACAAAAAGACTCGTGTTTTTTTTCACAAAAAAAGAAATAAAATTTAAAAAAAGGAAGATGGAGATTAGAATTTAGTACTTAACACAGCTAATACATATTTAAACATTTTCTCAATTTTAATTCAATATCTTGAAAAGATTTTTTTTGGTGATGTTTAGTGTAATGTAAAATATTGTAAAATACAGTTTTTCAGAAAAACACATTTAAAGATTTTAATACACCATAAAAAATGTTCACTCATTTTTCATTCTTAAAAAAATTGACCGTATTTGTATGTCAAAACATTTTTAACTAATTTTGATTTTTTTTTTAGCTTTCAGCTTTTTTCTGGTCATTTTAGTAGAGGGCAATTAATGCGCTCATCATCGATTCCCATATAGATTTTTAAAGTCAGGCAATTAATTGGAATATCCAAGTTTAAAAGTAGGTAATAGTCCTATATAGTCAGAATTGAACAATATGGATGCCATATATGGAAGTAAAAACATAGTTTTCTGTTCCACAAAATGTTCTTTATGTAATACTCACCACAAGATATTGTTGGAACTTTCATTATTGTTCTGTCTACTACCATGCAAGCATTTTTTAATAATTCTCTATCACAGAACTCTAAATATGTGGATTTTATCACTTTGATGATAGAATTAGGGAGACCTGGAAATTTTTCCGAATATTCTTTTTCGTTGCTCATAGCTCGTTCATATCGACACCAGTTGTAACTCCCTTCCTGACACTGCCTACGCGTTAAGTTTCTACTTCTAGAACAGCAGTGAAAAAAAGCAGCTATAACAGTAGACTGCAATTTTTCAATATCTATAATATTAGTATAGATAGCAATTCCATAATAATTTTGAAGTTTATCAATAAATTTATCGGTTAATTTGTCTTTTACACCGAGAACTTTGGTCTTCTTTTTTAATTTCCTATGTCGTGGCCCTAATCTTTTTTGAACGTGTCCTATACGTTCAAGTTTTGTAATCGTATCCTTTGCATAGACATCCTTCACCTTCAGAAATATCTTACAGTCACCATCACCAAAATATTCGATGTATTGTAACTCTCATTTCAATACTGATCGTTCAAAAATTCTATAAGCCCCAACAGCTTCAATATTTCCCGACAACCCTTTGTAGTTACAACATTCATGGCATGCAAGAAATATTCCTTTCACGCATACCACAATATTGGGTCATCACTTCTAAATCCAATATTTTCCAATATCTATGGAAATAGCGGAGACACAACCATTTAGTGAGATACGGCCTCTCCGTTGGCATGTGCCATCTACAGAAACACCACAAGGTGTGCTTTTTATTAAAAAAATTTTTTCACTTCTTTAGATGCAGATTTCAGATTTTTCTCTCAACAGTACTTCACTGATTCTAACAGTTTCAGTTCAAGAAACATATGGCAAACTTAATTTATGTGTCCAGCATAAAAAAGATGCTGCCAGATTTAAAAAATTAATTAAAAAATGAAAAAAGAAAAAATATTTAAAGAAAAATTTTGATCGATTAAAGATTTGAAATATTGATTTCAAATATGTATATCGCTTAAAAGATACAAAATAGTCGCGCAAATGTATTGTTTATATTTTAGTGTCCCTTTAAATTCCCACTTCCGATGGGAAAAGATCAACTTCAGTTTTATTAACTAGGCTGTAACTTCGCTTCAAATAAACGTAAGAACAAGAATTTATCAGTTTTGGAATCTTAAATCTATGGGTTATAAATTGAGCACATAAAATAAAATTCGATATTTATCATGAAAACGTGGATTTTAGGATAGGCACATACCTTAAAATGCACAAAGGTATACATTTTGATTGTAAATTGGATGATACATTTTATCATTTTAGACACATTCATTTTGAGTTATCATATCTGCATACTAAATTATGGAGACAAAATACAATTACAGATTTCCATCTAAGATTAAAAGAACTTTATATACGAAAAATGTACAAATTACCATCAATCGTATTCGTTTTGCTTTTGAGTTACTGTATTTACAGACGATGATAGGATAAATAGAATTCCACCAATTTATTTCTAGAGCTAATGAATGAATAACACTAAAGGTGAAAGAATATATAATTTAACTAAAGAATGTATAATTAAACTAAATCTTAAAATCGTGTTGACAATTTAAAATTCGTACATTTTTCTTGAAGTTTAACAGTTTAAAAAATATATAGAGATGTTAATCAAAAAGTTTTTATTTTTGCATTACAATTCATACCATTTTCTTTTTTCATTGAATATTAAATAGTAACATTTTCTTCTATTGTAAAAAGGTTAATCGGAGTAAAAATTTGTCTATCAGTTTTTGACATTACATTTTAGAAAGTGGAATTACATGTCATTTGTGAAGTAATTATGAATATCAGCGCTGTGTCCAAAAAATTATTTGAAATTAAACGCAACCAATATTTCTAAGAACCGGCTTGTCTCATGGAGTAGTCAATATGCAAGAAATTTACAATTGCTATTTGCAAATGCTGAAATTTGCAATATGCTATCAGAATATATCGTCACTTATAGAAAATTTTACAAAACATTTTGCTATAAAATCATAGAGAATTATCGAAATATCATTTATTTAAAATATATGTTTAATTTGTAATTAATTTATTTTCCACATCAAAATTACTGACACTGAAACTATTTTAAACGCGCCGATTAATTATTTCTATTTTATTAGCATAATAAAGTATTTTAGTTCTACTATGGTTTCAGATATAATCTGGAATCAGTTTGACAAGAATCTTTGTCCGCTACTGAAAACGTTCTGATTCCTGATTTCCACTGAAATCTTCTCATTATTCTGATTTGATAATTTGCAGGGTTAATAGAGGTTTATATATGTAGGAAACCTACAGATTCTGTCAGCCGAAAAGTCCTAATGACACTTATGCATACACAAATAGTATAAATTAACCAATTACACGTTCGTAATCGTTATATTATTATCTACGAACAGTAATGCGTGATGATTATGAGCCTTTGCCATATACGCTCAATATACATATAATATTATCATGAATATGTAATCTCATGAAGTCTAATCACGTATAAGTATTAGATATTTTTTTTCCTTTTTATAGATTTAATTACATTCTAGTGTAAAAAAATGCGATGCTAAAGGATGTATATATGAATGTATAATTATGCGGATCGTTGATCAGAATGTGTTATAAGGCCGTTATTACCTTTGGATGATGGATTAATAAATTCATGGAACTTGACTAACTCATAGGTCTTTTGAACCATTATTTCAAATATTAAGAATTATCATCAAATGGGAAACACAAGGTCAACAAATTATAGTAGAAAGAAAAGAAAAGGCTATCGATGCTAATATTTCTGTATTAATTATATTAAAATTGATGCAAAATTTATATCAATTTATAAAATAGGAAAGGTAATTAAGATTGGTTTTAATGTATGAATGATTTAAGAAATATTAGTCGAATTACTAATTTCACAAATAAACTACAAGTTACTTTAATTTACAAAATAAAAATATTTATA
The DNA here is from genome assembly GCF_947563725.1 of Argiope bruennichi. NCBI lineage: Eukaryota > Metazoa > Arthropoda > Arachnida > Araneae > Araneidae > Argiope > Argiope bruennichi. The sequence goes on along the minus strand of NC_079153.1, from coordinate 55,431,354 downwards.
ATTAAATCTGCAAAAACTTTAAAAATTAATTTCAAAACATGAAGATATTTAAATAAAAGACATAATAAATACAATAATTGACCTATTAAATTAAAATTCAGCGAAGGACGCTCAAATTGCAAGCTTTATTAAAAGCATCCACTTGTGATAATTGAGGATACAAAATTAAGAGTAAATGGCAACCGAAAATATTACGAAATAATAAACGTTATTTTATAATTTAAATTTGGTCTTATGTGTAACAATATATATTTGAATTGTAGATAATATTTTAACTGGAAAAACACAAAGGACTGCAGAGAAATTCGTATTTCAGAGGAATTGGAATTTAATGATTTAAAATTATCAGGTTGCGTTGTACTATAAATTCAAATTCGATAAATATGGTACTAACAATAATCTTCTTTAATCATCCATTGAAAATAACGCAATAATAATCAAATTTTTTATCTTTCAAATCACCCTGTTTAATATTGCACTTTTTTTCCTTTCTTAAAAATTTTATTTAAGAAAGAAAAAAAAATATATTATTTTAGATTGTATGCTATACTGCAGTTATTTATCATTAAATGGATGTAATACATTATATCTAATACATTATTGTGACTAATGCTAATGCTATTTGAAATTTCGCGACAGTCCCTAAAAAGTAAAATCTTTTCGATAAGAATGGGTTTCATGAAATATAAAATTACCTTCTCAGGATAGTGAAAATAAAATTATGTGTACAAATATAAATATATATTGGATATTTAAATATACAAATTAAACTTATTTCAAAGGAAACGAAAAGAATAAAAATTGAGTATAACTGGAGTGAATCATATATCTAATCTGAAAAATAACTTAAATGCACCTAACGATTGTTAACAACGAATAAATGAAAGTATATAAATTTCTAATCTCTGCACCACTGATAAGAAGCAAACGCTTGTTTCTTTTTAATTATAAGCGATTGCATTGCTAGCTTTCTATATCGTCAATAAACAGACATATACTCTTATACTGATAAATAGTCGATTGACCGTGTTTAAAAACATTTTTGAGCATCCATTTATGACCCTAATAATATTTACCTCAGAATAAAATTGGCAAATTGGATTATGTAATAACAGACCGATGCTGTTGCCTGTAGCTCGATATTATCTTATGATATTTTCAAATTAACTTAAATGCAAACTCCATAAACAATATCAAATAGAATGCAGATTAAACGGACAAATTTGATTAATGCTGCAAGTATGATGTTCACATATTTACTTTAAATCAAATTGAACATATAAATAATTAAGGACAAAAATTTTCAAAACAATAAAAATTAGGTAAAACAAATCTCAAAAGAAAATGAAAACCATAATTCACTTTGCAGATGAATTAAGTTATAATCTAAAATTTAAATAATGTAATCAAATTTTTTCTGAAGTTGAATATCGTTCAAAATTTTAAACCAAAATATAATGCATAGAAAATTTATTAGAAAACTTGAAATAAAATCATTTCACTTCGCATTCGAATAACAAGTACTAACGCCTATTTCATCTAAAGTGTTTATGCATATTGTTTAATTTTATAAACCCGGATTCGCCTCTAAATCGCCCCGTTCGCTAAATGCTTTAGCTTTGGGCGCATAGTAGAAACCTTGGAATGAATGGTAATTTCGGACGAACTGCTCATATAGAAAGGATAATTCTATTTTGTTCTTGTGCATGAAAAATTATTCAGAGTTTTTTGAGGTACTAGAATTCTCCCACTAGCCGAGTTACTATTATTGTGTTCTTTTGACTTTTTTTTTTTCATTCTTTCCTACAATCTGCAAAATAAACACCGAAATAACATTTGTTAGTCAAAACTGGCCAGACGTCTATTAAAGAACTCAAAAATTATTCCAAGAATGTAGATAAATACAAATAAGAAAACCCTAAGAAATTTAATTCATAAATGATGTCTTATTTTCCTGCAATAACTTAATTAATATAGGCATACCAGGATAAGCAACATGCAACAACCGGCATAAGTATTGTAAATCATAAATGAAAAAAAATCCTACAACACCAGGAAATCTGTTCAGCTGAATTGTTTGAAAATATCTGATAAATATTCAATTCCCTTAACTTCCAAATATGCGCCAATTACCAAAAAAATTGCTTATTGAGGACTGAATCCTTGCAAGCTTCCATGCTTAGTCTATCTTTGTTTTCTGTTCAGTTACATAACTTCGCTATTTGATTAGATATCTCCTGAGCTACGCAGTCATCTGTTGATCAAATTTCAGAATAATTCCCCTAGAAGCAGAACCCCATTCTCATCTTGGGCCATATGATTATATGTTCAAGAACATACAAACTGAAGAGAAATAGACACAAAAATCAAAATACCAGAAGTTTTCAATAGGGAAAGTTCCAAGATATAGAGATATGAAATAATAAACTAGAAATATCAAACTTTAAAGTATTTCACCTACAATAAATTTTTTCGCTGTTGACGAAATGTTAACATGAATTTCGTGTAGGGATGAAAGTACCAAATGGCATAACTTTAAAGTAAGTTGAAATTTAAATGAATGATTCTCCACTTCTAGAAACAAGACTTTCATTCATTGGAGTTCAATACGTCTACTATAAAGGTAACAAACAAGGTACATTACATTTGAAGTTATATATAAATTTATACTTTCATCCCTACTTTTTTTATTTTCAAATTCCTTTCTTTGCTTTTATGAAAGTTGCAAACAATTTAGTCAATTTTAAATTACTAAAGGTTTTTTTTTAAAAATGTAGTTTCAATGATACATTTTATAGCAACTCTATTGTTTTCAAGAGAAAGATATATCATGGTTCTGTGATGCTTTCCCAGTAACTAAAATAAAAAACGATCTCTGTTACATTTAAATTGAAATGAAACAAAATATATAGCGTAAGTTATTTTCATGTGAATGTGACTGGAAAGTTTTATACTTCTTTATTTCATCATACAATGAAGTTTCTATGATAGATTTGATGTATCAGAATAGTTTATTCGGAAATCTGATTTGCCTATGACGGAGAAAAAAATATTGATGCTTTATAGTAGGAACGGAGAAAGATTTTAAAATTTATTTGGCTCCAATACCTATGTGAATATTAAGTCTAATAAATCTACAGGAATAGAAAAAAAATTGCTGATGTAGAAATTACAATTTAATAAAGACAAAACAAATAATACATATCAAAATTAACGTAATAATAAATAACAAAAATACATTATATGTGTTAAATGTAATATATAATGAAAAAAATGCATTATATATATAACAAACATTAATGTATTAATTTATACTGAAAATTATACATAAATTATATTATATGTAAGTAAGGCCTTCTATTATATGTATATAAATACGTATCATAATGCAATTTTTACCTAGCATAGCCATGAAGGAAAAAAAAACATTATTTGCATTAAAATGCGAAACAACAGAAATGATGCAGTGTTTCGATTTTCAAGCTGCATTTGAAGAAACAGAAAACAATACCTTAACTTAAATATTTAAATATCCAAAAATACAAAAATATATTAAATAAAAAATATTGCAGGATTGGAGTCTAGCAATTGATTTGCGATTGATTATCTGACGCTTGAATGAGTGGTGGTCTTTTTTTTTTCCTCACAAAATAAATAGATAACTAAAGAATGTAAAATATCTTAATTGTCGAGTCTGCAATATTTTGCTAATCCAAAATTAAAAGTCAGATTTTTAAAAAGCAATTAATCTAATATATATTTATTTTGAAATTGATGGATGTTTACAAAACAAGCCTTATTTATCTTATATTAATTATTAATTCTAATAATAAAATATATTAACAGTACATTGTATCGTTCGTAGCACACAACCGAGGTCACAAAATATTAGTGAAAAGAATCCGCAGTATTTTTCAAACTATATTTTATTATATGAAGCAATCAGTAATGTATACTTACATCAGTCACATTCATACATTTCCTACCTACATTTTCATTGTTTATTCATGGAAAATTGTAAAAAGTTCTCGTTTCTTATATAAAATTGTTCGGAAAAACATTCAAACAAAATAAAATAATCACAAGAAATTTGCAATATAATATTGTAATATGTGCTATAAAAATATTTTTACATGGTTTATTATAGAATAACTACATTTGGGAAGTAATTATTTCTTCAGAGTTTAGAAATGTAGTTTAGTTTTTATACTATTATGTTCTAAAAGTAAATAATCAACACAAACATAACCAGAAAAATTCAATAATTTTCTATTTTGATGCTTTGTCTGAGTTCGGATGCTTTGTCAGGTCTTTCAATGGTTTTTACAATACATTCCCATATAAAATCACCGGAAGAGATATTTGCATATATTCTCGTTTATATTACTAACCAAACGCAATTGGCTAACAATAATTATTACGAAAGGGCCAAACATAATGTGATATTCTTCAGTTTATTCTGGCAATTTATTCCTGTAATAGGCCCCACAAAATTGAATATGTGTTTTGGAAGCTTTTTTTTTATTTTTCTGCCGATTAAAATCAAATTTGATATTTAGCTGTAAGTATAAGCACAGAAACCACCAAATCTCATGCATTTACGTCAATTTATTTTTTCAGTTATCAAGTTTTTAAGCCTATAAAAATTGCAGACTGATCGATATTCCACCCTTTGACGGATTTGGTTCTAAATTTAAAATATATTTGCAATTTAAATTTTACATTCATTTAATTTGCACTTTAATTTAAATGAAGGAATTGAATGTATTATGTACCTAATTTTATACATTTAGCACTCGCCGTTTTGTAATTAATTTATATTCGAAGGTCTGCTGGGCAAATTTGAAACAAATATTTTCTCATTTTTTTAAAAGTTATTTTCTAGACATATAAATTTTAATGAACCGATTACGACGTTATGCAATTTTAAATACGTACATAAAAAGGTAGTATAAAGTAAATAAGGCAATTGCGGTTTTAAGTGCGGCGAAATCAATCAGATCACAATTGAGTTTTCATAGGCTTTATTGAGGGCGACTGATGGCGAAGTTTCATCATTTCTTGAAGGTCCATGATGACAGCTAAAAGGCTCGAAAATCAGAAAACACAGAAGGCACCAGAGTGAAAATATACATTCGCACTTAAATGAAGATTAAAAGCTTAATATTTATTATTATTATTTTGGCATCAGAATCGCCATGTGGTAGTGAATTTGAGAAAAATTGATTAGAAGTTTTATAAGATTAAAATAAAGACTCAATTATATTTCGAAATATATTTTGAACTTTAGCAAATGTTTGTATTATTTTTCTTATTATTTATTGAGAGCTCATATCTTTATTATTTCATTTTCAGTGCTTAACTTAATTATATTTTTTTTTTGATCTCTTAGATATCTCATAAGTAATGTCTTTTGTATTTTAATAAACTGATAAACAACGTGTATTCTAAAAGCTTCCTTTTATCAGTTTTGTTTTCAGAAAATAAATTCATTTTTAAAAGATGTCTTGAAGATTCCATTTCTCTGATTAGATGAAATAGATATGAACATCTTAAATAGGGAGTATATAAAAAGTCTGCTGCTTATATTATTGAAAGCCTCCTAATAAAAAACTTATACTAATAGCATACGAAAATTCTTTTATTTTTTAATAATAGTAAGTACTAATCAGATTTTATACAAGATACTTTCAAGAAAAAAGAACAGTCTTTCAGATATCTTTAAATATACATTTTGTTCGTGCTTTGAAAGATTTAATAATTAGATATATACAGATGTTTGTACACAATAGAAATTCATTTTTAAAAACAATCTCTTAAGTAACATTTTTGTAAAAGCCTTTTGTTTGACCGAAACAAAAGTATTATAATTTCAGACGATAAATTAAATGAATACATCTCATTTATTTCAAATGGAACAATAATAATGTTTACATTACTTTTAATTTTATATAATTTTCCCTCTTGAATTTTAATTATGTGTTTGCATATATAAATTTATAATTGTTTCATTTAAACTTTTCATACAAAGCGTTCACTATACATTAATAAATAGATTCCTTTAAAGAAGGAATTTTTTTTTTTGTTTTGAATGTAATAAAAATGAAAATATAACGTATATTTTTGCATAGATTTCACTTTCTCATATTTTTAATTTTATCACTCGCAGAACTAATTTTAACAATAAAAGATTTTAATTTTTTTTTGTTCCGTATTTGCCATTTATCAACCAATTGCTATGCCTTTTATAAGCTTTCTTTGTTAATATACTTCTTTACGTAAATAAGTTTCATTTCTTTTTCATGAGTTTAATGCTAAAATAGATTTTTCATGTGTATAATTCTAAAAATATAAATGCTTAGAAGCGTTGTTGCCTTTTAAGGTGATAGACCACATTCGAGATGAATTTTTAAAAAAGACGCTATGGAACAGTTCTGTTTTTGATATTAGGAATAAAGTAGATTAAAAAGGCATCTATAACTAAAATATACTTTAAATTCCACAAAATTGGTGAAATGATTTTTTTAAAATAAAAAACGATATAAAGCAGAAAAAAAAAACTTTTAGTTCAGTAGATTATCAAATAATTTGTTTAAAATCATGCAAATAGCTTCAAAAATATATTACTTAGTTCCTGAAAAATAAACTGTAGTTTTATGTAGATTTTTTTTTATTGATGTTAAACTGATATGCAGCATGAAGATTTCAATTTTTGCATTACAAAGTATATTATATATCATAGTCTATGTCAATATAACTAATTTGCTGATACTTTAATTCAGAAAATGAGAAACACACTAAGAAAGTATACCAAATTTGAACAAAAACAAAATTGCATTTGATTTTAATCTATGAAATATTTTATAAGAACCGACTAAAATTTAGAATTTAGGAAAATAGCGTTTAAGAATATAGAACAGCATTAAAATGGGTAAACAAAAAATCCTATCACCACAAAATTTTATACGATGTCTTCATGATATTATCCGATATTCTGAATGCCTGCTAATATCATGTGGATATCGTAACAATGTTCTTGGGCATTTTCTGGCTAATAGGAAATGTAACTTTTCAAAGATTGAACTTAGATTGTTTCAGATTTCATACACCTATCTGATGATGCATATACGATGCAAAGTAATTACTTATTACAAAAAACTTAACCCCATATAGTACGAAAGTCCACAATATATGCGGTATTTAAATTAAAGGAGAACATAAAATTAACTTTTTTTTTTACAAAATAAAGATTTTCTCAAGATATATGGGAAACAGAATTATTTTGATAAAACTTTCCTCCAGCAAGACTTCACTCACAAATAATACTTTTTATTTGTCCCAAAATAAAAAATAAAAATTTCATGGTCTTTATAGAATGAAAACTGAGCCTCGTAACCAACAATATTTATTTATCATGATTCTAGAAGGAAGCCATCCAATTTCCTATTCAAACACTTTTTAAAGAGAAAAAGGCTTAATTATTTTATTATAGAGATGGTCCGTGTTTTCTAATATAATTAAAAATGAATTCCTTAAGGAATGCGAGGTATCAGCTGGTAAAAATACTTAAAAGGATATGGGAATAAAATATAAATTCTCAGAGGGAGCTGTTAAATTGGATTGCATACTGAAAACCAGAATTTTCTGCAAATGTATAAAATGCGCGAAAGCGGTTTCTTACTTTCTCCAGTATGAAATAAACAAAGGGAAAGTATTGTAATTGATAAAAAAAAAAAATTTAAACTCAAGATTTTGAAGAATTTCCATTCTTCCGATTTTCCCAGATCTGAATTTTTTTCTAATTGTGTTTATTTGTGAACACGATAGCTCAAAAACCCTTTGAGCAAGAATGAGGAGATTAAATATAGCCAAATTTACGGCCAATATGTAGATATTTACTGCATTCTGAATAAAATATACTTGGAAGAAATCTATCTGTTTGACAGTCAAGTAAAAGTGAACACGAAACAGGAAAGTGTAAAAGGCTAGACAAAGAAAGTTTGGTACACATGATGCGCATCCGAAATGCATTAAATTCTTAATAAATTTGGTACAGAATCTGTTAATGTGAAAACCTTTATATTCATGCATCAATTATCACATAACTAAGTACAAGCAGTCAAATGTTTTTAAAGAATTCCCACAATACATCCTTTATATTAACCATTTAAAAATTATAAATGCATATATTCCAGTCTATGAATGTAGTCAATTGCAGATATTTTAAACTGTCCATTACTTCTTTTGTAAAGATATTTTTTAAAAAAAATCCAGCTCTTTTTAAAACTGAAACTTTTAAACTTTAAAACTGTTTTGATATTCTGAAACCGTTTAAAATGTATTCCACACAAACTGATATTTCAAAGAAATTTCTGAACTGGAAACTGTATTATTTCTTATTTATAGCTCTCTGTTTGCCTTTCTGAGGATATGGTTTTAAACATCATTGATTATTTTACTTATCAAAATGTGAAAAGTTCCTCAGAAAATCGTTTCGATTCCAGAGGCCGCGGTGGCCAGGTGGTAAGGTCTCGGCTTCGGAACCGGTGGGTTTCAGGTTCGTGACCCGATTCCACCGAAGAACAATCATGTAAGCGGATCTGGGGCATGTTAAACAGTCCGGTCCAAACGTCCTCCCGCTGGTATGGTGTGGAGAGGAGGTGCCGGCTCAGGTATCGTCCTTGTCATCTGACTGTGGTTCAAAATGACGAGATCCGTCCCAAAATAGCCCTAGAGTTGCTTTTAAATTAGTTAAATTAATATAACTTAACTAAATAACTAACTCCTCGATTCCAAGAAGATGTTTTCCAATAATTCAGCATAAGATGATTTCTTTATATATATATATATATATATATATATATATATATATATATATATATATATATATATTCATTATTTAAGAATTGAATGATATATTTATTTCATGAAACTGATTTTAAATTAAAAATGTTTCTTTCGAATCCTTTTTATTCCGTCAAAATGTCAGGTCATTTTTCATTATTTTTTTTATTAACAAATGGAAATTGTTGCATGATATTTTTTATAGTAACATTTATTTTAGAAAAAAAAATACTATTAAAAATTCATAATGAAATATATGTTTTGAAGAGAGGTGAAATGAAATAATTAGTCTAAACAACTTACTTATTCGAATGCGATAGTTGGGTAATGGCCGGACGTTGAATATGTGTAGAGTAAAATTATTAAAAAACAATTCTCGATCATAATTTCTGAGACTCCATAGACGTTTTATAATATAAATACTCAAAATAATATTATATTTATCTGCGTAAAATTAATTTATTCGCTTTATTCAGTTTTACATTTTTGCATAAAAAATATGTAGAAAGAAAATATTGCAATTGCCAAAAGAAGTCGTACTCGATATATTAATTGGTTTTCATGTTTCATATCTCCACGAGTCTGAAAAGCATATTTTTGGAATTATAATAAACACAATAACTATATACCACTTTGAACTATTAGAATGAAATTTGTTATATAGACTTAACAATACTTATGTAAACAATTATCAAATTTTGATAAATGTCTACAAAATTCCTTCAGGAAAATTTCTTTCTGAAATAAATAAATCTCTTTAGAGAAATTTTGCCTGTGAGACTGTCCGATTGGAAATGAACGTAACTACTAAACGTAAAGCGTTGAGTAAATAAAATTTGGTACACAAATTTATCATCTAAAGAGCGGGTTCCTAGCGAATTTTGTACAAAATCTCCGAGTTTATTGTTCTAGGTCTATAGACCACAGACATGAAAAAGTGATAAATAAAAAAAACCAGATGACTTAATTATATGAAATCTCTTATGTAATTTTTTTATTATATTTCTGTTTGTTATTATGATATAGCTCTGTGTCAAATTTTAGTTTTTAATCCCAAAAAAAAACGTCATAAATTTCCGTTCGGGTTTCTTGTATTAACTGCAGTCTAGCTATTAATTGACAAAAATGGCTCCCTTATAGACGTAACTGTTGTTATTGTAACGTAATAACTGGAAAATGTAATGCCTTATGTAAATGAAATTTGGTATATGATTTTGTGATTACAATCGTAGTTTTATATAAAATTTTCATTTTAATCAGTCTATAAAAAGGTGTACAAAATACAAATTCAATTTTCGGATGTTTGTGGATTAACCGCATGCCTTGGATTAATCGCCAACGATATCACACTGCAGATTCAATAAAAATGTTAAGTTTACACTAATGATGAATATTTCAGAACTATTCATCACTATTGCCATGCAAAGCATGTTTCACAATTTTATGTATATCATGTTTATTGCAGAATATGAGTGAAAGTTTAGAGGAGTCAATTTCTACTATTTAATTATTGAAGCAAACTTAAAATAGCGAAAATGCTTTTCGAATGAAAAGGCATTTGTGTATAGCAAAAGTTTAACCTTTTCTTAACAGCAGTACAGCTTTTGTACCAGCAAACAATTTTTCTCTTTGCGTATTTATCAACTTCTGTACATATAAATCCTAAATGTTTCGCAGTTCTCTAAAAGCTGATCTGAAGGGTTTAATCATCACCTTGCAGATAGTGAGTGTTAAAATCTCGTTCTAGTAATAGTCTTCAGTCAATAAATCATAATAAAAAAGAATTTCGAAATTTCATTTTTGTAAATAGAAACAATAGAGCACCTCCAAAAGATGTCTGGTTCTTCTCCAAAATATGACTGCACATTTCTAGGGGAAAACATTCAGGGTTAATAGCCCACATTTTTATTTCGTTTGGGAAAACTAAACGAATAACTAATAAATTCCTAGACCGCAGGGGCATATCAGATGTATATATTTTTAATATTTTAATTAAGAGCCGTTTTAAAAGAAGGAATGCGTAACATATTTTCTTAATTGTTAATTCTTAAACTTGCTTTATATTGAATCCCTATGACACTTATGAGCTCTTGTAGAATCCATTTTCCTTTTTCAGCTTTATCTCCACAAGAATTATTATTAGTAATATGGAAATGCTTGAATAGGTCGTCACAGATAGTATCATTATGATCACAGAGACTTTTTTTTAAAGCCATGATATGGACCTTTCCCTCAATACTTAGTTTTAGTAGATTTTAACTTTTCTCTACAGAATTGATAGTTTTTTCTAAATAAAATTTTAAAGAATATATTCTTAAGGGACGGTGGTGTTCTTGTGGGGATCCATTTTCATTGTCACAATATTTGATATGTAATAGAAACAGAAGATAACAATACATATTCTTGATTTTTTTTTCGTATGGTCCAATTAAAATGGTTTCAAGAAGAAAATAATAATTTCGGTTGTATAATTTCAATGCTAAAATTGCCTTACATTGCCTTAATTAAAGCAAACTTATTATGCCTCATGATGCATCTGACTATAAAAATGAAAAAAGTATTCGTCTTTGCTTCAAACTTCGGAATTTCTTCCTCGTAAGGAACTAACAAAGCAGGAAACGATACGAAATTCCTTCTTGTTGCAATTTCCTAGTCAAGAAAGTGAATTTAAATTGTTTTCAGCAGCTTTTACCCGGCGAACTTGACACTTGCCAAACTTTCAGGACCTTCATCCAATCCTCCATGAATCAATTTCTGGAGCAGGAACATCCTGTTGCAGCCATTCTTTTCACCTTGGGCCAAGGGAAAATGGAATTTTGAAATTGCTTTCCAGTGGCGTGTAAAAGATGGCTGAATTTCATTTCCAATCTTGTCTCCCATGCAGATTGTCACCGGAATCGAAGCTCCGGGTGAGAAATGTAAGTGCGATTCTGTCGACCGTGAAAGGATATAAATATTTATCGGCGCTGTTGTTTTTCAACGACGGTGGATACAAATACTTTTAAAGTGCCCTTTTATGGAGGCGCGGGGGGAGGATACATGAATTAAATAATGTGAAAGAAAATAAACTTTTTCCTAGTTTCAAATGCTATATTTTATTGAAAAAACAACGACTATTTATAATCCGTTAGAAACAATAATCTATTTCAATGCGTTGGAAGAAATAGAAATTCTTTTAGCCTTTGAAATACTGCGTTAATCTCTAATAATGTGATATATAATAATCTAAATAATGTGATGGCAAATATTTTTTTTTCTAGTTTCAAATGTTATTTTCTGTGAAAAAATAGCGAATATTTATACTGTGTTTGAAACAATAACGTATTTTAATCCATTAGAAGAAATAGAAATTCTATTAGCCGCTGAAATATTGAGTTAGTCTCTGTTTCCCATTTTTAAAGACACAAACAAATTAAATTGTTTATCAGCATAATAATAATACGATACAAATTGGCCCTCATTTTTAAGGGAACAGTGAACTTTGAAATAAGGAAAGATGGACGAAAATATAAAATTTAAATAAAAATTATATTCATTACCAAAATATATATTTATATTCAACTAAAATTGTCTTGTGAAATGAATTGTTCAGAAAAATAAATACTTGAAGGGCCTATAGATAAAATATGTTTTAATGACTTTTCTCAAAAAGATATTATAAAAAGATTAAATATCTTTGAAATGCTCCATTTGTATTATTTTTAGGAGGGATTAAATAGAATTGATCATACAGATTTCGATTAAACATTAAAAGGAAATATGCATTTTATATTTCGAGTTTTGTAGTTAAAAATCAATTTAAAAATCAATTTTCATAAATTTTTTATGAAAATTCAGCAAGTGTGCATAAAATTATTTCTAAAAAATTAGCATTTAATTGGAATTACAAAATCATATACAGTTTTGTTCGAAATAAATTTATGTTTGGCTATAAGAAAAAAAAAGTAATTGAAAACATTTTGAATGGAGCTGCCTGGAATATTTTGAAATTTTTAAAAATTATATAACTTTTAATTTTTTAAAAGTATTATATTGCATTTTAACAAGTTTTTAAAGGAATTTTTCGTATTTATATTTTAATATATATAAAAAAATATTTCACAATCATAAGTCAATAATTCGCAAAATTGCCTAATAGAGTCTACCGTCTCCTTAAATGCAAGGAGTAATTAATTTATGCCCAACATTTAATTACATCGATAAATTGTATAATTTGACAGCTATTAAATCTATTCAAAACGTTTATGAAAAGAACGTGTCACCCAAAGAAATGAAAGAGGAAACAATGCAGCAAATAGCTTAAACTATCTTTTTTATGGGCCCGATGGATTTATGCCTTAAATAATGTAATGGAATATAAACTTTTTCGTAAGCTTGTAATTTAATATGTTGATCCCATTCATTTCATAGTGAAAATGTCGAAATTTTATTCTATAAATTATATTAATACGGAATGATACGAAAGTGCAATTTTATAGCATGAGATAGCTATAAATTCCTTTGTCCTCTTTAGAGTGGGGATATATGAAGGTAATATAAAATGGAATAAGTTTAAAAGTATTTTCTATTCCTATAAATTTATTTCGTTTGTATATTGAGAGAAATCAAAATTTCTTTTTGTTTCACAAAGCTATATAATGGTAGTATTATAATGGACATGGATCTAAATCCTTGTAAATTACCATTATAGTGTGAAAAAGATATATATGCATTAAATTATATGAAAAGAAATGAAAATACAGTAGACTCCCGATTATCCGCGGGCGGGTTATTCGCGCCTGGCGCACAAAGTTTTTCTTTCTTTCTTTTTTTTTTTTTCTGACTGATTTTTTTCAAAAAGGTGCAGTTTTACAGTTATGCTTTTGTAATTACATAATACATTACAGTATTAAAACAGTACATATGTATTAGTTTTTCTGTGTATCCTTGACGCCTCTCGTAAATACAAAGCACTTTTCTGTTTTCATTAACAAAATGCATTTTAGGTTAGTTTTGAGTGATATACTAAAATATTAAGCATTAGTTAAACAATACCTGCTGTTTATTTTACATTTTATTGTACATAAAACGATTTTTCAAAGTTGGAAAGACTGTTTTCTTTTTTGCTATACCCGTTTTTAGCTTTTTTCGGATTATCCGCGATTTTTGTTATCCGCGGCCGCCGCGCCACTCGATTCCGCGGATAATCGGGAGTGTACTGTACTCATTGTTTTTATTACGATGTAGTCATTCTAATCATTTTTATAGACAATAGCAGATATTTACTGTATCTTGCAGTAGTTTGGATTAAATATTGATGCATATTTTAATATATTGGTTTAAATTGTTCATTTATCTTATCATCAGACCATACTTATCTGTCCATTTAAATGACATGGTATTTAAAAAAAATATTTGATGTTTCTGCCCTTAATTTATACTGGATACAAATTTATTTATATTGATTTTTAATATGAAGGAGGAGTGAATGTGGAAAAGTGAATGGAGGGAAAGTTGAATTTCTAATTTTCATCTGAGTATTTCATGTAAGAAAAATCCATCATTCATATAAGAAAAGGAATGAAGTTTTTTTTTTTTATTATTATCTTACGATTGTTTAGATCAGAGTTTGATGTAGAAAAATGAAAGAAGTTGAAAATATAAGGAAAGATTGAAGAAAAATGGCTTGCAATTTTTAAAAACAATTGAATTTATTTTTTAATAAAGTTATAAATCTGAAAATTATGATCCACTGATACAAGATATTAGTTTAAAATGCTTTCTTATAATGAGGGAAGATTTACCCATAAATTACAAAAATGTAAAAAAAAAAATTAAAAAAAAATCCTACTTTGATAATGTTATAATTCAAAGTAACGGGAATATCATTATGATAATTTTTTCTCATTAATTTTTTTGTTATATTTCAAAACATTTATTACTTCTCTTGATTATTAATGTTCAGTGTATTACTTAATCTTTCTTGCTGTTCAAAAAAAGAATAATTAAAATAAATTTACATTAATCAGCAATTACCTTGTTCAATGAAAACAAGAAATAATATATACTGTAATATCTTTCAACATGAAATTCAGATTTTGTTGTTATTGTTACTAATGGCACTTGTCTTTCACATGCCCGATTGACGAAGTGACAGATTTAAGCCGACATGAGCGTCTCTTGTTTTTCAGTAGCGCCATCTAGGGCCAAAAGTATGACTTAGCAACTCAAGCGTTACATTCGCTTGCACAACCCCCTTTTTAAAGGGGTTGTGCAAGCATTCACACACCTCACAGATAGAACACAGAAGAAGAAGAACCATGCCCGAACCATCTGCATTTACAATACAGACTTCAACAATAATATTTTAATCTACTTTATGTAAACAAATAAGATATATTTATAAACTTGAAGTGTCAATGCAACTCATAATAAGATAAGTTAAGTAAGATAAGATAAGATTTTACGAAAATAGATAAAAATGTATGGAATTAGTGCTAATTTATTGAAATGTTTAATCCTTGAAAAACGCTGAGCTATCAGAACAAAAGTCACAAGAAGTCTACTTCATCTCAAAGTAGTAGTCATTTTTCATTGCAATTTCCTAAGCCTATGATAATGTAAATTAAATGTAATTTTTATCACTAGGTTTTATTTTTCTATTACTTTTATAGCTTTGATTTCTAGATAGATTCCTATAGGAAGACTACTTATTGCACTGGCACTCATAACAAGACCGGGAAAATTGCTTCAGTTACTCGCCTTGATCGCGCTCCCTTGGACCTAAAACCCCGCTTCGTTCAAAAATTTATATAATGTACATATAATAAGAGTATAATTCCTGCCCCTGTTATCTTGTGACCAGGATAACTTGAGTAATTTTGTTTGGGTTTTAAATGGCTTGGAATATGCTGTTAGAAATGTTGAAATCTCGGGTGAGTTCTTAAATGGCCCATCTAACTCAAAGGAGGTGGAAATGGTGGGGTATTCAAATTTTCATTTCGTTATAATTTTCGTAATATTGAAGATACAAAAATAAATCCAATTAACCAATTAGTGCCTCATTAAGGCGAAGAACTTTTGTTTTTAAAGTTTTTCGATACCTGTAATATCTTAGAAGTTAGGGGCTGAAACATGATTTTCACGTCCTAATTTTGACTGTTTCTAACATCAACAATTGATGTTGCCAGATAGTAACTTAGATGTAAAGGAATCTACCTTTGTCTTCTAGCTTGCCGAGAGAAATTTTTTTGAAACTCTTAATAAGTTTTTAAAAGTAAATTGAAATGTAAAACGCATACGATAAATTAATTGAATTTGAGAACAGTTAATAAAATAAATGCTAAATTTGATTCTCCATGTTTAACTTGCTCATAGAAATCAGATCTCTAGCTTCAGTAGAATAAAACATACTTCTAACTCAATCTCACAAATAATCATATGATTCTTTAAATTTATTTTTAAAAAATTCTTTAAAAATTAGTTCTGATGGATGAGTCTAAAAATTGAAATTAAATTATTATTCACAAATTAAAATTTTAAATTTACCGCCCTATATTCTTTTAAGGCATTTAAAAAGGACCCAATAATTCTTGAAATAATCCAAACTGTGTGTAAGACAATTGCACAAGCCACCGAATACAAACCAAGTTTCCAGACATAAGAAAATATTTGTTCAGCTCTCGAGACACTTATTTTTATTTGCCTCGAGTTAAACAGGCATGTATTAGTGTTTTTTTAACAGTTCCACTAAGAAATTCTGCTCCTGCACTTTTAAGCATTGATTTTCCTGTGCATTTCTCATTTTCAGTTTCAGTTAATTACTTTTATTGCTTTTAATGTAATCCCATATTTATATTAAGAGAAATTTTGATGCATCATTTTGTTAAAGAAAAAAATAATTTAAATAAAAATATAACTTTTTTAAAATTCTAAACAATATTATCTATAAAATATTTAAAGGATTATTTGAAAAAGTGTAAGAAAATTTTTACTTTTAATGTCTTATTTAAAAAATCTATTTTGGGTAGAACATTATAGTTAGCTGATGAGGACGATATTTGGGTTAGCACCCTCTATCTAATTTCAATAAATGATAATTGCGTATAATAGAACAAGTCATTTTAATAGAAAGACTTATTAAGAAATACTGCAAATGCGTATATCACTTGGACCAATTTAGCAATACAATTATAATTATTGCTTTCAAAGGCTTATAAAAAAAGATGGGGTTATACATCTTTCCTGAAGTGGCAGGTTTCTTTGGGGGTAGAAAGATTGTTCGAGAATAATTATTGCAATAACATTCAATTAAAGAAATTTTGGAAAAAGGAACTTTATTAATGCATTTGAAGAATTTTATTTTAACATTTTTTTCAATCTTTTTAATTTAAAATTCTTGGTAATATTAGAATCCTTGATAATATTGGAATTTATTTTGGTTGAATTCAATACCATATGACGTCCGTTCTCATGGTTTTGAAAATTAAATAAATATTAAATTTAACTAATGTCTGAGTATTTGTGCTAGTTCAATTTTAAAATTAAGAAGTACAATGTTGCAGAAAGTGCCTAAGTATTCAAAATTTCATTCACACACATGAGGAAATGAATGAATTTCGATTATAATATTTTATATTTGCAAGCATGAAAAAAGTCAACCGTAATTGCGCTTCCAAATAGTTATTTTCAAACTGTAACGTATTAGTCATTAATAGTGTTACGAAATTTCCGGGTTCGTTTGGATAGTGGAAGTTATATGGTGCGGAGAATGCTCAATCAGCAGGCGGCAGTAGAAAAAAAAACGACTTTTATTTAGACGAAGACACACAGGACAACACAGAGACGACAACTATATACAGCACAGAGAAGACAATTATCTTCAGCCGAGACGTGCACACAACAAGACTCTACTGCAGACAGTAGCGCACAGCTTAGTTCAACAGTAGCTTGACTCCGTCGCTGCTCTGCTAATCTCTGGAAGACTCGTTCTTCACCGTCGATTCCGACTACTCATCAGGCAGCTGCAGACTGCATCCTTTTATAGGTCTCAGGAGGCGGGGCTAGAAGCCTTTCAACCAATCAGGAACTTTTGAAGCGTATCTCGGTTCCCAATAGACGGATCGGGGAAATTCTCGATGTTTCGGGTTTCGGTATAATCTATTTTGATGCCAAATTCGTCGTCAGGTTGCCAAATGGTCGCCAAGTATGTCGCCGAGCTCTGGGACCTCCGACGCCGCACCCGGACTCCGTCCAATACAGATGACTGTAAAACAGTCTTTCTGATGATGGAACCGATTATGTTGAGAAGCAGCATCACAGATTCGAAACAATAGTATTGTATCAAGCCGGCGTCCTGGCATAGGGATAGCACGTCTTCCTCGTGATCTGGGCTTCCGGGTTCGAGTCCAGTTTCGGGCATAGTTGTTCTTCATATGTGTTCTTTCTGTGAAGTGTGTGAATGTGGCCCTAATATAGTAGCTAATGTGAGTAGTGTGAGTAGCTAAGACGAACTCTTGGCCCTAAATGGCACTACTGAAACAAGAGACGCTCTCTCAACTTAAAATGATTGAGCTCGTCAGCAGACTTATCTATAACAAGTGCCATAAGAAACAACAATATAGTATCAATAAATTGTATTAGTCAAACTGTAATTGTAAAATTCAATTGTAAAGTTAACTGTAACCCAATTACGTTTCAGTTATAATTGGCCATGTTGCTAGTTTCTGAACAGTGAGCGACAGACCTGTACTTCCAGACAGAAAATCCTGTATATAACGCGATGAACTGTATTGTATGCAGTTTGAATTAATAAATGTAGGACGAAAATTAAGGGAATTTTAAATTTCGGTGCATTCTCCGGCCCTATTAGTCATATATTGCAAAATACTTCAGACGCAGTAATATTTTAAATAATATTCAATCCAACGAGTTATGAAGCTTTCATTACTCGTTACTTTAGATAAATCAGTGGTCGCTTCGAGGAAATATTTTGTGTTTGTTAGCTAACCTTCCTCAAGGTTAATATAGTTATTTCGGAAAATTCACAATTCAGTCGTTTTCGTTGCAAAAAAGGTGAAATTTGTTCGTTAAAGTGTTAGTATTTAAAAAAATATGAATTAAATATTGTCAGCGTTAAAAGAGACTATATAAAAAAATGTACATATTCAAATTTTATTTAATAGTTTATTTATTAATTAAAATAATCTAAGAATATTTATGTGCATATTTGAACCCTGTTTTTTCTAAGATCAATAGAATTCAGTTACGTCAGGATTTTTGAAAGCCCTATTTTCTTCTTCAAAAATAAGAAACATTTTCTTCCCCCTCCCCCCCCCAAAAAAAAGCCCCAATGATAGCGCGTGTTCTTAAGGGGTTGATATTGAATAAAAAGCCTCGTTAATTTGATATTATTAAGCAAATATATGCTAGAACATTCTTTCAGACTTCTCATAAATCCTCCTAGCCCAGAAATCCATTTGGGCAAGCATCTCTAATGAATTGTGCCCGAGGTATTTAACTAATCTCGCTTAACGAAACGGAAAGAAATTTCATAGTAATAACCAGGCCTCTCAGAAAATTACTTAATTGTACTGAATGAGCTATTGGAGCCTTTTAGTAATGATAAAATTAAAATATTTTTCCAATTGGAAATAGTATTATCTCCAATTGTTTTGACATTAAAATATTGGAACACTATTGGAACAGATCCCTGTATATATAAGGTTTCAGCTATTTACTGAAAAATATTAAAAAAATAAATCATGAAAATATAGATTTCTGAAGTACACTGCTTGACAATTACTAAGGAACAGTTACATTTTTCGGAATAATTAAGTATAGACAATGATTGAAGAAATGAAACATATTTAGTAGAGAGGATGGGAAATTTATTATAGTGCAAAATGGTGAAGATATCGATACATCGACACATCAAAAACTTAAAAATAAAAAAGATGCCCCTTGGATGATTTCCAAACAGCACCATAAGAATTGATCTTCAGGTCAGAATGATGCAGACATGAGTACCTTAGTAAGATGTGTGATACCCACGGACACTAATGCACATTTTACATCGGTTCTCCATGCTCTCTACTAAACTATCGAGGAGTTCCTGGGGGATATTGTCCCACTCCTCTCTCAAGGTGATTTTGAGCTTTTGCACTGTTCGGGGAGGGATGGTTCTTTGTGAATCACGTCTGCCAAGAGCATTCCAGGCATTTTCAGTGGAACTTAGGTCGGCAGAGTAAGCAGGCCATTGAATACGGACAATATTTTCATTTTGCAGTGTGTCCGATACCTCAACGCTTTTGTGTGGCCACACATTATCGTCCATAAACACCCCTAAACACAAACATGATCCAGAATAACCTCTCTGCAATACCGTTGCGATGCAACGCTTACTCGCTCAAAGATGTGAAGCGTTGTTCTGCCATTGTGCATGATGCCTGATCACACCATCACGCCTGGACTGTACCGATCACGTTCACTAACAAACTGTTGTGAATAATGTGTTCCTCGCTTTCTCCACAGTAATTGGTGGCCAGAATCACTTGTCACACTGAAACGAGATTCGTCTGAGAATATCACTCTAGACCATTTTTGGATATCCCACCCAACATGTTCCTTACACCAGCGTAATCTCTCACGACGATGGCGTGGTTGAAGAGGGATACAACGAACAGGCTTCCATGCATACAAACCAACTTGATTTAATCACCGTGAGATGGTTCTTGCAGAAACATGCGTACCGGTAGTGGTTGTAAGGTTTGCAGCTATCTGTCCAGGAGTCAAATTTCTGTTCCTTTTTGCCATGAGGGCTACATAGTGATCCTCTAAAGATGTGGTGTTCCTACCAAGACTCCCGGCATGCTTTTGCAAAGCATTTCCACCTTCAGAGGCCTTCTTTAATCGCGAGATGACACTTTTTGATACACCCATTGCAGCAGCTACAGTGGTGACAATTTGACCTGCTTCTAGTCGTCCAACTGCTTGTCCACGATCGTAGACACTCAAATGATGTCTTGCTGACATTTTGCTCGTAATTATTGCAAGAACCAAACAGAATTACTGGGGAAAAACTTATTATAACATTCTGCACTACTTTGGATCAAACATCAAACAGCATGAATTTTCGTATGAATCATGAGCTTGTATGCAATGTCTTTCATACAGATAACGAGTCCTGGTCTACCATGCCCTCTCAACTTGAATTTACTTTTATTGGTCAGTTGTCTCAGACGCAATTTTGCATAAATCACTTGTTCCTTAGCAATCGTAAAGCAATGTATTTACATATTACATGATATGGTAAATTACACGCATTCCAAAAAATAAGGATAATTCAGAATCGCACTGAAATCGAACCAGTCTATAGTAAAATTTCAACTGTTTGCAGTTAACTTAATATTGTAATTCGATTCTTGTCGACGTGATGGCAACTCATTGATAAAATCGGTATTATTAAAGTAATGTTCTTTTTTCATTTTAAGATAAAGTAAATTTCTTAATGTAAATTATTGTGCTGTAATTTTTTTGGATGTTATCATGGGAAAACTCTAAAATTAATTTTCCTTTTTAATTATATATTTTTTTTAAAATTATTTGTGCTGCATATTCTTATCCTAAAAACCATATATCCTATGAGTGGTAGCTATAGACAAGAGGTCTAGTCAGAAAAGCGCCAACACACGTACACTTTATTGTATGTAAAGATGAAATACATTGTAAAAAAATATGTTTAAAATATTTTTTAATTTATTAAAGTTAGAAAAAAAATTACATGTCAAAATATGGCGATTTTTAAAATTTCAGTATGATGTAAAAATTATTTTATGCTGTAATACTTTCGGAAATTATCGAAAAATTTGCATTTACTTTTCAATTTATTGAAATTAAAAGAATCTTTCCTAAGTGCACATTCTCTAAAGTACTCTGTATATGTAAGTTTATCTTGATAACTCTAGGTTAAATAGCTCAGTCTGTACAGAAAAAACACATATACACTTTCATTTTTACTATAAACAGAGACACAGATTTGTTTTTGGCATAAAATTCCATAATAATAAAATAAGCAAATGAATTTCTTATTTTATTGCGAATTACAATTTTAATTTTATTAAATTAAACTGAAATGAATTAAGCATAAATGATAGAATCGTTTTCCGGTCGGTAGTTTTATATTTCCCTACTTTTATTTTATAGCAAAATATATTTCTATCATGACAGAACTCATGAATTTTATTTAAAAGGCTATCCTACTTCCTGAGAGTTATAAAACTTCGGAATCGCATTTTCGTGAAGCCTTTTATTACTCTCAGCTTCCTCCTATCTGTATAGGCCAATTTAAATATATATAATATTTTTAAATGCTTCATTTTTCAAATTTATTTGGAAAATTTTCCTTCTTTAAAAGAATCGTATGAATTCTACAGGTTCTTCGAAGAAGTCGTTGAATTGAAGTATTTATTTTATTCATGATATTAAGAAGAATATTTATAGGTTTCTAGCTAACTTTGAAAATTACCAAATATCGATAAATATTGCATTATATATTACCGCTTTTTGATTAAAAAATTATTGCCTTTCGGAAACTCAAGATATAAATTTCTTTACAATAGTTTAATTTACTACAGACGTAATTAAATCGTTATCTAGTAGCTGATATTAAATAAGTTACTTTAATCTTTTAAATGTAATATATTTAATTAGTTAAAAGAAAAATGATAATTATATTTTATTGTATAGTTGTAGTCTAAGTATTAAATTAAATGATGTTAGTTGCTTCTTTCAAAAAAAGTGAAATGAATTTAATTAAGGTAATTAAAATTTTTATCAACTAAGGAAAACATAATATATTTCATAAAAATGTGAATCATTGTCTTATAATCGAAAACATTTTAAGCAGATAATATAAAAGGTGTGTTCTTAAAATGTCCATCTCTTAAAAAAATGAGAAGCTGTAATATAGCCCATTTTTCTATCTATAAGTTTGATGAACATTTCTGTTAAAAATAAGAAATAGCATTTTGCTTATTATAAATAAATAAGAGACATGTTGGGAGAAATATTATAGTTTCTATTTTCTAGAATTTTCTTTATTTTTTGTAATTAAATGATAAAATTATAAAATTATATTTATTAATTATTTTTCATAATTAGTGGAAATATAATTCTAGCTTGTGAAATGAACTCATATATACAAGCATTTTATTTTCAATATATTTTTAGAGGATGAAGGAACTATAAATCCGAGTTTATGCCATCTACATGGATCTAAGGGTTATAAGAAAATCCTCTTAAAAATGTCTTAAATGTTTAAAATGATTTTTTAGGATAAAAGAGGGAAAAGAAAAAAATAAGTTTTCAAATAATGAACATAAAATTGTCTTTTCTGTACAAGAACCAGGAATGATCTCACAGATTTTTCCTCATTATATAATCTTAAACCTCTACATTTTTATAACGAATAATTATTTATTGATAATATTGCATTCAAAGCAAATAGATGGCATTACAGTCGGCTGAATGTTGCATATAATTTAATAATAATAGTATTGGAATAACGTGTTCAATATGTTATCATCTAGCCATGTTGTATTGTTAATTTTTTTTTTTTTTTAATTTCTTCATGTATTTTCTCTAAAAGTAATTTATGAGTTTGGTGAAACATTAGTTGCAATCACTAGAATTGAATATTTTGGCGCGATTTCTCTTTAATTGTGTAACTTTTATATCTTAAAATCATCCAAAGTGAAGGAGTTTTGGCATGTTTTAGAATGTTAATTCCATTTTTGGCAATCTTGGCAAGTGGACACACCATATTTTTTTTAGTTGCATCTCAAAAGCGATGTATTAAAAAGAAATTCTAATTTAGATTGGGAATCAAATTTATTTCCTTAGAAATCATTCTACATATTGAACGGTAATCATAAATATAAAATATATATAATAAAATAAATATAATTCAATGCATTCAAATTAGAAATGACTCATTATATGTGATAATTAGTTTCCTACTTAAATCAACACCTCGAATAATAACAGTACTTTATACATTTATATATTAAATTAGAAAGTAAAAATTATCTGCTATATAAATATTTTAAATTGCTCAACCATTGAATTCAAAACCCTTGAATCATCATATATGAAAAAATTTGCTTTTTAAAAGAAAGCATCCCATTGCAATTTTTCTCTCCTGCATGCTGACGGTGTCTAGTGCAACAAGCGTAACTTGATTAACAAGTAAGCACCGTCATCAAAAAAGCAATTCCGCTGAGAAGGCACTTTCGGAGGTGTATTCAATATTGAGAACGCTATCTGTTTTTATATTTAGCTCCTCCTTGATGGAGATAATATTTATTTTACTTCTTTAGGGCCCCATACACGTACATCCTATGTTTTCTTTTCGATTTCTTTTGGCTTCAAGATCTCCATTTGGCACCACAACAATTGCACAAAGCAAGAAAAATTAAGCATTATGAAAATAAATTGAATCAATCCAGGGGTAGATTTTTGACTAGGCAGATACCTAGGGTAGCTGAAATGAGAAGAAACACAAGCAAGTTGATAAAAACTTTTTTATTAATCCAGTAGCCATTTAAAGAAATTTGTAAGAATTTAAATTTCTATGAATTATAAATTGTTCAGACTACATTGCGAAATCACATATAATTATAAAGCCATTGTGAAAACTTTAAGTATAATTATCTAATGGGATTCGTGATTATTCTTAGATGTTAAAATTAATTTTATACAAAACTGATGCCGAATCTAAAAACATCACCAGCGTTTTGTAAACTCTTAGTATTTTGATTATGATGAGCCATTTCCAAAATGCGAAGTGCTAATAAATTAAACGAATTCGAAAATGCAGATAAGAGGTTAATAAATAAGTATAATTATTTGTATCATATTGGAATGGTGATTATTTATTTAACTGATTATAATATATTTTACTTAGCATTTCCTATAAAAATGATGCTTTTTGAATGTTTTATTTGTTGGAAATATAATATTCAAATAAAATTTATCATAATAATTAACTGTTTTACTTCTAATTATGGAAATCATTAATTAATAATTGGAATAAATTTTTGAAAAATTATTGCTCATCAAATATTTTTTTTTCTATTACGTACATATTAAGCAATAAATAAATAAAAATCTCTACATCTTTACAAAATAGCTAAAATAAAAAGATAAAGTAAATAAAGCGCTTACATGGTAAGTAAATTTAAAATACAGGGTTGTCATAATTAAAGTCCATTTACTCAGAAGACTCTAGAGCCGGTTCTATGGCTCCAAACGAAACAAACTTTCACTAGTACGTAGTATAATTAATGCTCTCTGCAAAAATAAAAATAATAGAAATTAGTTCTAATTTTTGTTAATAGGTGGAGCTGCTCCAGCAACTAAAGCGATTTTTGCAGATTTTTTTTTTTTTTTTTTTTTTTTTTTTTTTTTAATGTTGTAAAAAGTACATTTTTGCAGATTTCATCTATCAATTTAAATCATTCCAGACAAAACACAAAAAATTACGAAATTTGAATAAATGCGTGAAGATCACTTTTCATTATTACAAAAAATAAAAGATTGAATAAAGATTACCATAGATTCTAAAATTATCTCCATAACTGCAGTAATATTGTTTAAAAAGGTAATAACATACTATGTTAGAAAGCTTTCGAAAGGGGCTTTACGCATTGAATACTATTTGCATTGATATAAATTCATTTTAAATTGAAAATGAATTTGATGCTACTACTTATTTAATAACATCTTTTCACCATTTATTGTACTGCAAAAATTAATATTAAATTCATAATTAATATTAAAATTAATATTGTTAAATAGTATTTTTTTAATCAATGGCCATATTCTTATACTCAAAATATTCCTCATTTTTTTTTATATCCGTAGCCTGTTAAAAGCCCCATAAAATTTCATTTCATCAAAATTATTAATAAACCCAAAATCTGTTTTACATTTTTAAATCAATCCATAGACTATTTATTAAAAAAAATATTTGTCTAAGAGCTTTTCTTTCTGAATTTTTCTTTTAAAAACGAATAATTTTTTTAAAATTATATTATTAATCTAAGCACTTTTAGGTGTCTAAAAATCTACATTTTTTCCTATTTAAAGCTTTAAAAACATTTTGCACAACTTCCAATTTATTTCAATTAATGAAAAAACTCCTTTATTTTCTTTCCTTAAGAAAATAATCAAACAATAATAAAGAATTTTTCTTTATTGTACTGAAATGCTATCTAGCTGGAATGTGTTAAATAATTGATGATTCTTCTAAAAATCATTGCTTTGCAACAGAATTCAAAAGTTATGTCATATATTTCATTTCTAATTAGAAAGAAATGCATTTCTAACTTCCATTCAATTTCATCAATTCTATCTTGCTCAGTCTCATTTCAAACAATTCCTCAGTTATTTCTTGAATGCTTAGTTTCAAACATTTCTACTGAAAATCTTTAAACATGTGCTTTTAGAGGATTTGATTTTGACTTGTTTTATAATTCTAAAAAAAGGGAATGGTACCCAATTTTTTTACTCTTATTCTAGTATTCAGAAATTATGACAAGTTGTAATTTCCAGATACCAGCTCAGCCTTGAAACCTGATAAATGCAAATTTAAATAAACATTTTTTCACATTAAAATATACATATAGAGGCTTCCAACAACTTTTAAAAACAAACATGATTTTGAAAAGTTCTCAAAATATGAATTATTGAGTAATCTAAGCAGAAATCAAGCTAACTGCTAAAATTGACTAAATATAAAATTTTTATATAATAATGATTCAAAAACTGTAATCAAAAATGCTTGGTAATAAAATCATAAAATTTCCACTGATTTAAGCAAATTTTTAGAAAATAAGCATCAACTTTGGAAAAGGAAAACTGTTTTCTGATTTTTAAGTATTCAATTATTTACATTGATTCATAACTTATTATTTAAATAATGGATAAATAATATTTTCCAACTAAGAATTTTTTTTAGTAAATTTCTATCTAATACCTTTTTATTCAGATCTCTAGGTATCAAAATCTTGATGAATTGATGTTGCACTGAATCATTTATTAATAGCTTCTTAAATAAAGTTTATTTGATAGCTGATTAATCTTCGAGTATGTTTTAATTTTTCTCTCATTAAGTGTATTTTTATTGAACATTCTTTAAAAAAAATACATTTTTAGAAGCATGCAAATGGGAAAAGAATTTTTTAAAGAAACCATTAAAGAAAATAGAAGCAATCTTTTTGAATAAAACTACTACTTCTAATTACTTTTATCTTATAAAAAGAAGCACTTTTAATACATTTAAACATATTTTTTTTTTAAATTTAATTTGATATCTGATTTTTATTTTGAAAGCAATTGATGAAATATGTAATTAATGAAGTATTTTAATGAAGTACTGGGTAGTTTTTTTCAAATTATTTCTTAAATTAATGGAATAAGCAATATATACTGCCGCATTTATCAATAATAATTAAATTAATATAAATAGAGTTGTATATTTTATTGTCCAAAATGTTTCGGAACATTTTAAATATATTGTTTATTTAATTTGCTGACATTTCTTTAAAAAATGATCAATTTGTAATTAATATTAAACATTAACAAAAAAAATCTTGAAAACAAGAGAGCAATAGAAAGAATGTAATAGTAAAAAAAAAATGTAAGTATTTAAAGTAAGCAATAGCTTCATAAATTTTAACATAACTTTTTATTTTTATTATTTACGAACATTTATTAATTTCAAAATCCTCTCTTCCTTGAAACATCTAAAATAAATTTTGGTGTTAAATAAAGAGATAAATTAGCTATTAATTGTTGTGAAGTTTCAGATATGAATTGAAACTTCAACTGCTGAATTACTATAATGCCTAAAGAATCATGGTTCTTCAGAATAAATGTTTCATTCTATATCTCTTTCATTGTGCGATCGGGTCAACTACAGTTTCTAGAATTTGAACAATACTGTTTGGATTAATTGACTAAGAGAGACATGTTTAATCAATCTTATCTCCAGTATAAAGATCACTGCACTTTACGTCCACTACACAATATGGGAATTCGAGTGTTGAACATGAAACTTCATAAACAAGAATGTGTTTGGAAATTAGATAATATAGTCACTGCTCTTTTTGATAACTTGTCCATTAATAAACTAAATTTTCATCCTTCTTTTCTTAGGAATAATAGAATCTTCGTCCTTTAATTTCTAGAAATAAATAATGGGCTTAACCTATATTAACTGAGCACAAAAAATAGAACATTCACAATTTAAATAATAAAATATTTTAAAATATTATATACCAAATTTTCGTTTACCTTTACAAACAAAGAATTCAGGTTCAAAAACACAAATTTCTTTAAAACTTTCATATTCTGAAAAAAAATTATAAAAAATAATTATGTCTTTAGTACAAAAGAAATGCAAAATGTATTTATGCGCTTAGCTTGTATAGTTAGAATATTTTCATTCTGTTCGAAGCATTTTTATGCATTTTAAATCTTTAATTTGATGTATTTCATACTTGTAACGATGGAATTTTAAAATTGATTTACCATTCATTTTTCCCTTTGTCATACCAGATATTGGAGTTGAAAATCATAGAAGTTTTTTTTTTAGTTTTATTTTATTTTTTTGCATGATTTTTCGTAATAAAATTAATTTGTGGACAAATCTTATGTTTGGATCAGCATTCCCAAAAATGACTTTTGCGCCATAAAGCGAAACCAAATCAAACATTTTGGTGTCATCTAAAATTTTCCTTTTTCTCCATAAGATTACCTATTTTAGTGTCTTCAAAATTTAATAATTTGTTAATATAAGTCAATTAATTATCTATCTGGTGGAACCTTTAAAGGAATTTTGGAATTTCCTAATATAAAAAAAGAAAGAAAAAGAAAAATAATGAAAAATAACAATTTTTCTATATATTTCATTAATAAAATTGAGCTTTTAAAACTTTTTTTAATTAACAGGAAAATAGTATATAAATAATTCTATCATCTCACGTGCGGTTACAGAAAAAGAAATCAATTTGTGGAATTTTATATGACTAAGGCGTGTTGTATGACAACGAAGTGATATGTGGTAAGTGATATTCCTTCAGAAATTGTTTTTGATTGTTTGAAGATGAAACGATTAATTCTAGAGCCTTTTCAACTTTTATTAGAATCAATTTGTGTTACAACTCTTTCTGATGATTTATGTTCTGCATGCAGACGCACACCCACAATTTTTTAGCCGCGTTTGGAGATAAACTGGTTCAGCAGTAATATTAGCTGCGATAAATTTCAATTAAATTTTTTATGCATAGCTATATGTGTATGATTCGCTGAAGAAAGTATTTTAAAGCTCGGATTTTTTTTAAATTGTATTGTGAAAGACATTAATGCCATTATAAAATACCTGTTCTGATTATTGTGTTAAAGGAGAAAGTGAAATCGGCAGTTTTGTGCACAAGAGCATATCAAATTTTATAAATCTTCGTTCATTGCATTTTTGAGTTATTGCATCAAATAAATAAGAATATTCAGTTCAACATTTTGACAACCGATTAAAGGATTCAGACTAAATCCCAATATAAATGTGAAAAGATAGTTGCCAACAAATTCGCTTCATTAATTAAAAAGATTGGATGATAAATTTCATTTATCTATTATCATATCAATTTAGACTATAATTTGATTTAAAAAAATACGTTTAAATACGTTTTGTTTTGCCCAAAGGCAAAAAAAATCGTATTGATGTGAATTTTGGAATTAATTTTTTCCCAGACAGACAATTATTTTCCTCTCATGCAGGGGATCTAAAACGGAGAAATTCATAAAAATCTCGATATTGAATTTTATAAGGAATATGAGTCTTCCTTTTTTTTATTATTTCCTTTATGAATAAATAGAAAATATCATTATTTTTCTTCTGAATACAACAATGATTTGGAATCTGATCTATTTGTATTTGAAAGTAATTTATAAATTTTTACATAATGTTTTTTTTTATATTTTATTTGATGAAGTTATATTTAAAATAAACATTTCTTTTTTAATTCTACAATGGTTTTCTATTAAGAAATAAGATACTTATGAACCAAATTATTTTATTCATATTCATATAAACATTTCTTTTTTAATTTCACAATGCTTTTCTACTAAGAAATAAGATACTTATGAGCCAAATTATTTTATTCATATTCAGCGCTATCTCTTTCGACATATTGCAGATTGCAAAATTTATCTTGCAACTATTCACTGTAGATCAACTATTTCATTGTAGTGAAAAAAAATTATTCTTTTTTTTAAATCTGTTCTTTGTTTGTTATTTCTAAAAATTTATTTTCTTTTATTTACATTTATTCTTTCATCTTTGATTCATTAAATTAAAAAGTATCATATATTGCAGGAATAGAAGAATGATTTAACATCAAATAAATTACATCAGAGACTTGGCTGAAATCCAATATATATACACCTAAAAGTATGAACGGTTTGAAAAATCCCCTGAATGTCAGTTAATTTATCTAATATTAATAAAAGTTTATGATCCAAGATTTTTTTTCAGGAATATAATACATTCTGGTCTGTTTATTGTTTTATTATACAAGTATTTCAAGAATTTTTCTATATTTTGTTATGAAACAATTATTTTTGAAATAATACTTTGCTTCCTAAACTTTCAAAATGGATTTTGAAATTACAAATACATTTTACATCATTTTCGAATATATTTTATTAAAATTGCATAGTATGTCTGACGCTAAAGTTTTTAAACTTTTGAAGGATTTCATTTTGTGGTTTAATGGATTTTTTTTTCTATTTCTCCTTGCAAAAAAAGATAATTATTATTCTCTCGAACATGGGAAAAACCCCAACATCACAGAAAAAAATTGAATTTTATTTTATCCTTCTTATTTCCTATGCGTCTATTTTCATATCAGCAACCATTTTTACACTTCACTGTTTTATTATCTCTAGCAAGACAGGGAAAGTAATAAGCTAGTTTAATATTAATGGAATATGTTATAACTAGCTAAGCATGAGATGAAATCTTGTGGAGAAAACTGTTGATTCCTTTAAAATTTTCATTTTCAAAGAATATTCAAGTTAGTAGATTTCATTGGTTATTTTTGTGATCATTTGCATTTTATGTATGTGTCTATAATTAAGAAAATATTATCTTAGGAAGCTACAAACTTGATATATTTTTGTCTAAAATGAAATTAAAAATACGTTACTTTTGAATGAAAAATAATTTAGAAATTTTAACTGAATGTACTAATTGAATTTTAGTTAAAATATCCTCAAAGCATGTGATGTCCCATCATTATAACACAATTATTCATGTCAAAGTAGAAATATTTTATATCCTTAGACATTTTTTGCTAGAAATATGTAACATAAATAAAAAAATTAATTCAAATTTTGTTCATGAAGTAATAGTATTAGAGCTTTTATTCGTTAGTCTTTATATGTTATTTTATTACATCATGAAACTGAAACAGTCTCATTATCGATGTAACTTTTAAATTTTAACTAACAGTGAATAACAATTAAATAACCAAATACTATTATTTGGACCGAATACACTGCATCATTTATTTATTCTCGGACTTCAATTTCTTTCCATTTGTAATCCAAAAACGAAATTTTATCCCTAATTAGCAACTTTTAATGAAAAATAAATCAATTTCAAGGCATATCAAAAAATCGCGTGGTACTCTGTATTATCCATTATAAATATTCAATTGTAAACAAATATTATATATATTAAATATTTTTTTTTGTATTCTGAATATTTATTTTTGTTCACAAATTAAACTGTAAATGCGAACAATGATTAATCTATTACTCTGTTATTTGTAAAAATTAAAAAAGGAATTTCTCTTCTGTTACCAGAGAAATGCGTATTTCGTAAAGATATTTTAAGTTTTCGCCTAATTGTTTTCATTGTTTGTTGCTAAACCGAAGTTAAAAATTATATTTGAATAAAATGTTTTTCAATTATGGAAGTAATAGTTCTAATTTATTTGATTATACATACCTAGCGATTCCATGAGTCATTGTCTCTAGACAAGGAAAAATCGTGTCTTTTCCTAATGTTAAATTGATCATAGTATTTAATTAATACTTGAAATGTGATGCTTTTGAAAATATTTGGCTTGATTCTTATTTACTTAGATTGACTTTCAAGAAAGACCGTTATGAAAATGTTTCATATTTTAATTTCGCTTTTAGGAAATTTTCTAGCAACTATATTTAGCAATTATGCTGATATTTGTGTACGTTTGTTCAGTTTCTGTACAAAAAATGTGAAGAAACACTTTACTTAATGAAGCATTTCAGAACTAATAAAAAATTCATTCTAATTATTTATATGTACTTAAAGCGCATTAACATTTGAAGTTTTCATAAATTTAATTAAAACTGTTCAATAAATTCTAGCTTAATACTTAGTACTGATTCCAGGCTACTAGATTTTTTTAATTGATGATTCTAATGAAAATATTTAAATGTATCTTAATTACTTAAGGAATAATTATTATTGATATAATTTTCATAATTGAGTATAATAACTTAATGACATTTTAAAAATATTTTGAATGATATTTATAACAACTACAGAAGAGATTATATCTCTAACTTATTTACTACTACATCAAGCGTATGGTATTTTTAAAAAAAACTGTTATTTTATCATTGTTTTTTTTTCTTGTTTTGGAAAATGTATATTGCATTGAGAAGTGCGAAAATAACCACATACACACTGTATAAAATCAATTTTCGCAATGATGAAAGAAAATTATAAAATCTAAAATAAATGTGGCGAAAAACGAATATTTCTAAATTTCAGTTGAAATATTAAAAGAGTGTCATAATATTTCCATAAATAATAAAAGAATTAAAAGATAATCTCAAATAAATTCCACAGTTTTGAGTAAAAATAAAATCAGTACACCGTGAGAAAAACCATTCTAGGTAAACATTGAAAATTCTTTTTCTTATCAACTATTTCTAATAATTTTCTATTAAATAATCTACAAAATTCTGTCTAACATTTCTTTCGTTTTTGGTAGACAAACCCTCATACGCGTTAATTCATTTTTTCATTGGTGAGTCAGAAATCCATTAAATGATGACCGGTATCCAATTGCATAACTGTATCCAATTAACAGCAAAAAAGCTTTGAAGAGTAATTTGATCATTTAATAAATAATTGTTATCTACAACATTTTGATAACTTACTGCAATACTTAGACAAGCAATTTTATTAATTGCATAATGGCATCTGCAATAAAAAATGCGGACAATTAATCCAATTCATGTCGGACAACGAATTTTCTATTATGTTTCGATTTATTTGAGGGAAATTCTAGTTGTTTACATATAATGCGAAAATAATCACATGTCTTTTTTTTATGTTAAATCAATTTGGACAAGGACGAAATGAAAAAAGCCGGGCAAATCTACCATTAGAGTGAATGTTTCCGTGTTTTGGTTAAAAGATTGAAGGACTGTGTAGTAACATTTTAATGCGGAATGAATGAATGAGCGAATGAATGGGGAAAAAAATCAACTCGGGCATACACTCATGGTAACCGATTTCGAAATGAAGAAATATTCCTAATTATTATTCATGTGTGCATACATTATTCATGAATTCAGGCAGGGAATGTGTGAGAGCGCGTAGCTGTATGCAGTCACTTGAAATATTTTGGAAGCGATTATTGATTTTATTCATGGTTTAAAAGAATTCTTGCATACGGTTTCAAGAGTCACCACCTTAATCTCTTTTGTGGTTCAAGCAGCTGAGGTTTCATAGATGATTTACTTAGAAGAAAACGGGGGGGGGGGGAATGGAAAAAAGTTTTTTTGGGAGAATTTACCATGTCTTTGTTTTCTTCAAAGCATTTTTGAAAAAGCCTGCAAAATAGAAACAGGAAAAGTGTATTTAAAAATATTCCTGAAGCATGTAAGGGAAGAACATTATCATAAATGGAGGAAATTGATTTTAAGCTTAATTCAAAACCAAACGAATGAAATTTTATTCTACAAATTGTGTAACAAGAGTAATGCCTTTTTGATTACATATTTTTGTCCTTATTTCATACTGCTTCATTTTCTCAATAATTAAAATTATTAAACTCTTTGTCTTAGGAATTTGTTTAATCTCTTAATTAAATGACATTACTAAGTTGATTTTTGTAAAACCATTTGAGAATATAAACAAAGCATGCGGAATGTATGTGCGTCCAAGCAATTTTCTTCTTTCGAATTATTTGCAGCTTTAATTTATTTACAAAATCAAAGAATAGAACGTTATAAATATATAGAAGCATATTTTTAATACATATGTTTCCTTCAAACAAAGCATATTTTGAACAATTTTGGCCCCAATGTTCATAAGAGCATATGATATCACCATTGGTCGACACATATATTTTACGTTACGGCTTCTTGAAAATTACATCAAAATGGTCTGCTGTGTGCTACCTACTGCTTTATTTCTATTTTAGTTCATATTAATGTTATGTTTATGAGTCTGCTCATCTATTTGTCTGTAATCCTACTTAGGTTCAAGAGTTTGACTTCCACGTTTGGTGAGCCATGAAAGAAACTAATAACTTACTGAGTTTTTAATCGATAACTTTTTTTAAATTAATCCCGCTAATAAAAAATATTTAATACTTCTTTCTTTAAAAAAAAAAAGGTATTTTAAATGTATCTTCGGTCAAAGCAATCTAATACTGTTTTGAAGGATTAATTTTTCTACATCTTATTCACGGGATGCGCCACAGAGCGTTTCACACGAATCCATAATCTGCATCCATATCAAACTAAGCTGTTTCCAGGTCAATAAAAATATTGGAGCTAATAGAAATAATGCTCATTAAAAGTTGGAATTTGTAGGCCTTATATGTGTATTTGGATGTATTTTGATCATTTTTTCACTTTAAAAAGGCCTTTATTCAGAAACATTAGTACAATATAAGTATAAATCAATCCAAATATTTTCCATCATTTTCTACAATTTCCCATTTTGTCCAGTAAGTCTTGCAACTGATTGTTTTCGAATTTTTTTTGTTTGTTCTCCAGGCCGTTTTTTCTCATTGACATCGAAATCATCACTTTTAAATCGTTGGAACAATGACCGACAATTGGGAAATAACGGAGCAGCATTACCATAATTTCTAAATGTGTCTGACGGGCTTCGGCAGCAGATTTCTTCAAATCAAACAACAAAAAAAAGCAATGAATGTCGAAAATGCAATTTGGAGCTTTCCATGATTGGGATATTTATACACTGAATGACTCGATAATTCTAAGAGGAAAACTTTGAAATTGATAATAATAAAGTAATAATAAATTAATAAAAACCCAAAACAATTGTCATTTATATAGCTACTTCGCATGTTTACCAATAAATGTCGCTGATTAAAATACATTCAATCACCTAATACTTCTGCGGATGCTTTTTGATTTTACAATATCCTACTCCAGTTTTCAAATTATGCAAAGGGTTCATGCCTAAGAAATTGGATGATGGAGATCGGAGAAAATATTTTATTGAATGAATCATGGAGATCCAGATATATTTAAAAAATTTAAATGAAATTAAACATAACCGATTTCTTAGCAAGTCAGCTCCTCGTCAAAGGCGGCTAGTGATAAAATAATAGAAAAACAGCATTTCTGCTTGAAAACTGATTGGATACCAAACGTATAAGTGGTGTAGTGGGATATTGTACAATTAAACACTAATTGTTTAATAGTACAAATTCATCTTGTATACAACTGAAAAAATGTCAACTGGTACATTATCTATGTCTTTCTTTAAATAAAAATTTTAAGAAAGACATAGATATTGTTATTGGTTAACGTTAAAATTAATTGGTTATTACATATTCCTCTGCTGCTTTTTCAGTAATTTTAATTTCTAATATACCAGGACTGTACAAATATACTCATATTTTATATGATCTATGTTAATTTTGATCTGCCTTTGATATTCAGCTGGTTCGTTGAGAATGGTTTTACTTTCAATTAAGTCTCTGGGCATAACTTAATATCCACAATTCCTTCATGAATATTTAGGAGAATTGTTTCTCTCCTGAATCTCCTTTTAGCATCAAATTGTAAGAGAAATTAAAGCCGCTGTGTTTTAATAGCTTTATATCTGTTCTATTCATTGTTGTATAAATGAAACATCCTAATAGAATATGAATCAACCAATGAAATTATAGCATTTAAAACACCACGTCCCGTTGACCCCTCTTTTAATTTTCGCACTACGGTAAATACACTTCCTAAACATCTTGTAAACTACAGAATACGCAAACGTAAGAGGAATGAAAGTTGTATCATTTGTAAAAATGGTTATATAGATTAGATTTCGCTCAAAAGATCACACATTTGTTCCCCGGATTTGGATAAGTTTAAACATAATTAGGCTCAGTTATTTCATGTTAGTTAAGTATGTAAGGGCTCGGCCATCAGATAATAATTCAGAACTATAACGTAAAATGCAAGAAAGTAGGAATTGTTCTCAAAAGTGTCACATTACTTTCTGTTCTTAATTTTTTTTATTGAATCAAAATATTTTGAAAAGATAAAATTGTTCTGGTACATTTTTTATTAATATAGGTGAATGAAAAATTTAGAATATTTTTTTTTACAAAGAATTGATTACCTTATTATTTTATTTCAATTTTTTATTCAGAATAGTTGGCACTTTCAGAAATTCTTTCCGTTCTTCCTATTCCATGAAAAAGGCGGCAAAATAAATCAGCCGTACTTCTATATTTTTTAAGAATTGTCGATTATTTTTTTTCTACTTCTGAAACATCCTCATTAAGTTACTTTTTAGTAAAATATGTAATAACCTAGGTTGCTGTTGCTTTTTTTGCTCATCTTTTTTGTTTGTGAATAATTTATAAATCAGTCAAGTCAAAAATTAAGTTAAAAATATCGCGAACCAAATTGTTTAAAAAAAAGTCGCCTTTTGATCCTTCACTGAAACATGATTTCTCTTTTATATTTTTCAAAAATTGTCGGTTTTGTACACTGCCATAAGCGAAATATGCAAAAAGAATTTATTGCAATCATTAAAACAAATTCAAAACTGAGATTTTTAACAATCTGCACGATTCATATTTCCTTGAGTCTGAAAAACATATTTTTAGAATTACGTTAGTCTAAGAGTACGGTAATTAAAATCTCTGTGTTAGAAAGAGGAAATCTGGTACATCGTCTTTACACCAAATTTGAAGATTTCTATTTGAATGAAATCCGCAGATGAAGTCATTTCGGCTATCCGAATACATGTGAAAATGATAGCTGTACATCGTAAATTGCTAGATAGATAAAATTTTATAACGTAAAAAATTAACAGGTTTAGCTTCTAAAATGTTACAATTTGAATCAAATCTATTAAGAGTTTGAGCATATGTTGGTCTTTACTTTCGAGAATGCAAGTGAGTAAAAGAAATGTGGTCTATGATCTTGTATTTACTTCTTCTACAGCCGACCACCTCTCCATCACTGAATGAGGCAGTGATCTTTTACTTACTGTTGGAATTTTATTGGTAATTGGTATTGGAATGGAATTTTCGTTTCAGTCGGGTGGAAAAGAGCGTTCAAAATATTTATTTTGCTTTCTGCTTGTTAACCGTATGTCAGAAATGAATCATCAAAAAATAAATAACAAAAGATAGTGTGTTTATTTAGTAAAATGCTAGATTCATATTAAATATCTCTATTTCGCAGCTATTATTTGTGATTATGCAATTCTGCAACTTGTCAGGTATTCCGGGGGTTCAAGCATCAATAATGCGTTGTCGAAAATTTGCAGTGCCCAATCCAGAGAGCAAATTTATGTAGTGGCAAATGTATAGTATTATAATGTATAATTTTCAAAATCGTGACCAAACAAATGTCCATTTTTTTCATTCTGTTTTGAGTATTTACGTGTGCGTAAGGTATCTTTTCGTATTCAATCGAGAGTGCTCTACGAATTGCTAATTGACTTTTGTCTCATTTTTTCACCCCTAATTCCAAATTTTACTGATAGATGGCGTTGTAAGTTGTCTCATCGACTGCGCCCATAGACGCCTATCTCATGCCTTAAGTTCTCACCGTTCACAAATTAAGAGGAATGTAACTGATATTAATGGGAACACTGTATGTCATTAATAATTTATGAACAAATGAAAGAAGCTACTTTTAAGTTCTTCTTTAAAAAGAATGTTTATAATATTTCCGCAATTCTATTTATGAAATTTCAAATAAATATAATATAGCACCATTGTAAAGGTGATAAAAGGCATTGTAAATGGTAGAATCATGATATTGTCCAAAATTAATTTGCATATTACTGTTATTGAATACTGAAAATATACTAAGATTTATAATTTGACAAAAAAATTTTCTTTGTGTTCTATTTAGTTAATGATTATTTATATTTGTCAAAAAAAATTCATTTGCATTTATTTTCTTGCAAATGCAAGATATCTAAATTAAGCTGCCACCGTGTTCTTCTTTAATATAAAGCTACACATTATTATTATTTTTTAGGTTTTGTGCATGTTACCCAGAGAAAAAAAAGTTAAACACCCATTTGTATTCTAATTAATAATTTGTTTACCTCTCTAGGCTTTTAATATTTTTTTATAATATTTTTTTAAAAAATTTTGACATTCATAAGGGATTGACAGTCATAATTTGAAAAAGAATGATATTTTGACATTTCTTTCCTTCTTTTGATCGCTTTTTATTTTTATTTATCTAAATCTCCATTGTGTGTGATTTTTTATTATATATGCATGTTTTTGTTTTTTTTATGTTTGTGAAAAGATATGCAAAACATCTTTAAAAAAGGAATAATTGTCATTTTTTTTAATTGAAAACTCTTTGACATTCTCAAACTGCAAGCTCCTTTCCCCCAAATACTATGCATTCTAGAATATTCAAGTTATGGTAATTTGATTAAAAAGAACAAAAAATGTTTTTTCCCAGCTACAAAGACAAAAATGCTTTTTTTTCATTATCTATCTTGATAAAGAAAATGAGAAATCAAATCAATTATTCAAACAATGGATGTTTTATCCAAAACTAAAAAATAAACGGAAGCCCTTTGTTTTCTACTTCGCATGTTATATCAATTGGTATTTAAAGATTTCTTGTTATTAAAGAAAATCTTTTTCATCAATAAAAAAATTTAAAAACAACATTACATAGTGAATA
This sequence comes from Argiope bruennichi, assembly GCF_947563725.1. Lineage (NCBI taxonomy): Eukaryota > Metazoa > Arthropoda > Arachnida > Araneae > Araneidae > Argiope > Argiope bruennichi. The sequence goes on along the minus strand of NC_079153.1, from coordinate 55,392,258 downwards.
AAAAATTTAATTTGTTAATAAGGTAAAGATAAAAAGTGTCACTAATTATATTGGATGACACTGTCTATTCTATAAATAACAATATTTGTTGTTGAATAGTTTCGTATTTTGAAAGTGCGAAGGAGAAACCGAAACTCTCGAAATAAATAAATATAAATCAACGCAGTTTTTTTAATAATTTTATTAGAAATTCAAATTATACATATTGCATGCATTAATTTATCTGATGCAGATAATATACATTTTTACAGAGTTAAAAGTTGAAATAGTTTTTATTATACATCGTTTGAACTTAAAACAGAAATTAAATTTTTCTAACTCTGTTAAATTTCGAAAAGTGTCATTGAATTCAATACAATTAGTGCAGTAACATTTGTTGAAGAGTAATAATGTTTCATACAACACGCAAGTAGTCATAACAAAAACAGCGCGCAAAATTATTATTATTCGCTATATTTGCTAATATTTTATAGTATCAGACGTATGAGTGGTACTTTGCCTGTACTTCGTAAATTAATGACAATTATTAACATTTTATTTTCAATACAAAATTTCCCCATTCATTCCTTAATGAGTTCCAAATCATTGCGGTTTTAGGACTACACTCGAATCGAAGCAATATTAGCCCCTTTTATTAAAAAAAAAAAAAAGAATTTCTTTAATGAAATCATTCTCTGTGTACCGTTCTAAAATAAAGATTCTTAATCCCAAATAAGGCAATGAAAAAGTTTGTTTTCTAGCAGTATAATTTTAAAGTAATTCTAAACTTTTATACAAAAAAACTGTAAAGAAAATAATCAATAAATAGTCTGAAATAATATAATTATATTGATGTAGGTTTAACATAATTCATATATGTTCCGCATTAGCATTTCATTTTTAGAATTCCAATAGTGAAATAAAATGACATTGAAGATATTTTTCGGTGTTCTAGGTTCGATTAAAATACAATTATTCGCTTAATATAAAAAGTAGATAATACTTATTACGAAATGAACGTTTTTTGAAATAATAGAAGGTCAGTATTACTAATTTGATAAATATATATGCTAACTTGCATTCCTAGACGAAAATGATTAATTATATAATATCCACTCTAATTAATCCTTAAGCTAATTTCCTAGCCTTAGATAATATATATATAATTAGTTTCAGATGGAAGATTCTTTAAAGATGTTTAATGTTTTTCTAGTTAATAAATGTAATTATAGAAAAATTACGGAACATAAATATTAGTATAATTTCCTTGTTCTATAAGACTAACTTAGTAAAATATTCTTATCACACTAAAGACTGTCAGAAAAAAAAGTTCTTAGATCAAAATAGATAGAGTTTTCAGACTTTGAATTCCATAATTTTTGACCAATCAGCGGCCGTGTGGACGAAAGGGAAACAGTTGAATATATAACTTTTCTGGAAGCATCCATTGCAATGTTCTAAAACAAGGATATTAAGAATCTGATAATTCAGTTAATTTCACTGGCATAAGAGCTGATTGCTCTTTTTAAAAAAATATTAGTTCGTAAAGAATATTTTACTGAATATATATTGGTAATAGGATTTGGAAATTGAATAAAAATTTATATTTCGTAATTTTTCATAAGTCTATCTAATGACTCAAATAATATAAAATATAATTAATTATATTATTTAAACCAATTTTCCATTTGTAACTAAATGTTTAAATCTAATGGCTAGGGAATTAGCAATTGTTCACGAACTTTTATATTTTTTTATGTAAACATACGAACGGTAGTGTATATTATCGCATCTGAAAAAAACATGTTACGAATATAAAAATACAAATGGCTCAAAATAAAGCAACTGACATTTTTCTATATTATTTGAACTAATTAGTAAATCTTCATTGTTTTAAAAAAGACGAAAAAAATTCGAAATATGAAAATTACGCTCAAATGGTATTCTGTTATGTAAGTTATATGAATTAAACTTCAATTATGCAAAATATAAATAATAAATAGGCTTAAAAAGTTCAGCTATGAACTTTCAGTAGCTTGAAAAGTACTTTACGATGATAACAAAATATAATCCATGAAATATTAATATTTTTAGAATAAAAAAGGAAAAATTAATTCTATTTTAATTAATTTTTAGAATAGCATAAATAAAAGTACATTAGTAATAGAAATTAACTCGAAAATTACTGTTTTATAATCCTCAGATATCTTCAACTTTTTATCTTTGAATTTGTGTCTATATCTGGGATTTCCTTGCTAATCTTCTTCGAAAGTATATCTTCAATGTAATACATCAAAATGAAACATTTATAAATTCAAAATGAAATTATTTCTATATTTTCTCCAGTTGACTGGAATGCAAAAATATTTGAAAAGACATTCCTAATTGCAAAATTTATGAAAGTATTCCTAACGGTTTGCTGTATCCAAATAATCTCCATCTGTACTTATAGCAATCACTCATAAGACAACAATCATTTCTTTCATCGTAAAAAGTTATTTATCACCGTATTATACGTGCATCTTTTATGTAGAAAACTTTTAAACATTTCTTCCTTCAGTTGCTTATGGCACCACTTTTTAACAGAAACATCTGGTCCATATCAGAATGAATAGAACAATTATCTTTCATTAAAAGCATCCATTCATATCACTTTTTTAAGCTTTAAAATCTTTTCTGTACAGCATTCAGAATGTTTGCTGGTCCGACAGAAATAGCCTGTCAAAGAAATGGCAAAGCAGAAAGCCGAAATCCGCTTCTTTACTTTCTGGATAAAGTCTTCATGCACAACAGAAATCATCACTTTGTCAAAGGAATGCGAGAATTGTGAACAATGCAGCAATTTTCACAATGAGACCGGCACTTGATCTTGAGCTGGAGCGATTTCGCTCGGAAACTGAAATGTAGAAAAAACATGATTACTTTACAGGCATGAAGGTAAGCTTTTTAATTTTAAAATAATAAATATTTGTAACTAGAAAATCCCGTTTTGAAACAATAAGAGAGTTATTTTGAGGCGGATCGAGTTGCTTTAAACTGTGGACAGATGACTAAAACAACGATATCTGAACTGGCACTCCTTCAAAGATCGGTTGTTCGTGGTTACTGCATGCCATCAAATGGCGTAGTGAAATTGCAAAACCATTCCATGTTTCAGCAACGAATTTCTATCTGAAAAATCGAGTTTGCACTCTGCTACTTGTTAAGGACAAGAGCTAGAGATTGTACCTTAGGCCCCCGTATCACCATCGATGCTATCTTTTTGCCATCTATATTCATCAAAGTGTCAGTGTCCATCTCTTTGATTCGGTATATACATATGATTTTTATCAGATGAACCTTTATTGATACAAAATACCAAAAAATTGTAACTTTCAGTACATCGATAACAATGGGGCACTACACGCTGTCTCCTATTCCTCTTTTCTTCTGATTCTGATTTCTTCTAATTTCTGAAGAACATTTTGAGCAAAGTGTCGAAAATGATTCGGAATGGAAGATTTGTGGGTAGTGTCTAATTGTTGTCAGTACATTTCAGTTCGCCAACGGTTTATGCAGCATTTTGCATCTAATGACTCCTCTTACAAATATCAGATGTGTTTAAAAGAACGAATAGCTCGAATTGATGTAAATTTAAATGACTTGGATATACAAATTGAAATTCCATGCTACATTAAAAAGGATTTCAACTGGTACCTTTGATTTCAACGTGGAATGTAGAAGATGTTTAACTCCAATGCAGATTTAACGTCTATTAGGTTTGCATTACAGTGTATTTTGATCAAATTAAATTTTAAAATCTGAAACTTTGGAAAGATACAAAGGAAGATCTTCCCATTAAATCACTGCAGCCCCGTATAATGTTTTAGAAACATTACTGTGAATAATAGATTATCAATAACATATAAGATAGAAGAATTATTTATAGTCTACTTTATATTAAAACATAAAATCACTTAATTCATAAATCATAGAACTTTAAGATAACACCAGGTAAGATATTTCATCAAACTATTAGTTTCACGTATTTTTCAAACAACCGACGCCTTGTGTCACTTTCGTCTTCGAACTAAAGGGATTCAAAGCCCGATTCCACGAATTCTCATGAGCGCACTCTTATGAAATGGTACGCATAAAATCAGTCAGGGCTTCTATGTCATACTAAATAAATTAGATAAACAGATATGGTGTTTCCATATCATCTAAAAACGAATCGAATTTATTTATCTATCAATAAATATCATTCGTTGCAGAACAGATTTTTCATATATCTTCGAAATGACGCATGTATCTAATAACACCAAAATATGCGAAACAACATTCTTCAATTAAATTCTTTTTGAATGATGTACATTAAGTGTTATCAAGCATACATGCATGCATGCATGCATATATATTTAACAAACTTTTAAACCTTATTAAAAAGTAAACATTGGCCTATTTATGAATAAAACTACGATTTAAAGTTTTTGTGGTTCATTTACTAGAAATGATATGAAATTATTCTATTTATTTTCTTAAAACTATATACAATTAAAAAACGAATATTTTTCTATTATGTTCAGTGAATAAGAATAAAAGAATAATAAGAATAAAATAAGAATAATAAGAAAAAAATAAGAAAAAAATAATAAAATAACTTAATAAGAATTAATGATATATATTGAAGTAATGAATGTTAAATCATTGAAAATTAAATTAGTCATCAAATCATTGCATGTAGTGAAGAAAATTTAATCACTAGCCATACACTTCTCAAAACTGTCCTCCAATATAGACAGTATTGAAACAGCAACATCATACAAAATATGTTAACAATTAAGAATGTAAGTTCAAAAGTTAAGTAATATTCCAAATGTAATTTACTCGGTTCAAGAAACGTAAAATGTGAAGCCAATTTTTGATATCTGTATCTTTATATCTATCACTATGTTTATTCTTATATTTCCCTGATATTTTTTTTGTTTGTTTATTTATTTCGGAGAGTTTCTGTTCTTCAAAATACTTTCTTATAATTTCAAAAATAATTTAGAATCTTCAAATTTTTTTCGACAAGTTTCAGATTTTTATCGAATTTATTTATGAAAACTGTAAATATTAATAAATGTATTACCTCAAATGATTTTTTTTCATTTTATTAAACAATTAAGGAATTTAAATATTTTTTTATAACTTCAATCCAATTTTACGATAGGTAACAAGGAATCAAACTTCTGAAATTTTTTTTATGCTCTGGAGGATGAATGGCAATTTAAAAGGGCATATAAAAAAGCAAGAATAATGGCAAAAGGAACAATATTACCAAAATTCGAAGAAAGAATAAATAGATGAGGCACTCACAAATATTAGAATATAAATAACATTCGAAAGATGATCTAGACAATAAATAATGCATGTTATTTAAAACTCCGAACATTTCTTTAAGAATTGGGATTACTTTTTACAATGCAACATAAGGAAAATTTATGGAAATGCGTTTAGAGTGTATTGCACGTTTATTCAAAAATGCATGCGGTTTCTTTTCATAAATTTGCTGTCAGAGTATTCAAAAGCAAAACTTCCCAGTTTCGGAGTAACACTTTCCCTAACGTATACCTCTGGTTATAAACTTACAAGTATATATGCTGCTTCAAAAATATTACCAACATAAAAGCTTCACTTGAATATAGTTTGAGTTTCAAGTATAAATATTTATATCCATAGTTCTTTTGATACAGAGGAAGGATGTATCTGCAGAAAGTAGGAAGACGCTATTTTAAGGTGGCATATTTCAGGAGAAAAAAGTGTATCGTGCCGATGAACAGTTTTAAATATCACTATAATACCTTGATTACTAAACACTTTATAAATATTTCAAGTTGAAGAATATGTTATTAACAAATACTTGTTTCAGATTCCCAGACATTTTTACAAATTTTATTTAGCTCTATTTTATTTTAAGGGATTTTTCTTTCTTTTTAATATTTCGAACTTCTGCATTTTTGTACTGTTGAGTTTTCGTGATTTATTACTTTTATTTTCTATTCCCACATTGGGCCCACCTATTTTGGAAGATGCAGGGAATTCGAATACAGAATTTTATACAAACTGTTTAAAAGCAACAAATTTAATGTAACGAAATATTTGTGATATTACATTCTGAAACGCTATAACGTATTTAATTTTTCTTGGGTTTTTTTTTAAATTTGAAATTCTGATTTTCATTGGATATTGTTGAAAAAACTGATAATGTGTTTTTAGACACTTATTTTGCCTTTTCGACTTGCTCAGAATTTTTTGAATTACTTTTGAATAATACCGAATTGAAAAAAAATGTATATTTATTGAATTTGTATTTGATATTAAAACAAGAAGATGTAGTTAATATAACGAATTATCGAATTATCTTTGTTAAATTTTGATTCCATAACAGTAGCACTGAATGACATTGAATTAAAAAATCATTTCAAGATTCAAAAACATTTATATTTTATTCTGAATAAATGTAATATTATATATAATTTTTTATTCTACAATAAATACACAAATGTAAAAAATAATGAATTAAAGCCTTTTGTAAAAAAAAAATTGTTTGGTCTTAAGACAAGAAATTAATTTTTATCAAAACAATGCACCTAACAAAACCTTAAAAGCGGGAGAAGATTAAAAAAATCATTTAAAATAATCCAAAAGCAAATAATATTAAAACTCTAAAATATTTAATAAAATTATTATAAATGCAAGAGAAATTCGCATTTGTTTTACATTATTTCCAATAGCAATTCACACTTTTAGGATTTAATTTTAACGTTTTTTTTTAATTTAAAATATTATTCAGAAACTCACATCACGAAATTAAAAGGAGTAATAATTCTTCAAATTATCAAACTAGAAATTTTATGGAAAATAAATGTGGTAGTTCTAGAATGAATATAAAAGCGAAATTTGAATAAAAACAGTAGATAATATATTTCAGAAATAGTTATAACATGATGAAAGAAAATGGCAAGTTCAATACAGTTGTTTCTACTAATTTAAAGTTAATAATCTAAATCATAAAAGTGACCGCAGTTCAAAAGTATTTTAAATGTAAAAGGCATAAAGATTCTTCTGTCTGGTTACTATAGAAACAAAAGTATCGAATGAAACTCTCAAGCTAATAAAAAAAATATATTATAAGATCAGTTTTAAACAAGTGTATTGATTAAATTTTATTTTGCTTGAAAATATGCTTCAGGCTAATTATGAAAATGGAAAATTTTGAGTAATTAAAGAATGTATTTTCTTGGAAATTCACATTTATCAGTTAATTTAAAGAAAAGCTTGACTAATTAGTTAATAAATACTTTCTTCAAAGTAAAAGTAAGTATAATTTGTGATTCCTAGAACCTGATTTTAGAACAAAACTTCTGCAACATGGCAAATAATTCCAATGATTGAAAATTTTAGTCATTAATTTCTGGAATTAAAAGATCGATCGATCTTCTTTGTAAGTTTAAAAATCAAAGAAAACTGAAAGAAAGATGAAAGGGACAGATTTTTTATGAAAGATTATTTGTGACAGAAATATATATCAAGGCATTTCGCATATAACAATATATTTGAAATGCAATCTTATACGTTGTGTTGTGACTTGTGGCACTTTACAAGCCTGCTGACAGTTATCTGTCAGCTATTTTAAGCCGAATGAGCGTCTTTTTTTTTTCAGTAGTGCCATTTAGGGCCATAAGTACGATTTAGCTACTTCATACATCATATTCGCTTGCACAACTCCTTTTTACAGCGGGGCACATACACACACCTCACAGATAGAACACAGAAGAACAACCATATCAGAACCAGTCTCGAACCCGGGACGCTCAAATCATAGGAAAGATGCGCTACCCTATGCCTGGATGCCTGCAATCTTATACATAGTTGTATTTATTACAAGAGAAAAAAGGTAATATAATATTAAAAAAGGTATTACCTTTTATAATAATATAAAAGGTAATGAGGCTGAAGATATCAATGAAATTATTTTTTTTAATATTCTAACTTTTTTATGAGCTTCTGGTGGTATAAGATGACATCCCTTAGAATGACGTCAGGTCCCATTTATTATGCGATTTTTTTTTTTAATCTCCATTTCCTTGAAACAATATGTATCACGACATTTTTTATCATCAATACGTTTAGGTGAAATTATTTATGATGAATAGGTATATCCCTCAAGTCATTTTAGCTTTTCTCACTTTTATTTATTTGTCAAAGTTTTTGCGGAAAAGAATAGCACCATAATATCAACAAGTTAAGCACTTTTCTGTTATAGAAATGGTGAGTATACCTCGGACAAACAAATTATTTTGATAGAAAGGTCAGAAATTTGTGGATTACTGTTGGTTCTTTTACTTTATTTTTGAATTCGATGAAAAAATCACCTGTTGGCGATTGGTACTGATATTCGACAAATCCTGTCGATACTGCTACGTTCAGTGGTGTCGGGGTGGTCGGCTCTACGCAAGAAGAAGGTACTGATATTCGCAAATAAAAAAAAATAATATGAAAGCTTAAGAGGGAAAGGGGAAATGTCTCCAGACAAGAAAGAAAAATAACAAATCGCGCTAGTATGAGTTTTGTCAAAGATCTGTTCGCTTGATACATTGTGATGTCATTTGATAAGATTGCATTCCCGATTTCTTATAAGCAGATTTTTTTTTGAAATAAACTTATTCAATATTATTTTTTCTGATTAATTTTGCATTTTAATTTAATAAATTTGAAAATTAGGAGAAAGAAAATTTAATTATCGATTCTATCTAGAAATATCAGAGAAATTGATAATGGACTTTGATCATATAAAGAATATATGCAAAGAATATACACTATACCATATGAAAAAATGTATTTATTCCTATGTATTTACTTTTGAGTTTCTGAAGTACAATTTTCCATCTCTCTCTCTCGTTCTCGAATTGACAGAGAAGACACTGATTGACGAATAATCTTTTTTTTTGCCATACATGCTGTATTGTTTTTAATTAGATTGAATAATTAAATACATCATTCTGTTCTAAAAGCCAACAAAAGACTTCCAGTGACACAGTCCATTAAAATGAACGAATCTCCATGGCTCTATCGAGAACTTAAGGAAATGATTCAAGAATTGTTGTTTTGAACTTTCTACTCGTTAATTTTTCTTTTTAAGTGATTTAATGTCACTATGTTTACTTCTATTACTACTTTTACTATAGCCATTTACCTTCATCCATTGTGACCTATCATGAACAAAATAGGAATGGTTTCAATTTACTTGCTCTCTGCTTATGAAGGAACGTCGAGTAAGTTACTTGAATTTTGACTCTCTTTGACGATCTTAGTGTTATTTTGTGCTACTCTAACTGAAATGTTATGAGCCATCTTCATTCTCCATATATCGTCTAAAGACAGATAAAATCTTCATTTCATGTTATTGCTTCTTTAGAGACATTATCTGGCCTTTTTGGTATCCAGTAATTCAAAATCTATTCCAAATCCAATACAGTACACTTTGAAAAAAAAATTACCACTTTTCTTTGTAAGGGTAAACGGTAAAATATCTTCACAAAGATAAGTTGTTTCATTTGACTGATTTTTCTGTAAGCTGTTGATTCTGGTAAATCATTGTGATAAGAAACATTTCAAAAAACATTTCCAACAATCGTAATGTTGATTCATAGGAAACAACATAATCTGGAATCATCAATTTAAGTAGATATTCCAATTCAATTTCGCGCTGTTTATTAATTGTGTTTAGCTTAAAGATCTTTCCGTGTCTTCGAAGCCTTATATACGAATTTAATAATGTTTCGAAAACTAGGAGGGTTTTAATTTTTATGTTATTTGTGTATGATAGAAGCTGGAGATATTCCAATTATCTAAATGCTGTATTATCATAGGAAACAACATAATCTGGAGTTCCCGATTTAAGTGGACAGTTGAATTCTATTTTGTACGGTTTATTTATTCTGTTTAACACAAATAATCTTTCCGTATCTTCGAAAACTAAGAGACTTTTATTTTTTTTATCTATATATGATAAAAGCTGAATATTCAAAACAATTTTCTAAAAGCTCTAGACTTAATCTATGGTTAAACTAAGTTAATCTAAAGGTTTTAATATTACAAGGATGTAATCTCGTTCACGATACATTTAAAGAAATAAGAGATTTTCATACCCTTTCCATAATTCTCAGCCACCTGTAATCCAGAATTCCTGTGATTTCCTCCAACCGTCCTCTCGTCACTTCTGACATTTATGACACGAGACAGTGTGGCCGTGCATTTGAGACGCACCTCCTCGTTGGCGTCCAGGTGCTTTGGTTGAACTTTCAGACGGAGACCCAGAATAGACGTCTCTTCGCCGTCTGGATGCTGGATGGTTGGGTAATGGATGAGGGACTCGTCGCTCACCTAAGGTAAGTAAATGTGAGTATGAGCAAAATGACTTAGAATGCTTAACACTGGAAAATGTTCAATTACATTCAAATATGCTGGATGTTGTTTCAAATAATGTAACTCCGTGAACCAAGCTAATGTGGAAATTCTAGTGCCTTAACCCGAGGAAGTTTTTCTTTGCGGAAGCAGAATGGAATCGCCCCTTCTTTCAGAGTAATCTAATTTCCCATTCTTTCAGCAGAAGGGAAACAACCGTTGAGTCATAACTGAAATACAAGTTGAGTTTTTCTCACTAATAAGACACCCTGTGGTTGCAATTTGAGATTTTAAGGAAGATTTTCTAAATTTGTTGATAGTTGCTAAATTTACACTCATCCTACTTTAAAGATTTTTTTTCTCGCAGATAAATATGAATTATGCCTGCTTTATAATTGGGAGCAAATTTTAAAAAATAAAATAGTAAAGACGAATCAAACATAAAACATCATCATCTAAAAAATTTCAAACTATAGGTTCGAATCTTTCCCATTTTTTTTTTTCTTCCTAATATTAAAATAGTGTAATAAATATCTTTTCTGCATTTCCTCCATGTTAATATCTGCAATGAACAAAATGTTACAATTGAGCATAAATGAAAAATATTTTCATATAATTTTGTTATATAACATTTCTGTTCGAAACCGATTGTATCGTTTTATTGAAATCATATTCGTAAAGACAGTTTTTTAAAACATAATTCGTATTGATGTAATAAAAATAGAATATCTATTACTTTCGGAATTTGTGAATCATTAATTTATATGTTAAATAATTTTAATCACTTTACTTTTCCACATTCTGTAACAGATGGCACCTCTTGTCTAGAATCAAAATTTGATTTATAGATTAACTCATAAACTATGAATTTTCGAAACTTTTATAGCAAATTTAATTATAAACGTATCATTAAGAGCTATACTAAAAATATATTATTTAGAACACATTAAATGTACAAAGTTGCGCAGCAGGAAATGGAGGAAAAATCGATCATAAAGTTTCAATTTTATAGGCATAAAACTAAATAAATAAAATAAAACAGGAAGAAAAAGCAATTGATATATTTTATCCACTTGCTGATAAACATTATTTTCCAATGATAATAGTATTAATTATATCTTGAGAGGTATGTTCATTTTTTTGAGGAATTGTAAGCGAGTCATAAGTCTTTTTTTATGAAAATCTCGAATTGTTACTTAGAATGTTAGTATTAACATAGTATTAAAATAATCGTATGAGGTCCAGCAAATAACCTTAAAGAGAACAATAAACATTTATAACGTATGTAGATAACGGCATATCTCCTTTTCAAAATCTTAAAAATAACTTAATATGTATTTACATGCAACAGGCTTTCTTTTAAAAAAACGATGTTTGAATTTTGGTTATATTAACTGTTATCTGTTATGATATAAAAAAAAATTGTGTTAAAACTCTTACGTTAATAAGTCATATGTCAAGATTTTTGAAGTTCAAATGAAACCACTTCTTAAAGTTTAGGCTAGTAAGAAATATTGATAAGAAATAATGCAGAATATGACTAATGAATTTCCCGAATAAAAGGCTTCTCTAAATAGAATATCATACCTCATAGACTGTAAAGTAATTCTATTTGTCTGAAACATAACTAGATTAACGCTTGGTTTCAAAGACTAGACGATATTGCCATTTCGATTCACCAATTCTATTTCGGAGGCCATTTATAATACGACTTTGAAATATGCTTTTTAAAATTATTTTTAAACTATATTTCTCTGTGATTTTCATAGGTATATGACCATTTATAATAATACCTTGAAATTTGTTTTTTAACATTATTTCTCTGTGATTTTTACAGGTATATGACTTTAATGGCAGCACCATGAAATGCTGTCTTAAGCTTCTTATGTTAAATCAAAGAACAAATTTATGTTAAAGTATAAGATAAGAAAAATTCCATTTCATTTCAATTAACAATCGATTGCAGAGTGGATAATTTATTATTTATATTAATTTAAGTGTTGCGAGGAAATATTTCTATTTTTTTTAATTATCATTTTGAATTTCAGATACAAATTCAATTTATAAAGCAGGATGATTAAGACTTAAAATTTATATTGATTCTATGAAATCTTATATATAGAATAATATGCTAATTAGTGTCAATAAATGCTTTTTTGTACCGAAAAAAAATATTAAACTGTGAGTATTTCAAAGAACATATCATTTAAAATATTTTTATCATCTTTCCAATTTTCAAACGGATGCAGATCATAAAAAATAAAAATTCTTTTGTAAATCGCTTCTTTTGAGATTTTATATTATACATTTTCAAATTAACATCGTTACGGCAGAGATGCAAGTTTTCTTTCAATAACAGTGCATTTTAGATAGAGACACATAAAAAATATGCATAACAAAACTCCTCTGCTTTCTAATAAAGTTCTAACTTTCAAAAGTTTACGATTTGCACCGATTTGCCTTTGCCCTTACAGACGCTATTTTAACATATAATCTTGTGTTTGGATTTCTCAGAGAATTTCAATAGTGACATGACCATCTAACTTATATTCATGATCGTTTATGCAATGTATTTTAAATGCCGAACGATTGTTGCCGTATCATCTTTGTATAACGTTAGGTGCATTCCTAAATCAAATGAACTCTATTAATTCCACTCTATTAATTCATGGTCATATGGTCATCTCAAATGTTCCACGTCAGTTTAACGTAGGAATCAAGTGCTCATTTTGAAAAGGAAATATATACCCTTATAAAGTACCTTGCAATTAAAGATTATATGGCATGTAAAGCAATTCAAAGCATAAATTACTCCTCATGAATTGGACCATTTCGGATAGTACTTGCAAATGTGATATGGAACCAAGTTATTGGGGTATGAAATGCCGTATTCAACTGAAATAAGTCGTCAAACAATTAAAAATATGTTTTAATAATATTGGATAATTAAACTCACTCTGTTTTTCCTTCCTGTGTTTCTTTTAGGAAATATGCATGGAATTTAAAGGTATATACAGTTTTTAAAATATTTTTAATACTCTCATTCCTAATATAATTTTAATTCAGATACATCAGTATACGAAAAAGTCCTCTTTCAAAGACCAGAATGATTTTCTACCCTTTCAGATATCGTAATGACAAGAAGCGCTCTGAAGGAGTTGTTATACAAGCGACATCTCCACTTAACTGACAGCAAAGATAAGCAAATTTATTCACGAATATCCTTTGAATTTTCTTTTCAAACTTACTTACCCCCCCCCCCCCAAATATATATGGCGAGCGTCTCGAAGGGACAAAGCACGTACTACGGTTATTCAATCAATCATACTTAATTAAACGGAAGGAAGTTTGGCTGTGATATCCAGACAACACAGGATTATTAGCTTCGTAAAATGGGCAATGCAAACACATCGTATTGATAGTGTTAAGGGAACAGCATCATAATTCGATAAAAGAAAACTTACATATTTAATTCATAAGATAATCAAAACAAACATTTCATCAAACGAATCAAAAAACATTTTAGCACTAATAAGAAATGAACTGATATTGATTCTATTATATAGAGTTTTACAAATAAATATTTGTCACATATCTTAATTTGAAAATTCGGATACATCAACAAATATTTAAATAAATTAAAAGATTTACCCCTTTAGATACATTCATTAAAATTTTCTAATATGTATACAATAGCGCTGATTACTTTAACTCCATAGTTTGCTAAAATGCATTTGTTTCGTATGGTATCTTTTAAAAAATTGAGGAAATATTTCCATTTCTATGGTAATCTGAAAGTTACAACAGTTCTTTTAGTAAATAAACTTTTCACGCAGCTGAAATGTGTCTAAATATTTCTATGTAGGTCTAATACTTATCAATAGGTATAGTTTGCTCTGCTTTGCTGCTTTTGAAGTTCTAATTATATCTTTATGTAACTTTTTTTCTCTGAAGTTGCATCTAAGTGATTCTTTTAACCTTTTAAAGGACCATTTTTTTCTAGTCATATTACGTTAAAATATTTTGAGGCTTGAAATTAGAATAAGAAAAGGGATTCATTTAGCTTATTAGATAAATTTAATTTGGTTAATTAATTAATTTGGTTGATTAATAATTAAATACAAATCAAGACACGTCATTTTGTGCGAGAAAAAGAACTGAAGAATCTTAGTTTCTGTTTTATTAAAAAAATTTGTCAGAACTTATGCCAACCTACATAATTTCATACAAAGATTGATAAATTTGGTGGGAAGCATACTTCCCACGGCCATAGAAAGGGTTAAGCTGTAAATCTTTTTTTTTAACTTACTCCATTCATATTTTCCCAGAAAGCAAAATATTTTTTAGTCTTTGTTCCTTATTTAGAGTATCTATATTTTTTAGGAATATTCATTGTTGAATATATGAAAACATTGAAACATTAATAAATATGATAAATTAAATTTTTTTTCTACAGCATGAAATTCATAATGAATTCTTGCTTATTTCTTTACTACTGGAAAATCCCTGACATTGTGCAAATAATGTATATAGGTGACGAACTATACATTAGATACAGCAGCAAAATAGGCTATTTTGTAACCGAAAGAATAGTAAAGTATAGTATAGTTATGTGAAGAAGGATGGCAGAGGGATTTATCTCATCTCATGGACTGAATATTACCATTTACAGGATGAATTTTGAGCCAGTTACAGATTTAAAATGAATAACTTTTCCTCTCCGAGTACTATCTAATTGTTTTTATTGAAAAAGTAGACGAATGGACGATATTTATTTGAACTTGACTGTGAATTCTGAGAAGTAACCTCATAGCATAGCCTAGTTAAAAAAATCTTTCCCCCGAAATCATCTTGAACGTAAAGAAAATCTCCAAATTTTCTCATCAGATCTTTTGCCATGGCTTTAGAGGATTTTTCCTTCAACTGATGTACTACTAATATTGCATTTCTATATAAATATAAATTTTTAATTATTATCTTCGTTTGAATATTATGGTTTTAAAAACAAATGGGGAAAATTTGGAAATGACTTGAATATATATATATATATATATATAATATTGCTTTACATCCTTAAAAGTATTCTAAGTGGCTTTTAGTGACATTCTAATAAGGTGTTCTTTTTCTAATTGTTAAATGAATTAATCTTTTTGAAGACCTTTGACGGTAGTCTTAGATAGCTGATATTCATCTAATGTTTTGGAATCCTTTAACAAGAGCAAAAGTTACATCTAACATACTGTATATAACGCGTAAAATTACTTGCAATTAACGAACAATTTGGTTTAGTAATGTTAATATCCCATTTTAACGCAACACTAGGTCCATTTTGGGATTGATCTCCCAATTTTAAACCGCGATCGGATGAAGAGGATGACACTTCAGCTGGTGCCAACCATCTCCACATTTCCGCAGAACACCACCGGGAGAATGTTTCGCTTCGACGGATTTAACGTGCACCAGACCGCTTACACGGTGGCTTTTTGGTGGAAAAGGATCTCGAATCTGAAAGCCACCATTCCCAAAGCCTTATCCACTCGGTTATCGAGATTCGCAATCAAAGATCAAATAAATAATTTAGAAACAGACGATAGAGCTAAAAAATAATAAGTAACATCATAACCTTTTACTATCAATCGCTCCTTCTGATGAATTATTATTCATTATCCAAATTTTCTTGTAACTTGATATCATGTGCATTCAAACCAAATACAAAAAAGTCGCACCTGTGATGAATATCCCTAACTTCCCAGCTGTTGCCTTATTTTAGCAGGTCATGTGTAAATATTATATATTCATATATGCTTTTATGATAGCTAATCTATAACAGTGGATTAGTTTCTTTTTTAATTTAAGAGCCGGCCTCCTGGCATAGGGGTAGTGCGTCTTCCCCGTGATCTGGGCGTCTTGGGTTCGAGTCCTGGTTCGGGCACGGTTGTTCTATCTGTGAGTTGTGTGAATATGCCCTCCTGTAAAAAGGGGTTGTGCAAGTGAATGAGTGATGTGTGAGTGGCAAAGTCGTATTCTTGGCCCTAGTTGGCGCTATTAAAACAAAAGACGCACCCCATATCAGCTTAAATCGCTGTCTTCGTAAGAGAGGGCTTGTCTAAGTTCCATAAGAAACAACAAACCTAATTTAAGAAAATTAACTTTCCTTATTAATAATTACTTAAATCTCGTTGGCTCTTTTTTCAGTTTGCGATTTTTTCACTTCACTTCTTTTATTGTTCATCTTGATGCTAAATCGTTATTAGACAAAGCTGTTGAATTTTATGTGGCTTTTAAATTTTTCTTAAATTTTCAAAAAAATATTAAAGATGTTCAACACTTATTATTAAATTCTAACAAATTAAAATGTGAATATAATAAGGTTGCTTCAGAGTTTTTAATAAAAGAATATTTTTCAGATACAGGTTATTATCAAAAATTGGAAACACCAGAAATGAATTCAAGAATTGTTATTATTAAGGAATAGGGCCATCTTTTGCAGGTAATACAGCTTGGGTCGCCTGAGAATCGTAACATAGAAATACTGAATAGTCTTTAAAGGAATACTGTGCCATTGTTCATGGAGATATTGTGTGAGTTTATGGTGAGATGCCGTTTAAAGGATATCAATTTCAGATTCAATGCTTTAAAATAGATCATAAAGGTTCAAATATATTGATAACGGGGGTATGGGCGGGCCAAGATAGATGTTTCATTTCCTCTTCATTTTCATCAAACCAACCAAGATGCCATTTTGTAAGAAAGCCCCATCTCCTGCGGGAAGCAAACTTTTCCCTAGTGATCCTTCCTTTCAGAATTACAATGGATCAGAAGAAAAAAAATCAGCGTCCTTACTTGCCTACATCATGTCAGAGCCGCTTCCATGCCAGACAGTTGGAAGGAGACAATCCTAATCATACGTTTGTGCATGTATCCTTCAAACGTGACCCGTTCTATTGCGGGGAAAAGTGTGAATAACTTATCTTGCACTTATTAATCGACGAAATTATTTTTTTATTATGGCACTACTGTAGACAAAGTTTGGCATTAACATCCATGATAAGTGGCTTGGGAATTGCTGCTCTGCCACAAATGCTCTATTTATGAAGGTTCTTCTAACTGTAATTACTGAAACTGTCGAAATTAGATGCTGACTTAGCTCTGCGATCACTCCGGCTGCTGTTGCTTTCTTTTAAGACATTACGATCCGCTCAATACCTTTCAGTCTCTTTCACTCAGCTTCTCTTTCGACCCACTATTTTCATTTGACGAGCTTTCTTTCTCTGCTGTATGAAAGCTCATTGCCTTTCTCTAGAAGCGGCTGAACGCTTGAATGTTTCGGTGACAGTTGGTCTAGCCAGTCGAGTTCCTATAATGTTATCTGAAGTTATAGGAATCTGCCCTATGTCTTGAAATTTGAAATTTTAGGCTTTTGAGAATAATCCAAGACGCATACAACTGCCCTAAATCTATCTCATACTACTATGATATCTAATTTTTATATATAAAAAATGGTAACTAGGATTATATTTTAATTCTTTCGAAATGCATTCTTAAATATCGCTTTTATTCATAAACATTTCTATTATTTTGATAACCATCTTACCTTGCTATTTAACTGGGCAATTCTTTACAGTCAAATGATTATTGTCTCTGTTGCTGTTAAACATTCAAGTCCTGTAGTACATTAAAACCAATTTTTAATGTAAGTGTTATTTGACATTAAAGGATTCAATGATACGTCAAATTCCTCTACATGATGGCCTGTCTGAATCAAATGAAGTCCCCAATATTTTTTTTTAATATTGCTTTTGAATTGCTTACTCTATTTTCTAAAGCATATCGTTTTGAATTTATAATGTTCATCCACTCCAAAATTAATATCTAGGTAAGGAACAAATTTACACATATTTTAATGGCTGCTGAATTTATGCCAGGTTAATTATCACCGATCTTAATGATAAACTTGGCAAACGTTTTGTGGCTTGGCGAGAAAAATCAAGATTCCTGATTACTCATGGATCTTAACGATATCTACATTAGAACTCTATCTCCAATTTTTATTCTATATTATTTGATGCCCTGTCCTGTGAGCTAAAAAAAGCAGAGGAGGAAGTCTAAAGTCAGAGGAGATAGTCTAAATCCATAGAGAGCCTGAGTTTAACTACTGCCTCTTGACTTTAAAGAGGCAGTAGTTAAACTCAGGCTCTCTATGGATTGTTGATTCTCCAGTGACTTCTATCCGAGAGCTTTATGCTTTTGCGGTTGACTAATAATCATTTGCTGCAGTTTATTGCAAGTGGTGTTCTTGGGTATGCTTCGGTTGTGTGTTTGTTATTGCGTGTTCCGGTGGAACAAAGCGTAGTTATCTGTTACTGAAACTGCTGCGCTTTTTCACTTTATACCCATCAGACGGATTTACCTTTTATAATATTTCCACTTTGAAAAGAGGCAGTCGACTCTCCATGGCCGAATGGCCATAGCACTGGATCGTAAGTTCGAATCCCGTTAGAGACAATGCGATTCACCGTCAGTGTAAATATTTAATTCCTTGATTTTATGTTTTCCTTTATTTCATGTTCCAGAAGATTCTAGACATTTCTTTAGTTTACCAGACAAGTGTTCTGGACTTTTCTTACTGTCTCCAGAAAGTATTCTGGAACTTCCCCTGCTAGTATAGTCACTGTGTTCTGAGTTCAGAGTTGAGTTAATAAATTGGTTTAGCTCTACTTATTGTGTGTGTCATTGAATTCCACACTAAAGAACCTACGTGACAATATTAATTAAAAATGATCCTATCCACAAAATAAATTGTGGAATCGCATTAAATACATACTTACCAATTCTTCGTTTAAGTACCAATGAAGTGTCGGGGCTGGCCTTGATTTTGCTGATGAGCAATTAAAGTTAAGCATCTCTCCAACACGATATTGAGATTCCCCTCCAGTGATGAGAGGACCGTCCTTTGTTATAACGGCTGGAATTTAATAAAACAAACTATTCAGAATATATCAAAATTATATGAAATAAAAGCACGTCAACTTAGAGGGTAATTAAATTTGTAATCGCCGTAAAAAATGTTCTATTAAATGAATTACTTTTCAAAAGTTATAGATAAAAGTTTGTTCAATAAATTTATAAGTTCTAGTTTGTTATGAACAGCATATAATCCCCTGGTACATCTGTACTACATTTAATCACTGTAAGTTCAATATCTGCCTTAAAAATTACCATATGCAGAAAAACACACTCTTTATATTAATCATTCATGTACATAAAGGATAATTAAATATGGAATTCGCTGTAGATTTTTTTTTAAAAATTCACAATTAAATTAGAAATAAGTATAGCAAAAATATAAATGTATGAATAACTTTCTTTTCACTCAGTTTTTCTTCTTATTTTAAGTTTCATTAATTAATTATCCATAGAGTAATTTAGGCTTTTCAAGAAATTACTTATTTTTAAACTTTGCTTAATTATTATAATTATTACTGTATATGGAAAGAGATAGTCATAATTTTAATGATCCATTAAGTAATTGTAATATTAAAGTTAAATTAATATTATACATTTATTGTAAAAATTTATGTATCATGCATGCAAGGTTACGAATGAACATACACAGTAGTTTATTATAATTATAAAAATAAAACGTTTCTTAAAGCTTTAACTGTTAGTTCATTTCCTAAATGAAATATCTATTTTTCTTATAATTTGTAAACGTTAGTGATGTAACTAGAAAAGAAAATACCATTCCCCAAATTTCCTAATCCAATTTAGAAAGCTTCCATTAATTCCTTTCACGGCTTTATTACAATATTTATGTTTGCAGCTTCTGTATAGGGAAATTCTTCTTGCAGAGCATTGAAATATGTAACAACTTAACTGTTCTATTCAGAATCCCTTGATTATCCTAGTGAATACTTCCTAAATACGATTCTTTGTTGCGACAAAATAAGTATCAACTGCAAATATGAAATGAATAAATATTTTCTAAGAGATATAGTTTATTATTAAGACTATGATGCAGTTAAGAATTAACACGCTATTAAAATAAATAGAAAATTTAGTATTTATTTGCATCTTTCTAGCAATATCTCTTTTGGAAAATAAAATCTGTTACATTCATAAGCTATTGCATTTTAATCTAAATCCAGCTATGTTTTTTTTATATATAATTTGTTAAGATTTTATTTCAGAGTCAAAAACTAAAAATTATTTCCGTTATAAAGTGAATTATAATTCATTTAAAGAAATCGGTTAAATATTATACAGTTTCACATTATCAAAGAACTTGAGATATAAAATTTCGGAATGATTTAAATATAGAAGTTATATCTGGCATGTTAAAGAGAGAAAAACACATCATATATAAAATATTTAGTACGTTTTGTGTCAGATATTTTCAGCTTTATATTACTATTTTAAATTATTAATTTTTTTTCGCACTGGTTATTTTCAACTTTACATTACAATTTTATAGATGAAGTATATGAAATGGTAATATAAAGTTGGAAAAAAGAATTGTTTCATAAGACCTTTTCTATTGATAATACCCATGAAACAAATATATGAATACGAAAATTTGAGGAAAATTCATTCGATAATATTCGATTTAAATGCAAAGATATGAAACTATTTTTGTATACCAAAACACTGTTTAGGTAATTTTTTAAAAAATATTTTATTAAATATCAATATTTCCTATTGTTGTTCTACCCATTTTCAGACCAGCAATAATCGATGCTTAGCTCGAATCATGGCGTTCATGGTTTTTATTTTCATAAAATTGTATTCTACTTAGCTATTAATCTATTGTTAAAAAACTTCATTAATTATTTTTAAAAAATTTTTTCCTATTATGAATATTAAAGCTTTCAGATTATGGAATGATTTTTTTTTCTCATTTTTTTCATATTGTTACGAATCTGTGATGCGGCTTCCCAGCATAGTTGGTTCCATGGGAGGTCCCAGAGCTTGGCGACCATTTGGCAACTTTGGCCCCAAAATAGATTATACCCGAAACATAGAGAATTTTTCCGAACCGTCCAGTAGGAACCGAGTTACGTCTCGAACGTTCCTGATTGGTTGAGAGGCTTCTAGCTCCGGCTCTTGATGCCTATAAAAGGAAGCAGTCCTGACGCTGCCGAGTAGTCGTGGACCAGTGGAGTCGACGGTGAAGAACTGGCCTTCCAGACATAAGCGGAGCAGCGACGGAGTGAAGCTAATGCTGAACTAAGCTGTGTGCTACTGTCTGTTGTATGTTGCTGTTTATGCAGTTTTGTATGCTGCACGTCTCGGCTGAAGATAATCGTTTTCTGTGCTGTATATAGTTGTCGTCTTTGTGCTCTCCTATGTGTCTTCGTGTAAATAAACGTAGTTTTATTTTCTACTGCCGCCTGGTGATTGAGCGTTCTTCACACCATATAACCCCCACTATCCAAACGAAACCCGGGAAATTTCCTAACAATATTTTTTAAGTGCAATTATTTCACAAATATTAGCAAAACGGAGACAAACTTTAGGGGAAAGAAGTATTTCCATGATATCAATTTTTATCCCGCTAAACTATTTCTGAATGATGGGGAAAATACAATAAAATTGTAATAATCATCATCTAAAACATTGGAGATCTGACGTAAAATACCACTATAAAGTATATACCATTTAAATTCTAGGACACAAAGTCTGAGATTAAACTTCAAACATTCTAATAAATTTATATATATTTATTTTGCCTTGTATTTTACAAGAAATAGAGTACAAAGCAAGAATTAAAACAAGAAATAAAAAATATGTAATATCTGTAACGTAAATTGCAGAAAGGAAGCAAAAATATAAACAACAAATTGTACACATAATTAATCTTAAACTGTATAACATGTAAGAAAAGATACAGTTTGTGATTAAAAAGATTATAAATATTACAAATTCTTAAAACAAAGAGCTATTAAAATAATTTATTAAATAACACATTGTTAGACTTAAAAATATAAAAGAAGAAGGAAAGGAAAAGACGAAGAAAAAGAAATAAAAGAAGTGAAACTCACATCAATATGGACAAAAATTTACCTTGAATTGTAGGTGTATAATTTATTTATGAATTATAAACTCTTAGGGGAATGCTTGATAAAAAAAATGCTACGGAAATTACATTTTCTGAACATGGAACAAAAATAAAAATCATGATAGAACATGGAGCAAAAATCATTCTTTGCTTTAAAACATATAAATGAAAGCTTGCATTAAATAAGCTGTCTTGTTAAATTTTAATTTAACTGTTAGATTATAAATATTAGTAACATACTAGCCACCTTCGGTGACCAGTTTGTAAGCTGAGATAATTTATAATAATATCAGTATGACTTTTCAATTCCATCAGAAAAATTAAAAATATTGCTATAAATATTGAATCATATTAAATTAAAAATATTATTAACTTCAGGGAGAAATTGTATGCAAATGAAATTAATATCGTTAAAATAATGTTTTTCAGTCTTAAGGTAATAAAAAGACTATTTTTGTGAAGTAATTGTTTTGTAAGATATGAACTACAATTATTCCCGCAGTCAATTTAACCCTTTCTAGGGACGTGGGAAGTATGCTTCCCACCAAATTTATCAATCTTTGTATGAAATTATATGGGTTGGCATAAGTTCTGACAAATTTTTTTAGTAAGTTAGAAACTTAGATGCTTCAGTTCTTTATCTCAGACAAAATGATGCGTCTTGATTTGTTACTTAATTAATTAACCAAATTAAATTTATCTAGTAAGCTAAATGAATCTCTTTTCTTATTCTAATTTCAAGCCTAAAAATATTTTAACATAATATGACTAGAAAAAAATGGCCCTTTAAAGGGTTAAAGCGATTACTTATCTCGCAACGGTTAAGCTTATTTTATATTTTCTGTTTGAAGCCTATTTCTTAATTTCTTCTATCCTCTGACTGAATGCTTTGTTTGGTGATGTAGCTCTAAAAATTTCTAATAATATTTTGCTGCGCCATTAATTAGTTATGTGTTGCATTCGATTTAGTGCAGTTGTAATAACGTTCAATGAAGCAGTATGAAATTCGTATAATGGTTTGTGTACATTTTACAGTTGCTGTTCGGCAATAAGTAATATGCACGATACCAGTACAACGTACTTTAACTTTTTATATAGAGAGAGGTTTTTGTTTTTTAACTAAGTATCTTTTCTTATTTCAGTGGGGTTTTTTTTTTCCTGGGAGCATCTCTGATGTGAGAATGAAAAGCTTTCGCCATAGTGGATGGTTCTCGCCAATCTTGAGTGTACAGAAATGGTGTGAGCTTCTACCTACTATCATGACGGGACATACCTCCAACTGGAGAGGCTTCACCATACTATTGATGGTTCTTAGGACTCAGTCATAGTTCCCGGATATGCTATGGTAGCGTTACTTTCATTCAAATATACCATATATCTTCCACTTTTGCCTCCAGTATTGTTGTCTCAATATTTAGAATAATTTTCACTTTCTTATTTTTAAATTTATTTATTGCAAGCATAAAAACTACTAAGAGTGTATGAAGTCATAAAGAGTTTTTCTAGATTGGTAATGTTTTTTCCTTCTTTTTATAATTTATCAAGTCTTATATTAGGGTTTTCTTCCAATATAATTACAGGCTTTTCAAATATTATTGTTTTATTTCTGTCTGTATTTCCTAAATGGTGAAGACAAATTTCTTTTTTATATATTTATGTGATTGATTATAAATAAAGATGATGTCTTCATATCTGTTCAGCCATTCAGAAGATACTGACACAAAGATACAAGACGGTTTTCTTTTATATTCGAAAAGCAAATGATTATTATATAGCAGCCTTTGGCGAATAGTTGGTTCACTATGATTAATAGCATCTTAAAATTTTAATTCAATAATTTAGTGTAACTAGGACTTACTGGCTTCCTTGTCGAAATAATCTTAAAACTTCAAATTTTGTTAGACATACCATTTATATTATTTTACAATATAAGCATCATTTCGTTCTCTGTGCTAAGCATTTTTTAAGCATAGTTTTTGTTCTATATCTAATTATATGGTATATATCAATTAATTATATTACAAATAAAGCAGCGATGTTTAAAATTGGGCATACTTAAAAATTCTTCCCCCACTACTTAATTCTGAAGTTAAGCCTTAATTTTAAATATTGCAAAACTTCACAGTTTATTAAAGACATTCATTATATTGAAATCTACTTAACATGAAAAAAATAAACCAAATCTTCGTATTTTGATCATCAATAAGGGAAAACAAGTCATTACAAAAAAAAAATAATAATAGAGTCTCACTTCAGTGATGAAATAAATTGCTACAAAATATATTTAAAATGTTTTTCAAAATTAATTTTTATAAGACAAAATTATACGGCAAAATATTAGTATCATTGAAAAGATTTTTATATCACCATAAAGTGCACTATAAATTTTTTGCGCTGTATTATTTTTTTAAAATACTATGGTGTAAAACATCTTAATAAAGTAAATATTTATCAAAATTTTAATTCAAAATTTAAAAAAAAACGCTTCGAGGTACACATTTCCATCCTCTAGAAAGCACACTGTACACTTTCCCCCCCTCGCATTGCATTTCGGTATTCCCGGTTTCACCTTCTAATATAGAGTTACCAAACTTGGCACATATCACATATTTGGCAAGTTTACTAACTCGAGATCAAACGATTTGGTCTGTAGAGAATCAACACACACAGAGGCACCCAGGTACACACATTCGTCTTTATTATTGGTAGAAACAGAGCTGAGAGGCTTAGCATACTTACTCAGAGTATTCATTACGGGAGCAGTGCCAACAAATTTCTCGCCGACAATCAGTTCCTCACTGGATGTAGAGTAGGTTTGTGAGACGGTGGCTGTGCATTTGAGTGTGATGGCACCACCTTGAAATAAATCCTTCGGTTTCACCATAAACCGCAAGCCTAATAGTGACGTCTGAAGGCCGTTTACGTGATTTATGGTTGGATAAGAAATTTCCTGGTCTGCATCAGCCTGGAAATATATTTTTCTGTTTTACATCCGCACGAAACAATACTTTGGATAATGGTCATTTGATCAAGTCATGAAAGAAGTATCAAAACGGATATCACATAATTATTGATACATTCCATGCATTTGACACGTCGGATATATGGGAATTATCCAATGACATTAAAAGCTTCGACTTATTTTAAATTCCAAAGAACCAAGAATTTCGTAATCCAAGAATATATGACTTTTTATTTATTTATTTTTTTACCAAAACAAAATATTTGTTTTGTATAGCTGCATATAATTTAATAAAATTATTTTTTAAGTATTTCAATTGCCTTTTCTAGCAATTTAAAAAAAAATCAAAATATGACAAAAGGCTGCATTAAGAATTAAACAATAGCCCAATGACATATATCACATTACAATATAATCACATCATCATATTATAGTTCCTTTTTTACCAATATATTCTTCACAATGGAAAAAATAATATTTTGATAATATTTGTAATGATAGAACTATTCATACAACAGTCATCTTAGTATTTTTTTCAAATTTGCAGCTTAAATCTAATTCTAATACCGCTATAGCTATATATCGGTCTTTTCTTTAAATGTTTATTAAAACGGATTTCAAACAATCATTGTTGTTCTTTATAACAGTCATGTGAAACTCATAAATGGAAATAATTATGCGTATTATTTGTCAACAGATTCTAAAACCCTTCGTGCTTCCGCGCATGCGTTAGCATGAGTTTAATACGACAAAATAGGGGTGAGATGAAAGGAGAAGATGTTTGCATTTAGCAATAAAGTTAATTCCGGAAATGAGCACATCCTTCCGCGTCTCACCACTCAGAGAGAAAAAATCGTCGAAAAGTGGTCATTTTCCGGTTACTGATACGAACTGTACCCCAATGGCTACCCACGCACTGTAAGGTTGAATATGTTAGAACTGAAATTGTAATCTTATGCACTATTACTATGAAAATTACCTTTAACAAAGTGTCATGAATTATTGAATATGTATTTTAAAGTGTCTCTTACTTTATAAAATTATATTTCTAAATCAGAAATCGATAGATACTATATTTTTAAACCTTATATTTTTTCAGTATTTGTTATATGATAAAAATTTCGTTCTAAAGAAAACAAACCCATAATTAAAAACTAAATAAACTGCAAGGCATCTAAATTTTGTATTTATTTATTTTTCTTGATTCAAAATATTTGCTTTCAATTAAACTGCTTTATTTCGTTTGTTTCATTTGACAGATTTTTGTGCCTTTGAGAAATAAAATGACATTAAATAACAAGTTTATAAAAGGTAGCAGGATTAGTTATAATAATTTCTACCTTTGCTATTCTTTGTAATTATTTTACTGTTTGTGAAAGTATTGATAAAATTCATAATTTCAAAATACAGCAGTTTTTTTCTCCAATCATAAAGGGGATAAAATTAATCACCTTTTGTCTAAGAAGCCGATTTCAAATCCCTTTAATAGAATACGTAACCGACAATTATCATAACATTTAATACCAAGGAATGAAGGAAAAAATATTGTATATTAAGTAAATTACTAATATAACGTTTTTGGTTATATTATATTAGTGGAATTCGAATTCAAAAAAATATTACGAACTCTACATATTTGTTGCGAATAACTTATGAGTTGTAAAACACTTATTATACATCTATCATTTTATGTAGGTGCTTTATTTGTTATGATTGCAAAACAAAAAATATTTCTATTTATGAATGTTTTGCTCTAACTTATGAAATAGTGCTAAATATTACGAAGTTCTAATATATTATTATAGTGCTAAATATTAAATATTAATATTATATTTAATATTAAATATTAATTTATAATATATTAATAATATATTATTAATTAAATACGAATATGCATTTTAAATTATTGAGCCTCTACAAACAAATTTCAATTTCTTTATTGAAAATAATCAATTTTTCAAGATTCGAAAAAGATGTCATCGGTTTACTAACTAATTGGTTATTGGAAATATGTCACATTTCTTTTTTTATACATCATGCTTAGATTAAGTAAACATACTTATAAATTTTGAAATTCTAGAAACGCGAAATTATTAGCTTATCTCTTTTTAAAACCCTTAATATTTATTTCAATGTTTATTTGTTAAAAACTTATTCAAAATTCACAAAAAAAGAATACGGGAGATTACTACGATAATAATTTTTGCTATAATATTGGTAATAATAGCAAAATAAGGAATATTCATCACATATCAACAAATGAAGGTAATAGAAAAATGATAAGATAAGATTCATCGCATTGTAATATTACCTCTTTTCCATTAATATACCATTTAAGAGCTGCTGCAGGTTTTGAAGGGCCAGATTTACAGGTGACATTGACATAATCTCCGACTTCGTACCTGGATTGACTTCCAACAATTTCAGGATCTTCTTGAGGAATCACTATTGGAAGAATTTTTGAAATTATGTGTCGTTTCGACGCGATTAACCACTTTAACTATTTTATGGAAAGGCAATGACTGATACATTTATCCATACAAAATACATAAGTATTTTTATTTTTTACAGCCTCAAGACATGATATGATAGTATTATTAAGTTAAATATAAATAATGCAATTTACATGAACTTTTCTAATTATTGTAGATTCTGAGATACCAAAACCTACCACGCTTTTGCGCATGCGCCAGGAGAAGTATATTTCGTTAAAATATGTGTGAACTGAAGTAAATGATCACCACAGTTATTACGAGTAGTAGTAGTTAATTAGAGAACAATATAAAATATGCATAATGGAAACGTTTCATACACTGAAACCTCGCAGCAAATAATGGAGGCATTGACCAATCATAAAATCAACATACTTCCAAAAGAAAAGCAAGAATCTACTTGCTTATAGACCCACTTTTAATACGTCTTTCCTTGTATTTTCAAATCAATCTGCATCCAAAGATCGGGCACTTTTGTCCTTAAAAACATATTGAGAGTATACAAACTTAATTCTTTGATCTCTGCAATAAAGACATGCTTCTGAAACTGTCGCATTGCTAAATGTTAGTTTCTCTCTCTGTGTTAGGTCATGTGCGATATCTTCAATCATCTTGTTAATAGTTTTATTCTCTCCACCGTTTACTTTCTCTTCCGTTCACTGTTATTATTATAATTATTATATTTGTTGCTAAGGTTGGAGAGAGGAATCGAAACAAGGGATCGCAGATTTTATGTTTTAATATTATAATTTATGAAGTGAATTTTTGTTTTGTTTTTGTTTCTTAAACTAGAATTTTGTTGTAATAGAGCAATACTAGATAGAAATGAACAATACGAATTGTGTCCAGATAAAAGGATAATAAATTGAGATTAAATTTTAATCTTTAAACAATATTTCTATTAAAAACATGTTGCAATATGCACCAATTTCA
Organism: Argiope bruennichi; assembly: GCF_947563725.1. Lineage (NCBI taxonomy): Eukaryota > Metazoa > Arthropoda > Arachnida > Araneae > Araneidae > Argiope > Argiope bruennichi. The sequence goes on along the minus strand of NC_079153.1, from coordinate 55,363,403 downwards.
CTACAGAAATTTTAGAATTATAAAAATAATTCAGATTTAAATCACAATATAGGGAAAATTAGTCAATCGTTATTTTCAATATATAGAAACATTTGTAAAAAAATATAATTTAGCAATTAGTAGTGATTTATTGTAATTTTTTGATCCTGTACATTTAAAAATTCACTATTCTAATCAGCATTTATTTTTGGAAAATGCGCCTATAATCTATTATGCTCGATATTATATTCTGTAAAAATTGTTTTAGTTATACGTTTAGCTCATCATCAGCCTTATTTCGAATCTATTAAGGTAAATATTCATCCGCAAGTTTTAATATATTTTAATGAAACATAAAAACATTAGTTCCTACATGATGACATTTAAGAAAAAAACTTAGAAAATTCTGAATTTTTTTTTCTGGTTTTCTTAATCTGATTATTCAATATTTTAGTGAGTTTGGAATACCAATTTTGATTACGCTTTTACTTCGCTTACCTTGCAAGAAGAAAACATTCATTTTTTTTTTAATTTTACATTACAAAACAAATAGCTCAATACATTTTTTTTTAATTTCAGAAATTCTTTAAAAAATATTTGGAAATAGAAATAAATAATGCACGTTCATTATACAATTTTCTTGCTAATAAGCATACTTGTAATAATCAAATTATAAGAAAATGAAATTTTATTCTTAAAATTCCCAACGACTATTGATTACATTTATTGCATATTTTATATTTTTACGAATTTGCAATACTTTTCGCTGCGCAATGTAATATCATAGTAAGAAGGGACATTTACAGATATTTTTAAGAGATGCAGATTGAATGAGAGGTCAATGACCTTCGTTTTAGATCACAAACTTGAAGAACATTTGGCGACGAATTTCGAAATTTTGGTGACAAAAATGAATATTCTCTAATGTATAAAATTTTAGATTGTATCTCTGTAAAAAACTAAGATGCAAAGATTCTTCTATAAAATTTTCAGCTTTGATAGAAAAACTATGTAAAAACGAAAGGCTAAAGCGAGTCAGTCTGAATCCTCTCTTTGGAACGTTATCACATTGCGGGGGAAGGGGGTGCTAAGTGCTATTGTGCTGTTGCTTTTAATGGTTTACAGTTCGTGTGTTGTTGATTTCGGCAAATGTTGTCTTTGAGTATGCTTCGGTTGTATTTTGCTCCCTGCTGATTCGTATATTTTTTTTTGGGGGGGGGGGGGATAAACGCAATTATTTGTTATCAAGATTATTGGAGATTTTGCATTATAATGCATCGGATAATTTCTATAGCGATATGTATATTTTGATTATCAATGGCTAACATTAGCTAGTAAACACTTTACTTACCATACACTTTGAGGGGTTTCTCTGCCTCTACAGTTTGAAAAGTTGGTGATTCGGCTGAAGCTTCACATCTGTAAATTCCTTCAGTATCCAAATCTGTTTTCGTGAGATATACGTGGCCTTGCACTGATTTCTGCAACTAAAAATGAAAACCGCCATTAAATGACTACCAAGAAATCACTTGTTTATAAAAGATTTTTTAATTAGATTTGCAAATATTTATTAAGCATCCCATTGGTACCCTTAAAACGACATTGACTTGCATGCATATTTAAAAATTAAATCACATATAATTCAAATATTTTTTGACATAATTCTTAAAAATCATTACTGAGATCACAATTACAAATTTTGGCTGCTACACAAAGTTACATTATGATCATGAAAAAAATTCAGCTCCATGTGTTTATAGCTTAAAGTAGGCATGAAACCAAATATCGAGGGAACAGTTCTAGAGGAGTATTAATTGTTAATATGTTAAAAATACTATTTTAGTTTACAGAAAAAGAATTATACCTGCAAATTAGAAGCGCAAATTTTACAGACAACCAAACAACTCTAACTCATTGGGACGATGGTGAAAGGAGCTTTGCTATCGGTATTTAATTGTATGTATTAAATTTCAAAACACACAGTTTTTTAAAAACGTTTGAATGAACATAGCCATGTAGCTTGAGACCCACAAGAACTGCGTAATTGAAGATGAGAAGAATTACTAATCAATTCTTTGAAATAGCTTCCTAATTGAAGATAAGAAGAACTACCAATCAGTTCTTCGAAATGGCTTCCAAATGAGGATGAGAAGAATTACCTATCAGTTCTTAGAAATAGCTTCCTTTTATACCTGAATGATAATTACCTGCAAAGGTTTTACCAAAACTGGAAAAATCCCATATTTATATACGTAAAAATTCTATTGCCCTCATAAAATATTTCATTTTACTTTCATTTTGATCAAATTAAAATATTTTATTAGATGTTTTCTTTCACTTTTTTTGCAATACCTTTACGTTTTTTACAACATCGGAGAAATTCCACGTTTCTTTATCTGTTTTTTCGTTACAAAGAATCCGTTCTATTAATATCCAGTATTTTGCTTTCATTCTAATATTTATGAGAAAAGCCACCTCACTATAAGAGAATTATCAAAAATATATAGAAAAACATTAATTCCATTTAATTAGTAAAATATTTCCGTAAAATCAATTATGGAAATATCATATAATAATTATAAATAAATGTAGTATCAAGCGTATTATTTGTAACAGAATAAGGAAATAAAATTTTCTTACATTTCTTTAAAATACAGCAATCAATAAAATTTACTTTTCCACTGAGGGAAATATTCTAGATCAATTCGAATTAATTTCCACACTGAATTCGAATCTTTTAAAAGAGTAATTAAGTAAGCCTTATTTTAAATTTTTTTGTAAAATATGTTTCTTAGAAAAAAAAAACTATTTTTAATTTGTAACTATTTTCAAAGTCTGATTAAGAATTTAATGACTGAATGATACAGCGAAAAAGCTTCTGCACTCAAATGAGATGAAAAATAAATAGTCATTAATATTCGTGCATGCAAATATTAATGCAAAAGTTTTTTTCTATACATCACAAAGAATATTTCTAATATAATTAGAACAAAAATGGCTTAACTTGTTATACAACTATGCAAAAACATTTCACAGCATTCTCATTTTTTTAAACCGATTTTTTTAAAAAGCAGAAACTTTTTTATTATTCTTTCTCCATACAAATCCATTTAGAATAAGGAGAGAAATGCATAAATTGTTTAACACCTTCAAAATTAAACATTTTTATCAGTCGTTTAAATTTAACTTTTGTCAAATTCATATCTCTCTATATATATTTGTAGCTTTTTTCCCTAATATTCCATGATTTGTAGTATCGTATTTATAAAGACTTCCGAATGATCTTTCTAACACTGAAAATCCTTACGTAGATACGTATTCCTGTCTGTCTACTAGTAGCATTAACAGTACCATAAAGTAGATTTGTGACATCATAATGCTACAATAATGGCATCATCATGAAATTACGCAGCAGAGATATAGTTATAGGGGATAAATGTCCATTTCGTTTGAAATGTTACCATGACGTTAGAAATTCTATCACATTATAAATCAAATTGTTATAATGTCTAAAGGCGCCGTATTCACTACATTGATTCAATATTATCAGTAAATTAATTGCTTAAAATGACAGAGAATATCCAGGCAATAATTCCTTATTATACATAAAAAAATTAGACTAATATAATTCTTAATAATGTCATTCTAAATTGCAATGAATGACTGGAAGGGATCTCATGATTAGCAAAGAAGTCGAACATGGAATACTTTTGCATAAGAGTGATAATTTCACAATAATTCATGATTTCTTTAGAACAAGGATTGCTTATTTTGGAATATGGTATGTAGAATAGGAGAAAGAAGTACTCGTGCGTTTCGTGTACGATAAAGAATGAATAAATAAAACACTTTTTTTTATAAATTGTTGCTCTCTTTCAGTTGTATCGTTTTGAATTCAGACGAGAGTTTTCTTCCCTTGTGTTTTTTTTCTCATAATAAATTATATGCAGTTATGCAATCAATATTGGTATTAAAATAGTCATGTTCAATTTTAACTTGTCTTGAAAAATATCAATGGGAATCAACAATTCTATAAATATCGTATGAGAAAAATGAAATATAAAATTACCGGCCAACCATTTTATAAAAGTCAAAAGAAATTCTTTTAAAAAACTATAACTACTACATTATTAAGCCATTGCATTACTTTTCATAATGGTTGGCCGGTTTAGTACACATTGATTTGTAGATGCAAACTTAGCATATCTGCTAAAAAATGCTAATAAGCATCCTAAAAACTATAACTACTTCATTATTAAGCCATTGCATTACTTTTCATAATGGTTGGCCGGTTTAGTACACATTGATTTGTAGATGCAAACTTAGCATATCTGCTAAAAAATGCTAATAAGCATCCTAAAAACTATAACTACTTCATTATTAAGCCATTGCATTACTTTTCATAATGGTTGGCCGGTTTAGTACACATTGATTTGTAGATGCAAACTTAGCATATCTACTAAAAAAATGCTAATAAGCACCCTAAAAACTATAACTACTACATTATTAAGCCATTGCATTACTTTTCATAATGGTTGGCCGGTTTAGTACACATTGATTTGTAGATGCAAACTTAGCATATCTGCTAAAAAATGCTAATAAGCATCCTAAAAACTATAACTACTACATTATTAAGCCATTGCATTACTTTTCATAATGGTTGGCCGGTTTAGTACACATTGATTTGTAGATGCAAACTTAGCATATCTGCTAAAAAATGCTAATAAGCATCCTAAAAACTATAACTACTACATTATTAAGCCATTGCATTACTTTTCATAATGGTTGGCCGGTTTATTACACATTGATTTGTAGATGCGAACTTAGCATATCTGCTAAAAAAATGCTAATAAGCATCCTAAAGAACTTTTTATTGAAATTGTTTCAATTGGTTTTGTCAAGTTATTGCACATAGATTGCTTAGACAGGTGACATAAATTTATTATGAATATTGTGACAATACTTTCTAAGACATATATATATATGCATGATTTATACAAATCAGTTAATTAAAATCGGATCTCAATTTAATGTTATATTTTATTGGAAATGGAATCCTAATTTTGAGTTATAGTCCGATAAACAGAACAATACATGAACTCGCAGCTTACTTTCAAAAATGTATACTAAATAAATGGAATAAAATTTGATCTAGACGAATTTTATTGGCTAAAGGTGGAACTGGAGCTTAAAGTCTCAAATCGGAAGCCTTTTGATCACAAAAACCAAATACTGCTGTTAGTCTGTTGAGGACCAAAACAATCACTTAAAAGCACGTTGACATGTCTAATAACTAACTCTAAATTGAGATGTTTGTGTTATCGAGAAATAATTATCCATAAGGCTTTTATAATGATATTCATTATTTTTCGCGTTTAAATTTGGATCAGTTACACAATTAAATAGTACAGGAATGCATTTTGATGCATCTCAGAAATCCTTAACTATGCGAATAGGAATGATAAAAAAAATATATTTTCTTAATGTGTTTTTCAGCATATTATCTGAAGCCCTAAAATGGCGACTAATTAAATCAAGATAAAATTTCAGTGTTCTCTGTAGTATTTTACAAATACTTGAAAAATTTTAATGTCGGGTAAGACCCAAAGTTTGCACTATTTACCAATGTTTGAAAAAACGCAGGTCCGTATATGGCAATCCCGATTTGAATTTCTTATTTGATAATGCTAGTTTTACACTATCTATAAATTACAGCATCAACACAAACAGACCATATAAAAAGCTCTATGACGGAGATAATGCGTCTGAAGATACTAAATTTCACATGCAGTTACTTTTTGATTGCAAAGTTTTTTTTCTGTTCAAATTGTTTATCAGATTTTCATTAAAAATATAATCGAAACTATAACTTTGTTCATAAATAACTTTGAAGCACATTATTATACAAAAGAATTTTATACCACATCACTATGACTGGAAAGATTTTTCTCTTTCTATTACGTTTCTTCTGTACAATTTCTTCCTTAAATTTATAATTTTTCAAAAAGAATATTTTACAACAATATATTTTATTGCTTTAGTTTATTATACCAGAATGCGAAGAAATAACATTAAATATATTTTTGATTTGCATGTAATATCTCTCATGTTGCAACAAAGTTGTAAATTGGTTCTCCGAAATTTAAATAGTCATTTTGTACTAATTTTGGATTGCTGAGCTTGACAATGAAAATCTGAAATTTCTTCCAAATATTATCATAATATTTTTACATGAAACAATTTGCTAGCAGATGGATTTCCATATTTATTCCATGTTAATATCCGTGCCTCTTAAATTGTTTCCAGTGCAGTTTCTTGGAGCCAGTATTGAATATTGCAGAACAATTATCTACCAATATTATAATGCATAAACTTTCTTGCTATTTTCCCACAATGCTCTGGTAAAAACGCTCACCAGACTTGTCTAAAATGGTCGAATTTTATTAAAGAACCAGTGGAAATGGTATCTCCAAAATTTTCTGGCAATCTCTTTAATAAAGGTGATATTCCAGAGAATAAATTACATGGTTTGGCACATAATAGTTACGAAATATTAACCTTCGGCATAAATTCAGCATTTTCACTGAATTTACTGTGTCATTCTTGTTGAGTGTTTTAGTGATTAATCCCTGGCACGCTTTAATAACATCTGAAAATCGAATTGGTGTTTGAGATACGTTTTTCCCAAGCAATTAAAAAATAACTGACACATAACTGCACTTGTAATCTCAAAGCCACACATGTGATATATTTGAGTAGCTGCGTTTTTGAATTGTTGTGTTTACATTTTCTGAAAGTACAGACCGACAGACTATCAACCCCTTGTTGGTTCTGCCTCAAATTTTGATAATTGCTTACACCTAGCTGCTAAATATATGCAACGAATTTTATATATTTAGCTACTTTCGCTTTGTTGTAATCGTGTTAACTTATATTCGAACATAGAACAGACTTCCTCCAAATGGATTTTGGATCATAATTTGAACAAAAAATTCGGCAAATTTAGTATAAATACTATGTCAAATTTCATCTGTCTAGCTCAAAGCGTTTTTCAGTTATCTTTGTCACAGACAGACAAATGTTTTCCAAAACTATGTTTTTTAAACTCAGAGAGGACTAACACTTGGAGATTCATCAAAGTCCCGTGTTGAATTTGTTTTGATGATTACAATGATGATGATGATGATGTCGTGTCCGCGTTACCACGGAAAGGGGGTGCAGTAGCTTCTGAGGGTAAAGACCCCTGAGTACCTGAGGGTAAAGGTCTGACTTCTAGATCATATGACGATGAAACTCACACATTCGCTTGCACAACCCTTTTTTACAGGGTGGGGGGCACATTCACACACCTCACAGATAGAACACAGATAAAGAACAACCATGCCCGTACCTGGATTCGAATCCGGGACGCCCAGATCACGGGGAAGACACGCTACCCCTATGCCAGGACGCCAGCTGATGATTAGAATGCTTTCTTTATAATGGCTATGCCTTCGATTCCCTGACAAAATATTTTTTATTATCTTTATGTTTCGTATGCTAGAAAGTAAAAAACAATGACCTTTCCCTCTTAAATTTATTTCTTTTTTCATCAGGACAAGCCATTTAGATGTTCCTTTATTCTTTTTGCATGTTAGGGATACAATGAAACAGAAAATCTCTTTTAGATTTGCTCTTGGAATAAAACGATTAATAATCCAAAATTGCACGTGTGGAAATATTCAGTTCAAAACGTTGATACAATGCGCTGTCACTGGCAGTTTGTGTATTAGAAAAAAAAAGCAGCTAAATTTGGCAGCAATGCTTGGAATTATTCAGATCAATGATCCTTATTAGCAGCATATCAGGCTTAAAATAGCATAAGAGGACAGCTGTATGTGATTAATTATGCTGTCGCTAACCTCGAAAAGATTAATTGCCGACTAAGCTTAAAAATAAAGGGCAGGAAAAGTGCCTAAAATTTGAATTATGAAAAAAAAATTCAAAGAAATTATAAAAAGGGAATGTTAAAACTTACTGCGTAACTTTGAATATACGTACACTGAATTTATGAGTACATTCTGCGTATTAATCTTTAATATTTGGAAGTTCGTTCATTTGGATATTAAATAAAATAAAGAGGAACTTTAAAAAAAATGAGATGAAATTCTTTTTCGAGAAACTTTAACCCCACATTCAGAATCAAATGAATATTAAATTGACACGTGGAAGGACAGATAAAACAGAAAAACAAAAGATAATCAAAAATAAGTGTTACAGGACTTATCTAAATTAAAAAATTGTATTATTTTTCAAATTTTATTACAAACTTGTATTGCGTTTACATATCCGTAATTCAATGAATGATATAGTTGGCATTTGCGGAAGGATAGATGAATTATTTAAATTAAAGATACGCTACTATCGCCAATAATTCGCCAAATTAAAACTTTTTAATGATAATATTAGATTCAAGGCGATAAAGACCATTTCGATGGTAACAATCATAACAGTAGGAGAAAGAATTATTCATTCAGCGATATTTAGTACCACGCTATTGAATCTGATAAGGAAAACAATTTTTTATGAGCTTTATGCTCAAGATAAAATAAAAGTAGAAAGGGGACAACAGCAAAAAGTTTTAATACTATGTTTACCATGAGTTGGCATATACCTACTTCTACCAAAGGGGTCAAAACGACCCCTTTCGGTATTTAATTCGAAAAAAAATATAAATTGACCTATCTATTATGAAGTTAAAGTAGAAAAACCATTTATATTTTCAATATATTTGTTGAAGTATGGTGTGATGAAAAGGCAGTTCCTCTGCGTTTATTTACTAAAAAAGTGTTTATTTCCTAATCTAGGTCTTCAAGACCATCTATTCTTCTACCATCATCTTATACCAAAACATTGACTCACACGTCTTCTTACTAACAACCTATAATAGCTTCTGTCTGATTGACTTTCAGCTTCGTCTTCTTGCTACTTATATGCACACATTGTACTAACACATACTTATTTCTATATTTATACGTATATCCATGTTCGTCCTTATTAAGCCATTACATATATGAATATAAATAAATGTATTGTCTACAATATTTATTTGAATGGTCAAAATGACCCTTTTGGTAAAAGTACGTATAATATATATATTCTTACGAAACAAAAAAAAAATAAAAAAGATAATATTTGAGATTATATGTCTTATAAATGTAAGTAAAAATTAATCAAAATATTCTTATAAAATACGGCAATAATTTTCTTCAAAAAAATTGAAGGAAAGTTTTCTCAGAAGGGTCAAAATGACCCCTTGGTAAACGTAGTGTTAAAATGGCAAGTGTATAGAAAAATAAAATTATAGGAAATATAAAAATAAAAAATACTGTTTTTTCATTATTAAGTTCATATTTTTAGAATTTTGGTTTAAAAATGCGAAAAAATGATATATCGTAGAAAAAAAATGTCAATCAAGTGCGAACAATAGATGCTCTTTTTAAAACACATTTTACAATGTAACTGAGAGTAACAGAAATGCACACTGAATATCCATAATAATATATTTCGTTTTGTATTTAATGCCATAATAATTACCATAAATTATTTTTTGTGAGTGTCTATGATTTTAAAAGGTGAATGACATTATATTCAGGTCAGGTAAAAATGATATCGTTTAATACATACAAAGTCAATGAAAATATTTATCAAAACATTTCCATTTACTTATTTCTTAATATTCCCTGGCATGTTATTATGGTAATGTGAAAACATCCGCAACAACTTAGAGCATATGGCAGTTTATGTTCGTGCACAACTGCCAGATATAAAAAAAGCAATTTAAAGCAGATGTTCAGTAACTTATGTAAATATTTTGAATCAATGGAATGTTTTGATAACTTCAGACTTCTTCAATTTGATACAACTGTGACAACTGTTGAAGGTCCAGTGAATTTAGTCAAACAATTTAGATGATTACTTTTTCTGTCGACATTATTAAACTTTTACAGAAAATATCTTACATGAAAGAATCCTATAAAACATTTCAGCAAATAAAAGAAAACAGTCCCTACGAAAAGAAACGACATTTATTATTCCTCATATTAATTTTTTTTCCTAGTTAAAAATAAAACGTTTTGTAATAATGATGACGAATATATGATCACAATCGAAATTTTACTCCAATTATTTTTTGTCTTAAAATATTTTTTTAATACTCTGAAATTCTAACACAACTTTCTTCTTCGTCAATTATATATATCTGCTGCTTATCAAAAAAAAAATTAGTCAAGTTCAAAATAAAATATTTTTGTAATTTCCAGAAATGGTCGTTTTTAATAATCACGGTTTTTTAAAACATTGTTCAAATAAATGGAAAAGAATTGTTCTTTTTAAATTTTTTTACGAAAAAGTATTTTTACAGTAATTAATTTCTCCGAGACTTTCTCTTTTTTAACAAATCAAAACATTTCTACTCATAATTACCAATGCAAAAACCATCATCAAATAAATCGAATGCTTTTTTTGTTTCCCTTCTTTTGATTGCTTTCAGCATTCTGTATGAAAAATTCTAGGTATGCAAGAAGCTATGCGATTCCAATCTATTTTTTCATATATGTAATCGTCAGTTTATCTTCTTATCATAGATATAAGGTAAACAGAATTCCATGCATTTCTTTATTTTTGATTATGTCATTCTTATTTTATTAGTTACCTTAACAACTTATTCAAAATTATATAGATTCATTTGAACAGAATTAAATTCTTTAGAACCATGATGAAATGACTTCCAGCATACAATTAATTTCGACACCATAAAGCTTAAGAGCCATGCATTTGTAAAAACAGATGAAATAGTCTCCTCGAAACATCCTCACATGTTCACTTATAAATTTATTACCCTCTCCCACACACACATACAAACTGCATAAATTATAAACTTTAGGTAAAGTCGTGAATGTCTTGCATTGCAATGGCCAAAGTATTTATGAAATATAGATCTTTGGCTTAAATCTAGCATTTTTATTGAATACAAGGTGCGATATCGTTAACAGTTAGTCCCTGGTATGTGGCCAATATAATATTCAGGTTGGCTCCTGTAATTCCCTGTTTGGATGCACCTACAGCTAAAACGGATGAATGAATTAAAGCACATTTTATATATAGACTGTGAAAGGCATGGGAAGATCAATTCCACAGAGAAAAAGATTAGTACCGAAAGTTTCCAGTAGGAGAAATAATGGCGCTGCTGTCACCAATGAATGCGAAAATTGGCATATTAAGATGGAGTCTGTAAAATTCCTAGTGCGTGAGCGGCAGCAGCGTTATGGACCCTATACAAAGTAAAGAACAAAAGTTCGGTTAGAAGTTTCTTCTTGGTTGTTGTTCACGATTGACTGTTGAAGTATGGTTAATATGGGCCTTGGCTCTCCTCAGCGTGTTTTAATATCTTCGTCGTCCGTAACGCGTCTAGCGCTTCAGGTGAAACTTCTGCAAAGCGGTCGTAATGCGTTTCAAGCATTATTCTACAATTTAAAACCTTAAAAACACTTTGTAAATGTTAACGTGTTTGTTTTTATTTTCATTTGTTCTAGTGCGGCGAAAAACAGAGGAAAAACAGAAATTTTCGCTGACAGGAGAGGACAGCGAAAGGGTTAAACTAGACATTATAATACCGTTCTTCTTAAGCAATTTCGAATCATTCATAGCTTGTGTAAAGGAATTCTATGTCTGCTGTAGCACTGAGTACAATAGTTAAAATATTCGAGGAAATTGGTTCGCTAGGACCAGGAGCCGGCAGAGGACGAAAAGCAGTACCAGACGATGCAGTAGCAGGTGTTACTAGAGTGGTGTTTGATGACACAGGGATAGCAGTAATCCAAGCGCTCGTGCAACTGCTCACTAAACTGATATGCCATATGTTACTGCATGAAAAAAGTTACGCAAAATGCTGTATTTCTATCCGTATAAAATCAATCATGTGCCAGCATTGCAAATCACAAATGATGAAGAGTGCCTCACTTTCGCTTTAATGTTTCTTGCTCGAAAGGAGGTCGACATTGACAGAACTTGGAAAATATTGCGGGGAGAAGAGGCTTATTTTTTTATTTGAATGAGTGTGCCAACACTCAGGGGCACATCCATGGGACGGTGTTTGGGCATATGAACATCCCAGAGTGAACCAAAGGTGACCGTGCAGTGCGTTTGCGTGGCCAATTTTATAATCCCCCCGTTCCATGGACATTACCCCATGTGACTTTTGATTGGAGGGGGTGGCTATCTAAATTCCGTAGTGTATGCTAGTGGCGTTCCAAACCTGCATGTCTTGAAACAGTACATAAGAAGGGCTGTCATGAACATCGAAACTGACAGTTTACACGCAGCAGTAGACAACGTCATACACCTTATGCAATATATTGTACACAACGAAGGTCAGCAAATTGAAAATGTTGTACGGCGTCCAAAGGACCCTAATGTGGATGAGTGGATGAATAAAAGATTATTTTCATGCGATTTTCATGAATTCGTTCATAACTGTACTCCCACAATGCCGATATTTCCCCTATGAGAATGATATGGTATTAACTTTTTCTTCGGCGGTATTCATCTTCTCATGTTTTCCAAAGTCTGTATATGAAATGCGGTTTCATTTCATTCAGTCATTTTTTCGTTCGTTCGTTTCAGCTGTAGATGTAGATTGTTATTCAGCAATTGAAGCAGAAACAAAGATTGGACTCAATTTTTATGCAAGATGGAGCATAGATTTGGTATTAACTTTTTCTGCGGTATAATTCATCTCCCCATGCCCTCCACTGTCCGTATATGAAATGCGATTTCATTTCGTTCTTTCGTCCGTTTTAGCTGTAGATGCAACACAGGGAAAGTTATTTTATGGCCACCCTGTATAATAATATGATATACAGTACTACTAATCACAGAGATTTCACTTAGTTTTTATTGATTAATTTTTTAAAAAAAATCACTTCTAAGTGCATATTTTTACCAACCAGAGTATGTATATGCCAAATTTGGTAGCTATAGGTCAAACGGTCTGGTTGCAGAAAGCCAATGCAGGCACATACATTCATCTTTATTATTAGTACATATTCCCCAGCAAATTTTGTGAATATTAAAATCTTTTGCACAATGAATAATCATTACATTTTTAAGGAATAAAAGAGGTACGAATACAGACATAGATTGAATATACAGGCATAGTTCGAATTATTATTTTGGTAATGATACTCAATCATCAATTATGAAAATGCTGCAGGTGTTTAAAAATGTGCATCAAGAAGTTGAAAATCTGTCTCATAATAGCATCACCAAAGAATATATGACAATTAAGTAATAATAGACAAACTCTTTATCACCGAAGATAACAGGTGCAGTATAATACTGAGATAATTTGAGGATGGTCAAAACAGCAAGTTAGTTCCAAAGACCCTCTGATGTACCGATTTTTTTCTTTGTTAGAACAATAGAGACCAAACATAGCTGGTGTAAAATAAAGAAAGAAATAACGAAACTGTACTGAACAACACTTGACCATTCTCCCTATAGTCACGGCTTAGGACCATCAAACTGCTATATTTTGGATCTCTTATAGAAGCATTAGGAAAAGAAAGATTTCCATCAGATGAAAAAAATAAAATAATTTGTGTATACATTGTCTTCGACTGGATTCAAAATTGTTCATGATATATGAATTAGAAATAAAACTCCCAATACGTGGAGATAGGTTTATAGATATCAAAGAAAAATATATATAAAAATACACTATTTCAGTAAGTGAAATAATAAAAATTAGTTTTAAAAAGACCCTACATCTATTTATCTTTATTTCTTCCACGAAGTAGTTTATATCTACCTCCAAGAATTGCTTTTTATGAATTATTTCATTCTTTTTGTGCTTTATTCCTCATGTGCCTCATCCTTCTCATTCTTTTACCATTTATTTTGGCCACAGAGTTTTAATAAAATATTATTTTCTATATTTTATTATATTAAATTTAAATTTTTAAATCATTTTATTGATTATTTCATATATTTTAGTCTTTAATATACTTTATATCAATTAATATATCCTTTATGGATTCTTGATATACTATTATTATTAAATTTATTATCAAATAGCATTTATTCCGTATTGGTTTGAAAGTAAATTAAGTTAATCAAATAATTGACTATTCAGTTCTTAATGCATTAAAATATCATTTTGTCTCCAGAAATGTACAACTGCACTAAATTTTAGAACTCAACTTTATATGAAAAATAAATAAAAAGATATTAACAATGTGCATCTTAGCAAAACTGAAAGTCAAATTTTTTTTTAAATAATGCAATTTAATCTAACTGTTAAAAGTAATTATCAGTATTTATCACAATCGTTTCATTCGAACAATATTCAGAGAGAAAAAAGGATGACTTTTTCTGTAATCTCTTTACAAAATAATAATCACTGGAAGAAATTTAATGAAATACGGAAAAGCCTTTGAAATAAAGTGCAACGCACATTTCTTTGTCTAAAAGGTCATTTGTGCCTATTTTCAAAGTTAAATTTTTTATTTGTAAAGAAATATGCCCCACTTCCTTTGCAATAACCTATCTGTGCGGTTCCGAAAAGGGAATATCCGAAGAAATTCAAATACCTTGTTTCCTATTTTCTGCGTGGGATTTTTTAGATTAAAATTAATGTGAAACTTTTCTTAGACGAGAATTGAGCGCAACTGCCTTTGAATTCATTCAACGAGTCATTTTTTTTTAAAAAACTTTATGACTCTAACAGAACGTATTTTGAGGGAGAAAAACCATTTTTGTAGAAATTGGAAATAGTTGACTTAAAAAAAAAGTATTAAATTTCTTTTTGAAATTATTTCTTTTTGCAAAACATTTTTAGAACTGGAATGTTTTTTGTAATCTTATTTTTCCATTATGCTATTCGCTTTGAAATGAAAATTTTTAAAATTGTATATCTTTTGAATTCACTAATCTCGAAAGTTCTTTTGCAGTTTGCACTGCAGAAGAACTAAATGTATTAAAAATACTGAAATGTGAATATTTTCTTAGAAGATCAAAAGCATGTAAAGAGAAATCAATAGAAAAAAATAAATATAATTAGGGTTTTTTTGGGTTTTTTTTTTTTTGCTCTATATTTTCTGAGGATTTTCTTTAAAGTTCTCCCAATTTTAGATGTTCAAAATTTGTCATCTTTTATGATTAATCGTGAAAGATATCAAACAAATACTTTAAGAAATGAATAGAATCCGAAAAAGCAGTTTTAAATTCACGAGAAAAAGTATTCATGCAATAAAAATATATTTAAAATCAAAAAATGGAAACAACTTGTAGCGATTTCAAATTTAAATAACAAGAGTGCATATATTTTGGCATTTTCTTATTATGAGGTAAAAAATCAGATAACTACAATTTGGAAAGCAAGCTAAAGTTGGCAAATAACCAAGGAAAATAATTTAAAATAGTTTTGATAAAATCTTTTGAACAGTTATTTTTGAGTAAATATTAAATTCAGAATAAAAAATATAACAAGCATTTTAAAAATTATATGCTACTAAAATGAATTCTATGTTTCTTTAAGGAATTCTTTTCCATTTTTCAAATTTTATCTAATTCATATTTCTTATGAAAAATACAATTGCAAGTTTTAATGAAATAGAACAAATGTGAGTTTATAGGCTATACACTAAAATATATTAACAGTTTTAAGGAATTTTTTCAACACCTGAAAACAAATGATAAAATTTTTAAACTGAAAAAAAAAATAACGAAGCAATTTTCATTAAAAAAAATTCATCTTCAAAATATTGTTAACAATGATCAGTATAGAAAGAAAAGTAATTTCATTGAATTTTGTTCGATCCGTACAGTTTATCTGTCCTTTAATGTAGTTTAAAATATTAGTTAACTATATAGATATTTATGAAATAACGGAATAAATTTAAGTAGCTTACTTTTTATAGTAAAAATAGTTTTTTTATAATATAAAGATTGTCTTGAGTTGTATTATCTAAAAATAAAAACAATTTTTAATTTCTATATTTTATTTCTATTGAAAAAAATTTATGCTCACATTTATCGGAAATATACATATTTTCATTAAATTTGTTTAGAATCGTGTATATAGTTAGAAATAATTTCACAAAAATATTTTCGAAGAAAATATTTGATTTTTTTAGTAGAGCTAAACAGAAAATAAACATGATGGTACTCAAAAGATGGAATTCTTCCCACAACGTTGGCAAGTATTTCCTTAGAGTAATAGTTTGAAAAAAAAACATATTAGAAACATGTTGAACATGAAAATTAGATAAATTTTTAATTTACATACGCATGTCCATTGGTATCGTTTCGACACCGCGATATAAAATAATTGTAATAACTAAATAATTGCATTTCTAAATAAATCATTTCATAGTGTCTGCTTTGCACAAGGTTCGAAAATCGAATGATTTTTTTTTTTTTTAATGAGCAGATAAGGAAATGCTTTGTAGCGAAACACTTAGACATAACAATTTTAGAATAATTGATTCATTTCTGCTGTGAACCCAATAACACTGCATTCAAGGTCAAACAAATGTGCGATAATACTGTGGGAAGTCTGTTTTACAAATGGTATCCTACTTACGACGGCTGTTTATAATTATAAATTGCATTGGTGTCGAAACGACATCAACGGACGTTCTAGGTATATTTAGTTGTAAAATCTCCCCAAATTAATTTAGAACCACAAAACTTTTTCTGTGTAATCACCATGGATAATGATAAAAAATTTCAAATTATCTGCTAAAATGTGGAAAGGAGAATAAACTAAAAACGCTCCGGTGTCCAATCGACACCAGTGGACGTTCTAGTGTTAAAATTGTTTATAAATTTGAATCAACGAAAAGATTTATGAGTTAAGTATTATTCTAATGATTTGAGTTTCATATAAACTCTAAAAGTATTAGAAAGTCATTTAATAAATTGAAATAAATGTGTTTTACTGAATATGCATTTTATTTGCTATATTTAATAAGCATTATTAACATAACATTAAATAAACTCCAAATAGTATAGGATACATTTTTAGATCTTGTTCAAAATAGTGCACATGTGAAAGATTGGAAAAGAAATATTATACTTCAGAGCAAATTTTCTAACCATCCAAAGTCATATGTCTAGAATCATTACAGTAGTAAAAAAAGTATTATGACTTCTCCCATTTTTAGTGAATATGTCTAATGTAGAGTAAAAATGGCACAATCTGCAAAACAAGTTTTGAGATGATAGATCTCCATTTCCAACAGCACCTTGCCTACTAGGTGAAAAAATATCCAATACACAAAACAGCTAGTGATAATAACAGTGAAATGATTCTGACAGTCATTTTAAAAATAGCAAGGTATACAAGAAGTAGGAAATGTTTCACCGGAATGCTGAAGAAAAAGCTAAAGATCCAGAAAAAGAAATATAAATATCTATAAAAGCTGTTAGTCTGTAAAAGCTTTCATATGTGAAAGGTTAATGAATGTCATTCCGCTCGTTTTGAATATTGTAAGAAAAACTCCAGGCAAGGTTTTCATAGTTATGGAAAATTGTAATAACAGTGTATAAAGGATCGGGATTCTTACATCTTCCATGTTGTCGAGTTCCTAAAGTTTAAAAGGAATCTAGTTGTTTTTCGAAAAAAAAATGTAATAAAACAAAAATAATCATTTGCTACTTTTGCTGAAGTATATCACTAGGAAAAATGATAACCATGATACAACAAGTAATATATATATATATATATATATATATATATATATATATATATATATATATATATAAATTTTAAGTCAATTCATACTTAGGCCAACATTTTTTTTATGTTAATTACTTTTTATCAAATAATTATAATTAATATAAATATGTATATACATATGACAGAATTACAATATTAAGTGGCAAAATAGAGCTTGGCGACACACTTGGCGGCATTTGGCGACATGGTGACGGATTTGGCGCCTTTGGCAACCAAGAGAGAGTGTGTGAGCTAATAGTAGGAATTGAAAAATATCCATAATAAAATCTCTAGCAGTATTTTAAAAAATACAGGTAATAATCTTAGTTTCAGGGCTTTTATAGATATTCCAACAAAAATTCAAATTAAATCAAAATAACGCAAAATTTGGTTCTTCACACCAACTGAGCATAACACTTTGAGAGCTTTTATATTACTGAATATGGATACATCTCGTATTTAAATTTATTTCAACAGTAACTTAGTTTCTCGATTTAATTCATCATGCTTTTCTTTTTTTAAAGAAAAGAATAAGGTTTGGCACTAAGAAATTTTGTAGGTATATATCTGTGCCTCTTGAATGCAGTTCTATTGCAAATATCTTTAAATATTTGTATATTTTCCTAACCGTCAATAAATATAAAAAATAATTTAACATCCAGAAAAATAAAAATCTTGCCCTGTTATGACCTTTCATGCTCCAAATGTGTAAGATTACTTTTTATAAAAGGTTCTTCAGAAAAAGCCAACAAATATACTCTGAACATTTACAAATTTGCTTAATCAATTTTTTATAATAAAATATATTTTATAATATTTATAACTGATTGATATATTATAAAATATATAAAATATATTTTATAATAAATCAATCATATTTAATAAAATACGATTGAAAAATAATTTTAAGTGTGTTATTGACCACAACAAAAAAAGATTAGAATATTATTCTAAAACACCTTTATGAAGTGGATGTAAAGGAATTTCATCTGCTAGGCCTATTAATAAAATGGTATACTCAGGCTTAATATTGTCTTCCAATTATTGTAACTGACTTCATACAAAATACAGGACGACCTTTGCCAATAGAACTGTGTTAGTACTTCGAGGCTATAAACATTGTTTTCTTGAGATGTAAATATTATCGGTGAAAAGATAAATTTACAAATTTGCTTAATTGTATTCAATTTGGCGATTCTCCTTTTAGTGATCATTTGGGGACTTCTGGACGAACTAGAGATCCTGGCGTCTAAAATAAAGTTCCTAAAAAGTACGAGAATTAAAAGGATACATCTTATAAGGATCTGAAATCACCAGATCTTTCAAGAAAATTCCATTTCTTTCTGGGAGGTACTAAAAGCAAAGCGTCATTCTTTGGAAAGTTGATCTTGGATAGAGCTATCTTGCTGCATTTTGAGAGCTAATGCTATCTGTCTGCTTGCATTGTGAATTTCCAGTAGTACAATTCTCTTTTTTTTATGTCTGTGCTTGGTGTATTTTTTGTGTAATAAAGCGTTTTGTGGTTATTCAGCATGCGTGACTTCTTTTGCACTACACCTGTCATACAATTTTCGTCACAATATTAATGATGAAGAAAAAAAAGAAAAAACTTGGTGCTTGCATATGCTTTCACTGCACGTTTCTTCATTCCAATTCCTATAATAGCAATATGTATAATTCCACTTCTACAATCGAGATGATGAAGCTATCTGAATTGATTTTCTCCAGCTGATGACAGCACTTAATGTCCGAAAGCGCATGCCTTAAATATTATTCGTAAATTAACTGATAAGTTTTTTAATATAGAGGGCAAAGCTTGTATCAACAAGGTTTATACAGATACATAAAATATGATGAATGTATATGAAAAAATTAACTTAATAAAGGAAAAAAAATAATGAAAACGTTTCTAAATAACACTTTTATTAGTGAGATAAAAAACAAACTGTATTTCTTCTTTTAGATTTTAATTTGTAAATCATTATCATCATTGTTAGATCATATTTTCTTTTCTGAGATTCCTTAGCAGGCTGCAAAATTCTTATGAAATGAAATTGTCTTCAAATTATTCGATTATTTTAAATATATTTTCTGAAATTATCAAAAGAATATATTATTATTTAGAAGGCTTATGAGAACAAAATTTCTGAACTCTTATTTATCAAGAAGAGAGTTAACGATCGATTTGAAAAATCATATTTTTACAAATACCAATAATGATCAAGCCAATAAAATCAAAGAAAACTGCATGAAAAAAAATCATACCATAAGAACTGTTCTAAATACTTCCTACCAAGAGTGAAATAATTTTCAAAAACACTATCAAAATAGCTTAGCAAAACCAATAAAATATTACACATACATATTACATGAAATAAACCAAATTAAATCGAAACACATCAAATATAAAGAAGAGATAAATAAAAAGATATCAATTCTTGAAATGAATAGGAATAGCAAATCTAGATATAAATGTTTTACGTCATTCAAAATCATCATTTTTTTTTTTTAATTTTACAAAAGATTGCAACGACTTGCAATTTTAAATCAATATCTCTAAACTGCATTTTGACACCCTGCTTTCCAAAAATCAATCGTTTGCTTCATTACCATAAGCCAAAATAAGTTTTAAAAAATTGTGCATATATTTATAATCTGTTTACAACTTAAATGCTACATGAATATCATAACATATCCTCGGGGGAACTGTAACTCTTAGAGGGCGCGTCCCCAGGTGGTGGATCGGGCTTTGGTTCTTTCATTGGGTGGTAGGAGGGTAATAAAATACCTCCAGCGGACCAACAGGTGGAAGTCCAACATCTTAGATGCAATGGCAATCCTTATGGCATTGCCCCTTTTCTCCCTTTCTCCCCTTATTTTTTATTGCACTTGTCACACGACAACAACAATATCATAACAATTTTATATTATTTACAAATAGCACGACTTTAGAAAGATAAAAGAATTTGCCGAATATTGCTTGAATATATTTGCATAATTTAAGGAAATTGAACTGAAACTATACTTTTCAATAACAAGTTTTAATGCTTCTAAACAAATTTTATGGGAGAAGAAACAATAAAAATATAGTAAATAATAAAAATAGTAAAAAAAAGTCTAAAACAAATAAATATCTGAATTCATATATTTAAATATTTTTAAGTAAAATTAATAAAATAGTCAAAATTCTGCAACAAACACATGTTTGGAAAAATACTTGAAGCATAAACCATTGAACGTAAGATTTATTCCTATGAAAATAACCAATGGAATTATATTATATCAGTTCAATGTGAAATACCATTATTTTTCGTCAAAATGATGATTTTATCTAAAAAATCTGAAGTGTTCCTTTTTTAAATCTACATGCTTTATATTTTAATAAATTATAAATCACTATAGCTTCTCATCAAATATTCATTAAATAAATCTGAAAGAGTGAAATAAATAAATGATTCATATCATTAAATATTTAATGTATTGCAAAATGTGGCGCCGATTTAAAATAACTTAGTAAAACAAAATAAAATTTTATGTTTTCAAATTCTTGTAAATACAAAACATTTACGCATATAACACATGCAGGAAATTATTGAAATATGAGAGAAAGTGTAATTTGATTAAAGAACTCCATTTCAAATTCAATAAACCGCATATCGATTAATTAAATAAAGGTAAATTTACTTCCTTTTAAAAATATCAATTTTTTATACCATTAAATACAGCTCTGTCCAATTTAATAGAGAGCTAATAAAGAAAAGAGTTATGCAGACTCTTTTAAGTTAATTTTCCTTCCCACTTCTTAGTAGCATAAAGAAACAAATAGGAAACTTAAAAGGTGCTACCTTTTTTTTAATTTTTTTTTTTTTAGTTTATACTAATTATTTAAATTTCTAAAATATTTCTCTAATGGGCTTAGACGTTTGTCAGATCATTTCAGACAAAGAAAAAATATATGTGCTTTAACATAAATTGCTCTCTTTTTCTTAACCGTAGAAATAAGAGAACGTGATGAATTGTTACAGCATGAGAGTAATTTGTCAAAATTTCAAAAATGGTATGGAATATTTTTCATAGGAGATATTTGGTAATTTTTAATTATGATTATTAGAATATATTTATGCAATGCCTTAATTAGGAAATTAAAACTATGTTAATAAATTTAATATTTGAAGTTATAAAAAAACTTTTTAATTTTAAAGGTATTTAAAAAAACTAGCTAAATTTGAATTGGAGCTTCATATTTTAAGATATATTCTTGTCAAATCACTTATAAATTTGAATAGCTAAATCTACGGTTTGATTACATTTCAGACTTTTCAAAGAAAAAATATTTATTTGAGAGTAAAATGTTTAGATATTTTTTTTTTATCAATACTACAGAGTAAAAACATAAACATCTCAAACTTGATTTCAATCATATTTTTGCTACTAATATAAATTCACGAAATGCAAAAAATATTTACACTTCTATTTCCCAATATTTTAAAAGCCTTAGATTGAACACGATTAAAATGCAAATGAAACATTCATTCAAAATTTCATTTTTATACAGAAGAACATTTCATAACTAAAATAAGACAAAAATTAAAGAATTTCTTGAATTATTTAATTGATTTGAATTGAATTTTTGAACGAATAAAAAGACGAATTAAAGAAATTTTTATCTAGTCAGTAACAAAAATTGTTGAGAAAAAATTGGACCGATTCCCTCAATTTTATTCCTTAATACATTGAAAGTATAAAAAAAAAACCCAAAGAATCTGTCTTCCAACTCGAACTGCAGATCCTATTTTGGTCATTTTTATTTGATATGAAAGCTCATTAATTCCAATACATCATCAATAGTTGCTTACTCCCATAATCTTCTCTATTCCCGAGGAAACCTCGAATATACTTTTTCATTGTGAATTTTCAGTGGAAATGTTTAGTTTAGTTATATTAACGTAACGTTGTAAAACAACACTAGGGCTATTTTAGGACGGACCTCGTAATTTTGAACCCCAGTCAGTTGACGAGGACGACACCTGAGCTGGCACCCCTCTCTCCACGCCACGCCACGCCACGCCAAACCAGCGGGTGTACGTGTGGCATGACGGATTTAACATGCAACAGACCCCCTTACACGAGGTTCTTCGGTGAAAGCGGGTCTCGAACCTTAAACCTTACGGCTCACGAGCCGAGACCTTACCACCAGGCCACCGCGATCTTCAGTGGAGAAAAAATTCAATAGGATTCCACAGCATATTCACTTTATTAATGTCATCAATATTCATTTAATATGAAATATTACCATCTCAAGATACACTTACAAATATGGTAACTTACTCTCCCCTTCCAAATTCCAGAGATATTGCTAATAAGTAAATATACCATTGACCTACCTAACTTCCTCATGAAAGAATAGTTTCTGCAATTTTCTTATTAGGCAATTAATTAAGTCACTTAGCAAGCATACCAAGCTAACCAATCAGAACGCTCTGTCCATAATGGGCATTATTTATGACAGTATTTTCTTTTGTTTTAATAAGAAGTATTTCATGAAAAATCGATCGTCAAAATTTTATCAATACGGTAGCTGATTTTGTCTAGTAATACTTAAATATAAAATAAGTTTTTATTTATCCCAGCAAACATAGTCAATTTATGAACCATGTTGTACTTTCCTACAAAAGTCATTAGTATAAAATTGATTTTAATATTATTTCAACATTCCCATTTACGAATCTTTCTGTCATAACAGTCTTTTCGCGAGTGCCCGTAAAAACTCAATTCCACTGTGTACCATTAGAATAATCTTAACATCCATCAAAGCAATACCATTTCCTTACATCTCATTAACTGCAAGGTTAATATTAACATATGAAACATTTTTTTTTTACAAAATAAATAGTGAAACACATTAAGAATCAGTGTTATAAAACGATGGTTTTTTCCACAAATAATTCTCTATTCTTATAAATAATTAATCTAATTTCATTTCCCGATTGGAACATTAATGCAAAACTAACATTTTTACACAATGTCTGCTTTTGCTCGGAAACGACACAACTGATAACTTTCTTCCGCTCTGAAAGATTCAATTAAATATTAAATGCTTCCAGAAAAAAAAATAAGAAAGAAGTCATTCAAACGAAATTGTTAATGATATCGCTTTAAAACTGTATTAAACGCTTATTTCCACCTTCTCAACCATACGCCGCATTAAAGAAAATACGAAAACTTAATTTAATTATGCTTTTCACTTCTGGAATTCCAAACCTCCCAAATGATTGAAATATGAGCGACATCGCCTCTCTAATTAGAAAAATATTTTACTCAAAATGGAATGCAAAATATTCAAATATTTAATCTTCGTTTTTCGCAAACGATACATACTCCAGCGCACATTCGAAAGTTATCTTGAAAATTTAATTAGCGCAGTATATTTGTTTCGTGCTGCACGCATTTAGGAGGGAAACACTTGGGAAAGCATTTTTGTGAAAAAGGAAAAATGTTAAAAATATTACACTACACCAGATTCCCCGACAAAGTGTAATTTTTAAAAATTGGTGAGGTAATTTCTGTAACTTGTCAGTAACTAGGGAAATCATTTTCCCTCAAAGTAAATGTGGACGGAATTCAATTTTGATAGGAATAAAAGTGATTTATCGTTTCGCATTTCAAAATTACCTAACGATCCATGAAATTTTCTTTCCCTCTAAAAGACATTTTAAGAAATTCTCCATTAGAGAAGTTCGGAGCCTGTTGAATATGAAAAACTAGGGCATCATCTCATATTTAATAAATGAAAACTTTAAAATGAAAAGAAGGATTGAAATTATTAAACAACCTGAGTATTTCGTTTCGAAATGTTGGTAATTGAAAAGGATTAATAACATATTTGATAATTTGTGTAATCCTTACTAATAATTTTAATTGTGTAAAAATGTAAAAAATAATAGGCTCTTATTTAGAAATTATATTAAGTATATATTGTGTTAATAACTACATATTTTTATGATATTTCCTATTACACATAAACTTGAGCATTTCATTTAAATACGCGAATAACAAAATGGCAAAGGATTTAATATTAGAATTTAATGATTTAATGACATAATTCAGATTTTTTTAAATATTTATTCTATTTTTTTTAATTTAACATTATGCTAACTTTTTATAATATTAAGGTAAATATTCATAATAAAATATAAAAATATAAACAAACAGTATTCAAAAATTAAAAAAGGTGAGTCTTTTGTAAAATTTAAGAATGTCATTTTTAATACTGAGTAAATTCATTGAAATATTACCAATGTTAAAAGAATATGAATAATATACAGATCTTTAAATAAAATAAAAATAATTATAAATGTACGACCATGTAGTCCTGATCTAAGCCTTCCGGCTTTGAGACCGGAATGCCTGAGGTTCGAAACCCGCTTTAACGAAAGATTCGTTGTTTATATGAGTCTGGTAAGAATTAAATCGGATATAAAGAGGTAAATTACCTTCTTGTGATGTGGTACAGAGATGCGTAGAAGGAAATGCCGTTCTCAGTTGTCGGCCTCGTTATTTGACTTATACTCGAACGTCCATTAACCCCCACGTTACTTTAAAATATACCTTTAGTATAACTGAGTCAATTCATAAATAAGGCTTTATTCAGATGTGTAAGATAAAAAGATTTGATATCGAAGTTAGAAAATCAATCATACTGGCATGCTAAAAAAAATTTAGCGTGTGTGAATTTGAATTCTATATAATAAATCTTAACACTCCACTTATAACTCTTATGACAGCAGCATCCGTCCAGACTTTGAATCTGATTCGCAAGCTTCTAACCAGGGAGGGCTATAAAGAAATTAGTTTTTTTTTCTA
Source organism: Argiope bruennichi (assembly GCF_947563725.1). Taxonomy (NCBI): domain Eukaryota; kingdom Metazoa; phylum Arthropoda; class Arachnida; order Araneae; family Araneidae; genus Argiope; species Argiope bruennichi. The sequence goes on along the minus strand of NC_079153.1, from coordinate 55,337,800 downwards.
TATTCTTTTTATTTTTTAATTCATCTATTTATTTATTTACTTATCTTCTTATTGTTCCTTCAGTATTATTTCATTTTACTTATTTACCGCTTTATTTTCTTATTTATATTGTTCCTAAACTTCCTCTGATTATTTTGCGTCTCTAAATTTTATTTGTATCTTGGTAAAGATAGGACAGATTTCCAATTAAAAAAACAATGATCGAATTTGAAGAATTTTAAATCAAGATCCAATATAAAAACTGGAGTTTAGCCGTCTATGTCTATATTATTGGCTTAGAGCCGTTAAAGTTGCTCGCCTGAACCAAAAGTTTTTCCTTTGGAGCGGTGTTGAAATTTAGATTTAAAAAAAAATACTAGCAGTGGTTTATTACTAATAATTTTATCAGGGTTTAAACTTACAAATTAAAGCTCAAATCGTCCTCGCTTAGCTTAAAAACATCTTGCTATAGTTAAACTATTTAAAGTGATATAAAAATATCGGATTCTTTTAGAGCATGCAAACAGTTACATTTCTTTATAAATTTTTTTTTTTCAAAACTGTCATACGCATTTATAAAATAGGCTTTTACTTATAAAATCATAATTCTTCAAGTTATTTAAATTATAAGATTAAAATTGCTCAGAATGAATTATATATACATTATTATTATTATTATTAAACATGCGAAATTCATTGCAATTTTTAACGTAGTTTTGTATCTACTGCATACGTGAAATAAAGTTATAAATTAGTTAATGTAGATTTGCATCTACAGCAAAGAGTGAAGATCCTTGATCGCACATATGTAGATTTTATCAGGGTTTAAACTTACAAATTAAAGCTCAAATCGTCCTCGCTTAGCTTAAAAACCTCTTCCTATAGTTAAACTATTTAAAGTGGATATAAAAATATCGGATTCTTTTAGAGCATGTAAACAGTTACATTCTTTATAAAAATATTTTTTTTTCAAAACTGTAATACGCATTTATAAAATAGGCTTTTACTTATAAAATCATAATTCCTCAAGTTATTTAAATTATAAGATTAAAATTGCTCAGAATGAATTATATATACATTATTATTATTATTATTAAACATGCGAAATTCATTGCAATTTTTAACGTAGTTTTGTATCTACTGCATACGTGAAATAAAGTTGTAAATTAGTTAATGTAGATTTGCATCTACAGCAAAGAGTGAAGATCCTTGATCGCACATATGTAGAGATGATCGCACATATGTAGATTTTATCAGGGTTTAAACTTACAAATTAAAGCTCAAATCGTCCTCGCTTAGCTTAAAAATATCTTGCTATAGTTAAACTATTTAAAGTGATATAAAAATATCGAATTCTTTTACAGCATGTAAACAGTTACATTCTTTATAAAAATATATTTTTTTTTTCAAAACTGTCATACGCATTTATGAAATAGGCTTTTACTTATAAAATCATAATTACTCAAGTTATTTAAATTATAAGATTAAAATTGCTTAGAATGAATTATATTTCATTATTATTATTATTAAACATGCGAAATTCATTGCAATTTTTAACGTAGTTTTGTATCTACTGCATACGTAAAATAAAGTTGTAAATTAGTTAATGTAGATTTGCATCTACAGCAAAGAGTGAAGGTCCTTGATCGCACATATGTGGAGATTGAAGAGCGTTCGCATTATCTGGCGTTAAACACTCGAAAACAAGAGACTGCCTCCGGGTAAAATCATTACTCTCTGTGTCATTCATTAGTCCCTTTCTCGTCATTAGTCTCTGTTTTGAAACTACAAGAATTCCGATGGACCATCAGCTATAGATGCTAAGACATTTCTGAAGAATGAAAATCATTGAAATTTGAACTGTAAATATAGAATATCCTTTCAAAGTGAAAACTTATATCACTACTAATAACAAAGATAGCTGCAGATACGTGTGTGTGGGGGCGATCTACAAGTCAAACTGTTTGACCTACAGCTACCACATTTGGCACAAAATATATTTTGGAAGATAAGAATATGCCCCTCGAAACGATTGTTTTAAAATGTTTATCAGAATTTTAATGAACTAAAAATTAAACTGAATTTTGAAGCTTTTCTTCGAAAAATTTCAAAAAAATATTATTACACAAAAATAGATTTTAGACCATTTCAAAATCCAAAATATTGTCTTTATAATAATTAAGAGTTGTGCAAATTTTATTTATTTTGGAAATTTTTTTTACTTAATTTACAAGAATTGATTAACCGAATTTAATAATCAACAATAACAACCGAAATTCAAATGGTTTTTCAATATTTTATCAAATATTTAATCTTAAGACTTTCTACTAAACAGATGAGCCGGACTACTAAAGTTAACTAGCCGCATTACTACTAAAGTTAAACGACAGATGAGCCGGAGAATTGCTTTTTCAATATGTAATGTCATGGGACTGGTTTCCATTAGGAATGTTTTACGCATTCAATAAACAAAACAAATTAAAGACAATTAAAATAAAACGAATTAATGTCTGACAATTATGCGGATTCATAAAAGTGAAATTACGTCTAAGTGATTAAATTGAAATTAAATATAACCAAGAGAATGTATTTTCATCTTAATAATATTAAAAAAGAGGAAAATAATGATATAATTTAATTTCATTATCCTTTATTTTTTCATTTTAAATAGTATTGTAAAAAATTCATTTTACCCTAGAAACAAATAAAAAATATTATTAAAAAATATATAATAATTATTAAAAATATTATTTTAAAAAATTGCATATTCATCTAACGGAAGGAGTTTTGTATATACGAAATGAAATTGAAAAAAAAAGTTTTCGGAAAATACAGGAAACTGAATATTAAACTACAAAATAATATATCCCCACTTAACAAGCTACATCATCTCTCTTAATTTTCAAGAGGAAAGTAAGAAGAAAAATTTTCCTTTTTCGCAACTGCTAATGAATAGTTCTAACTTATTATTTTTTTCATATTTGACATGAATTTGCGACCTCATGTTTATACATATGCAGAAAAAAGCGAAGCAATTTTATTGGCTACGAAAAATTCTCTCTCTCTCTCTCTCTCTCTCTGTTCATCTATCTGTTCTAAAATTCAGAAAATCAAAATAGTTCTTGTTGCTTGTTAAGAAACTTTTTCTTTAACTTCATTTATTTCTGTTTTTAGAAGTTCAAACTTATTCTAGCTCATTTAACCACTATTGTTTGGGAGGAAAATAATGTCTAATAATTTTAATATATAATTATTTTCTAAAATCTTTTTTTTTAATTAAAAAGTGGAGAGTTGATAAAAAAAATATATAAGAATTCCTTTTTATAAAATCTTAATGTTGTCAACAGATTGAACGAAATATTAAACATATTTACAAAATATAAAATATATATATTATATATATTCAATAAAATTCTCAGTAATATTTATGATAATAAATGTTATCGCAAAATCAATTAGAAAAATGCTTCATACTAGGAAGATAAAAAATAAGAACAAATTGAAATGAAATTCTATGGCTGACACTGTAAAGAAAATTTGTGATTGAAAGAGTAAGACGAGTTGAAAGAATATCAGGACAGATTTATTATTTCTAATATCAATAAACTAGCTAATTAATTGCATAAAACATTCTCTAAAGCATATGCTTTAATGTTCAAAATTTAAAAATGCTGTAAGTAACATAGGTTTATACAGCATCAGCTATACAGAAAATTAAAGATGATCAAACTCGGTCCAACAGTTTTGATTTGTGAAACTTACTAGCACAGATGAAAAGATTTGTCAGTTTATAATTTTTGCTCAACACAAAAACGGAATCACCAACTCGTTTGGATTTCCATAGCATAACAGTTATTTATGAGCTTTGATTTTTTAAACTAGCCGCTTTTAATGAACAATTGATTAGCCATTATTAATAGCTGCGAAATTTCCAACTAAATATTTTATAAAATTTAAGTCTTAAAGTCTTCTAGATGTCGATGGATATATCTCATTTCAGCAGCTATATACCGTTTTGTTCTGGGAACTACATATCATTCTATTTTGTTTTTTATGTATCTAATTACAAGGGGTGATCAAATGAAAAAGGTACGAAACGACACTGTGAGTATAAATGAAGACTTTATTTAAAGCACAACTATCCCATTGATTAACGAGTCGAAGAATTCTTTGTTCCCAGAATTCCTGTGGCCGTGACAAGACCCAGTCCTTCACAACGTTCTTGAATTCACCCTCCGAGTTGAAGCGCTTCCCGTTCAGATGTTTTTTCAGGGGACCAAACACAGGAAAATCGTAGGGTGACATATCCGGGCTGTAGGGCGGATAGTCGAGTTGCTCCCACTTGAACTTCGCCACTTCCGCGTGTGACCCTGAAGACGTTGTACGCACGTTATCATGGAGAAGAACCACACACCCCGTGAGTAGCCCTGGTATTTTGTTCTTGATGGAACTGCTTAATCAGCGGAGTGGCTCACAGTACACATCGGAGTTAATGGCTCTTCTATGCTCGAGGAACTCAACAAGTAGCGGACCTTGGATGGCAAACTCAAGAACGCTGTGAAGGACTCAGGAATTATGGGAACAAGGAATCCTTCGGCTCGTTAATCAACGGGATAATTGTGCTCAGGCCTATGGTTATACTTTGAATAAAGTCTTCATTTATGCTCACAGTCTCGTTTCGTCCTTTTCATTTGTACACTCCTTGTATATCACAGGTTATTGAACTATGGCATTTCAATTTTATATATTATATTGTTTAATTTTTATATGTGTTTTGATAATGGGAAAAAATAGAAGAAATAGCATAATTTTCTTTTAGATATATTTTCTCTTCCAAAGCAATGTAAGAGTTATTTTGGATGGATCTCGTATTTATTCAGTTAGCAGATGAAGAGAATAATATTTGATCACGCTGGAATACTTTGTACATATATATATAAAAGCTGATCATTTTTCCAATCTTTATGGAATCGTCAAACTTTTTCCTAAACTTTCGCATCACATCAGCTTACGTCTGATACTCGACGTCAGATTGAATGCACATTATGAGCACATAAACGTTAATTTTCAAATGAAATCTGCATTAGAACCAGGAACCCTTCTATCTCTAGTCCAAAAAGAAAACAATTCACAAAAATCTTGACTTTTTTCAATATGTCATTAAAATTTTCTTAAAAAAATATTTGAAATAAATGTATTTTTATTTATATCATGCATCATCTAAAAAATATTTTACATTTTATTCACGTCCTTTTTTTCACTTTATAATTAATGTTGAGACAAATTCTTCCAAGTAAAACAGGGTAGCAGAATTTGCTTTCAAGACAAACACTATCACTAAAATTAGAAGATGAAAACTAAATCAAAATGGGTTTTCCATTAATTTTAATTAATATCACCTAGTAACAACTTAAATGAGATCTTCGAAAAGAACCTACGAAGAAAATTACAGTAATTGTGTTTTTATAATATTAAATTGAAAATTAAAAACTGTAAAGCCTAGAGAGAAATGATATATCGACTCACTGGAAATGAATAACAAAGTTTAGAATTTCTCATCATTTACTAATTATTCAAAGTACCATTTTCAATAAAGTATTAATCTCATTTTCCTCTACTTGAGAAAAACTCAACGCTCAATAATATTTACATCAAGATCAAAATTGGTGTTCCCTCCTTTTAGGTTCTTCTCCATTTTTTTTCCTGCATTTATTTTATTTGCAATAACAGAAAGATCACGCTTCTACTAAAGAATAGGAAATGAAGATCCTATTTCTCTCCTTTATTCTTCTTTTTTTGGACAGTTGGAATATGGACAGCCAGATTTATTTAAGCATTTTCTCCTATTCGGAAGAACATTTCCATTCAGGGGAATACAATATATTTTCTAATACAGGATAAGGACGTACGTAAATTTACTGGCAACTAAGTCCAAAGCAATATTACTTTAACGAAATATTTTCTAAATTCACAGTCAGCTGTAAATTGATATTATAACATACTGAAATAATTTGCATAGCTTTTACCCCCATCTCCCCTCATATCAGAAAAAAAATGTATATAAAATAAAATCGGAAATTAATCAAAAATACAAACATTATGAAATTTCAATTAAAAAATTATTTCTGAATCAAATTTTAAAAATTAAGCAAGATGCAAATGTATTTAGAGAGCGATAATGCTGCTACAACTAAAACATAGATGAACTTAATCAAATTAGTTAAAATATTAAGTTAAAATAAACAAAAAGAATAAAAAAAGGAAAAGAAAAGATGAATCCGGCCTGAAGAATTTCTCAAGGCTCCCCCTCAAGCAGGGATTCAAACAAGGGATTTTTTTCTGTGATTAAAAGGGGTCTGACTTTCGTCCAAAAATACTGACCTCTCGTGTCTCGAAAATCTTGATTCTTTTTGTTTATTTTAACTTAATATTTTTACTAATTTGGTGAAATAAAAATGTCATATATTAGTTTAATATATGAATAAATGAGAAGAAATTTTACTAAGATTATTACATATAGTTTAATGCTATAAAATTATTCGAAATTAAAATAGGAAAATTCGAGAGTATAATATATTCCAGGAACAGATCCTGATATTTTTACTTATCTTTCCAGCTTATGAGAAAAACTATAGTTGAAATGCAATTTAATTTCAAAAGTTCCTTGGTTAACTAAAGAGACTTATTTTAAATAGGTTTAAATAGGGCACATATATAGCTTGATCTAATTACATTTAGAACCATTACATTTGATAAATATTTTGACGAATGCAATTCTCTGGATTTGCCCATTATATTTGTCGCAATTTTGTCCATTATTTTTATTAACACTTGAACTGTCATTGGGCTCACTGGTGACTTATTCGTTTTCGCACAATAGTAATTGAAATGCAGCTAAAAAGTTTTAAATAGTAATAATTAGTTAATGTATTATAACATAAGATAAAAATAATTTCTTTTAGTTTCCTAACTAATTTCTTTTAGTTTCCTATCTAATTTCTTTTCTGTCCCAATTTTGCCCATTATTTTCATTAACACCTGGGCTTCCGTGTGAGTTACTGGCTGCCAGTGGGCCCATTAAATTACATTGTAAGAAATTCGAAGCAGTAATCAATGCATCAAACATTCATTTATCAAATATGGCATCATGCGATACAATACCCTGTTGCTTCTGCCTCTGGAAATTAATCCAGCTAGACTTACATATTTGCAAATTATATTTTAACATTTTAATAATAAAAAAGGAGCAAATAGCACCATATAAAAACCATAAAATTTTCTTATATATCAGCAGATTTTTTTTTTTTTTTTTTTTTTTTTTTTGTCGTTATTAAAAGTTTCCAGAAAGAAAATTTCATTTTGATCTTTGTGCAAGAATGCAATAAATTTTCCCCCTTAACTTGAAAATAATAAAAAATTCCTTTTATTTATATTTCTTATTATTTATATTTCTTATTATTCTTATTATTTGTATTTCTTATTATTCTTATTATTTATATTTCTTATTATTCTTATTATTTGTATTTCTTATTATTTATATTTCTTATTATTCTTATTATTTGTATTTCTTATTATTTATATTTCTTATTATTCTTATTATTTGTATTTCTTATTATTCTTATTATTTATATTTCTTATTATTCTTATTATTTATATTTCTTATTATTCTTATTATTTGTATTTCTTATTATTCTTATTATTTGTATTTCTTATTATTCTTATTATTTATATTTCTTATTATTCTTATTATTTTTATTTATTATTATTATTACTATTTATATTTATTATTATTATTATATTTCTTATTTTAATTATCTTCTTATTATAATAATTTTATTCTAAAGAGAAATTCTTATTATTTCTGACTATTTATGAACTTATGTAGCTATAATATTACAATGTGTGGAGCTATTTAATAAAATTAAATAAATAGTTTTTTTTTAATATAGCATTTTTGAAGTTTTAAAGATGAATAAAAGTTAGACTAATGAATCAAAGCTTCTCCAAAAAACTTAATGTCAATAATACAATCAGGCAGGTCGGGACTTGTCCATACCAAAAACTTTATCCCAAACAATCGGGCCTTATCCCTTACTCCCGACATTCAATCCAAATTGAAATGAAGATCCGGCCTTCCCCGTTAGAGAACAATTATTTACTAAAGCTTGAAGTTCAGCGACGACAATGCCGAAACAGCTGCGCTCGATTTCAGTCCCCATCAACTTTCCATATTACGCTTATTAAAGTACCGACTGTAACGAGACCTGTTAAAACGGACGCTCCTCGCAGCGTCATAAGCTGGAAATTGATGTCCTTCCAACTTTAATCCGTTTCCGCCAGGATGAGGCGCTGTATCTGTCTGGCAATGCCAAAATTTAAATCACGAACAAGGCAACACAATTCGAAATAAAATTATAGAAACTCGTCCCAGGTTCGCCGAATTAGGGAGCTCATTTGCATCTTATGAAATGGAAATGCAACGGCCCCCTGTATGAGCCATCACTGGAAAGAGACAAGACGTTGCCGATTCGGAAAAGCGGGGATGAAATGTCTGACTCAAAATTTGAATATTTCTGCATAGGCCAAGATGAGTTTGTTGTGGAATTAGCAGAAATGACGGGAGGGCGGTTTCGTATGGGATGATGCGAAGGACGAAGGACTGCAGGACGCGGTGTGCCAAGACGCAAGAAATGATTCAGGCGAGAATTTAATTGAATTCCATGGTGCTGTCAGGCATTGCTGTGACAGCACATGTATGTTTTTGCGAACTTTTGACGTGGGAATTAGTGAGTTTCTACGAAATTATCAGTAATTTGGTAGAACTGATAATTTCCTTTCGTAAGCTCGAAGTGTGCATTATATCTTAATAGTGAATTCAATTTAATTAGAAAAATTTCTTTTTTAATTTTTTACCGCATGGTTTAATTAATTAAATATTTGCCTCTTTTTATTCGAGAACAAAAATTCCAGTAGATATAATTTTATGAAATTAAACTATGGTCTTTATTTAATTTTTTATCTCCCCGTTTTCAAAAATGCAAAGTTGTTTCAGATCGAACATAATTCGATCATATTATCTTAACCGCATCTCCCTTTCAAACACGTCGGCAAATTAGTGAAAGGGCATCCGAATATCCATGATAGATTTATGTGTACCAAGCCACATTCACGGTAGAGTTTTTGATGGAATCCGATTTCGAATCTGATGCTCCTTAATCCTATTGCTGACATCTTGCAAGCAGACAAAAGTGTAAACTAATAAACTGTGATCAGATGATAAGTATAATAGATGAACAAACAAGACTTCTCTAAACTTTTACACATCATCAATATACTAGGATTAGCAAAGAAATCTTAAACTAACGTTATTTGAGAAGATTTCATTTATAAAAGCAGATTTAACATTTACTAGGTCGACGTTTAAAGCAAATATATTTCAGTAGAATTAAGTCTTGAAAGCATGATTATCGTATAACTTGAAATTGCCTCCTAAACTTAAAACTCTAGCTTCTTTATCCTATTATCAAGAGATATGACGGAAAAATGGAAAATTAAAAGTTTATTTTTTTTTAAATGAAGTACACTATATGGAGTAGGGGATTATATTGCTTTATACTCTTCTGTAGAGCACTCGTAGCAAACGCTGTCAGAGATAAAACAAGAAAATTATAAAAGAATCTCGCGCAAAACGCAAGAACGTTTTTAAACAATGAATCTATAAATTAACGTGTTGGAACTAATTTTGTAATTTATGATCGGCATTAGTTGGTGTGGAAAGCATTTAACCAACAATCATCTCCTCAACCAGACATCATTTAAGGGATAATTTCAGAGAAAATATATTCGTTCGGTTGTCGAAGCCCTAAGAAAACATGATGGTTATGAAACGTAAAAAGCTATATAGATAAAATTGGTACACATATTTCGCATCTAGTTGGTTCTACGCTAAAATTTGAATTGTCGAAACAAAAGTCAGCCAAAATACATAATCGATTTTCTGGTACTTGTATATTAGCTGCATGCCAGCGTTTAGTCTCGAAAATAAAATCGCCAAATTATTTCGCCGTTATTAGTCTCTTCGTAACTATCGTTGGTTAATAGTTTATACACAAGTACTGATTTTCTTTACCATAATACGACTGTTGACTGAAAATAAAAATCGGAGTCCTCATGATGTTCCCGTACATACTCAAGATCTATAATTTTATACGGGACGAAAGGAATAAATCTTTATCAGGTAATATGCGATAAAAGTTTGGGTTGATAACTCTCACTAGTTTAATATTTTAGAAGGTAAATTATTTATAGAAAAAGCTGAACAACTTTTCTTTGAGGCATATAATTTTCATGTGATAACCTAGATTCATTTTATACAGTTGAAGTTACAGTAATTAATTTTATTGGTTTGAATTGAGAGGAGGTAAAACCCAAATCCTGCAAGATTCAGAAATTAAAATGCGTGTACGCTCGAATTAAATGGATAGAAAAAGGATTATTTTTTAAAACTCCGATTTATCAGATATACGTAATTCTTAAACCATGCTATAAACTATCGTTTTTCTGCCATCGGAAATGATGATGCAGTATAATTTGATGGCAATGACCCCTGGGTAAAATAACAATCCAAATTCATTAAGCTAGGAGTCGTGTTAAAATTGTTCGTCAAAGCAACTAAGGACACAGCCGCATCATCTGTAATGGAATTCTAATTTAATATGAGAGGAATGTTGTCTTTCTGGACGATTCTCATAGGAAATTGAGCTACAATTGTCTTCCATTTGGAAGGAAACCAATGAAACCTCCAGCAACCAAGCAGACCACAACGAACAGTAAGTTACTAAAAGACCAATGTTCACCAATTTCTGAATAATGTGAGTTTACTTCACAACTCACTAGATCTAGTTCTTCTCACTAGATCTAGTCTTTCAATTCATGTTTGTTAGTCACACAATAGAATTTGATATATTTATTTCCCTCAGATTAAATATTTTTTTAAATATTTACAGCAAGATAAGGGTATTACTAATCAGAGTTAAGTTTATGAGAAATAGTGTATGGAATATATGGAATTCTTTGTAATTGAAAAATAATTATTAAATTTAATATCAAGACAATATTTGAGGGAATAAAACTTCAAAACATTCTAAACCTTTAATATTTTTATTAAAAAAATGGATGAAAGAAATCACATTTATTGACTGCTCAGCTGATAGATTTTATTTTTTATTTTTACTTTTCATGCTTGATCAGCTTAGGAAAAAGTTCAGACCCTTAAATCAACCATAAAAAGCAATTATTGTTCGCAAAAAAGAACACATGATACTTCAAAGAAATAGATTTCAGCAATAAATCAAAGTCCAGGATTTTTTTTAAAAAAAGCCAGAGGAACTATCTGAAAAAATTTATTTCTATATTATCTAGAAACAATGTAGAGACCGAGTTCTCATTTAAAGCTTTGTTATAACATCTAGTCATTCTTTATATACTGCAGCCAATTTGGTTTACTTTATTTGAAAAACTGAATTTCACAAAAGCTTAGATTTCTAGAATAAATCGTATTACTAGAAAATTATGAACATGAATATGATGAAAATTATTTTCTTAGAAATTTGTATCCTTTGTCGGGAGTAATCTTATACGATATACAACTAGGTGGAGATAGGCTGATATGATGGAATTCATAATCGTTAAAAATTCCAATTAATACTTTCTGTAACTAGGTCATAATTGCTCCATCAGCAAAATATTTTTAAACCATATTTTGATATTTTATTTTATTTGAACCTCATATTTAAAAAAAATTAATAAGTAATACAGCAAACAAATCGGCACCGTTAAAAAAATTTTATATAAATTAAAATAATGCAAAAATCTTTTATATGCTTTAAAATTTTAGGAAGTTACAGTAAGAAAATGCTAAAATTTTGCTTAGTTTCAAAAGGTTTTTATTAAATATTTCCATGAAATGTGTTCCGAATGTACATTCTCACCCTTTATAGAATGTATGTGCCACGTGTGATCAAACGTTATGCCAGGTAGAGTGCCAGAGCTAGCAAACATGCTCATCTTTATCATTAGTATAGATAACTGCAACTAATATTTCATTGTTTATTTTTTAAAAAGTAGTAAAATATAACTCACCCATATCACTTTAATATACCACATGAATAAATATTTTCATCTCGATATACCAGTACAAATGTTGCCTGCTTTGAAATTTTACATATTTAATTATAATTCGAAAATTTGCATAATTTGAAATTTACATATTTAGTTATCGTCAACGTAGATAAATCTGATGAATTCAATGAAGTTTGGTTTTTTTTTAAAAAAATGCGGCTTTTTTCATCGACAAATACTGGATTTTACACATGATTTTTTTAAGAATATAACAGGGCATACATGCAGTTAAATTTCCTGCTGAAAAGAAATTTTTCTAACATTTCTTTTCTATTCCGTATCTTTATGCAGCATATACCCTTCCAATTAGGCTTTTACATCCAAAAATTATCGGATATGTTCAAAATCCTTTATTTTGTATATATTTATTTCAATTAAGTAAAATTTATCGTATTTCAAAACAACAGAACTCCTTATCGTAGCTATCAGATATATAAAGCAGAAGAATTACATCAATTATGAATTCAATCGAAGTAAATTGATATAATTCACAGATAGATAGAAATAATTCCAAAAATGGTTCCTTCAGACGCGGAAAAGAATAAAATGAAGATACTTCAAAATCGTATAATCGATATTCTTATTGATTGCAGTGCATTCTATGTTTAATATACCAAAAAATAATATTGTTAATTATTTAAATTACACATTTTTTTTTCTTTCATAGATGCAATTTCTTACTGATTTATTATGTTGCTTCCCTGAGTAGTTAGTTTCCTGAATTTACATATATGTCTAACGGACACTCAATAGATCCAGGATCAATGAAACTGCCCCCTTCCTGCAATTTCACCACTTTTGAATAAATCCTTTATTTACCGACGGTACTTTTAAATCTGCCTGATATCTTTACAATATGACTATACTTTCTAACAGTATTTGAAAGAATACGAAGACTGTATTTCCAATAGAAATCTAGATATGGACTAAAAATAACGTTAATAGATCTTTTATTATTAATTAAATTATTTTAATTAATTAAAAAGTTTTTTTTCCTTCTTCCTCTGTTTATTCTGTACTAAAACTTAACTAATGGTTCAAAAATAAATTTAACAAATTAAGTAAAATGATTCGCATAATAAAGGGGTTAAATGGACACTTCCGGAAATTTTCATTCACCTTACAATACATCAAATAAAAAAATTGGAATCTAATCGGAGTACCTGAAGTTATAGTGTTAACAAGATAAAGCCTTACAAGCATCCATAAATATCCACATATCTGACTCTCTAGATATATAAACTTTTGAGCAGAGGTAGTTTTGAATTTTAGAGATCATGGCTCGTGAAGATCTGCTGAATGTTTCCCAAAGTTAAGTTATTAGAATCATAGCAATAAGTAATCCTCCTATAAGGAATTTACTTTAAATGTTATTTTTTTCGGATTTTGAGAAGTCTAAGACTATTGGATCAATAAGGCCGATTACTCTGATTTCTCTTAATACTGCGTGTTTAAGAGAAAGTAATTGGGAATTTTGAAAGCATGTCCAAGATCAATGTTTGGACAAAAACAAAACCATTAGTATTCTGGCAGTTATTTTTCTAGAAACCTAACTAAATAAAACATTCTTTTCCACGATGAAAATAGTTAATACAAAACATAAAAGTTCTTGGGGCGCAATTTCTTCTCAAAGACAACTACAAAAAAATATTTCTACTGGATTAAAGAATGTTACCCATTTGACAGCCATGAAAAAAAAATATTTTCGAACGAAATTGGGTGATGGACACAAGGCATAAAACGAAGAAAAGCGAAACGAAAATAAAGAAATAAAAATATTTTTGTAGGATGTTCCGCGAATGGACGTGGATGGTAATTTAATTTTCTCACAGTGGGTGAAAAAAATAAATAGAAAAAAATGATGTTTTGACTCTAGTTCTTGTGAATTAATTATGTATTACATGATGTTTTTATACACTGGTTTCAAAAGAAAATGCGGCTGAAGAGAATGTGGTTTTAGCTAACACGATTCAACGCAACAAAACTTTAGCTTTTTTATAGAATATGATGAGCCGACTAAGGCGGGATAAAGTTGCTTTATATGGCATCGTAAAAAAATCGCGGTCGTAATAATATTTTATTTATGCATATTTAGGTTTAAATGTATGAATTTATAATAAATTTAGAACTATTTTTAAATATACGTATTTTTTCTTACATTGGTTTAGAATAAAAAAGTAAACACATTGTTTCCTATTAACGAATTTGTTACTGAAAATCTTTCAGTCTATTGAGTGTACGATGAAAAGTCCTATAAGCTCAATAACAATTAACAAAGCTTTCTTCTACACGAAAGCACGCTATACAGGTAAAAGAAAGCCAAAGTTCTATTAACTCTTTGCACTTGGAAAAGTAATTCGATGCATATTTATTCACTTAAGACAAGGACTTGTTTATTATTCAAAAATTATATATATGTAATGATATTTTAAAATTTAATTTCATCCTAATTAATTTCTGAAGTTTTAAAGTAATTCAGTTCATATTGGCTTCATTCTAAAATGTTCTCTTATTTTCTGATCCCATTTCACTTTTTCTAATTAATTAACTCAACTGAAGCTTTGTAACAATGATTATGTCGGCGGTTCCCACACACCGAGTGAAGGGATAAAAAATTGCTACCGTAAACAAATTCTTCGAAAAGATACCTAGATTCCCCTACCGAATCGTGTAAAGAAATCCCTATCAGAATCTCACTACATATAAAGACAGGGGAAAATAATTTCTCCCCTTTTTTTTAGCTTTTCCTCATTTTCGCTTTTGTGTTGTTCTGTGTTGATGTGCTCATCGCTTCTGCTTGTACACAAATTATGCGACCCAGAATAGAATAAAACGAGGTTTAACATTCGAAAGTGTCTTCTCTGACTTCGGCCACGATTCTGCTTGAAAAATTATATATATTTTTTAATTTATATTTTACCAAATTATTATTCCCCATTTTCTTACGATTTTGTAAGTGTATTTAACAATTAAAACTAAAAAATTAAGAAATAAAACATCAAAATGATGCACTGTTTTGAATGGTGAGTGAGAATCACTATCCGAGTGCAAAAGGTTAAAGAACAATACATGAGCTGGCAATCAACAACCGCAACAACACAAAGCACTCAGAGAGAACTTGCTGGAGAGGGACATCGCTCAACTATTCATGAGTCCCAACTTATCTGCTGATAGATCTCTCATTCCGCATTTCAGATTTCTATACCCTTCATGACGGGGCATGGAAGGCTCTAGAACAAATTTTGAACTTCGGGTTGAATTGAAGCTATCGCCACGAATCTGGAATATTTGGGATCTTTTATTTTTGTCTACAAATTTTCGATATATTAAAATTTTCATTTCATCAAAACATCTTCAATATTAAAGATAAATGTAAATAAAATTAGGTGAATCAGTGTTTCAATAAGACGAACAACTTTTGTACTAAACGTCGTTCGATAGCTGGAAGAGCTTAGAATTTAGGATCTGAAAAATGATTCTGATTTTTTTTAATGGCTTACCTCTTACCACTGACCACTTGAGCTATTAAAAATTTTCAGAATCTGCGCGTACTTTACTTCATTTAAAAGTGTTTGATGATAAATATTTATTTATTTAAACGCAGTAATTCAGATCATGTTAAATATTGATTTTGCAATAAAAGCTGACATATAAGATATCTATCAAGTGTCAAATCTATAGTGTCTTCAATGCATATCTCATTTGTGTTTAAGGACTGAAAGGAATTTGATATAGAATATACCTTTGCCGACCAACCAACCATCAGCATTTTTTTTTCTATTTAAAATTATATCAGTCAGTCTCCGAATATTATAATTAAAAAATAAAACAAATGATGAAAAAATTTATATGTAATCATGGAGACAAAAAAAAACTGTACATTTTATAAAAATTCAGGATAACATTCTATGTCTGTCCGTACATGCATGTGTCAATATCATAACTCAAAATTAGGCAAATTAGATAAATGGAATTTACCATAGAGATTCATATCTGTACCAAAAGACGAATCAAATCCCTTAACGTATTACTAATCCTTTGATATGTGTATTCGCTTTGAGTTGAACTCGATAGCACAAAATTGTACAATTTCATTAAATGCAATTTAGTATACAGTCTTATCAACGAAAATGAACATTTTAAAATTTTAAGTCAATCGTTTCATAAGAAGAATTTTAAGACGCATAATTGATTTTCTTCGTAATATTGCGAAGTTCTTAAGTTATTATTATTATGCCAATATTCGTAAAATGCGAAGAGAAAACACGAGGAATATTGTATATTATCACATATGGAAACTTCAAACTTTTTTTCTTCTCTGGAATTTAGGCAAAACGGCAATAACTCCAATAGGTTACCGTTATACTAAATAAAAATATTACAAGCATTTAAGATGTGTATTAAGTGAAAGGATAGTAATTAAATTATTTTTGTCCTGATATGAAAAGTCCTGATATGAAAAAAAAAATCCAAAATTGATATTAAAATTGATATTTTTGCTTTTAATAGCAATACGGTTAAAAAATTGTTTCCTTTTTTTTTGTTAAATAGTATGGTAGATTTATCAAATAATATTTTCCAAATTTATATATCAAAAGATGGAAACTGCAAAAATTGAATGACTTCTACTCAATAAAAAAACAATTCTAAGAGTTTCAGGTGACATTTACAATAAATATTTATATATATAATAATTGCCTCTGGACATAAATGAATCCACTGTAATCACAAAAACATTTATTGTTTAATATAAAATAATAAGAATTGTATTTCATTTACAGGAAAAGTATGAAAAAAATCATGAAAACTGAAGCAAGGATATTTAACGAATAAAACAGAACTTCAAACGATTTTTTTATATATATATATGTTTTAAAACTGGTTTAAGTTTGCTGAAAATTGTCAATTAGAGAACAGAAACTCTTCTTCGGGTTATAAATAATAATAATAAAAAAAGTTAAAGCGCGACAGTAAATAATGATGTACTTTCTTGGACCCAAACTATAGTAATATTATTATATGATAAAAACATATTTCGTTCGATGAAAACGAATCAAAATCTTGTTTTTTTACCAGACATTAAAAACAGGACTTTTAAAAATAAAAAGTCAAAGGAAATGAAGCATAGTGAATGATATATATTTATTTTAGAATAATTTAATGGAAAACTTTTGAATTATGAGAATGATTGCAATAATGAGTTTATTGGTTAGAATTTTCATAAAAAATAATTTCCATTATATATGACTTTCCTTGTGATTTCTGAAACAAGGTGCATGGCAATTCTTTATTGTCTGCATTCATTCATATCAATGGAAAGAAAATAGGATTAAATGTAAAAAATTATTATTCAGTTCTCAGCATGCGAAATGCCAGTTGATTGTTATATTTATTAGAATTTTAGATTAATTTGTTGTTCACTTTAAATTATTTTTGAATTTACAATTAAGCTAAAATTTGCCATTTCAAGACAGCAAAATGATTTTTTTAAACAGAAGTGATTCATATCTAAAACATATTTTTTGAATTGTAAGTATATCGCATCCTAGTTTTTCATTTCTATCTTGTGAGAACTGGATGTTGTTTTGTTTTTGAAGCCTCAAAATGCGTAGACAACAAATTGGCGATTTATCGCTTTTGAGGCATCAATTTTTCGCTTTTAGGGTTATTAGAAAATAATGCAGAATGTTGTCATATTTGGCGATTTATCGCCAATTAAAGTTACAACTTGATTTTCAAATTATTCATTCTCTGAATTCTTACGAATTGTCTTAATTAATTTAAGCCATTGACCAGTTTAAACCGGTTTGAAACAATCACGAGCATGCGTCAATATTTAGAAAAACGATTGTTTTTTTTTTTTTTTTTTTTTTTTTTTTCCATTTTAAAATCCACCGAGCTCCAAAACTTTGTTTGCCAAATAGAAAAATTAAAATGAAAGTTTAAAAAAGTTATCATTATATATATATATATATATATATAGAGAGAGAGAGAGAGAGAGAGAGACCGATAGAGAAATCTCGCGATTGTTTCAAACCGGTTTAAACTGGTTAATGACTTTAATTAATTAAGACAAATGATGACTTAAAAATAATAATGTTCTCACATGATAAGTTGAAATTTGCGATCATAGATTTCATTTTTTTTAAATCATTTTTCAGGTTTAAAAAAATGTATAAATTTATGTTAACGGTATCATTTACCAGTTTATTTCTTAACAGCAGATTTATAGTCCCTATTTATAACAAGCGCAATTAGTTTCCACAAAATTTTCTCTTATGTTTTCTAACAAAATTTTTTCCCTTCTCCTTTATTCTTCTATAAAAATCATGACCTTTAGGCGAAGCCCTGATTGCTGCTAGTGCTCAAATTTTCGTTTCAGAGCTTCGCATTTTTTCATGCATTTTAAGATTCGTTGGATGCATATTTATCGACAGATTGAAATCGAAATTCAGCACATAACTAAACTTTTAATAGCAAAATCGTGTTAAAAATTTCATTTATTATAGTTGTTGTATTTTTTTAGTTATTTCCGTTTACATGCATGTAAAAGTACAAACCTAAAGAAAATACACTCTTTGACAGATTTTATTTCAAATTTGTTACACATCCAGATAATAAAAGTGTATACCAAATTTTATCCCTCAACCATCTTCGATTCGCAGTTACCGTCTGAACTTATATTCAGACAGCCGGACAAACATATTTCTCGTAAACGAATGGATTTCGTTCAAAATTAGATAGAAATCAAAACAATTGCTGTAAAGACACTTGTGGAAAGTTCATTTGTCTTTCTTTGAAGGTTTTTGAACAATCACGTTCATAGACAAATAAACAGAATTCCAAAAATGTCGGATTCAGGTAGGTGTGAAATGGGGTTTTCTCTGTATCTAGATTTAAAATTTTTTGACAATTACAAATTCTTTTCTCTTGTACACTTCATATATGATGAAATATAAACACAGAGTTTTGTAATAGTAAACAAACAATATCGAAAAATAAATCCTTGCTGGCAAATTAAACATATCAATCAGTGTTTGTCATGAATGAATTTTCAACAGAACCAAATCATGTATCACCAAAGCACACAGTCATCATATACATGTGTTTATCTTTATTAATGCGAGGCTTACGATTCATGTTGACTCGTACTACTTCCTTCGTTAGTTTAGCTAAAAGTCATCGTCTTCCGATGATTAAAATATATTTACACAAACGGCAGAATTCAGATTGGTGCGAAGGGTTTTAATATGTTAAGATAACAGGATCTAAATTCTGGCAAATGTTTTCAAATGTGCATACAAATATCTGTTAGGAAACGAAAGTGGAAAAACATTACCACTTTTGCATTTGGCGTCTCTAAATTAACTTAAACTGATTTCTCAGTTGAAATGATTAGAAAAAAAATGATTTTAAAATAATTAAATTTACATCTCACATGATAAAGACATTAATTTCTGTTTTTAAGCATTTAAAAGATGTTACATGCATAATACAAACATTGATGTGCACTTTTAAACTTTTAAACATCATTATTCGATGCAAAAATTGCATGGAATTTATGAATGTAATAAAAATTGCTTGAAATCTCATCATCCTTTGAAATATCATCACGACAGAAAATAACAGGACAGACAGAAATATACATCAAGAAACAGCAATTAATAAAAAGAAAGCTACGTATTACTTTCTTGTATACGTAGCATTAAGAAAGTATGGTAATTGTCAAAAAATTCGAACTTCATATTTTGAAGAATCTTTACGTTTTCTTCGGAAGTTCGGAAGACACATTTTTTGGATAATATCTTCCTATCTGTGCCAAAGATGATTCAAAAACGTTTAGAACAAGACGGCTGAAATTTGGCATACGATCTTTACACCAAATATCCAGATTTTATCAAATTTTGTGTAAAAATCTGTTCAGAGGAAGTCCGTCTGTCTGAAAATAATTTAACACTATAACTATAAAACGAAAAGAGCTGGATTGAATTCGGAACGCAGATTTAACATCTATAGTGTAGACATCTCTAAAATTGTGAGCCAAGTCCATCTATGGTGTGACCGTTTGTCGATCTGTACTTTCATACACACGTAAACGCAATGAAAACATTTGTAGTCACAATCCCATACCAAATTTTATATTTGGCGTGGGATTTTGTGACTACAAATGTAGTTTTCTGTCAAATGTTTGTTTCAATCGTTTGGAAAACACTTCTAAAACACAACTTCAATTTTCAGATAGTATTAACCGCATGTCAAGAGATTAATCGCCAAAGCATTTGCCAAGGATCACACGATAAATTCAATAAAAGTTCAAAAATAATTCACGCCATAGTTTAATATTTTATTACAATTGCACGTTCTCTGAGATAACATCTTTGTTACAATTGCACGTTCTCTGAGATAACATCTTTGTTACAATTGCACGTTCTCTGAGATAACATCTTTGTTACAATTGCACGTTCTCTGAGATAACATCTTTGTTGGAGAGTATACGAGAAACTTTTGAGGAAACCACTCCCACTGGTGCCATAAGTAGAGTGGAATTTTTAAATTTTAAAACGCGATAAATACAAAAACATGAAATCTATTTGAATTAAAACTTGATATCCAGCTCTGGAATCCATTACGTAAAGTATATCAAATTTTCAACAGGTTGACTGTCTGTAGATCCATACATTTGTCTGCTTGTTAGCCAGATAACTATAAAAGGGTAGATAAATGAAAGTTGGTATGTGAGTTTATTTCCAAATTTGTAGTTCTGCGCCAAATTTTAGTTTCAATATATCAACAAATGATGCCCAAACTACACAATCGTTGTTCATTTAATCGTAGCAAGAGCATTCAGTGCTTTGTCCAAGTTGACCTGACGGAAAGAGAAGGATAACACCTTTATTAAGGAATATGTCTCACATATAGTGGGATAATCTCACTGGTTTAAAAAGAAGTTGATTTTAATTCTATTTATCACAGAAAGTGACAGATACCATCCCAGCTATATAGTAATTGAAATTTTTCCAATCAGTAGCGTGTAAAATCTAGTTTTAAAAAAATGTCAGCTTTAAGTAATATATGTTTATTTCAATAGTCTCATACATTAAAAAAATCACTTAGCAATATTTTTAGTTTGCTGAATCCTATTGTAATTTACAAAGACGAAATATTTTTAACTGGGTATCGCAAATGGACTAATCCTTAATCTTTATAACATACATTTAACCTTTATATGTAGGTTATATTATAAAAATAATCATGAAAATGCGAGATAAATTTTTTAGTTCGCAGTTACCAAAATTGAAGCATATATTAATTGAAATTTTTAATATCGCATTGAAGCTGAAATAATGAAACATTTAAAACACAGTAATTTCGAATATTTTCTCTGTACATATATTTAAATCCAAAACACTAAATTATTTCATTCGGTGTGTTTAAGACCTTTCACAAACATTTGTAGACAACATAAACTGATTGAAATTTTTAGTATCGCAATGAAGCCAAAATAATAATGATTTAAAACACAGCAATTTCAAATACCTGCTCTGTACGCATATTTAGATCCAAAACATTAAATTACTTCATTCATTCGATTATTTTTATAATCCTATACAAAAATGAATTGGCAACATCAAAAAATTATTTATGAATTACGTTTTCAAATTCATTCTGTCTTTTTATTTTAGAAAGTAGATAGAGTTAATTCAGACAAAGTAATCCTTATCGGATCTATTCAAAATGGTGTAATCAATAACCAACTAACATTGTGAAATTAAAGAATGAAATACATATTCAATAGACTAAATCTTATTACCTTTTTCCTTGAACCAAATCATTTGGCTTGATGAATAAAATAGCATTAGACCCTTTGATGAACTTCATTTTGAAGTCTCATCTTTCATGTAAAAATACCAATCGTAAACATCAACAGTCAAACAGAAAGTTTCTTACTGCGAGTAAAATTCTGCTCACTTAAATTATTTTTTCTTATACAGCATGTAGTCTGACGAAATATACACCAAGAAGTATCAGTAGAAACAGAAATCAGTAATATAGATATTAAATCACTCTTCTTGTTTTTGTTTTTTTTAATTATTCTAATTTCGAAATATTTGAATGCGTGGATAATATTAGATCCAACAATGAACTTTACTTTGACGTATCTATTTTAATTTAAATAGTCAACCGTGAAGAACAGCAGTCAAATAGACAGTTAACTTTCTGGCTGAAAATGAAATATTGTTTACTTCATTAAGCCAGTAAAAACAACCTCTATTCCGGTTTATTTTGCTTTATTTTACTCCTTCAACCTGCAATCCGTCGAGAATCACTCCAAGAATTATTAGCAGAAATCTTAAATCAGCAAGAGTATTATTTATCTACCCTTCCTATTTTTTTTAAATTATTCGAATGTTGAAAATGTTTTGAAAATCTAATTTTGAAATGAAATACACAGAACAAATTTTCTCATAGAGAAAGAAAGAAAGTATTGTGATCATTGTATTGATCTTATTATACATAAAGAAAGTATTGTGATCATTGTACGTGATTTTGACGAAATTCCAAGTTTCAGACTTCTCCAGAAATTAGAAAATGTTTTGAAATAGGTAAAAATTTAGTATAGGCTCTTTGCACCAAATTTGTAGATATTTATTATTTTTTAAAATTTTTATTATTTTTTTAATTTTGAGTCTGAAAAACCCGGAAATCAGTGCATCTGCTTTATAGATAACAAATGAATGCAGTGGCTACAAAACCTCTAAATTTTGTTTAAGCATATTTTAAACACAGTTTCAGCAAATAAAGTACAAATATGTACCAAATTTTGCACAAATCTGTCAAATCTATACATTTGTATTCATTTAAACATAATAATTCAAAAACGCAACTTCTTTGATAAATGAAATTTGATAAGAGATCTTATTATAAAATTGTATTTGTGTGTAAAACAATTTGATTTTGACAGAAAAAAAAATCGTCCGAAAAGTTTACTCAGTTTTCCTTACTACTCGACGAAATACAAATTGTTCATACGTAGAACTCTGCGAAATACAAATCTATGAATAAGATGCATACATTCGAGGGGTTCACAATCTTTACTTAAGATGGTGGCTGGGGAATAATTGTTTTTAAAAGTGTTTGAAACTTATTTTGCTATACATTTTGCAGATCCATGAGAATTATTTTGGGATACATTTAGAGATTTTAAATAATGAAGACAAATCTAAATTTATCACCAAATATTTGCATTATGCCTCTAGAAGGCCTTTTTTCTCGAAATAGTTGAACAGTTAGTTACCCAGCCTGTATGCACAGAGGCTCTTTAAAGATATCTCTCATTGAAATAGCAGTCATATCCAAATTGATTTTAAAGCAAAGAATTTGTCACTAGAATTTGAATCATATCATTGAAGAAATTGTATATCACTTATTTCACACAATTTTGATTGATTTCAATCAATTCTATTGCATTATTAAAAGGATGCATTTAAATAGCTACAAAAATAGTCATATGTCACAGGGAAATATTTAATGCCTCAAGACCTTTCTAGTGGATTGAAAACATAGTATAAATCAAAGATAAGAAAAATTTCAAAAAAAAAAAATGCACTTATGTAAAGTGAAAAATAAACCAAAATAAAATGTATGAAATTGTACCACCCATACGGAAAAAAATAAAAGGTAAAGGAGATTTTAAGTAATATTCCACACCTTCTCACAGAGAAGCTAAAAAAATTAACAAAGTAACTAAACTAACTAAAAATCTAACATATTAGTATAAAATCATCCCTTATTATAAATAAATAAACCTACATAATAAAAAAAATGTTGTTTAAATACTTAAGAATCAGCCAGCTTCAATCATTTTTTTTATTTTAGTTTTTATTTTATATAAAAACTCATGACTTGCAATCAATATCCTCCAGTCCATTTCCTAATTTTCGAGTTTAATTTATTTGTATTGCAATTTACACTGAAAAAATTTTCTAAGGATATTTTGGGGCATACAGAAACTGTGTAGGGTATCTACTTCCTCCCAATGATGGAACGTACTCCTACGTGATAGATAGTACAGTGGCCGGAGAGATCCCTTAGGACTCAACCTTAGTTGTTATTGTTTCTAATGGCACTTGTCCT
This sequence comes from Argiope bruennichi, assembly GCF_947563725.1. Lineage (NCBI taxonomy): Eukaryota > Metazoa > Arthropoda > Arachnida > Araneae > Araneidae > Argiope > Argiope bruennichi. The sequence continues at coordinate 55,313,506 of NC_079153.1, read as the reverse complement.
AGACAATCCCGCTGACGAAGTCAACGATTTTAAGCCGAGAAAGCGCTTCTTGTTTTTACAGTAGCGCCAACTCGGTCCAAGGGTACGACTTAGCGACTTACGCTTCATTACCCTTTATACGGGGCGGACTTCATTCATTTATCCACAGATCGTAATTTAGACCTGAATCAGAGAATGATCACCTCTAATCCAGTACCTCCAGTGGTATTACTCTCGATATGGAGGACTTTGTGGCCACGACAGATTTACACGTGCGCCAGCCACCACACATACAGAGAGTCTTCGGCCGTCGGGGTTCGAACTCACAGCCCAAGCGATGCGAATCCAACGCCCTACCAACTAGGCTATCCCGGCTCAATCTTAGTTTCCACCATTTCCATAGGTAATTGAGATATTTTCCAGAGGCTTCATAATGGTTGGCGAAGTCAATTATCATACTGCTATCAGCACTTGACGCTTTCACGATTTTTTGCTATGAGCCCCAGTTTTTTTAATTAAAAAATATGTTTTCTGCATTTTTAGTGCACTAATAACAAATTATTGAGAGTGGTCACGCAGAAATTTTTTATATGCTCTCCAATAAAGATCTTATCTCCCTCTTTCTGATAAAATTGTGCATCACATTGCCTTGAATCCTTGCATCACATTGCATTCAAGAACAATATTTATGAAATATAAATATTTGGCATAGATCTGATATTTTTACTGAATCTGCATCATATGCATTCTGCACGCCATCTGTCGCCCGATTGAAACCAAAATTTGACACCGAACTTTCATTTGTAGCCACAAAAATCACATACCGAATTTCATTGATTTAAGTTATTTCTTTAAAACCTCGAGAGAAACATCGAAAGTATTGCCAACAGTTTGACAGATTTGGTGACATTAGAATCTGCATTTTAGAAGCTAAGCCTGTGAACCAAATTTTATTTATCAAGCTCTTTAAATTTTGAATCAATCGAATTCATTTGTATTTGAGCAGCCAGAAACAAAGACAGAAAAATCTACAAATTTGGACTTAGTCATATACCAAATTTCACCCTTCTATCTCAAAGCGCTTTTGAGTTATCATGTTCACAAACAAACAGACAGACACAAAACCAAAAATGCGTTTCTGGACTCGGAGAGGTTTGAAACGTCAAAATTTATTCAGTTTAGCTTAGTTATATTAACGTTCCATTTTAAAGCAACACTAGGTCTATTCTGGGATGAACCTCGTAATTCTGAATCATGGTCAGATGAAGAGGATGGCACCTGAACTGGCACCCCAAACTTACACACCACACCAACGAACGGAGTGAAAATTCGTCAAAATATCAACTTTGAATTTTTGGGCGATTGAAATACTTTCGTGTAAAAAAAAAGTAAAAGAGTTATCTTTTAATCCCTTTATGCTGCTTAATCTTTGATATATTTCGTTATTATAGTCATAATGGGATCATCTAATCAATTAATAAAGCAATCAGATGGTGTTTCTTAAATAAAATCAAAAACTAAATAAAGTTATCAACTTCTAACAATATTGAAATATAGTACTGTCATCGAAAACATACAATTGTTCAAAATTATCACGTCAAAAAGAGAGTAAGAATACAGACCACACATTTCATCTTCACAAAAATGAAATAAGTCAAATAAAAGGAAGGACCTTATATTACACCTACCATAAGCATTCAATGAACAACGTTTCAAAATGCATCAGTAATACTGAAATACGAGGTATTTTCTCTGTTATAGGAAGACCATTAAAATACGCTTACTATCTAGATAAGCTAGTAATACATATACACACCGCTCTTTGTAAAGAACATAGCTGGAGTTCAATGATAAATGACAAGAGTTTTATCTTGCCGTGAACCTACACAAAAGATTCGGCATCCTCATGAAATCCGAACACCAGCCACCCCACTCCAACCCCCAGTCCCAGCTCGAACTTTTCGGAAAGAATTTACGGAAATGAAATTCGAAACTCGAACTCAACAGAAGACTGTCATTTGCTCGTTGTTTCATAAATGCAAAGACGGAATCGATGCGCATTTGCAATTTTATCACGTTATAGCGCAGTAATCTTTTTCTACAGAATGCGTTTTGTATTTTTGTAAGCGGGCAAAAATGATATTTTCCGAATTCCCTTGGAAGAGAATGATAAGGTGAAAAAAAACTATCTGATATTCTTCTTGAAATAGCATGCCTAGCTACTGATTTTGGGAAAAGATGGATCGATTTACAAAAGGAACATGGATAACCTAGGAAAAAGATAGCCATCTCTGAACAATCGTTTATCTTGGCGCTTCTCTAGCAGAAGAAGCCACCCGAGGATACAAATTAGATGCGGAGTCTTAGAAGATGCTAACGTTGGGAAAAATACATTAACTTAATAGCACATATTTTAGTTTGTACAATAAAATACGTGAAATAAATTAAAAATATTTTTATAACAATTAAGAAAATTTGTATCAATGTACCATTTCTTTAATATTTTAATGGTTTAAAATGTAGATTTCCACTGCTTCATTCTCTCTCTCTCTCTTTTCTCTCTTTCACATTTGAAATGAAGAGTTTCCTGCCAATGGGTAAAGTCACTTAACATTCACAACATTTTTCTGTTAAAGGTTTAATTACAACGGCTTTATGTAATTCGAAACTACTGTTATTTCATAGATTCCGTGTGCATTTACACAGAGAGTAATAAGGATGCTTTGTCTGTTACCAAATGGCACAGTCGTAACTTAGCATGCGCTACATTCTACCGATTAAATATTTAATTAAAACGCTTTTATGTATTTAGAAACCAGCGGCCATTTCACAGATTTCACGTGTATTACAACATACAGTAATAAGTATGCATTACTTTTTACCAACTAGCATAGTTTGAATTTACCATGCGCAACAATCTGCTGATTAAAGATTATTATAAAACGCTTTTATGCAATTAGGAAACCTGTGGCCATTTCATATATTTAGCGTTCATTACAACAACAAAATAATGATAATGCGTTGTTTGTTACCAATCATAACTTAGTTTGCGTAATATTCTGCTGGTTAAATTTCATTAAAATGCACAAACATGATCCTGAACCAACGGCCATATCTTAGATTTCGTAATCATTACAACAAAAAGTAAAAGGAGTGCGCAATTTATTACCGACTCGCACAGTCGTAACTCATTTTGCGAAGCATTTTCTAATCACAGGTTTAATAACAAAGTAATTATGTAATCATGAACAAAAAGCTATTTCATAGATTTCATAATCATTATAAGAGTGATAATAGATCCTAATTTTCAATTCAAAACGAAGTTCATTGCCTTCCTTTGACAATAGATTATTTCTAATGCAATAACTACACTCATGTCCAAAATTAAGGTCACAAAAATGTTTTTCAAAGTAATTCTAAATGGCTACCAGTAAAATTTAAACAAATTATATTTTATATATTGTGAAGGACCGGTAACACGATATTAACCTTCGTTCTGGGAAAAAATGTTTTTTTAGCATTAGTTTTTGAGGGACTACTGAAATTAGACCGTTTAGGAATCTGGGATTTTTGTCTGCAATTTTGTGAATATTGCATTAAAACAAAAAAATTTAACCTTTTCCAGTGAGAATGAGTTCTCATAATCGTTTAGACGATTCCTTGGGATGGAGAGCCGTTGGCAGGCTTGAAGTTGCGAAGTCTCAAGTGGAGGTGGCTAGATGATTATAAGTGGCACCGAAAGTGGTATCCAGGTTGTAGAATCAATTCCAAACAAGTGGCACTGTAACCAGGAAGGCCGGCCAAAGCCGTCACAGAGCAACGACGCCTGCACAGGATCGTTATTTGGCATTAAGCGCACGACGGCATAGGCTGACAACGGCTCCTCAACTTGCTCGTGGCCTTGTTGCTGCGTCTGGAATAAGAATGTCCAGACAAATTGTATACAGACGTCTAGAAGAGAGGGCCCTTTATGCCCAGCGACCAGTTGAGTGCTCCCCTTTGACTGCATCCAACAGAAAAGCCCGATTCTTGTGGTACCTAAAACATCAGTCTTGAGCACAGCAAGAATGGGGGCGTGTTCTTTTGTGATGAGTCGGGATTTACCACACAGAGTGACACTCGTCGAATCTTCATCTGGAGTGAGAGAGGAGCTGGCTATCATCTCTCCTACGTAAAAGAAATCGACAGATTTGATGGCAGAGGAATCCTTGTCTGGGGTGGCATAATGTTGGGCAGTCGTACACCACTGCATGTCTTCGATGCGGGTACTGTCAATGCACATCGCTATAGAGATGAGATCCTTGAAGCCTATGTGAGGTTGTTCCGGGGTGTGCTTTTGGCCCCGACTTCATGTTTATGAACGATAACGCGCGTCCACGCAAAGCCCAGATCATTGATGATTTTCTTGAGGAAGAGAATATTCGACGTATGGACTGGCCCTCGAGGTCTCCAGATATCAGTCTTATTGAACATGTTTGGGATGGTCTCGGAAGAACCATTGCACAGCGTAATCCCCCTCCTAATACCCTCCAAGAATGAAAAGCCGCGCTTTTGGAAGAATGCGCTTTGTTGCCCCAAACATTTATTGACAGCCTCATAAACAGTATGAAAGCTCATTGTGAAGCCTGTATAGCAGTGCATGGTGGTCACACTCCATATTAGACAAGCTTTTCCCGAGATCAATGTTTTATCTCTGATTCATAATGTAACACTTTTTGATATGCCCTGTTTCTTAATTCCCAATTAAAATCTTTTCCATGTTGTTGTGTGTCTATGTTCTTTCTTCCATTGTAGTGTACCTCTGTGCCAAATTGCGTGGGAACACAGTGAATAGTTTTTCCTTTTTCGCAGATTTTATGTTTGTGACCTTAATTTTGGACATGAGTGTAATTTTGAAAAATTTGGGACTTTAAATTTTTTGAAATGTTTTGTGAAACTATTTGAACTATTGAAACTATTTGCATATTTTGCATTGCCAAATGAAATCAACAAAATAACTTTTCCAATTTAATTTGATTAGATCAACGCGACATTTCTAAAGCTATTTGAGGCCTCTTTTGAGAATGAATTGATGATTTTGAGTCTTGATCAGATGATAAATACAAAACTCCTTTTCTTCATTTCTGTACCACATAAATGGAATGACATATTTTTCTATCCAGTTTTGAAGCAGGAGGTGTGCGTGCACAGAGGACCTTTGATAGAACTGAGTTTCTAAAAACAATTCGCTGTTGAAAAATGAAATTGTCTAATGAAGTAGAACTTTACAAAATGATGTTCGTTAAGATTGTTTTCCGGAACACACTTCACAAAAGTACAGTCTTAGGTCCAAAATTAATTCATTTAGAAGATATAAATCTTTTTTGCATTTCTATAAGGCATTTTATACTTTGTATTGCCACGTTGTGAATAACAGATAATTGTTTTGAAGCACTCTGTTAATTCTTTGCCACCGCAAGAGGTAAACTCGATTAATGAGCCCTTAACTGGGGAGGTAAAAATTTAAGATTTAACTGGGGAGGTGCGATCTACAAGACCATATTTTCTTTGCACTCAAATTTCCTAATGAAAGTATTAGTATGAAAATCTTTTAATATATTCTACAGATATTTTTCTTGATATATAAATATATTTTAGAAATTTATCAAAATATACTATCATTCAAAAAAGTAATTACATTTAAACAAACATTTTCTTCTCAAATTATATATTACAACAAATATTATTCTTGAAAAAACATATTGATTTTTACTTTTTAAATCATATTTATTTTTCCTATATACAAAGATATATAGAAAACAATATAATGCAAAATTCAGTAATTTCAGTAAAAAAATTTTAAAAAAATTGACAATGGGTAAAATTGACCCTTTTTTTTATCGGCATTGTATCATTTTTGGAGGTCATTTTAAGCTTACAGATTAAGTACTTGTATAACAATCAGCCTGTAAATTCTGTAGACATTGCACTTGGTATATTAATATATCTTGGAAATTTTTCAAAATACATTATCACTAGAAAAATTCATTATATTTCAACATACATATCAGAATCAGTCGTCGAATGTGAACTTTCATCGAAAAAAATCTGCTGTGCAATTATCCTCATCATCATCACAAAAACACTTTCTGCTTCATTTAAAAGTTTCTGGAGCTCTGCTTCATAACGAGGATCAGTAGGTTGGGTGATATTTCGAGGGCCAACTTTTAGAGCCATCTGCTAAATTTTGTATAATATTGAAAAACTAAAAGGAAAGTGCGGTCTCATAGACTTCGCGAAAAGAAATAGCTGAAATATTTTAAAAAGCATCTGCTGAAACCGATTGAAAAAGTGCACATTTGGTGAAGGTCACGAAACAGGAAGCTACATGGTCAATTCATTCGATTGAGCTAAGAATAGAATAAGTGTGACGATAGTCCATCTTTGTGGTCTGACATACTGCACTCCCCAGTTAAGAATTAATCTTGCGACAAACTATTTTGAAATGAGTCTGCTTGTTTATGAAAATGAAGAATTGCTAGTCTGCAATTAAAGTACAATCATGAAAATGTTTCGTATAAATAATAAAGCTACAAGAGATATCCGAACTTCTCTCTCTTCAGAAACTTCGCCGCATGATAATGTTTAAAATTTGATTAGTCTAGCATTATTTTTAACCTTTCGCACTCTGATATCTAATCTCAGGCACCATTCATAACGGTGCATTATTTTGACTTATTACTTATTTTTAAAAACTATTAATTGTAAAAAATATATGCAGAATAGTAAGAATTTGTCGATTAATTTTTCGTGGAAATTTAACTTAAAACATTTATTTACTTTTCGGAGCAATAAATAAGTCCTTTTGTTAAAGGAATAACTTTTTCATCGAATTACCTTTTCGAGCTCAAAGGATTAAATTTACTATTAAATGCATAGAAACGTTAACGTGCACAAGCACACACACACACAAAACTGTTTAATGTGTTCGTAATTCACGTGACTATAAATACAATAATTAAATAGTAAAATACAAAAAAAAAGTAGTCAAAAATTATTAGAGAAAAAAGTGTATGGAAAAAAAATATTGTCTAAAAATTATTTTTCTGAATTTTAATGTGGTATAAAAAATTTTGATTAATAACATGTTCCGGAATCGAAAAAAAAAAACTTTAAATTTTGATTTATCTAACTAAAAAAAATCTAATTAATTTGGCAAAATATTTATTTAGTAGCTATATTTCTACCTACTTGATTAATTGTGTTTTGGCGTTAAGATTTGCCCTATTTAATGCATTGAATCTTTTTCAAATGTGCATCTTCAATTTATAGACATAATATCGCCTTATAAACATTATCATATTAAAGAAATCCCAAAGCTCTGAATAGTTAACTTTCTAAAGTCAATTGTTTCCAATATGACTTAAGACTTTCATGATACTTGAATTTGAATAAGTCGACGCTTTATTAAGTCGTTAATTCCCAAAGGCTGCATAGAAATAATCTTTTAGAGCCGTGTCATTCCAAAGAAATAGTTAATAAAGCATTTTTATCACAAACTATTTTGAAACGCTTTTGCTCGTCTCTGAAAGCAGACTATGATTATTTCATAGTTAAAATGTAATCATGCCTTATTAACTTGTATCCTCTCGATACCCACTGATGAAGGCTTTGGAGCAGTTGCTGACTCTGTAAATCGCGTTGATTTCCAGGTGCAAGAGCTCTCCCCAGGGGCGTAGATACCATCTTCCAGTATCATTAGAATTCACTTAAAGGGCGCTTACAATTTGGGTTCATTTAGCATTGTTTTAAAAACCATCGTAACAAAAATGGGAGGAGGGCAGGAAATAATTTAGAGCAAAAATTTATCGCTGCGATGTATAGTTGGAGAGAAAATGATGGAAATTAATGAGACGGAAGTGCATTAGCCCCGCTTTATTTTGCTGGAAATGAGGGCGAAAACACTCGACATTATTGCGCCATTTTCTCAAGTTGCCCTGCTGTATCTTCTAATCTAATGAAATATGACAACGTTAATGATGGCTGATGGGATATCGTGCACTGTTCTTGGTGCGCCTCAGTAATTGCGGAGTATTATTAATTCCGAAAAGCATTTTCGTTACCTGATTACTGTAAAGAACTTTTACTGCGTGCAGTAAAAAAAGGGGCAAATGCGACTTCTTTAAAAATGCAGCCTTATGTATAAAGATGTGAAAATAATAATAATAAAAAAAAAAAACGTCATTTTTTTTTTAATTCTTCTCATGCTTCATATCTTACGCCAAACTAAGTTTTTAAGAAAATTTCAACAAGATGGCACTTGTACCCTTTCCTGTAATCTGCCAGGAAAATAAAAGTTCTTTCCTTCCATAAGCTGGGATATTTGGAGCATGTAATTTTTGTTATTAATGAACATTTTTTTTAAAATTAACGATACTGTCTTTTTTTTTTTTTCACATTGCATTTTTTCCCTTCACTCTAGCTGTTGCAAATAAAAGTGTTACCCAGATGTCGAGTAATGTAAGATTTAAGAAGTGAAAAATTAAATGTAATTTTCTTATGAATAAAAATAGGAATTTATCTTCGGAAAAAGAACATAAAAAATATTTACATTTGCCAATCTACTATGTGGTTTAGTTAAAATATTTCAATCTTTTAATTTGTTTCTAATTTTTGGCATAATTTTTTTTTCCTTTTTTCTATCAATATGTGGAAAACCAAGCTTCACTCAACAATTTTTTTTTTTTTTTTTTGAAAAATCATGTTTTGTCGGAGAAAAAATTTAGAAACGAATTACATATTACTGTTTTTCAATCTTACTACATACTATGAACTGGTCATTTAAACAAAAAAAAATCATGAATGCATTTAGTTTCAAGATGCAGTACTATAATATTGCACTCTGTTAGATCGAAAATGCAGAGTGCAATATTGTAATATTGCATTCCGTTATTCGAAACAACCTGCGATATTATAATATTCATTTTACAGTTTATCTATCATGATTTATATTTTTGAACTTACACTCAGTTTTGGTGAAATCGGGTCCAAGATAACGAATGCTATATGACATTGTCAGCATGACAGTAGATAGAAAAGGTTCTAACAGTTAGCTATAAAAAATGTTTTTTTGGGAGTAAAATCGCGTTTTTTTAGGTAAAATACCTTTATACATAAACTTAAAAAGCAAAAATATTTAATATAAATACATAAGTATAAAAATAATGCAAAAATCGCGACTCGAACCAAGGTCCTGCAACACACGCGTCATTCATGTTGTTCTGATCACTATACTGCACTGCTTGTATGCGCATGCATGTGCGTGCGCGCGCGCGCGCTTGTGTATGTAAAGTCATGTTTTTTTAAGAAAGACATCGATACAGATAAAAAACATAACCTTATCTAAATGTAAATTTTGGTCCAAATTGTTACGGCCGTTCCCAAGGTACACGAAATAAATAAACTTACATTATATACAAGGATTGCTCGCTTAAAGTTATAAGATTACAACATTTTTACTTCCCATTTCTACAACTAAGATTATTTGTCAAAACTCGTTATTTTTAGTATATTATCTTTCAACCCAAACTGTAGATTATTGTCTAGTTGTGACTTATATTGGTAAAAGTTTTGATTATAAAATGTGGATATATAATGTGAAGATAATTTTAAAAAAACATGGTAATGAGCTAGGCAAATAAAATTTGAAATATGGTTTCCGCCTTAAAAAAAAAAAAAAAAAAAAAAAAAAAAATCTTTGGAATAAAGAAAAATTTTAGAGTTACTATTTTCAAAATTTTTTTATAAATCAGAAGAAATCTAAAACGGGTAAAAGATTCTGTGCATTATACTATGAAGTTAAACACAAAATTCGCCATACAATGCAAGAATAAAAGAAAATTTTTGAAAAAAAATGCTTCCGCTAGATTAAAAAAAAAAGACAGAGAGAGAGAGAGAGAGAGAGATTTTTAACTATTGTAAAAAACAAACAAAAATGCATCACTATTTCACTCTACAGCTTATTTAACTTTGATTTTTTGAATAAAGGAGAATTTTAATATATACAACATAAAATACAAGATGATATATTATAGAATATTCGTTAAAATTGAACTAAAATGATATTGATACAAACTCAGAATTTTTATTAGCTTTTATAAATAAAAATAAACAAGGACGGAGCAGTATTAAAATAAAAAAAAGTAATAAAAAAAAGATCTGCATCAACAGTTAACGGAAAACTGCGAGACTAGAATAAAAATTTTTGCTTAGCTTTCCATAGAGATAAGCAGCGCCGCAGCAAAAGAAACTATCTTATTTTCAACCCAAAAAGTACGAAAAAAAAAAAAAAGATATGCATATAAATATGAATAAACATCTACGTTATACCGAGTTGAAAAGATTAAGGCATATCTGCAAGAAAAAAATAAGAAGAAAAATAGAAAACATTTCAAACAAATAAAAAATCTTCTTCCGAATGAATATAACGCTCAAAGTATCATAAAAATCCTTTTCCTAAGAAAAGAAAAACATTTTCATGATATATTCAAAAATATTCCTTTGTATGGTGTGGAAGTTGATGAATTCAATTCTAAAGGGTATTTTTCTTCACATGCATAGAAGAGTTAATTGAAAGAAACGAAATAAATCAAAATTGAGTAAGATAAACAAATAAATAAAAAGTAAAATTAACTAGTATCTATAATAAAAGAAATCGAATTTTACACAAAATTCGATAATTTAAGTTAGTATTTTTCGTGACTTAACTTAATAAGGAAAAAAAAATGAAATCTCCTATCGCAAATTTTAAGTTATCATGTGAGAACATTGTTTTTGTTTTTTTAATCACGTGGTATCAATCTGACAGGAAAAAATCATGTTCTCATATGACTCATATTTCATAATCCCCAACATTTAGAAAAGCGATGGTTTTTGACCATCTCAAAATTAATCCAGTTCTAAAATTTTTATCTCGAGGGCAGAATTTTTTTCCGTGAAAAAACGGTTTTAAACAATCACGTGAATATCAAATTACGCACGTGCAAATATTTAAAAAAGCAATGTTTTTTTTTTTTTTTTTTTTTTTTAAATCATCTCAAAATCGTTTGATCTCCAAAATCTTTTTTTATTTTTATTTTTGCCCGCTAGAAAAATGAATATTAAAAACAAATTATATATATATATATAAACGTCTGATACCTAATCTCGCGGTTTTGCGTCTGTTCCTATTTTCTTCTCTGTGCTTCTTCGTGCGATAACTTCTTACGACCCTGACATACGCCAAACAGAAGAATTGGTCGTTATACTGTACATTCGCGCAAAGTTGTTACTTTTTGTTAGCTATGAGTCGCTAAATGTGACAACCTTCTTTAACATTTTCTAATAAGCCTAAAAGCGAAAAATTGATGCTTCAAAAGTGGTAAGTAGCGGCCAATTTTCTGCCGAGCATTTTAAGGCTTCAAAATCCCCAAACCAAATTAATATATGTTCTCACATGATAATAATAAGAATTAATTGCACTTTACGTCTTAAAATGTCTTTAGAATTCAATGATTTGCAGAGTGTTTAATTTGAGTTTAGTTAAAAGACTGACTAATGAATACATAAACAATGTAGAAACATAGTTGAAGGAGCTAAAATAAATACCATAAAGCCAGTGATTACTCGGTACTATAGTTCATAACTCGAAATTCACCACACAAATGACAGCCAAAATTTTAGCAAAACTGCTTTTAAAAAGTAGGCTTGGAAAGGAAAATATTTCCCCTTCTTGGGAAAATGTGCAACTTCGCAATACTTCTAGCTAAAGAGGTGTCATTCAAGGCTTTTAAATCTCTATTTTGTCGCCAAACTCGTTAAAACAAGCCCTTCACAAGTCGATAAATTTGACTGACGATTATTTCTGTTAAACTTGTTTTAAGCAATAAAATGAAAACAGTGTAAAGCGAAATTGTGCGGTGTGAGAAAATAAAACGTGGAGTAGCAAGTAACATCCTAGTCATATGATAAATGCAGTAATGCGATATCCTTTTTGCACAATATCTTCACTTGGTTATGTTGTAAGACCCTTTCCTTCCTGCAATATGCGCTATGTATTTGGATATTTAATTGCTGCGGAGCAACTGCCTCATAACATAGGAGCATTAAATAAATTCATTCTTAATGATAATTATAATAAATAGATATAAATTCATCCATTCATGGTCATAAATTCTTCTTCTTCACTAGAAAATTGTTTATCTCAATTAATACTAAACGAATATGTGTTCCAGTTGGCGCTTTACAAGCCAGACCGTCGATTGAGAGTTAATAATTGTGACACAAATAAGTCTTGAAAATTGGGATCACAGGGAATTGGGATCATCCCAAAACAAATCTTTTGAAATTTTAATAAGAATTTTAATTAATCAAATATCAAGCGAGATGAAAATTTCCCCACTATAACTTTTTAAAAAATTATTGTACAAAAATTGCATTGTTTAAAAACATTGTAACATTGTTACATTATTTTAAAATTAAAAAAAATTTCCATTACAATGTTTCAAAATTTTAAAAAATATATATTTTAATGATAAGCATGAGATTGTGTAATTTTTTTCTCAATTTTTATAATTTTTTAAAAAAATATTTTTAAACAGTGTTCAACAATATTTTCACTATTGCAATGAAATTAAAAATCTACTTACTATTAATCAAATATTTCAATAGCGTAATTTTCGTTTTGTGAAAGCTAAGAGCTAAAAACTGTTTATTATCTGCTCAGTTTACTTAACAAATGAAAAAGGACAATTTCGGTATCACAAAAGATACAATACAATTAAAAAGATGATTGCTGGATGCTGTGAGCACTCTTTTATTGGCATTACAATGAAATGGGACTCGATTCCAGTGGAAATATTCTTGTGTATAATCAATAGAACATGTGCAAGACTATGGAAATGACTTCAATGTCAATCGCAATTTGATACTTCAATATACTTTGTTGAAAATATCAAACTGCGTATTAAATATTTTAATTAAAATTAAACATCACCTATAATAAATGTTAACTTGCCTGTAATTAAAATAAAAAGCGACTAATAATTTAATGCACAAATACCTGAAAACAAAGCATTTATATATAAATTTATTTGGTGGTGTACAATTGTTATAAAGAGGGTGGAATCATTTTTCAATATTTGTCCAGAACTCTTAAGATATTTGTTGGGAGTTCGTGCTATTTTCATAACAGAGCTAATATTTATAATAAGTTAAAAATTTATCTACGAGACTTTAAATCAAATCAACAAATTCCAATGCAAATTACATGCACTCATTGCACATATTAAAACATCAGGAAATTGAGGAATGTATAGCATTAAAACTCGCATGTATACATTTCATAATTTACTGAAACATCTTAATTTTTCTATCCAAGTCTTGTGATCGTATACTTTTAAATTATTAAGTCTAACATAATAATTTAATTGCTTCTTAGTAATATACAAGTTATGTACAAATTAAAGAAACATGTTCATAAATGAATAGTTTTATAATTATTAATAATGATGTACCATCTCAAAATCATATATTTAAAGTTGTTTTCTAAGTTAGGAAATAGATTCCCGAAGGTAGAGAACACGCTACAGTTGGAGTGCCAATAGCAAATAAAAGCATTTATACATACTTTTATTTAAATTCATTTGTTATATGCTCGTAAAATTTTCATTTAATAATAGATTTCCTATTCTCTCCCAAGTTTTGAAATTTTACACCATAAATTATCACAATTGCGATTATTATTTTAATATTTCTTGTACTTAATTGTCAGCTAATCGAGGAATTAAGCTTAATTTTGATTCTATAGACGTAGTACCATATGACAGCGAATTTAAAAATAAGATTTTTTTATATTTAAAATAATTACTTATAAATTAAAGATTACTAAGTACAAAGAAAATTACAATAATATATATATATATATATATATATATATATATATATATATATTTAAAGATTTACATAAGTATGTTCTCAAAAAACTTTTTTATTCATTAAATTTATTCAATTATATAAATCATCAATATAAAACGATATTTAATATAACGTCAAATAAAAATCAATTGGCAGCATTAAGTCATCATTTTAAAACCGGAATAAGAATAAATAATTTTAATGAGATTTTAAATATGAGTATTTTTTTTCCTTTGAAATGGAAATATCTACGAATTAAAGATGAATATTTATAAATCTGTTCAATTATGTGGCATTTTTTACGAGAAGAAGATTTTTGGAAAATTATAACATGTTTAGGAAATGGATTTGGTAGTCAATATTTCTCCCAGAAGATTTTCAGCCAGTCATTTACATCTCAGAAGAATGAAAATGGTGAGTAATGGTGAATAAATAATTTTCTAGGATAAATAATAACTTTAACAGCTATTATTTACCAGTTTATTTAATATATAACATTTTCTTTCACCGCCGATAAAAATGAAAGATTTTCGAAAAATTCTGATATATTTAGTAGCTAGCTTAAATAAGAATTTTTTATAAAAAGATAGCAATTTTAATAAATAATGCCGCTTGTCCGATCAAACCCTCCTTATGATGGTTTACAAGAAACAAGTCTATTCATACAAGAAAATTGTCTTCAAATTACTTCAAATTAAATAAGAATAAAATAAATATTTTCCACTTTTAAGAACATCTAATTTAAAAATACACTTTTAATAATTTTTTTCCTTGAAGTAAAGCAACTTATTGAAAATAAAAAAGTGCAAAGAACACTTGTATATTATTTATCATATCTTCATCCTAATCAAAGACAGCTCAATTATAGCCTTGATTAGCCACAACTGTCCAATCAAATAACTTGCCTAATATAAAAACATTACAATAATTTCAAAATCATCTTTAGTTTCAGTTCTTCATCAATAAATAAATAAATAAAAAATAAAAAGATATATAGAGATAGAAAAGAAAAGAACAATTGTTACTATTCCATGTTAAAAGCTATATAAATTTTAGAACAAAATCAGTGAAAATTACAGAGTGATTAAAACCAATATTAGAAAAAGAAAAAAAAAAAAAAAAAAAAAAAAAACGTTTGACTAATTTTGAACCCGACAATAATAGTAAGAACTTACTGGCTTCAGTATCGAAGAATTCTATAGGAATATGTTATATTTACTTCAAAATATAAGCTACCAAAATTGAAAATCAGATACCATGCAATGCAATTCTCTTTAAAAATTCCTTTTTCAGCAAAATGAGAATTTTTCGTTTCTCCTGTTTACTACAAGAAATTTAATAAAATACTGGCATTGCAAGAACCCAAAGGTCATGCCACATAATTCAGTAATTTCGATTTAATTTCTTTCAAATCATTTTTAATGCCAAGAATGATAAATTTTTCAACCTTCAGTTCGAAAAAAAAAATGTATTTTTTGCTTATTTTCCATCAAAGAAAATGTTGAAAACTCAGGTTGCGTTCAGAAAGAAAATGGCGGTTTAATGCGTTCTTTTCAATGGAAGAAAGTGATAAATGATTTGGAAGGGAAAATAAAAATATCGAAGAAGTTTTGGTAACTTTAGAAAATAAAATAAATAAACCACATAAAACTAGTCTAAGAAACTATCATATTTAAATTTCCTGACTGAAATATCACTTCTGAAAAATCGTTATTTTATGTATTAGAACTTGGTTATTATGATGAAATATGCAAGTTAATATATATAAGATAAAATACAGCTATCATTTATGTTATTTTATTTATTTATTGTATTATTGACAATCTTGGCATCTCAGGCAAATCAATTCAAGAACCAACCCAGAACACACATCTTCCAACTTAAATACAAGAAAAAAGTGTCATTTGTCTGATCTAATCTGTGGAAACTAGGAAAAGCAAACAGAGAACATTCAATGAATAGGTAAATAAGGCAATAAAAATTTATTCTTATTTAAAATGATTAGTTAATGATCAGTAAAAAAAAAAACCTAAATATATAGGAAAATACAGAGTGGGCACAAATATTTGTTGCAATACCATAACTCAAAAATTTGCAAAACAAAATTGTATTATTTACAAACTTCAAAGTATTAGCTTAATGGCCAATAACAGATTTGTAACTAGAAAGTCACCTAAAAATGAGAACGCTGTCGTAAGATCGATAAAAAAAAATGCTATAAATTTAATTATAAATAAATAAATTTGTAAAAAATAAATATTCCATGAATTGTGAATATATTATAACCACAATCTATATTTATATTGAATTAATTGAAATTATTATTATAATATAAATTAAAGTATAATTAACTACATATTTATAATACATTGGAATATTAATTGTTTGTTTTTCAAAAATATTAACACTGTAGTAATTTTTTCCATGATATACTTATTAAAGGAATCCTCCATTCCTCATAGTATCAGAATCTAACTATGAATAACTTTTCTAAAAGAAACTGAATAAACAATGAAAAACTTCTCAATAAGTTTTATCATCCTATCGATAGAGAAAAACAATTCAACTGCTTCAAGCTTTCGCTTAAATTATCATAATCACAAAAACATTAAATAACTTTGGATGCATTCAATATAATGAGAAGAATTAATAAAAAATAATCTGGGTATTTTTTTATTACAAAGCAATAAAAACATGTTTTCATATATTATAATATGAAATATCATTAAAACAATCTTGAAACATAATAAAGTATTGAATTAAAAATAATTCATACATATAATTAAATATTCTATGCCTTTGAACAACTGCCTCTAGATACCTTAAAGAAAAAAAATGAATAAACAAACATGTAATTTAGTTTGATTTAGTTTAATCATTTTATATAATACTTGTGCAGACTATTTTAATTAACGCTTTTTTTTTAAATTCAAAAGAAATAAATAACAATTTCAAAAAAAATATGTATAAATCAGGGGGGGAAATGAAATAAGTATACATAACCTTGTGGCAGTTATTATGCATATTGAATAAATAAATTAATTAATACAAGATAATTATTGCTCTTAATAGTAAAATAAATTCATTCTTTCAAAAATAGCTGCATTTATAATTTGTAATAAAAAAGTAGAAATAATATCTATGTTTCATTGTAATTCAGACACAATTTAGCAGGAGCAAATATGAAAATTAATGCAACAAAAAAAGTAACATCAAGTAAAGGTTCTGAAACCACATCACATAACCTTCCAACATTTAAAAAAACATCAAAAAACATAAACATAAAAAAATAAAGAAAAAACATGACTAGTTCAGAACTAGGAAGAAAAACCATTATATTGGTTTAAATTATGGGGAAAAAAAAACAGAATTGTTCAGTGGTGGTTATTAAAATTAAAAAAGAAAAAAAATGAAGATAAAGAGATGATGCATAATAGCAAATCAATTTTGATGTAGGAATACACTAAAGTGTTAGATATAAAGATTTTTTTTTTTACAACACTAATGATAAATTCTGCATCACAACAAAATCAGTTCAATTTAATATCAATTAAACTAAAAAATATACATGTATTTATATAAACATTATTGTTACACAGATGAGTAAAATAGATGTTATTTGTGAGAAATCAAGTGATGATTCAGAATGGATGAATCAAAACTTTCCAATTTTATGTTACTTGTATTCTTCTTTAAAGAAAAAAAAAAAGAAAAAAAAACAATAAAATAAATTATAAACAGATAACAGAAGTTATTAAAATTACAATATAATAATTAATATTCACTGCAAACAAAGACAATATATAAAAAAATATGATATAATTAATTTGCCTATAGTTAATATTTAAATTAATTATACATTAATCTAATAGAATTTAATTAATATAAGCACAGCATTACTTACAACTTTATAGCATGATAATATTATATTTTCTAATTAATTTTTAGTAAAATAATTATCTAATTCAAAATTTAACAAACAAAAAAATGTTTTATTCCTAGCATATTAGAATTAATTATATTTACAAAATAATAAACTAAGCATGCATTAATCACAGTACATATTCTTTACAGACAGAGAAAAATATAGTAATTTAAGTATGTCTAAAAATATTTTTAAAAAAAAATTATATATTTTGCTTGAAAATCATTAACAGGACAAGGAAAATTGATCAAGCAAAAATAATAATATATGCAGATGTATTTTGTTTCTTTCAAATCCTAAATGAAAATTAGCATCAGATTTTAAATGAAAATGTTAAGTAATATTTTTAACATAACATTTAAATATATGTGTGTGATACGCAAATTTAAAAAAAAAAAAAAAAAAAAAAAAAAAAAACCTGTTTAGTTTAAACTTGAATTTCAGGGAAAAAAATTTGGCACAGAAAAGAATTTTACTTTAAAACTGAATAATAATAATAATAAAAATAAAAAAGTGCTTGCATATTCACACTAAAACAATACAATCTTTAGTACAGTACAATAAAATTATTTGAATGCCTGATATCCAAGCAATAATCAATTGTGTTGAGTTCAGATATTTTAAATTAAATTACGTTGCAAAGAATATGATAATCATAAATGTAAAATATTTCATTCAAATTTCAATATGATTCATATAAATATTTAACTTTCTTAATTCATCTGCCAAGAAAAAATGACTTTCTTTGTGGTTTTTTTCAACATAAAATGAATGAAAAAAAAAAAAAAAAAAAAACTTAAATGCAATTTTATACTTTGTTTACAAAAAAAATCAGTGATAGAAAATACAACAAAATTTTTATATTTCTGCACCTCAAAGAAATTCCTTGGAATTTTTTCTTATGATACAATTTTCCCAAGCCATTGAGTACATTAATAATAAATTATATTTTATATCATTAATTTCTCCATCTGATTAATATATTTAAAAGATTTATATATCAAAGTATTACATCACTATTATTATTTTTATTAAATATCAAATTTCACTAAAAAAAAGAGCAGTTAAAATGTAATATTTCTGAACCTGACAGAAATTGCTTTGAATCCTGTTTCAGTATGCAACCATTTTCATAACTAATAATACATTTGACCTTAATCATTTTTTATTCTCAATCTGATAAAGATTACATTTTAAAAACCATATACCTTTACTCTTCTAAATGAACTATGGAAGCTATTGAAAAATGTATGAATATAGGCTTAATAATGAATCAAAACTTGAATTTTATAAATTGACACTCAAAATCTAATAAATTGATCACCTGACAGCTAACCAGAAATCAAGATTTAGTAACCTACAAGTGATTCTTATAAGATTATAGTCGCCTCTCTTGCTTATTTGATAAAAAGTAATAAATATTTTAAAGTTCTATTTTATTTTATAACTTATTTTATCTGCTACAAAATTTCAATCACATGGTTATTATAAATTAAAAGTATATAAACATTTATCTTCCTTAATTATAAATGCGAAAGACAATGCCATTTTTCATCCATATTAAATACTGGTGCATTTCTATAAGATACATTGGAAATTTATTTGATACCAGAGTCATTAAATAGATTGACAAGTAAACATCCACAAAAACTACTATTCTGATCCATGTTTTTCTTTCCAGTCCACATATTTTAAAAGTAAATCTGTAGAAGCTGGTTTAATTCTGTTAATGGCTGATAACACATCACACATTTCTAAACTTTCTACACATTTCATTGCTTTTGCATTTTTATTTTCATTATAATTTTCTAACTTCTGAATAATCTCACGAATACAATTCATCTTAACTTCTTTGCATACGAGCTCAATATCAGATGCTGAATAATTTTCTGTAGCTTTTGCTAATTCACCATAATCTAAATTTAACTTTAATTTAACATTATCAGCTATCTGAAAGGAAGAAAGAAATTTTTCAAAAAGACAGTATCTGCTTATTGTATCAGGTAAAGAAATAAATATACGTTTTTCCATTCTTCGTAAAATTGCAGTGTCTAGCTCCCAAGGCATATTTGTAGCACCGAGAAATAAAACAAACTTATTGCTGCTTGTTAAAGCATCCATTTGCAGAAAAAATTCAGTTTTCATTCGACGACTAGCTTCATGATCACAGCCTCTATGACTCATCAGGGAGTCAACTTCATCAATAAAAATTACAGATGGAGCATAAAATTTAGCTAAATCAAATAATACTTTTACTAATTTCTCCGATTCACCACGCCATTTGCTGACTAATGTAGAAATGTTAATGTTAAAAAATGCTGCATTACTTGATATTGCAGCAACACTTGAAAGAAGAGTTTTACCTGTACCAGATGGACCATATAAAAGTATACTTTTCCATGTTGACAAAGCTGGTGAGAAAAGTTGCTGATATTTTAAAGGATAAACTGCAGCTTCTTTTAAAAGTTGCTTTGCCTGTTCATGCCCTACAACATCAGACCATGAAAGTGATTTGTTAATTTTATTGAAATCTTGCATTATGAGATTAGCCATAGCTTTCCATTCTGGACTACGATTTTCAAATGATTCTGAAAAGTCCAATGATTTAGTTTGATATTCAGATATTTCATTATTTATATTAAGCAAAGAATTATGTACTTTATTAATTATATTATTTGAATCACCAAATTCGTCAATGGGCTCTCTAGCAGACATTGCAGATTTTGATTTTCTCAACCTAGATTTTTGCTGTATAAATTTGTTTTCAGGCATTTTTTTAATAAGGCAAGGTAACTTTTGATATTTTAAAAAGTAATATGATTCAAAATCTTGTAACATAATATCTAAGTTAATGTTATCACACACAGTATATTCGAGGAATGATGAGCTTGATTCATTTCTCAGAGCATCAGCTGCTTGCAAAAACCCATTATTTTCTAAATAATCATGAATTAAAATTAGAAGAGTTCTTTTCCTGCTATTCTTCTTTTGCTCCTCCTTAATTCTATCTCTACTTGCTAATGATATCTTTTCGATATTTAAATGAGTCATAATTAAAATAGCAATTACATTGTCTCCTTAATTTTAAATAAGAAAATTAATAAGAATATTTTGAAAAACTAGCATTCCGTTTGAAAAACTATTTCTTCTCAAAGCTTTAAATAAAGAAAATAGTACTTTTAAAACCAATTTTTTTTTTTTTTTCTCACATGAAACCTAGTGTAACCACAAAGTAAATGTTACAGTTTTATTTCATCACATTTGAAATTTGTTTACATTTTTCCCTTAGCAACCGAATCTTCTGTTGCCAAATCACAGAAGCGAAATCATTTCATCGATGAAGACTTTTAATAATACTACTGCGATGAAAAAAGCTTAAATTTTAAATCTAAATTTAATGAAAAATTCCTTAGGAGGAATCATTTTAATAATTTAATTATATATTATTAAAATAATATATTTTAATAATACATTCCATTTGAAATTTTGAATTTCACATAATAACTATACAAGCCAAAAGTTGAGACAATTCCACTAAAATTTTCTAGGACTGATTATTGGTAAAAGCTTAAAAGAATTTTTTTTTTTTTACTGAATAATATACACAATAAAAAAATATTGGGTATAAAAGATGTGTAAATATGGAGAAAATTCTGGAATTAAAAATATCACTGAAACAATAATTTATCATGCTTTTAATTTGACTGATCACTATACTGTTTGAGCGATCTTCCAAATAGGGTGGGAAGGATCAAAACCACTTTTGCGCTTGTGGAAAGGAAAAAGAAATATTTTCATAAATATTATACCAACAATTTCTAAAAATATATATACATATATATTTTATTTTCGCTGCATTTTTTCAATTCAAATATTTTAGTTTTTTCGAATAATTTTAGATACTATAATTTACAAAAGCAAACGAGAGAGAGAGAGATTTTTTTTACTGCAAAAGCTATTTGCATAAATCAAGAAGGATGTAATTCGCACACAATTTTTAAATTCATTTTCAGATATTGTTTGACATGTTTATTACAGTTTAAAGGTGTATAAAAGGACATAAAAATACTAAAATGCTATTTAATTTTCTCGCAGAGAATTTTTAGTTGAAACTCTCTCTCCCTTAATATATATATAATCTGCCAATTTATAAAAGCCATCTTCTACTAAGTCACAGTTATTTTTATTTAAATTTAAAAAATAGTTTTTCTTGTATTTATTGAAAGAATACATTTTTTTTAAAAAGATTTAAAATAGCTTAAGAGACTTTGTGGAAATTTAATTTGAATTATTGCATACTTATTCAATGAAAAAAATCTCCTGATTACATTATTCTGATTTAAAATTTTATAAAATGAATTGGTGAAAATATATGGAAAAAAATTAATCCCTTCATTAATGATATGGTGAAAATATATCATTCTGAATTTTATCTTTATAGCTATTCAATATTATGTGTCATGTATTGAAACTGCGAAGCCTTTTAAACGTTAGAAAAATAGATTGAGGCACAAAAAAAATTAATTTATGCATTAAAATGTAAATGACATGATACTAAATATCACTTTTCTTTATAAAAATTTTCCCTAAATATGCAAAACCTCTTTTCTGCCTCTTAAAATTACATATAAATATAAAAAATGCCTTTTTTTGATTGACCTTTTTTTTTTTCATTTTTTTCTTTGCAAAATTTTCGTTTATTTTTCCCATATGGAGCGCGCTGTAATTTTATGAAATAGGTGGTGGTCAAAAAAATTTCGCAATATAAGCATTTTTTTTTCAGTTTTTTGAATTTTTAATGTGAGAATTTGCATTTCTTTAAATTTCTTACTTGAATTCCTCTAAATTTCATTGCTTATTTTTCAAAATTTAAAAGTAAATTTTGAGGATACCATTTCCATGCTTCCCTCCTCTCCTTGAAAAGTTACTTCTTTTATAAAGGCATGAATGAGTCAAGAAATATAGCTGCAAGAATTTTTTGAAGTCATTTTTTACGCTCTTTTTTTTTTTCCATCTTAATTTTTTTTTAATTCGGTACACTTGAGATATATTCTAAAGAATTATTTTTATTTATTTTACATTTCCTATAACAAAGGAAAAAAAGTATTCTAGCCCATAATTTATTAATTTTTTTAAACGGGAAAAAATTATATTTTTATCTTTCTGTTCTACTTATGCGTTGTATGTCAAGTTTTTTCATTTTATTTTAAATAAAATTTACTGGTAAAGAATTGCATTTGGCATTTAATCCGTTATGGGTTTTTATTTAAAAAAACATAAATCGTCTTTATAATTCAATTACAGATATTCAACCAGTTATAAGCTTTTAAATTATTAAAGTCATTTTTAACGCTTCTCTTAGAATTAAAAAGTGTAATTATAAAAAAAAAATACTTTAAAATATTCTGTTTAAAATTATTTTTACATCTTCTTCATGTTATGCCTAAATAGTGCTCTGTAAAAAAAATATAAAAAATAAAATAAAATCATTTATCTAATTTACAAACGTTTTTAATGCTAATTGAACAAAAGAATTTAGCATTTAATCATGAAAGGTTATACAATAAAATTAATAAAACTTATAAAAGTTTCCTTTACAATTGTGCAAAGTATAAAACATGAAGCTGATCGTTTTATGTCCGGATTTTTCAGCTAAGAATCATACAAGTATTAAACAAATTATTATTAACAGAATAAATTGTTGCTAGTTAGATTATTCTTATATGCACATCTTCATTAAGGTGAAATGTTTTTACCTAATGTTCCCTAAACGTTTTGTAATTACCGACGATCCAACCGCGTTCCCGATAAATTTCTAAAATTCAATTTCGATAAAACTGAATTTTTATTACTGTCTCGAAAGTAGCGAATCAAAAATTTTTGATTTCAGTTGCAAAATATTAATAGATATTAGTGAATACGGAAATGTTTAAAAGTTTCTCTGATTCGATTTTCAATTCAACCTTATTAAAACATTCAAATTTTCCATATTTTTATTAAATGTATTTAGAATTAAGGAACTACACACCAATTTTTTTTTAA
Organism: Argiope bruennichi; assembly: GCF_947563725.1. Taxonomy (NCBI): domain Eukaryota; kingdom Metazoa; phylum Arthropoda; class Arachnida; order Araneae; family Araneidae; genus Argiope; species Argiope bruennichi. Next base: position 55,289,628 of record NC_079153.1, on the reverse strand, counting down.
ATCAAAAATTTAGTTGAAGCATCTCTGATTTGCGAATTGATCCTAGAATATATAAATTAACTATGGGACAGAGAAATTAAACTAATTACTTAGTGGTATGACGCTTGGAATGATACAGTATGGCTGGAGATTAAAATTATCTATAAAGTGTCGAGAGACCCTAAAAATTAATTACTCGAGTGGAATAAAATTTTAATCGCGTAACAGCACGGCAATAGAAGTGATCAATAGGGCAGGGAAATAAAATGACTTGAAGTATTAAAGAGTTTTAAATTAACTACAAGAGGAGAAAATACGCCACATAGTGCTGTAATAATAGGGCACCACTATGTAGCTTTACAATAGTAAGGTAATACAGGTAATTTTCCATTAGTTGAGGTAATACAATTGAACATGGACGTGAAAACATTTGAAAAAAAAAGTGATTGGAGGCCACTCAAAATAAGTACCACTCAATAAGTACTACTCAAAATAAACCACTGATTGTTTCAGAGTAAGACAGTTGAGGTGATATGTTAGATGGGTGGAATGTAATGGTCAATAAAATGTTTAGAGAGCCTTCAAGTTAAATAAGACGAATGAATCTTTAAACACTTAACAGTACAAAGGTGAGTTGATACGTACAATAGGACATGGAAGTAAAATGATGTAACGCCCAAGAGATTTAAAAATTAATTATGAGAGGCAAATGAGACGTAAAACATTTATTTATATAAGAACTAAGGTGTTTCAATAAGGCATGAATGTGAAAACATTTGAAAAAGTGTTTAGAGGATACTCACATTAAATATACGGCGAAAATAAAACTGATTTTTAAAGGATACACTAATTGAGATGATGTGTTAAATCAGTTGAATATAATGATCTCCAGAGTATTTATAGATCTTTCAAATGAGGTGATACATTCAATGAATGGAATGGTATGGTCTATATAATACTTAGAGACCTTTCATGTGAAATAAAATGAATGGAACTTTAATACCTTAACAATAGGAAAGAGAGGTGATATGTGCACTAGGACATGGAAATGAAAAGATATAATGCACTGGAGACTCCAAAATTAACTATGAGAGGAGAATGGAACTCCAAACACTTTGTGATATAACAATAAAGGTGCTACAAAAGGACACGAATGTGAAAAGGCTTGAGAAAATGTTTAAAGGATACTAAAATTAAGTGCTCGACGGAAATGAAACTCTAAACGTTTCAGGATACAACTATTCTGGCGATGAATTAGATCATTGGAAAATAATGATTTACAGAATGTTTTTCCCATCAAATTAAATAATAGGCATTAAACTCTAATAATAAATTTAACAACATGAATATTACATATATACCTAACAGGGAGTAAAATTATATTGTTTAGAGAAAATTAACTAAAAGAGAATGGAACTCTAACAGAAAAATCTATGATTTTTGAAGGGTCACAATAGGACAAAGTAGTAAAATGTTCTGTAAAATAATTTCAGACTGCACAAACTATTTTAGAAGAATGAAATTCTAATTGTCTTATGATATGCCAGTTGATATAATGAGACAGGAGAATATAAAATGACCATAAGCCAACTTAACTGTGCAAGAGGATTGGAATTTTAATTGCTTGGTGTAATTACAATTGAGATGATATAATAAAATACAATAATCTTTAAAGATGAGCAGAGAAACATTATATATCAATTATACGAAGCAAGCAATCTCGTAGTGATACGCTAATTGCATATGTAGAGGTTCTTTAAAAGTTGCAATTACAACAACCGCACCGTCAACCAAGAAATGGTTGAATGGAATTTATGGGAATTGGCCAATCGAACAAGCAAGGACTAAACTTCCCATACTTCAGATATTCCTTTTAAGGTTTCAGATCTGTCTTTTCTTGGAGTGTCTTCCAAACTTCTGTCTGCCCAAATTTTGACTTGGAATAATCCTTGGAAATCCATAAAAAAAAATGAAATTAGCGAGATCTTAATTTGAATACAATTATTTCTTATACCTCACTGCTTTGCTTGTAGATAGTTGGATTTGTCAAAAATTTAAGATGCTTTTATTTTAATAATCTTTATATATTTAGTTATGGTTTTTATTGATAACTTTTCTTTATTTTGGGCATTGTCCATTATATAAATGAAGCTAATATAAATAATAAAAACATGTATAGACATTCTATTTTTATAATGTACATTAAAAAAAGATATCGCGAAGAGTCATAAGATCTTAAATATATATTTGGAAGCTGTGTAGGCAACGAAACACTAGCCAGAGAGCATTAAATTGTCTATTCCGTGATTGAGCGAACTACATTAATCTGTTGCCCAGAAAGAAACTTGTTGGGTGCATAACCAGATGAAAGAATATATAGTAGAAACGCTGAATTATGTGAGAGCTAATGAGAAGAACCAAAAATCCAAAGTCTGAAGGAAGTTTCAAAACTCTCTCAAGAAAGTTTGTTGCCATGGATTACATTGAGCTAACAGATGGGCATCATGTAGTAATCGGCCTCTCCAATGACTGAAAGATTACCAACGAGATTTTTCAATCCATTCCATTAGTTAAAGTTTATTTGAGCTTGATTTCTTAAGTTTATCCTAAGTGTTAAAATATACTTCAAACTTGTTACAAAACTTGCAAAAGAAAAATATTGAGGGAAGAAAGGGAGAATTATTTGTTACATCAGACTTATTGCCAACATTCACAATACCAAAACTTGAAGAACGATTTGAATTTAAGGAAGCATTTTAGATTAATTTAACCAAGAATGCTATCGTGAAGACAATATAAATAAAGAATATTGCGCTCGATTTAACGTATCCCATTAGGTTGGTTGAAACTTGAATTGCAAACAATAGTTCATGATGTATATTCTGTGTCATTTGCCAAAACATTGTATAATCAGCAAAGAATTGCAAGATGACACCGCTTAATCGTTGCAGAATACACACAATCTTTTTTATTTATGAATTATCCAGAAAGATGAATTTTCATAATTTAAAAATCATTATGTTCCTGCTAGTAAAATGCTACAAACCAACTTTTTACCTAAATTTTTAAAACTATAATTTATTTTTTGACAACTCAAAATACTAGACATGCATATTAGTTATAATATTTCCGAGTTCACACAACAAAAATAAACTACTTTAACGCTGCCGAGATAAAAAAAAAAAATCCTGATTTGGTGTTTACTGGGACTTTTCATCCAAAATTTCTCTCTTTTGCGTGTGCAGATGATCCATTGTATAAATTTTATTCAATGTTTCTCTAGTTGATTGGCAAGCAATAATGCAAAAAAAACCCTGTTAGAATTCAATATTCGAAAAATCGATTTTTTTCATTCTATTCTATTATACATATGTTCGAGAAATTTAAAGCAACATATAATAATCAAAACATTTAGATTAATATGTTTGGGGTTCGATTTGTGTTCGAATTCAAGATTGAAATGTCAGGGGAGACTAAAGAATGGGAAGCATTCATACCTTTCAATAACATCATTAGTTTAAAGTCAAAGCATTTTAGGAATGCGAGATCTATTTATTGCCAATATTGGCAAAGAAATTATGTTCAAAGACGACAAATGAGTATAACTGACATTGCATTGATTGTCGATACTGAACGCTTTCAGATGCTTTTCAAAAAGTACACAGCGCTTGGGTCTCCTGCCCTTATTATTTGCCGAGACAGGGTTTCTAGGAGAAAAGTAGAATAAAGAAAGAATCATCGTTTTGAACTGTCGAATAAGTTATTCCAGACTCTTCAAAGTTGTTCGCAAATCGATTGAGGAGAAGTTTGGAAGATGGTTGTAATCGTCGATTCGTCTACCGTGTATGAGCATCGAGGCGCGCTTTCCTTTCCAATCTCTTTGAAGAGTTACCTCGATCTGAAAGAAATCTCGCCAAGAATGAGAAGGGGAAAACGTGAATAAATGCTCGATAAAACGACGCAAAAGTTACAGTGATAAAAGGGCCTTAGGAACGAATTTCTCTGGGCCTGGTATTGAATTTCAGAAAGTGCAGTTTTCTGTGTGGAATCTTCAGCTGAAAACGAAGATTCTTTGGATACTCTCTAACGACAGAAGGCCATGACTTCTTTTGTTTTAAATGGTTCAGAAAGTGAGGATTTCTTGAAGATCTAGGCGGATCTTGAATGAAATTGGAGAAAAAGAAATGTTAGAAGAGTTCCGCTTCTGATTCGAGAATCTGTTGCCGGAAGTTTCATAGAAGAAAATGGCTACTATCAACGGATTTATATGAAAAAAGCTTAGATTGGTTTACCATTGATTTTATTTTTTGTTTTCATATCAATGCCATACATCAAGATTTATAAGTGTTAACCTGAAACTTTATATTCTGATAGTGAAAATTTACTAAACAATTTTCTTTTTCATTCTCAAAGGTTTCATTGAATTTAACTCAAAGGAAAGTTTGCAAAAATACTTTGATAACTTTCTGAATGTTATGCAATCACATTTCTCTATGTGTTAAGTTCAGAAATAGAATAACTTAATTTCTTGTGTCAATACCATAGTAATTTGTGATAAAATATTAAATTGCTATTTTAATTATTTCTGCCAATATAAAATTAATCCATTCTCGAAATAAGAATTAGGAATACCTTTAAAAAATAATATTTATACTGCTGGACTTGCCATTATTAGTGTTTGTATCCGCTATTTCATTATAAATTAATCTGATATTAAAATAGGAATTTTGAATAATATTTTCACATTTGAATAATATTTAAGAACTATAGATGTGCCATATGCAATTTTAATAAATTCCATCAAGCATGTATGCATGCGTTCGTTCATTTTTATTCTTTGGGATTAAAAGATGTGGTCATTCGTAAAATTCTTAATAAATGCTTGTTTTTATATTAATTTAATGATATTGACTTTTCCTGTTACTTTAAATTAGCTGTCTTCTCTGACCAGATGACTTTCTGGAATTATTTGTTCCGAAGGATTGTACTTGAATATTTTGTACGTAACTCAGTCTTAATGACTTCCTCAGTAATATATTTTAAATTTCAAATAATTTTAATAGTCATGCTTTAATTTTAATAGTCATAGTCATGTTTAAAGTCCCTATTGTATAAGTTTTGCAAGGCTATACTCATTGTGCTATTAGTCTCTTTAATTTTATTTAGTTTTAAACGGAAAATGATTAATATTTAATTTATTTTTATTTTATAACAATGATATGCTTGTTGATTAAGTGGATGTTTGCGAAAAGTATGCAAGGATAGAAAGAAGAATGATTTGAAATTGAAAGTGCTGAAAGTAAAATCTATCTCATGAATTACATATACTGTATCAGATAATAATTCAATGAGAACGGGATATTTCATCGTACCATAATAAAAAGGTAAAGCATTATGATAAAAGAAAGAATATTATATATATGCATCAAATTATATAACTGGAAACAGCAACACTGTTTAAAAATAAGTGAATTTAAAAGTTTTTTTTAATTACTATTGCTTACTTTTGAAAGTTAACGTTAACTGTAATTACCACAGCATTCAATAATTTTCACAAAAGCATGCTTTAAATAAAAATTTGTTCAATATGGAAAAATAATCTGACTATTCATATTTTGAGTGTAAAAATAGGAAAAAAATCACGATGAAATACTAGAAGCAACAATGAAAACGATTTGTTTCCATTACAATGATAAATATATTCTTATATATTTAAAAACATCTTTATAAAATGAATAAGAATTAGATAAAAAAACTCTGTTGATTAAATTGGCATTATGGAATTTTATTTTTTATTTGGTGTAAAATTAACTTTTGTTGCTATAATATCTTACTAAGATATTGTTGACAATTTACTTGTACTTCTAATTAATTCAATGTTAAAAAATATCGCAATGTCACCTTCCAAAAATAAAATATGTAAAATTTGAAAGCTCTAGATTGAACAGTCTATCGAGTAGACCGTCAACAGAGAATTAAGAACTCTTTCATTTTTATCCACGCTCTATTTGTCTAGAGTATGTCCGTTAATTATGAGATCTTGATTCAGTATCTCCACAAATATTTGTTTCTTCTGTATGATGAAATTCGCTTAAAAACAAATCGAAACGAAGCGACTTTCACAAAAGATGATGCGTGGTTAATTCTCACTCTGCAATAATGATATTATTTCTTGAGTGTAGATAATTCTTATAAAACAGAAATGATCTCATGCGTAATTCACTTATATAATCGTATTCTGCTTAATTCACTATCTAATCTTCACTTATCTTAGCTTATTATTCAACTTTATACTTATCTAATCGATATCTCCCATAGTTATATAATTATAATCTTGAAAATATCTTCATTTTTTTGAGATTCTAAGCACTGCATATCCATTTGGCAGAAAATGCAAGGTCTTCCACGTCATCAAATCTTATTAGTATATGTTAGATAAGAACATTAATCCTAGGCATTTTTTCCATAACAATGAATGGAAAAAGAATTTTCAAAATTCCTTATTTTTCCTTTTCAGAATTTATAAGAAACACTGTGCCATAGTAAAATTCTTCTGAATCAAAAGACAGGATGATACATTTATATCTTATCAATTATTCGATTTGCAAAATTAATACACATTAAAGTTGTCTTCATAAGTTAAAAGTTCTTATATTTTGTGGGTGGAAATTCGGAAAGTGAACTACTGGACGTCATACATGCAGCCATTCTTGATTGAAAACTTGCGTTCTACACAAAATAGCTTCAAATTTGAGTTTCGAAGTAATAATTCAATTAATGATTAGAAGATCAGATTGCTTCAAAGATTTGGTATTTAGAATTTCGTAATTTTTGTGACATTATTTTTAGTATAAAATGATTTATTTGGAAATACGAAAACGATATAGAGAAAGTTATGATATTATTTTTTATTAAAATTTCATCACTTTATTGATTTTTTTATAAAATTTCTATCCTTAAATAAAATTATTAAAAGCGCTGTCAGACCTAAATGGATTGTTATATATATTTAGCAAGTTCTTTGGAGAGACCAATTAGAGCTCAAAATTCATGGAAATCTTTATTTGTATTCAAGGTAAAGAAGGCATTATAAATTTGAAAGTGTCCCGGAAGCATAGTTTTAGGTAATTATTGAATAATATAAAAATATAGTAATGCACTAAAGAAATATTTTACGAATACAAAGTATATCAAACGCTGAATGCAAATATCTGACTGCGGACTATATCATATCTCTCCAGACGTTTTAAGTTTTACGTTGATTCTGTTTCTGATAGAGCTGAAATCAATGCCAATATGCTTCATTAGAAAGAAAACATTTCTGTCAAAAATTTTTTACCACTTTCTTTAATAATAAAGTGGATAATGTAGTGCATTAAGATAACGACATTGTTTTTTCTAAAAACACAAAAAACATTTTATGGAAAATTTTAACGTAAGGAAAGAAATTGAAAATGCATTAATTAAGTCCTTAACGACAGAAACAAAAGTTATATTTTTTAAGGCCCAAGGAAAAAAAAAATCTCTTTTTATTTGGACTTAAGATGCGTGTTTTTATGAAAATATATCAGAATTGTTCTTATCGAGTACTTTAAAATAATAAAAAATAAAAACGTAATTTTAATAAAACCATTTGTTGGACGGAAAGAATGATGAAAAAAGAAGAAACTGTGTTATTTTTTCCTGGTATAAAATCTATATCATAATTTGTGGAAGTGTTCCAGACGATTTTTAAAAATTTCAAAATAAATCCTAAAAAAAATGTAATATTTTTATAGAGAAAATCGGCAATAGTTCGTATTTCATATTTTTATCTAATTATATATCTAACAAAATAGAGTAAAAGCAAATAAATAAATAAATAAAAATAAAAATAATAAAAATAAATAAAAAAATAAATAAATAAACTTTATTACTAGTAGAATAGTACTTTCAAATTAGTAAAAAGAAATACAAATTTCTTCTTATATTTAAATTTTTGATTAAGCGGGCCAATCTTTAACGAATAGGAATTTATTCTTCAGGAAATTTTTTCTTTGTTTATCTGTGTTCATATCTATTATATCATAAAGGAGAAAGTATACAGTGGCTCCCAAAAGTGTTCGTACACTAGAGAAATTTGCAGAAATTGTGTTCTATACTTCTTAATAAAGCATTTTATTAGTTGGGTTTTTTTAATTAGCATCTTTAAATAGTTCTTAATAAAACTGAACAAATATTTTTATAAAAAATCAAGTAGTATTGTTCTAAAAAATAAATAAACAAAAAATGTCACAAAATTAGAACACAAAAGTCTTCGTACATCCAAACATTATTTATTTAAATTCATCATAAAAATATCTTTTGCGGCTTATTTTTCTTCTAATTGAAAAATACACTAAAATCGTTTGATTTCAGTATTTAATATCATAATTATTTATTCTATTTACTTTATTCTTAGATATGACGCGCATTCGTAAAGAAACGAGTTTAGACGTACGAAAATTAATTATATTTCATTTTAAAGATGGAAAATCAATTAGAGGCATTGCAACTATAACTAATCTACCTCATTCAACGGTGCAAAGCGTAATAAAACGTTACAGAGACGGAAAAAGGATTGCAAACAAGCCTCGTAATGGTCGCCCTCAAATTCTGTCAGCTAGAAGTCAAAGAAATATTGTGAGTAAATTTCTAAAAAATCCACGTCTGAGTGCAATAAAGTTTACTTCACAATATAATGAATCAAATGGAACTTCTATTTCCTGTGAAACTATTCGTAGAATTCTTCGGAATGCTGGTATACATGGCCGCTCTGCACGAAGAAAATTCTTTGTTAAGTCAGAAGAACAGAATTGCTAGGCTTAAATTTGCCAAATATATGATAAATCAGCCAGAGAGCTATTGGAATCGTGTCTTATTTGCAGATGATAGCAAGTTTAACATCTTTGGGTCGGATGGGAGAATCATTGTATGGAGAAAAAAAAAAAACGAAGAACTTAATCCCAAGAATTTAGTTGGAACAGTAAAACATGGCGGTGGAGGTGTCATGGTTTGGGGGTGTATGTCAGCGGCTGGAGTAGGCAATTTAGTATTCATTGATGGCATAATGGATCATAGAGTTTCTATAAACATTCTCAATAATAATTTAAAAGTGTCAGCACAAAAATTGGGCATTTTAAACAACTTTGTGTATTACCAAGACAACGATCCTAAGCACACGGCCATGAATGTTCGTCTTTTTTGTCTCTCTCATTACCTTCAAACCCTTAAAACACCAGCTCAATCACCGGATTTAAACCCTATAGAACATATTTGGAAAGAATTAAAGGTGCGAATAAGAAGTCACGACATTAAATCGAAAATTCAACTGAAAGCAGTAATGATCGAAGAATGGAACAAGATCGCTGCAGAAGTAACCGACCGTTTATTTAAATCTATGCCCAAACGTTTAAAAGCTGTTATAAAGAATAAAGGATATCCTACTAAATACTAAACATTTATAAAAATTTAGAAAATTTCATATTTAGTGATGTTTTTTTAAAGTGTATGATCACTTTTGTGTCCTACTTTTGTGTAATTTTATTTATTGTCATTTAAAAAAAAATAATTTGCATCGTAATTAAAATTTATTCTTCACTGCTTTATTAAGAACTGTAAAAATATGCTATGAAAAAATTTTCATGTAAAAATAAGAATATATAATGGTAAATAATGAGGTTTTTAATTGATTCTTGTTGGTGTACGAACACTTTTGGGAGCCACTGTATGTCATTTGGCGCTCTACTGAATACATAATTTGAACAAGAGCTACCAATCTGGCATAAATATATTCTTTGGAGATTGGTAGAAAGACTTAGAGATTAATTAATTAAAAATTGCTAATTTTTTGGCATTTTTCGTAATAACTCCTAAAACTATCATTTTACAAATGTAATATATACATCTTTTTTAAATTTAAAAATATCTTTTTTGTGATGCCAATTTAACTATCATAACTTTTTCCTAGAATTTTGCATTTCTTTGCATAATTTTGCATAATTTATTGCCTTTTATGCATGTTTTTTTTTGCATAATTTTTAAGAATAGGTTTCATTTTTGAATAATAAACTGAATATAACAGAAATTCTTTTCTAAATAATATTCAAATATACTGAATTCTTACTCGTTTCATTGTTCCGTCAAATACTTAATCGCAATATTTTTCTCTTTCTGTAAACTAAGACGAAGGATTCTATTTAATGTCTAAGTTAGTTTATGTGAGGAATGAAAAAGAGAAGTTACAGTTCCGAGTAAGTTAGAAAATAATTTACCTGGAAATTATATTTTTAATAGCACTAGGATGTCATAACATAAGGCTCAATTAGGATGGTTCATACATGCAATGAAATGGACAAGTGTAAGGCTATTCAAATAACAAGGTTTTAATGTCAGTCATAGTTTGAAAAATCGAGTTTAGGAGAAAATACGGAATATTTTTTTTTTTTAAATTTAATTTTCTTTTCTTCGAAATAGTTTTCTTAACAAAATCATTTTCTTAATAAATCGTTTTCTTCAAAAAATAATTTTTAATTTCTCTACAATCAAAATTAGGAGGGGGGGGGGAATTCAAGAAATTTGATTCGACGTAACAGAGTATTATAAAAAGATAAACTTGCTACTTGAAAATAAAGTGCCACATTTTAAAAGTTATAGACACAAAAAGATAGAATATTTTGAATTTATCAATTGAATAATCTCTTCCGTCTTTTTTTGAGATCTTTTTGAATGATATCTTTAATTTATTATATTCTATTTCGAATAGTATTTGATCATCAGTATTACCACTTTAAAAACCAATTTAAAAAGTCCGTTTTTTCTAAGCAGTATTATAAAATTATTGGGTATGTATAGAGATCTGAAGGTATTGTAATTCATTATTTTCAAATACGAAATAATAAAATTGGAAAACATATTTTAACATTTTTTTTCTTGAAAAATAGATATGAATTCCTACCCATTTTATGTCACCTACATTGAAGACAGTTGTTGCTGCCAAATGCCTATAATATAGCCAATCCTTTTATTTCCTTTCAATCTATTATCCTTTTACTTCTCCGATCCTTTCTAGGAATTATTTTCATCTAATCCTTTCTATATAGCACGACTTGTTTTATATTTTTAAAGATGAAATATTGCCTTTTGATTTTTTTACTGATGCGGGACATTTTAAAATTTTTATGTGATTATTTATTCTTGATGAATAACTTAAAACGGTCATTATTACAGAACCTTTAATTGTAAAATAAAATATTAATTTAAATAAATCTCGACTTTGCTTTTGTAGCATCATCTAATAAATAAGTTTGAAAATATTTTTATTTTCTGAACTATTTAAAATCTTGAATTATTCTGAAAAATTTGAAAAATATATATTTAAAATATTATACACAAATTGCATTTTAAAAAAGTAAAAAAAAAAGATTAAAACAAGATTTTATAAAAACATTATTTTATTAATTTTCGGAAAAAGCAGTGCATGTTATTTTTTTTATCAAAAATTCAGGAAACACTTTCAAGAAATTAAGATACGATGAACGAATGTCACAATTTTCAGACCATTCATAAAAGCTTAGTTGATTCATAAAAGCTTATATGATTAAAATTCCAATTTATTTTGATTGTTTCAATCCCACTTTCATGGTTTTGTTTCGATATACAACTTTTTGGTAAAGAATTATTAATTAAAATTAAAAAAACTGTTATATTAATCCTTAGAATATTAATAATTTGAAATAAATATTTGATATTCAAGTAAGTTTTTAAATTTATAGATAATTTATAAATAAGAATATTTGTTTTCTGAACTCAATAATATGAATACAATATAATTTTTTTCTACTGATATTTTATAAAATTCATTAGAATATGGTTTTAAACTTTCAGAAAACCTCCTGATTTATAAGCTAGTATACTCGCGACATTGCTCAAGGTTCTCACACATGACTGATAGGGTTTGAATCTCGGATATATATGGGAATAAGATATTTAAGCCTTATATAAGGCTTAAATATTTTATGTTCTTTCTTAAAACCACAATATCTTAAAAGACAATGACTGAAAACTAGAAAATCATAAACACAAAAAATAATGTTTTTAAATAAATGCTTCTATTAGTTTATTAAAAGGAGAATTAATTAGTAAATGAAAACTTGGAGATCAAAACGAAAACCTTGAAAGTATAGAAATTCGTATGATATGAAATAAAAAAAAAAATATTTATTTTATAATAATTTAAATTGCATATTTGATTTAATTTCATCTTTTTAAATATTGGTCTTTTTCTTTAAAAAATATTTTTTAACACACTAATAAAATTTTTTTTAAAGACCTTCTTTACATTTAATATTTTTTCCTTTTGTCAAGTTTAAAATATAGCATTAAAATTGAACAATATAATAATTGAGCAATAATAAGAAAAATCCACTTTAATATGCCCTTTAAGTATGTCGCCAATAGAATAACCCAAACAACCAAGAGTAATAATTGTTTTAACAAATCTATGTACAGCACACTTTATCTTGTGAGCCATCTTGCTGGTTGACTTTGGCGATCTGACATATTTGCCGCCATAAAATGTACAGGAGTATATTTCTACAAGACAGATGGTTAAGACTAAATAAAGAATGATATGCGAACAGATAAATTTGTATTCTTTTAAAAGTTTAATGTACAATATCTGTATTAATTATCATCCGCAACTCTACTGGCACATAAATATATCGTCTTTAAGAAAAATTATTTTAATCTGTTTGAAGGGCAATTCAAATACATTCTAATTTTCTATAAATTATTTTATAAATCCACAATTGTTTGAAGTGAAAAATATATTAATAAAATTTAAACAATAAACATTCTGTATAAACTGAAATAAACATTGCAAAGACCTAAATTTTAAGAAATTCGGAGGCAAAACAATTCTTTTAATCAATAAATTTTAAATCTGAAATACAGTTTTGCATGCTAACAAAAACGAGCAGATCTTAAAGAAGGCAAAATCATGTCAAAATGAGCTTAAGTAACTCGCTCGTGTAAAAAATGAAATAATTTGGGCATTAATGGTCAGAAATTATAGCTTTTTTTAATAATTGTATTTTTAGATAATGTAAATGTTTCTTTACCATTAATAATCTTTCCTAGAATACTCTTTTGTTCATTTAATTATGCCTGCATAATAGAAAGAAGTTTGTTTATGTTATGTGAAAAAAAAATCTTTATTTTAAGAAGAATAGGGTAACAAAAGATACAATAACTTATTGTTTAGGATAACTTTTCATAAATTCACTGTAAAGGTTATCTCCACTTTTAATACAGTAATAAAAGATAAGAATAGAAATTTTAAACTGAAAATAATTTTAATATGAAATGTCTCAGCCTAGCAGTACTAAATTTTTATCAAGATATAGAAGAAATGTAATGTAACAAAGCTATGCTAATTGGCCGGAAAGAATAATAATAGTAATAAAAAAAATATTACATTATATTATTTTCCTACTAAATACCATTTACTTTTATAGTATTTGTAAATAAAATTGGGACGACGTGATTCATTGTTTATTATATTAAAACATTTATCTTTGTTTATAAAATTAATTTATAAGAATAAGCGAGAAGATAAAACATTTAAATTTGGCTTCTTATTTGAATAAAAAGCATCCAAGAATCTATTTTAATTTATTTTACTTGTTAAAGTTTTGTTTAAAATTCGTTCGTGTTATCAAAAACAATTTATGCATTGTAATTCGAGCAGTAATGTTTAGTTATTATTAATCATTTTTTGTGCGTGCTTCTTTTAAATTGCTTATTTCCATTTTGAAAGCACAAAATACATAATCTTATATAGATTATCTTGAATACACAATAAACAAATGTAGACTTTGTTACTGTACTGCTTTCTGAAAAAAAATTAAAGTCATCACGCACACGAATAATACTGAATACATTTAAATTTCTTTAAAATATTTTTAGGAAGAAATTTTATTGCATAAAATGTTAAAAATCTTATATTTTAATTTGTTATAAAAATGTTTCTTGTTTACTGGATTCATAGATAATCTCATTTAATGATGTCCCAAGAAGAAATATTTTTAGCTATCCCATATGGATTATAGTGCAAGAATAAATGTATGCAAATAGCATGAATTGAAATTTCTATTTTGCTTCAAAAAGTATTATTATTTTTTCTACTTAAATCATTCATAACAATGGTTTTAGTTTAAGTATATTCTTAATATAATATCGGAAGTATAAAACAATTACGCAATTTTTTAATGTCGGTCTATTATATATGAATTTTAATCGAAAAAGGACAAAACCAGTTTTAAACGAAGAAAATTTACATTTTGAAAGGAATTAAGATATCATATGAATAGATGATAAGTAAAATCTTCTTTAAGTTGATAAATGCTTGATTAGGACCTATCTGTATTACTCCCTTTCTCTCTGTCATATGAGTTCTAAGTTACTCTTCTCAATTATTTCAAAATTTCTGAAAACATAAAACATTTTTTAATTCATTGTTAACACTTTCTATTGTTAAGTGATATTTGTAAAATGGTTTGAAATCGGATATTTTAAAAACAGTCAAAATATATAGGGTTTTAAACTACGAAAATAAATTTTATTTCTTCAAATTTGCATAATTTCGTATTAAGTATTACATTCATTTTATGACTAGATTGAACAAATCCCCATCCCCCGAAAAAGAGTTAAAACTAAATTACGTTGATTTTTAGATGAAACAACATTATATATGCCAGCGATGTGTTGTGTTGAGTTCACATATAGAAGCAATCATATTTGCACAACATTGGTTATCTGTCTTTTATTAATCTTATTTTTTTTCTCATTTATATCACTAAAAGAAGAAAATTGTATCTTTCTTCTCAAACATGAACAGTTCCGGGTATTGTTTTCTTTTAGCTTTTTTCTTTTTTCTTTGCTTGTATACTGCATGATAAAAAAATTATTTACTGATTTTATGCTCTTTATGTCTCCTCCACTTTCTTTCTTTCTTTTTTTTTTTTTTTTTTACCAGAGAAAAATTATTGTCATTTGCCATTTTGTTTTTATACCAAATAAACTACTCCAAAATATTAAAACATCTGCTTTTCATAACCGTTTGTCCGCGAGTCTGAAACGAAACGTTTCCCATTCTCCTGAGAAAGCAATAACAAAATTCGAAACTAGCTGTCTTTTCAACCTTGGACGAGTCATTTTTTTAGTTACATTGAATGGATGATGATTCATAGCCAGACAGAAATGAAACCGAGAGAGAAAGACCGTGAAATGTTCATGGCTGCAGCAACCATTCCATTCTGAAAGAACGAACTACTTACAGCCAAAAAAAGGGGAGAAGAACGAAAAGAAAAAAAAAATCATGAAGTCGTTGCTATCTCCAGGTCAACTGGTATTTCACTCCGCGAGTGAAATATCGAAAAGGACACGCTGAAAACCATTTGTCATGTCATCTTGGACAAAGGAGTCTTACTTACGTCCAAGCGGATACCCGGGATGTCGTATTTTTGTCCTGAAGGGCTGTCCTGGGGTAAATGTCGATAAAATTCCACATCGTCCTTATACCACTTGACAGAATAGAGATCGTCCGATTCGAGATCGAGGGTACAGTTCAGCCAGATGGAGTCACCTTGCATCACTGCTGTGGGGACGTCGAGACTCATAAGTTTCAGCCCGTACGATCCTGCAGGAAAAAAAAAGAAAAACTTAAAAAATTGCCACACAAACAAATGTTATAATTGTGCTTTTAAATTTATTGCGATTAGCTTAATTTCTCAAAAGTCAACACTTACGGCATTTAGCAGTTTAATGGATATTAATTTCAACAATGCCAATTAATCAATTAAAATTTGAGTAATATTTTAAATGTTTAAATATTGTCAAAAATGAAATACTTTCAGTTTTTATATAACAGTTCAAGAATAACTGTTTTATTTTAAAAAGTAACTTTAAAAATGATAAATAATTTATGTCCCAAAAATTACAACAACATAAAAGCTTTATTAAGATTTAGTAGTTAATAAATTACAGGGTTTTAGAAATGTAACATTAAGAAATTATACAAGTACGGTTCAAAGTGCTAACTCTTCAATTGCTTGATGCAACTAAAATATATAATATTAAGCCAAAATATCTTAGGCAGTCTTATATATGCCTTAAATGAAATTATATACAGAATTTCATAAAAATCTGTTGATATATGGTCACATTTTTTTTTTCCTTTTTGTTCATTTCACATGCTGTAACCCAAAGTAATATTGTTCATAAAAAATAAGGGATCATATGTGTGTGTCGTCGAGCTACAGTACAGAACATTTGACCTTGAGCTATCAAATTTTGCACATATAAACTGATAATGGACATTTAAGAGTGATTATTTTGAAATTTTAATTATAATTTCATTTAATTAAAAATTAGACGAGATTTTGTCTGCGATAATTCCCGAAAACATTACAAGACCATTTTTATTTTTATATTCTTAAACTTAAAAAAAAAAAAAAAATCTTTTTCATGATGTTACCGATTTAATCACTATGTGTTTTCCCCATCAGTTTTCGAAACTTTTTAAATATATGTTTTACAAAATTTCCATGAATATATTTTATTATTTGCACTAAAATTCAAACCATTTTTATTTTTCCATGAAATATTTAATCATTAAAATTGATTGCAATCTACCAAAAATGATTTTGCTAATTATTTGTTCAATTTATCATAAGAAATCAGCAAGTAAAATTACATTATCATGAAAAAATTTGCAGACTGAAATGGATTACTCAAAGGCATAATTTATTAAAGAAGTTATGATATCATTACATTCGATTGCATTAGAAAGCTTCAAGTATACACAATAAACACAACTGTTGAAAAACTATTGAAATAATACGGCTTTATAATGGCTTGTTCAATTTGAATGCTTAAGTATACTTTGTTGAGAGAATCATGGACATTAAGTTATGCATAGGAGATTTAAATAAAATTAAATATAGCCAAAATTTCGGAAGAACCAGCTGGTCTCCAAAGCAGCTAGTATGAAATATAATAACTTTTCGAATAAGGTGGATAGAAAATGAAAGTGATGCAATTATCAAAATTCTATATGATGAAAAGAATATAATTTTTTTAGTTAGGGAAGCAACATTAGAATGAGCACACAGAAAATATAAAGCATATTACTTGTCTTAATTGCTATATTAATTTTTTTTGAACACTTATCTCTAAGCAGACGATATTCAACAAATTTGCTTAAAAAGTAAAATGTATAAATTGATCGATATTTGATAAAAAATTCAAATATTTTCTACAGAATGAATTAATATGAAAACATAAAGTTTGTAGTAAAAAATGCAATCCTTCAATTGAAAATTGCAGTCTTATGGTTCTGCAGATATATTACTATATTAATAATAAATTTTCTCATTTTCAAATTGTTATATTATGTAATTTGCGATAATCAGAATCAGTATCAGTAATATTTCAAATTGCAACTTATTGAATTCCGAATTATTGTCTGGATTATCTCAAAAAACCCCGTCTTTTATTCCTTCATTTGCCTGAATCTGTTAAGAATCCTTGAAAATCTTTTTAGTAATACCTCGAATGTGGCAAGTAAACAATATTATAACAATAATAATATAAACAATATTACAACAATAATAATGTAAACAGTATTACAATAATAATAATGTAAACTTTATTACAATAATGTATAAACAAACAGTATTCGTAACAATATAAAGATATTAGATGTTCTTACTTAGACAAAATAAATGCTTGACGAGTCAAATGTACCCATTGGATTTAAATAAATATTTTTTTCTTCACTGCAATGCAATCCTAGACAACCGAACATTTTGCCTTCCAATTTCCAACTGCAGGCTTCATACCATCCTGAAATCATTATTTTCTATCCTCACATTTTTAATATTTCTCTGGAAATTTTGCAAAAATAAAAGTTTCCAAAAGGGAAAATGTGAGTTTTACTCAAACAGCTCATACTATCCGATTTTGGTATTGTCCGTATTGTGACCACTATTCAAAAAAAAAAATTATGACTAAAATCGGTTAAAAAAATCATATGAAATTTTCACTACTTCACCCATTGAGGACCATGTTCACATATACGTGATCACGCGAGTCCCCCTTCACGGCCCGCGGTATCAAATACGTGATGAGCCTTTCCGTCTCTGTGGGCACACGATCACGCAGCGCGATTTCTATTTGGAACGTTTTATTTAAATTTTTAAACATCACTAGATGGCGATTAAAGTCCCTTTTAACTTTGGAGTATATCTCACAGAGTATTGACCTTCAATATACGCTTTCAAGTCTGACCTTTTTTTTTTTTTAAAGTGTCATGATTTATTTTACTCTGAGATTTCATTTATATTATGGCGGAGTGGGGAAAGGTAGAGAATGCTTAGTCTGAAGTGTCGGGATTACTACACAGTATTTTGTATGTTTTTGATAAGTTCTATTTTGCTTTCCCATTATGAAAAGAGTGAAATATTTAACAATCTAATTGTATGGTATTTGACCTTCATATGTGAGCAGGCATTGGTTTCTGCTTTGCGTTGCTAGATTTGATAGATTTATTAGGATAAACAAACGGCTCTCTGAATGTGCATGTGTGATTTAAAGGGACCCCGGGCGTTCTTGTTGATTGCTTTGATTTTTTTTTCTGTTAGGGAAAGTACGTTCAGATGTCTGTTGCTGGGGGTTTATTTCCATGGGTATAATATTTGTTTTCGTGGGTATAGTTAAAAGTTAAGTGTTTTGCTTATTTCATTCATTTCTATTGAGAGTTTTTCGTTCCCCACCCACTGGTCCTGAAGGTGTTTAACTAAATAAAGGAAGCTAAATAAAAATAATAGTTTCATAATTTTAATTTATCTTAGAAGTGCAAGGAATCCTTAAATATAACACGAAAATATCATTTGTTATTTCACAAAGAACATTAATTAAATATCGATACAAAGAAGTACAATAACTAGCTATATGCTCATGGTGGTAAAAATGTGAGAATTTTGCTCTAGGCACCATCATGAGCTACTATCTAATGGCAGAATCTTGAAACAATAGGTGGCCTATACTTCCCGATACTCATATTACATGATCACCCGATATCATATACCTATCTGTTTATAGTAACCATGTGCTAAAGTTGTTATCTAGTTATTATGATGAGTTGCTGTCTATTGGCAGAACTTGGAAACTCGATAGCCTGAATTACTGAATTATTTTCAATATTTTCACACACACACACACACACACACACACACACACACACACACACACACACACACACACACACACACACACACACACACACACACACACACACACACACACACACAGAGAGAGAGAGAGAGAGAGAGAGATATGGATGGATGGAATGCATCCAGTTCTTCTGAACAATTTAACTCAAATTAAATAAGAAAATAAATCGAACATATGGATGAATGAATGTGGAATAAATGTAAAGTAAATAGCTTGCTTTTATCAAATTTCGAATCGAGATTGTCATTTGGAAATCTGTAAGCCTATAAGTTCATCCGCCTGAATGTAACTTTAGGGGCACAAGAATGCAAGGAACTAGATAGATGAAATTGGGATAAAAATCGAATAATGTATGTTTGCTATTGTTTATTTATTGAATTTCTTGTTCGGAGTATTAAAGTTCATGAATACTCATATTTCATATTACTCTTTCTTTTTATTTAGATTTACTAAACAATTCTAGAAACCACAAAATATTCTAACGGTTTTTCAATAATAATTTTGATTATGCCTTAAATAAAATAACATCTAGCGTTCCACATAATGTGCCTCTGGAAGAAAAAAAAAACATTTCTTTTTTAGTTTCTCATTCGAGCTTAATGAATCATACCCGATTCATTAAGCTCGATGCACATTAAGCTTATGCACATTAAGTTGCAGTCACTGAGGCTTTTAGAAATATGTAATGTTACTTTTCTTACTAAAAGGACTTTTTTAATCATTTATACTTAAAATAATAAGATATTTGCGATTTTTAAGGTAATTTAGCTTTACATAATATTAAATCATTTTTTTTAATACTGAGATGACTTTGTCCTCCAGAATCTCAGCTGAATGAGAGTAATTTTCTAATGATATATTTTCTTTAGAAAACATGCTAGAGCGTAATAATAAATAACTTTAATAAATGAAGCCTTTCTTTTCTTATGGGAAGAATAATTAAACGAAGCTAGGCGAGATTTCAAAGGTTATACTTTTATTTAATATATGCTGCAATTACGGTACTTAAGGAACAAAAATCTTATAATTTTTCACAATGACTAAATTTTAGAGAAAAATAACAAAAGTTCTTTTCATTTTTGAAAGTTTTGGAATTATAATAATCATTATGAAACATTCACTACTCTAAATTATTTAACCTAACCTTGAGCCGATTTATCATTTAAGAATAATCAAGAGTTTCCCACAGTTTACTTAAGATAATTAATTATCCTGTGGGAAGAGGAAGGAATTTATAATGGATGAGTTAGACATTCAGTTAACTATATTAACTAGACACTGCTTGTTTATCGAAGGCTAGTTATGAAAAATTTCGCGTACACAAGAAGACTTCTCACTTTACAATGAAAGTAAATTTTATATGCTTCCTGAGATATTCTGCTTATTGCTGGGGAAATGCTATCTCTTAAATAATTTAACAATAGTTTTAAAGATTTGTGCTCTTGATTTACAAATAGTTAAGGTGCGCGATTTGTAAATAGATAGATCCCACCATATTTCACTTTATATTATGAAATTCTAATCGGTATTTTCCATTGATCACAGAGCATACGTCTTGTCATGACACTACAAAATAGACATTTCTTTTATTCAGTAACATTGAATCAATTTGAAATTTTTATCTTCAAAATATGACACTAATGAACTTTTTATTGATAGCAATAATAGTGTTGAAAATAATATCACAATGTGATTTTCTTTATAAATAATTTTAAAAAAAATGTGTATAATATAAAGTTAACTCTGCTGAAATCTGATCCCTTTATTATGAAACCATAGTAAAATGGTTTTGAAGCAAAATTGACTTCCATTATTGATTCTATCATTATAAAACGAATTGAAATAGTAATTACAGCAAACGAATTGAAAAGCAGTTGGAAAATAGCAATTATTGCAAATGAATTGAAGAGCGATTTGAAAATAGCAACTATAGCAAACGAATTGAATTTGAAAATAGAAATTATAGCAAATGAATTGAAGAGCAATTTGGAAATAGCAATTAAAGCAAACGAATTGAAGAGCAATTTAAAAATAGCAATTATAGCAAACGAATTGAAGAGCAATATGAAAATAGCAACTATAAAACGAATAATTGCAGTTTTCAGAAATATTTTTAGTGAATTTGGGATAATTTTTTTTTTAAATATGAAAAGTAGTTTACTTAACAGTAACTTCATCTATTTTAAAATCCAAATTATTAAAAATAAGTAGATATGGTTAACTTAATTCAGTTAAAATTTTCGCTTAATTTATTTTTATTTACATCCCGATCTAGAGAACTTCTTGGTATGGACTTTGTAAAAGAGTCAACAGATGACGATTCGGTGACTCCTCGTCCAAATTTTTTTCTCCAATTTCGGTGACACAAACATGGAAGTTGTTTGATCATTGACATCAAGCTTAGCTTCAGTTAAGCCAAAATAATAAATAAATCTTTGTCTGAAATAACTAGTATATAAATCCGAATGAAAGAAAATAAGAAATAAATATTTGGCTGAATCAAATCTCGAACCTAGATTTCTCCAATCGTAAGTTAAATCCCTAGACTATTTTAATTGGACTCACAATTATGAGATCTTATCATTCAAACACCATAATGTCATCGAAAATTGTGCATAGATTTATTGATTGATCCGGAAATTGTATTCCTAGACCATATTAATTGGTCTCACAATCATAATATCTTACCACGCAAACAACGTGATTGACCGTCCGTGTACATCAGACCATTAATTGTCTCGGAAGTTGAGTCCCAGTTGTTATTAATTGGTTTCAAAATCGCGAGATCTTACCACTCAAACACCGCGATCCCATCAAAGATTTTGCTCCGGACCATTAATTGCTCCTTAATTCTTTAGACTAAAATTCCAATCACTAGGATAAAAGTCCAATCAAGGAGATTTAAATTCTCGACTTGAATTCTTTGAAGACTAGGATATTTAACGCAATTCATACATTGTAAAACTATAAAATCTCGAGAAACTGCGAAGTTAATTGAATCAGGTGAAGGGTTCCACAAATCTGCAATGAATACTTATGGAATAGATTATATTTCAAAGTTCTCTATATTTGCTAAGATCAGTTTCAATTTATCTTGAAGCTGAATAAATTTAACATGGAACTTCAAAAGCTTTCAAAGCACGTCACCTATGCTGGAGTATATATGACCT